>NC_138962.1:140307336-141040461 GCF_055761805.1 Camellia sinensis
GTAATGAGTAAAATCTCTTTAACCACCCCTTCCAGAACCCGAACTCGATACTGGAAAGGTGGACCTCGACCGAGCTCCCTGGGATGACTGAGGGTTAGAACCCCTTTGACTCTTATCGTCCCCCTGACTATCCTGACTCTTCCTAGAGCCCCTTATCCTCTCCTCCTCTGCCTGCATAATGGTCTCAAGATGGGCTGTTGCCTCCATAAGGCGCCCATAGTCTCTAATCATGGAACCGGCCACTCTAAACATGAGCCCGATCCTCAGCCTCTTCTCAAACTCCAAACAACGGCGCTCCTTTGTCGCCACCAACTCAGGTGCAAACCTAGAGAGGCTAGTGAATATGACTTCAAACTTAGCCACTGGTGTATTCAACTACACCAGGTTAGAAAACTAGTCCCTTAACTTCTCCTTAACAGTGGGAGGCAAAAACTTGTCCTGGAAGGTGTCGACAAAAGCCTCCCAAGTCCCTCCAATGCGTCCCCGCGCATACTTCCACCATTGATCCGCGTCTCCCTTTAACTGGAAGGACGCCAAGGTCACTCTTAAACCCCCGTCTTTGATGCCGAGCATCTCAAAAGTCTTCACCATCTGCTCTAACCACTCATCCGTTTTCAGTGGTTCCTTTGGATTGCCCAAAAACTCACCCGGGTTTTACCAGAAAAACTCCCTCTTCAGAAAAGATGGCCCTGCCTCCGCAACCTAGGCCTGAACTTGATTCTCAGCTCTGAGAATGTCCATAGATTCCTGCAAAGCTCCTGCCATTTCCCGGGCTAAGGTGCACATGGCCTGTTGACCTACTGGCTCGGCTACGTTGGCCTGACCAACCCCTTCTTCTTGCGCCGAAATTTCATCCGGTATAGGCATCTCGTGCCTCTTAGGCCTACCACGCCTACCACCACGACCTCATCCTGACATCCTAATAAAGGTAACAAAAAGATTAGCACATTCATAAATGTGCTGAAGCTAACTCACTCGCGTCCTAGTGCGATGGACAACAGTAAATCACTCCATATAAGCACACAATCATGTAAACACATACAAATTTCCTTCTTAGATAATGACCGTCTCGCGGCGTTGCTAGAGTTCCAATTAGAAACAACAGTGATCAAGTGCTCTTCTAATAGAACTTCCAGAAACCCGTAGACCCAATCAACATGTTAGGAACTAAATCCCATACCCAATCGACATGTTATCACACAACATTACTAGCATACAAACATCTTTGTAAAGCGAGACAAACCCATTGTGGTACTAACCACTTCCTATGTACCCAAAGTATTCAAACCCGGTACGCTCTGATACCAAGTTGTAACGCCCCAAAAATATAACCATAAGCTCAACCCAAATATATATAAATAACGGCATGAATCAGAGTGTAAGTTCTTTCATTTCATAATATTAATAGTACAAAAGAGTTCAGCATAAATAAATGCCCTTTAGGCTTACACCTTTCCAAGCATTAGCATCGTTACAACAAAAGTGAGATTAGCTCGTACAATTTAAGCCCTAGGCTATACAACGTGAAATAAAACAAAGAAGCTCTTGCTTCCCAAAAGTCCCTCTAATGCTATTGCCTTGGTAGAGACATGCCATCAATACCTGAAAATGTTTTTCCCAAATAGGGTGAGCCACAACCCAGTAGAAGTAATCTAGCACAATATATGAGATTTAACAAAGATATAAGTGCAATGTGCATATACAATGCTAGGGATAAAACATTCACATTTTTATATAGTCATAGAATACCAAATCCATATTTCATTTCATTCTCCTTCAATTCATTTTAGTACATGAGCCAATTTCATTATTTTTCAATAACCAAATGAGACTAGAACTCAATGGTTCTACAATCACACCATTAACACACAACACTTCAATATGCCATTTTACGAAAATTTCGTCCGTGGGATCGATACCCATATATAAATTTCGAGACTTTCACCTAGGACACTCCGACCAACTTAATTGTAATGGAGCCCATCTCCTTTCTCCTCCCAAATTGTGGGGTGCATCTCATTTCTCCTCCCAAACAATCATACATATGCAATGTATTTAAAACATGATCATGTTCAATGATAACTAACCATGGATTAGTTTTAATTCACCTAATCCTTATGAAATTTTTACAATAGTCATAGCTATCCTCCACCGATATCATCTACTCAATTCCACCATGTATTTCAATACTCATCCAATTTCTTGTTTACAATACCAATTTCAGTTATTTATACAAAATAAATATCATAACCATTTTAGGGAAAACTCCTTCTCTTCCCAAGTCTCAACCAAGTACCAAAATCAACAATTTTGACACCATACAACATCATTTTCAAACCCCACAATCATTTACCTCTCATTCACCAAAACCCCTCTTTCCATTTTACACCCAAACCCTAGGGTTGTTCACGTTACCCCCAAATCCCATCATTGTTACACAATAACAAATAACTAAGTTAAAACCCATATTAAAGTGTAGAAAATCCCTACCTCAAGAAGAGAAGACCAAGCAAAGCAAAACCCTCACGTTCTAATCGGATCAAAATGATGTTCTTGAAATGTTCTAACTTTTTTTCAAAGACACTAGGATAGAGAACCCAAAGGATCTAGGCCAAAATGTAGAGAGAGAGAGAGAGTATTTTACAGAGGAAGAGTCAAGATCTAGGTTTTTAGAAAGTTTTAGAGAGAGAGAAGAATGAAAAAGTGATATAAAATGTCACTTTCGCGATCTGATATACGTACAGTCCGCTCGAGCCAAAGAGTTGACACTTGAGCGTCAGATACAAAAAGTTGTTCCGCTCGAGCGCCAAGACACAACGAACACTCACCGCTTGAGCGCAAGAATTAGCCTCTTGACCGTAGAAAACACACATCCAGAAGTTTTGCAGACAACAAACCAACGCTCGAGCACAGGAAACGCCGCTTGAGCTTAAAAAACACTCTCCTAATAGTTTTGCAGACCTGCTAAGTACTGAGAGTTCGCAAAGCCCGCTTGAGCGCAAGAAGTGCCCCTCGAGCGGAGGAGGAAAGATTGCAAAGCCCGCTCGAGCGCAAGAATGGCCGCTCGAGCAGAGGAGCAAAAATCTAAGCAATAAAGATTTGGAAAAACAAGCAACCAACCTGTTCCAAACGCACAATTACAATCCAATAACCAAAATAGAGGAGATAAAAGGGAAACAAGATATGAATCACCATTCAAAACCATACAAACCCGAGTCTGGAATACAACAAGTGATTGGTCAAAACCGGAATCGCTATACCAAATAAGATGATTGTTATTTCTCTTGAAATAATATGAACAAAATATCAATATCATTTTATTATTTTACATGTATAAAGGCTAAGGAATAAATATGTCATTTTAATTTGATGGAGGGTAAGTTTAATTTTTCAAATGTGAGGAAGGGATCTGTGTTAAATAGGAACCTCAAGGAGTGCCAGTGTAATTTACACAAATATATATATATATATATATATACTAATTAAAAAAAAAGGCTTGTGCAAGGTACGGGCTATTATTACGGTATATTTAAGTTTTGTATTTTGATAATTTAAAAAAAAAAAGAATATTTTTTTATGCAATTGAATAGAATAAATCATTATATTTGATCAAATTATATAAATTTTATTAAAAATACTAAAAATTAAAAATAAATAAATAATAAGTCTTATAATTCTAACATAATTATACTTTTAACACTTGAGTGTTTGTTCATGACCACTTGTGGTATTGTCTAAATTCATATCAACTTCAAATAGTCACCAAACTAGTTATTCAATAATTTTGTTGTTTTATATAAATGTCTTTTGGGTTAGTTCATTTTGTTATTCAATACTTATTTGATGTGATAAGTTTCATTAGTAGTGTTTAGTTTACTGAAATGAAAGTGGAATGAAATGATCAATTAAAATGTTCATTCTCATATATGATGAAAAAAGTATTAAAAACTGATTCTTCACTATTATAAAGGAATGATCATTCTATAAACAAACTCAAAAAAATCTCTCATTTTGATCTATTAGGCTAAATTCCTTACATAATTTTCAAAAGCCCACCACCTCAATTACTTCACAAGCAATTATTGGGTAATTTTCGAAGTACAGCCACGTGATACTCCATGATATTGTGATTGGTGAAGAAGATGAAGTATTATAATTTTATATTGATTAATTGAAGAATATGAGAGGACGTGGTAAATATTGATTGGTAAGGAAATATAGGCACATAATAATCCGAGAGCACCTAATAATTTTCCTTATTTCACCAAGTTAAAGAACAAAATAGGAAATTCAAAAACAAGCTAAGAACAAAATGGACAACCCAAGACAAACCTTCCCAACCAAAGCAAACAAATTTTTTTACATAATTTCCGAAAGGCCACCATCTAAATTGTTTCACCAACCAAACTGAAGGACAAAATAACCAATTTCAAAACAAGCCACAAGAAAAGAGATTCTTATATATACAAATATATATTGATTACAATTCCTTTCTTTGTTTTTTCTTTCATCGATTATTATAATATTTCTTGTTACTAAACGACTAATCTATTCCTTAAAATGAATAAAGGACTCCAACAAAACAAAAAGAACTTCCACTTTGTGGATTTGAACGGCCATAAAATCTCAAGGAACATAATCAAGAGAATAGTCATATCTGCATGTATTCATTGATGTGCATAGGAATCTACCATTGGACAGAGCATTATTAGTGAAGGGAAGAATAAAAAAATAAAAAGAGAATAAAAAGCACATCAGTCTTGCTGAAGTTTGACCAATAAGACAATTGTGTAGTGATTCATTTCACCAGGTCAATCTCACTGACCAATAAAGAAAATTTCCTGCAGCTTCTAATTGTTCAAGCTTGTTTAGAGTAAGTTCATACATTTCTTAGACACCAGCAGGACCGAACGAGAATGGCACAAATCCATGTTGCTTGCACGGATTATTGAACACTGCTTGACTTAGCATGAAGAATGGAGCATTTAGACGCAAATTTAATCTTTTGATATAACTCAAACAGAATCTTGTGAACTTGGAGTTTGGGATCGGAAATCAAGCAACAATATGGCTTGGAGTGAGGAAATGTTCTTAACCATGAATCTCAGTACTTCAAAAGACATATTCATGGAAAAGCCAAATGAACTTCAACTGAATGGGATATGAAAGGTCGGCGCCCAGACTATGAACCCCCGTTTCAACAGTCACGCATGTGAGTGAGAGGCACTCACAAATCACCAGATACTGCTATGGTGCCATGATTGCTCCACAACAAAGGGAGCATCTTCAATATGTCGGCATTGCTCTTCATTACATCCAAACCTTGTATAAGAAAGGCATTTTCCTCTATTCAACCTTTAGCATCTTTGTTGTAGTATACTTCAAAATTTGACAAACATTGACCATGAATTGATCCACATGCCTTTGGACGGATACAAAAAGAATCTTGGCCATAGTCACTACCACTTCTGATTCTGCAGAAGCTTTGGATCAATAGCCGAAGCCTCAAGCATTACATGATTGCATCTGCCATTTGAATCCTACAGAGATTCAAATCAACCTACAAAAACCAGCAACTGGTAAGTTCCCAGTCATATGATTAACTTGGATATGAGTAAGGTCATAGATTCTGTAAACAATAATGAAAGGCTTACACCATTAAAAATTTACTCTCTTTCTAGTTACTTTGAAACTTCTAACAATTCGACCAAACAAAATATAAAAACATATATATATAAACTGAAATATACAAAAAATTCTCTCCAAGACTGACAAAATGATGCAAAGAACAAAGAAACAAGGACCATTTTGCTCAATTCAGGTTGCGTTAATTACGATGACACTACGGATGGCAAATGGGTGGGATTGGATAGGGGTCAATTCAGGTTGGTGGTTTAGACAAGTCAACCCAAATCCGCCCAATTAGTGAGCGACTCTATTTGAATTGGGTCCATTCAGTTTTGGGTTGGACCACAACCTAGCATTTTGACCTACAAAGCACGGACAGTTCTAAAAGGGAGTTATATCCATATCGTACCCATATTGGATAACAATACTCTTTGAATGCTCACAAATACGTATTTGATACTTCCTAAATGTATCCAAAACTTGAAATAAATTTCTTTAATTTTGAGTATGATACTTTTTGGATATTCACGTATTTGAACTACTATGAAATTGGGATTGTAATAATTCTTGAGTAGCATTAGAGTATAATCATTAACGAGAATAATTTTTCAATACTTCACTTCTTAAAGAAAAAGAAAATAGTGAGAATACAATAGTACCCTATTTTTTTGGAATTTTTTAAATTGATGTATCCTTAAAGTGACACGTGTCCCATATCCATATCCATATCCAATCCATTCCATACTTCATAAAAGTAAATTAAATAAATAAAAAATGATACTAAAATCGAATATCAACAATTAAACAATAAAATAAAATTGCATATACAATATTTTTTTTTATATAACACAAGTGTGAAAGAGACGAACACAATACAAGATAAATAATTTAAACTTGATATTTAAATGAAATTTTTATAAGATATTAAAAAAATAAACTGGCTACTGGCTCTCAAACGAATACCTAATTTCTAGAGAATGGTTTATTTTAGTACCATGGGTTCAACTTCCATATACCCCTCCTTAAAGGGGTGTAATATGCTATGCACCCTATTTTTGGACCATTGGATCCAACAATTACATGTCCATAATGCACATGAGTACAAGCTTTCAATGAGCCAAAGGAAGTAAATGGAATTTCTGCAAAAAGCATGCTCAAGCGAGGTTACACCATAATGCCTATTTTTAAAGCACCCACAAGCAGGATTTTGCGAGCTCGAGTGGAAGGTGCCAATATTGCATGAAGAGGTCATTAAGTCAACCCTAGGTCACTTCAACTATAAATAGGACCCTAGAGGGTGTGTACCCAAACAAGTTTGGAGTACTTCAAAATACTTTGTGCTGAAGATCATTCAATCTCTGCCACCTACATCATTTTTCATACATTGGCGATTGCCTTGGTGGATTCCAAAGTGGATTGTGTTCAGCTCATGGTGGAATCTAGATGTATTGTGAATACAATACTCACCTAACCATTGAAGACAAAGATTGTGGATTTGACATCATGGATTCGGTTAGAGTTGGTTTGTAAGTTACAAATTATATTTTGTACTTTATAGTGGAATGGTTTTCTGACCTAGGTCCCATGGTTTTAGTTAAAATTCAATGTATTATTGATTGATATTAATTAATTTCTGTCTATTACAAATGGTTCCTTATATAGATGTAGGTGTAGTGGATGGTGGTAGTGGTGTAGTGGGTTAGGTTTAGTGGAGTAGGTGAGGTGGTAGTGGTGTAGTGGGTTAGGTTTAGTGGAGTAGGTGAGGTAGTAGTGGTGTAGTGGGTTAGGTTTAGTGGAGTAGGTGAGGTGGTAGTTGATGGTAAATTCTAACAGCCCCCCGCAAACTCAAGGAGGATAGAAACTAACCAACTTGAGTTTGAAGAGAGGAACAAAACAAGAAAATACATAAAAATAAAAAAGGATAGGAGACACTGTATGGTCGTGTCAGACCATTGGTGAAGACACTGGATGGTGGTGTCATAACGTTGTAGAGGACACTGTATGGGGGTGTCATAACGTTGTAGAGGACACTGGATGGCGGTGTCAGACCGATGTAGAAGACAGTTTATGGGGTCATGTCGGACCGTTGTAGAAGACAGTTTATGGGGTCATGTCGGACCGTTGTAGAAGACAGTTTACGAAGTCTTGCTGGACCCTTGTAGAAACTAACCGAAATTAATGTCGAGACAGTTTACAGAGTCTTGTCGGACCCTTGTAGAAACTAACCGGAATCTATGTCGGGACAGTTTACAGAGTCTTGTCGGACCCATGAAGGAGCTAACCGGAATCAATGTCGGGACAGTTTACAGAGTCTTGTCGGACCCTTGAAAAAGCTAACCGGAATCAAATGTCGAGACAGTTTACAGAGTCTTGTCGGACCCATAAAGGAGCTAACCGGAATCAATGTCGGGACAGTTTACAGAGTCTTGTCGGACCCATAAAGGAGCTAACCGGTATCAAATGTCGGGACAGTTTATAGAGTCTTGTCGGACCCTTGGAAAAGTGGCATCCTCAAAAGGTGTGCCCAATTTTGTCAAAAGGCGTGCCATCAAAAGGCGTGCCCAATTCATCAAAAGGTGTGCCGGACATGATGGCGAGGCACGTGGGCGCCTTGGCTTGCGTGCCCGTTTGTCGGCTGGTGATAAGAGGCGCGCGATGCGCGTGGCTGCCTCGGCTATAAGACAGAGGCTGAGGCTGAGGCAGAGAAAAGCTGCGAAAAACCTCTGAAAAAACAAAAACTCTTCTTCGTTTTGCTGAGAGAGATAGTCCGTAACACTCTGTTGTCTGAGAGAGATTTCTGAGAGAGATACTCTGTAATACTCTGTGGCCCAGAAAATGGCTTCATCTTCCCGGAGTCTGCTCACTCTCTTTCCCGACCTCAATGAGTCAACAAGAGAGACAACTGGTGCGGTGGCACTGGAACCTCAACCAAGCGCCACGGAGTTTACTCCGTTGAACTTTCCGATGCGGTCTGTGGAGCAAAGAATGGCAGTGCAGTCGGATGTGGAGGCCAATCAGTATACTTTGAAGGCATGTGTGGAAAGCATGACGGCGGTCACAAATTTGTCGAACCGGCTGCAGAGTAGGACAAATGAGGTGCAGCATTTAAACTCCCAGCTGGCTTTGCTCCAACGCATGTATAAGGATGCGCGAGCAGAGATAAGCGTGCTAAGGGCAGAAAACAAGGAGCTGAAGCGGAAGGCCACCGTGATGTTTCGATTTGGAGGACCGCCATATGCGGCAGTGGAGGAGCAAGGGGGAGTGAACGTGCTCGGTGGACAAGGAAACACGGAGGCAACACCGGCAAGGGCCGTCCAGGACGGAGGCAAGAAGAAGAGACCGGCGGCAGAGTAGAGAAGGGATGTCGGTGTGTGGCCGTCTGCAGTGTTTGTTTGTTTTTTTTTTTGTTTTTTTGTTTTTTGTTTTTTGTTTTTTGTTTTTGTTTTTGTTTTTGTTTGTTTTTTTTTTTTTTTTTTATGTGTAAAATTGTGATCGGGGGTGATCCCGGAGATGAATAAAATATGGGTTGGTGTGCAAATTTGTAATTTTTTTTTTTTTTTTTTTTTTTTTTTTTTTATGTTGGTTTATTTTTATTTTATTTTATTTGCGCTTGGTGGGTGGAATAAATGAAGGCAAATGATGGAGATGATAGACAACATTTTTTTTTATGTGGAAAGAAGAAAAAGAAAAAATATATATATATATATATATATTTAAAAACAAAAAAGTGGAAAATGTGATGATGGTGCTGGGTGGAAAAGATGTTAAAATATGTTATAATGGAAAATATGTTAAAATAAGAATAGTGAATGGGTGGCCCGAGGTGGTTCAATGCATGTGCTGTTGATATAGACATGAATCCAGAAGCAGCAAGTGGGTCTGACATCACCTTTGGCTTCATTTCATCTTGAGCAACCTTAAAGGACATGAAATGAGGAAGGGCCGAAACCTTGTTTGACAAGGGCCACTGAACTCCTGAACCCTTTGAAAATGCTGAGTCTTTACATCCTTCAACAGCCTCTTCCTTCACAACAACTACAGAATCTTTAGAATTCAAACCCAAGAAGTCTCACTCCATTTCAGATTTCAACCAGCAAAATTAGAACCAAACCCAACTCTAAATCCAAGTCAAAGCACTCAAATTCTGCAGATAAAAAACAGAGTAGCAGGTCTCTGCTACTGCAACCACCAAACCCTAAAGCCAAATTCTCCCCCACAAACCGTTTTGGCAGACTAGTAGCTAGAGAGAGAAAGTAGAGAGAGAAAATGCAAAACTCTCATCTGCGAGAATGCTTCTAACTGCAGCAAAAAAGAGAGAGAGACAAGACGGTGGTGATTTTGAACGCCACAGTGGAACTGGACGAGGAAGTGATTTCAAACGTGAAGGAGCTGTTCGAAGAAACTGGGGAAAGTGAAGGTATGTGTAGAGAATTTTAGCGGACTAGTTTGAGGTCCGGCAGGCGGCCAAGGTGAGGTTGCCGCCTGCCGGTGAAGTGAAAATACTGGGTTCTAAACCCGCTCTGATACCAAGTTAAAATTCAATGTATTATTGATTGATATTAATTAATTTCTGTCTATTACAAATGGTTCCTTATATAGATGTAGGTGTAGTGGATGGTGGTAGTGGTGTAGTGGGTTAGGTTTAGTGGAGTACGTGAGGTGGTAGTGGTGTAGTGGGTTAGGTTTAGTGGAGTAGGTGAGGTAGTAGTGGTGTAGTGGGTTAGGTTTAGTGGAGTAGGTGAGGTGGTAGTTGATGGTAAATTCTAACAGTTTTCCTGTTTGGGTTTTTCACGTTAACAACTGCGAGTCTCTTTGTGTACTTGATTTACTTTTTTATGCTTGCGAATTAGATTGTGTTTAAGATAAATCAACCAAACAACACCAAAGGTAATTATATCAACAAATCAATATTTTTTCCAATTAGTATTAGAATATACTGATTTTTCAAGTTAACACCATTCTTTGAGCTTATTGTTGGAAAAATCTGATCTGCAAGATAGTCTTCAAATCTTGTGTCTTCGAGAACCTCTAAGAAAATGACAAAAATAATTGCTTCAAATTGTGTTATAATGTTACTTTCCTAAAGACAATATTTGCCCCCATTAGATTGTGTGCACTAGGTTAGAGCAAATTTGCCTCCAAGATACAATGAAAGTCTGATCTAAAGTAAAGATCTATCTACCGGTGGCTTGCACAAACAACTGTAAACCAGAATAGCCTTGATATGATCAGAAGAACCAATATATTGAATGGGGTGGAGAGAGAGAGAGAGAGACAGCGACAGAGAGACAGAGAATTCTGAATTCTGGGGTGGAATGAATGGCTGGATTCGCAGAATATTTTTAGGCCTAGATGTACCTGATTGGATGGGTCTTGTCCATTGATCGCATCTGATAAATTCAGGTTGAGATATGGTTGTTGAATCGAACATCTACAATGCGGACCGTGTCTCACACCGAAGGAGTGTGTTGACTGGATGCACCAGATCACAATTGGATGTTATCTGATCCATCTGATCACACGTTTACATGATCAACGTTAGGGGCATCTACTAGTCAAAATAGTCATCTCAAGCCAATCCAAGAAAGCGTTAGAATCCAACCTACCAACATAGCTAGGGGCATCTAATCTGATCTTTTGTTGAAGGCACCTCAAGATAATACCTATGCTTGGCATCTCTCTTGGTGCCTACCTAAAGGTCTGGGCGGCCTATGAAATACTTCAAACCCATTGTCAAAGTTCTCAGCATACCCTAGTAAATTCCTATTTTCTCCTACTCCATTAGGTTGGACATCTAAAGAGGCTATTCCGTTCGGATTTTGTACTCAACTCTCTCTAACAAGGGTATCATGGCCATATGACTAAGATGTCCCTCAAGAATGACCATAGGGTTGGCTAACACGGTTACTATGTCCTAAACCAAGCAAAACAGGAAGATCATCCAAATATTACTCAAGAAGACGCTTTCCTAAGGACTTGGAAAGTTGAAAAAATTGTATGTGAATGTTTTCATAGTTTTCTTGGTGCTTCTCATGGAAGTCTGTCAGCAATTGTTCTCCTTTAGGCTGTATTTAAATAGTAGATTTGGATAGGGATTTGAAAAGGGAATCCTCTCCCCTTTTCTTTTCCCTTTCCAAATCACTACCCAAATTCATGATCCAAACACACCCTCAGAGTGTTTAATCAATTTTGAAGGAATTGACATCTTATTCTAACGTATCTTGCATATTCTTTGAATTACCAGAGCGCTATAAACGAGTCAAGCTGAGCCGAACTTTGCAAGGCTCGAGCTCGGTTCGAAAATTAATACAACACAACTTGAGCTCGAAGCTCAATAATGAAGAAAAAGTGTGGCTCGATAATCAAGTTTGGTTAGCTAGTTAGATATTATTTCATATTAAATGACATATAACACAATTTACATTATTTAATATACAAATAGTAGATCCTATTATTTAAATAAATAATACATAAGTCGAGCTTATACTAGCTCGAGCTTGACTCATTTATCAAACACGCCTAAACATCTAGCTTGGGCCTATTTATATACGTAACGAATTGAGCCGAATACGCGAGGAACTCTGTTCATTTGCAACCCTAATCACCAAGGACCATGGTATTAGGTAGAAAGGTCAAACACATAATTCTTTATTTTTTATTTTTTTTGTTATTTACATGAAGAGCCCCTAAACTATTGAAAAGTATCACTTTAACCTCCTAAACTATGAAAACTTACAAATGAACCCCTAAACTATTGAGAAGTATCACTTTACCCCATAAATTATAAAAGCGTACAAATAGACCCCTTAAATTATTGTCGTGTTTCACTTTGACCCATTCTATTATATGGCTCGACTTTCGATTTTGGCAGCGATTTTGGAATGCAAGATGGCTCCTCTACCAATTTCGTATCTTGGTCTACCTTTGGGAGCTTCTTTCAAGGCCCTCGGGGTGGGGGGTAAGGGGGTGGAGCGTATGCAATGGCGGTTGGTAGGATGGAAGCGACAACATTTATCTAAAGGCGAGAGATTACGTTGGTCAAGAGTGTCTTGTCAAGTATCCCGACTTATTTTATGTCGGTTCATGTGATCCCGGCGGCAGTTGCGAAACGGATTGAGAAGTTGTAGCGGGATTTTTTATGGGGAAATGAGGGGGAGGGTTCTCATTCTCATTTGGTGGCATGGGATCGAGTTTGTCGTCCTAAGGAGAAAAGGGGCTTGGGGATTAGGCGGTTGGTTATGTTTTAATTTGGCGTTGCTGGGTAAGTGGGAGAAAGGGAGCATTTATCAAGGAAGGTGACTGTGGCAAAGTTTGGTCTGGGAAGAGGGGGGTGGTGTTCGGGTAGGGTGGGACAGCCTCATGGTCGTAGTGTCTGGAAAAGAATTTGGTTGGACTATGAGGAGTTTTGGCAAAGGATTCAGCTAAAGGTAAGGTTAGGAGATAGAGTCCATTCTGGCGTGATAGGTGGTGTGGGAATACTTCTTTAGAGCAATTGTTCCCATTGATTTTTGGGATTGCAGAAGATTGTGAGGTTATAGTGGGGGCGGTTCAAACGGGGCAAGGAGAGGCGGTCGTTTGGAACATGCGGCTGTGTCATGAGGTTCAGGATTGAGAAGTGAATCAATTAGTGGAGCTGTTGGGTTTCTTATATGGGTTACAAGTTGGGGGTGTAAGGGAAGATTTTATGGTTTGGGTCTATCCCGGCTCTAAGGGGCTTTTTTCTGTGTCTTCCCAATATGTTGCGCTTGTTCATGTTGATGCGTCTTCGTTTCCTTGGAAATGTGTTTGGGTGTTGGGCACACCATCCAAGGTGACCTTAGGACGTATTCGGACAATTGATAATCTAATGCGCCGTGGGCATATACTGGTGAATTGGTATTGTTTATGTTATGGCGATGCTGAGTCGGTGGGCCATTTGCTCGTTCATTGCCCAATTACATATTGGCTTTGCATGCTTATTGTGGCGACTTTTGGTTTGGTTTGGGTGCAACTAGGTTCGGTGTTGGCAGTCTTGCAAAGTTGGGCTGGAAGTAGGGTTGGGAGGAGACATCGGAAGGCATTGATGATTGCCTCTCACTGTTTTAATGTGGCTTATTTGGTTGGAGCGCAATAGGCGTGTATTGCAAGGGGTGTCTCATATGATTTCTTGGCTGGAGAGGCGGGTGTTTATGGTGTTGTTATATAATCGGGTTATAGGGTTGATTGATCCAGATATTTTAGCTTATGTAGATTTTGTAGAGGATTTGATAGCTTAGCAATTTGTCCTTGGGGGTTTGAATTTTGTATTCTTTGCATCATCTTGATGCTTTTCTAATAAATTTGTTTATTTATCCAAGAAAAAAAAATTTGATAATTAGAATTTAGATTATTATTATTATTATTTATGCTTCACTAGTAATAATCATGGAGACAAGTTTGAATTTTTTTTACCCCCTCAAAGATAATTAGAATTAGAGGAAGAAGATAAAGGCTATTATCATCCTTTTATAACTTACATTGACAGAGTTATCGTGGCAGTTCAGTACAAAACCATAGGGAGTCTCTCTGCCTATTTTGAACCATAATGGGATAAAATGATCCAGGCTCAAACCACAGGGAGC
The DNA here is from genome assembly GCF_055761805.1 of Camellia sinensis. Lineage (NCBI taxonomy): Eukaryota > Viridiplantae > Streptophyta > Magnoliopsida > Ericales > Theaceae > Camellia > Camellia sinensis. The sequence continues at coordinate 140,321,565 of NC_138962.1, forward strand.
TTAAGTGAATTTTGCCCATATATATATATATAGATATATGGACCAAATAAGGAGAGAGAGAGAAAAAAAACAAGAAATAAAATAAAATTAGAAATGAAATCTCCTAAATTATTATTAGGCTTCGTGTGGACGTTTCTAGAACCTAAAATAGGTCTTTAGACGTGCTTTTCCTTGATCCCCCATCAACAGGGAAGAAAGGTTATTTTTTATACATATTGCACCTTTCAAACCAAGCTTTTGCTGCCTGCTTTTATTTACTGACCTATTAACTACAAGAAAGTGGGTATAACGGCTTGGCAGCTCTACAAAGTAAGGTAGGAGGTTGATCTACGATCATCCTCCTAAAATCCCCTGTTTTCTCTTCTCTTTCTTTCCCTTTTGTCCCCCCTGGGTTTCTGATTCAGCAACCGAACACTTTAGGGCATTTTCTGATTCCTAAAGGGAAATTTCTGATTCTATTCTGATTCCTAAAGGGCATTTTCCTCTAGAACATTATTGTTTGGGGCTGGGCGAATTCAAGAGTTCTTTTGTGACACCATCAATTGGATTTATTGCACCCTGTAGGCCGTTAGTCGCAAAGAGGAAGATGCTATGCATCACTACTGTAATTCTGTAGGCATCACAACTACAACTTCCAATGCTTTTAATCTATAGAGTTGAAATAACTACAGACCAATATATAGTAGCAGTTGGACTATATTTGGAAACTTAAAAAACTTTGACAAGTAAAAACCCATATCAACCTGCTAAAACCCATCCATAAAAGACCCAATAACATAACTGAAATTAACAGGTTGTTTAATAAGATCTTGCAATTATTAAGCATCTTTAGCCAGAAAAGTTTTCAAAACCAGCATAAAAATGAAACAGTTGAAAACTAACTTGAATGCATTATATATGACTCAACAAAAGCTGAACTCACTTATAAAAGCCCCCAAGAAACCCTCAAATTGTAACAAACCAGAAGTAACCAAACCAAAATTCAAAATTTATCTCCTCTTTAAATTTTCTTTTCCTTCACTTAATATATATATATATAAAATACATTGCTTTCCATTGAGCTTATTGTGGATAGCTTCACATGGCAAGGCCAATACGATGTACTAAACAACCTAACCATGGGAGATTTTTTCTTTTTCTTCTTTTCTTTTGTTATTTCACAAACAAGAGATTACACTTTATAATAATAAAAGATTGGCAATGAAGAATTGGTAGCTATTCACATCAATCATGCATTGAAGCATAATCCATCTATGACTGCAAGAGTCCGAAAGAGGATTCAACCACAATGTATTAGATACTACTCAAGCAAGATGATGAATCAATCATATGTAATTATATATAATTTACTCAAAAATATTAAAAGAGGTAAATGTCATACCAAAAATCAATGGGTCAGTACCTAACTTCACGTTCTCAAGTCGGCAGAAGTGTACAACCTTTTGCTTTCAATTTGGATTCCAGACCGAAAAACTTTAATCCTAACAGCACCAAGTCTGCCGTTTTCTTCTTCATGTGCTCAATTAGTTTGTCATCATAAATAATCAAATCAGCTTCACTTAGAAACTTGCGCTCTCTCATGTTTGAGAACACTTTTCTTGCCTCCTCCAGTGTTCCATGCTTGCACATGCCGGAGATAATAGCAGAATATAAAATAACATCAGGAGGATAACCTATTTCCATCATCTCATTTAGAACTTCGATCACCTTCTCAGCATCATTTGATTTACAAACATGAAGAATGGTAAGAATATACTTAAATTGCATGGGCCCGCTAGGAACATTTGCTAAGCAGTCACGAATTAGCATCATAGCTGCATCGACCTCTCCAATTTCGCAGAGCCCTTTAACAAGTGAACAATAGGCAGCAATAGAGGGAACTGAAGACATCTCTTTTATTTTATTATAGCACGTACATGCTTCTTGGATATCTCCAACTTCAACCAAACATGTAATTGCATTGCTGTAAGTTGATGAATCAGGTTCAAATTTTGAATCATTTAATTCATGAAAGAGTGATAATGCCTTATTCACCTCTCCAATCTTGTGGAGAGCCTCCATAAGAATATTGTAAATTGAAACACTGCAATAATCTTTCACCTTCAAGTCTTCAAACAATTTTAAAGCCATCATTATTCTAGCCTCCTTTCTCACCATGAATGAGAAGAATCTTGAAAGATAGTCAATGATTTCAAAACCCAGATTCTGCAGCTGCAAAAGTAAGTTGCAAACGTCATCCATTCTTTTCAATTCAACATAAGACAACATCATGGGATTCACAGTCACGAAGTCTGGCTCGAGACCCTCTTGAACTGTGACCTGGAAAAGTTTACGAGCCTTGTCAACATGGTTCAGGTTACACAAGCCTTCAATGAGAGAATTGTATATCGACAAATCAGCCCTATAACCAGAGTCCATCAAATCCTTCAACAAATCACAAGCTGAACCAACCTTCCCATCTGCCACAAATGCCTCAATCAATGATGCATAGATAGCCCGATCTATCAAACACCCCTTCGCTTTCATCTCTTTGAACAGTTCATAACCTTTCTCAACCTGTCTCCCTTTGCATAACCCGGTAACCAGAGTAGCATAAGCCATAATATCTGGCTCCACCTGATCCCTTCTCATTTCCTCCCAAACCCTCAAGCAACCATCTAAATTCCCCTCTGCAACCAACACACGAACCATTGCCGTGTATGCAAAAACATCTGGTTTGCACAAGTTCCTCCTCATTCGGCTCAAAAGCTCCAAAACTTCATCTATCTGCCCTGCCTTACACAAACCCTTAACTAAAATCATGAAAGTAACACTTTCCTCCACAAACCCATCTTCCTTAAAATCACCATAAACCGACATTGCCAAATCCAAATGACCCGTTTTCACAAGCGCATCCATTATCCTATTATACAAAAAAACCCTGGGTTTCAGCCCAAATTTCTTCATTTTCTCATACACATAGTACACCCTGAGACCCCTATTAGCATCAGAGTGCATTCTAATAAGAATTTCAAATTGTTTCTCAGTGGGAGGCTTACCCTGCAAGTGCATCAACTCAGGGACCTGATCAGCTGCCCGGAACTGATTGTTGCGGTTCAAACAGTAAGCAAATGCATTATAGCAAGAAAAATCATGAGCATAACCCTTTTGCTTACCAGCCCAGTGGAAGAACTTGGAAGAGAGTCTGGGATCAGACTGGACTTTGAGGACCTCGGCCACCAGATTGGGGGTCACACGGCGAAGCTTGTTGAGGTCTGCAACAATGGGGGAACCCCAATTCTTGTGCTTCCGGAATGAATCTACGATGTAGCGAGCGACGGGAGAGAGATTTTGGGCTACGGAGAAGAATTTCTCAGATGGGGTTTTTGTGGGTGGGGTTGAGAGGCTTGTGGGGGAGTCTGGGTCCCATTTTTGGAGATCAAATTGGGGGTTGGGATTGGGATTGCGATTGGGGTTTAGAATTTGACGGTTCGAGAAAAGCCCGCCGCGGACGGTGGGACGGTTCTGGGAGGGCTTGCGGTGGCCGTAGAAGAAGTAGAGCTTCTTGTTGTTGCTGTTGTTGATAGGTTTGGTGGGTTGGTACTGAGGTCGCATTTTTTGGGGGGGTCTTCGTCTTGTTCTTCTTCTTCTTAGGAATACGTCTGTGATTGCTCTGTGAGTGTTTTGCTCGGCTCTGTCTGGTTACCTGGAAAATTTTGAAAAATTCTTTCCAATTTGAAAATTTTTATTCAACAGACTGAAAAAATAAAAAGAAAATGCTAGAGAGCGAAAAGAATTATCAAAATTTTTACAAATGTCTTGTTTAATGTAGATTTTACATATGTGACATATTTAATAAAAATTTTGATAAATTTTTTGAAATTTCTCATTTAAAATAAAAGGAGTTTAAAATATAGACGTTGTTTAGACTCATGGGATTTATTACGGATTCTATTTCAATTATTTGAATTGTTTATTTTGTTAGACATTTCATATATTTTATTTAAAAAAATTAGATTGATTCGATAACTGTAACTTATTCAATTTATTATATTTTTCACTAAAAAAATAGATGTAAAAATAAATCATATATTTTTTTGATGACAAAAATAATAAATTGAACAAATTACACCTATCATATCGACCTAATTTTTTTGGGATAAAATATACGAAGTGATCGACAAAATGAACAATTCAAATTATCAAAACAGGACGTTTGATAGGTCCCACAAGCCAAAACAACCCCTCCAATCCATATCTCGGACTAGACTCCTCCAAGTAAAATTCATAACTTCTTTCTTATATAATAATAAAATTATTTAAATTATTAATTAAAATAAATTTATGATATTATTAAAAACTATTAATTACCTTAATAATTTATTAATAAAAATAATTAATTAAACACGTAATTTTTCAAAATTACATGATAATTTATATTTTAAGTAAATTTGAGATAATGTATTTATAATTTACTTTTTTATTTTATAAAAAAATATTAAATATGTTTATATTTATTTTGAATTAATTATATCAAGACCTATAAAATATCAGTGAACACCATTTTACCTCTTTCTTTATCAATTCGTACATTTTGTCCTCCCTTGCTTACAAAAATATATCATTTTCATCTTCAAGGGTAAGTTACACTTTTGTCCTTTTGACCATTTTTCTTGATCCATTTCTAAGCCTCACTTCCTTTTTGTTTCAAGCTCCGGCCCTAACTGAAAAGGGCCATCTTTTGAGCTGATCTTCACTTCTCATTAAGGGCTCAACCCTGTTTGACCCCTCCATGATACACTTGCTTCATTGACCATCTTGTATGTCATAGTTTTGCATGCTATTTTTGACCCATGAGCAATTTATTTTCGAGCATGTGGTAAACTGATTTAGGGCTTATTTTGAGCCCCTCTTTAACATTGGAGAAGGGCTCAACATTGTTTGGTGTCTCCATGTATCACTTGTAGTTCAATCCCCTATTTGGCCCCATTTTTGTATAAGTGGATAGCCCTTTTGGTTTCTGTTTTTGGACCTTGGTCCGAACTGAAAGTGGCCTTATTTTGGCCTATACTTCATGTTTCATTCACATTTTTTTTTCTGTTTGGTGATTATTTTATATACTTCATGTTATAGCACCTTTTGGGCCTTGCTTTGCATCCCATTTTTAGCATATTTGTATACTGATTTTGAGGCTGCCATATACTGTAAATGTTCATATTTTGGGTCCATCTTCATTGTTGTAGAAGGAAATTTTTCAGTTTGGGTTTAGCTTATACCACTTGCTTCATTACCCCTATCTTGGCCCCTATTCTTGTATGCTCTTTTTGCCATACCTATATTTGCTGTTTGGCCATGTTTATAACTGGAAAAGTGCTTATTTTGGGGCTGTCTAGCTTCTGTCTTTGCATTGCATGTCCATGTAGTGCATGTTTAGCATGGCTATAGGCCATTTCGGGCGCCTAATGTTGCATTTCGGGACAATTTCATGCATCTAGTATCATTTCGCTACATTTCGGGACTGTTTTTCCCCCATATTTTGTTGCTGAAATTCCATTAGTATGCTTGCATATCATTTTTGCCACATTTCATCGCTTTTAGCGTCGCCTCGGTTTGCGTGCCCGTGTGCACGCATTTCGAGGCACTTCATTTTCTGCCATCGGCATCCGATGTGAGTGTGGCTGAGGCCCTCTCATGTTAGTATAAGTCCATGTTGCATTTTCCATGTCATTTGCATTGCGTATGCATTGCCTCGGTTTGCGTGCCCGTGTGCACGCATTTCGAGGCACTTCATTTTCTGCCATCGGCATCTTATGTGAGTGCGGCTGAGGCTCTCTCATGTTAGTATAAGTCCATACTTCATTTTCCATGTCATTTGCATTGCGTATGCATTGCCTCGGTTTGCGTGCCCGTGTGCACGCATTTCGAGGCACTTCATTTTCTGCTATCGGCATCCGATGTGAGTGTGGCTGAGGCCCTCTCATGTTAGTATAAGTCCATGTTGCATTTTCCATGTCATTTCATCACATTTTATCATTGCCTCGGTTTGCGTGCCCGTGTGCACGCATTTCGAGGCACCTCATTTTTATCCGTCGGCATCCGATGTGAGTGTGGCTGAGGCTCACTCGTGTTGGTATAAGCCCATTTGTCATTTTCCATGTCATTTGCATTGCGTATGCATTGCCTCGGTTTGCGTGCCCGTGTGCACGCATTTCGAGGCACTTCATTTTCTGCCATCGGCATCCGATGTGAGTGTGGCTGAGGCTCACTCGTGTTGGTATAAGCCCATTTGTCATTTCCCATGTCATTTGCATTGTGTATGTATTGCCTCGGTTTGCGTGCCCGTGTGCACGCATTTCGAGGCACTTCATTTTCTGCCATCGGCATCCCATGTGAGTGTGGCTGAGGCTCACTCATGTTGGTATAAGCCCATATCATGTTTCCATATCATTTCATCACATTCTGTCATTGCCTCGGTTTGCGTGCCCGTGTGCACGCATTTCGAGGCACTTCATTTTCATCCGCCGGCATCCTATGTGAGTGTGGCTGAGGCTCACTCATGTTGGTATAAGCCCATTTGTCATTTCTATGTCACTTCATCACATTCCGCCATCGCCTCGGTTTGCGTGCCCGTGTGCACGCACTTCGGAGCATCTCATTTTCATGTCATTCGCATTGTTTATATCATCGCCTCGGTTTGCGTGCCCGCGTGCACGTATTTCGAGACACATATCATCGCCTCGATTTGCGTGCCCGCATGCATGTATTTCGAGACACATATCATCGCCTCGGTTTGCGTGCCCGCGTGCACGTATTTTGAGACACATATCATCGCCTCGGTTTGCGTACCCGCGTACACGTATTTCGAGACATGTCATTTTCTCGGTTTGCGTGCCCGTGTGCACGCATTTCGAGGCATCTCATTTTCATCATATTCTGCATTTTCTCGGTTTGCGTACCTGTGTGCACGCATTTTGAGGCATCTCGGTTTGTGTGCCCGTGTGCACGCATTTCGAGGCATCTCATTTTCATAGCATAGTGCATACTAGGTTGTATCTTAGATCGCATTCTGTCATTTTCTCGGTTTGCGCGCCCGTGTGCACGTATTTCGAGGCATGTCATTTCCATCGCATTGTGTATGTTAGGATTGTATCTTAGTTGCATTTCATGCATGTCATGCATATCGCATCGTATCCGGGATAGGAATTAGCCCGGGCACGGGAAACGAGGTACATTTCGTACTCCGAGTGACGGAATGTGTCTCAATTCCCCAGTCACCGACACTCCGGATTATCCATGATGGAGTTAGGTTTTAGCTGTAGTTTCATGTGCATTCATCCTATATTGAGTTGTGCATTTCGACTCCTCTGCCATCATGCCTCGGTATGCGTGATTGGTGGCACGAGGATCGAGACATGCATATATTTGTGCAAATACATTGCTATGCCCCTTTCTTGCTCTCTGTTGCAGCAAAATCAGGAATCAGCAACTTTCCGGGACTTGGCACGCTTTTCAAAAAATAACAGGTGTAAACAGAGGCTAATTGGGGCATTCCGGTGGATTTCCGCGCAAGACAGTCCGGACATGCATCATCCACCAGAAGCAAGGCAGTCCCTGGCTTGCACGCCAGTTTATTTGCTTTCTAGTTAATTCATTAATTAATTAAAATTCTGTAATATTTTGGACTGTAATATTCTTTTATTTTGGGGACTGTAATATTTGGACTGTATTATTTATTCGGACCCTCCGAGTGAGGGCATAACTGTAATAAGTGTGCGTGAGTGTGATGTATGTCTTCCAACCCCACGTCTTTCTCCCTTTTATTTATCCGCTTATGATGGTTAGATTAGGGCATATTTAAATTAGCATACAGTATGACAGCATGTTTGCATCATCCATCTGTATTGCATGCACCGGGCTCGGCACATCATACTAACTGCATTGTACTTTCAATTCCAAATTGAATACATGATAGTTATAGCATTTCATATACCATCTTAGAATAGCCGAGCCTGCTATAGTTGCATTTTGCATGTGTGGCATTAGGCATTTCTGTATACTTAGGATCATGCATGATTTCTAATGTAGTTCCTATTTTGGCTTGGAGTACTCGGTAAGTTCTATGCTTTAGCATCCTTGCATGCGTGTGAGTGAATGCCATGAATAGCATGCTTACCATGAGGCTATGTGCTTATGCGATATATCTGCCTGAATGCCTGTGGGTGAAGGTTGAGTTGTTTAGATTGGAATAAATCATCGACTGTTTGTTTTAAGCCCACTAGATAGTGGCAAAACCATCTTTCTAAGCCCACTTGCGGGTGGCAAAATCTGCATTTTAAGCCTACCTGCGGGTAGCAAACCATTTTCAAAAAGGCGAACATGAAATGTTTTGTTCCAATTCAGGTGACCCGGTCTATACTTATATGCTGTGAGCATCACATAGTAACCTAGGCTAATAACCGGAATAAGGACACACAAAGTTTTCAAAAATTGATATCATGGTTAGTAGAGGCCGGTCTATGACCGGGCGAGCGGGGGTGCTCACGAAGTGACCTTCCCCAATCGTACCCAAGTTCCCGAGCCGAGGCAACTTTGGTGATGACGGACACGTGGCCTTTTGGCACCGAGTCAGGGTTTCCTAAATTTCCCAAAATAAAATATTTAGGTGGCGACTCTGTATCTGGCAAAGCAGTCCATGTTTGGCACTTTTTTCAAAAATCAGTTTTCCTAAAACGATTTGCCGGATTTGGACTCTTTGGTTCAGATTTAGAACCGTGACTGCGAAAGTCGAGTCCGAGCTGTAGCGAGGTCCCCCCGCGGGCTTGTTACAGTTTCTGGCGACTCTGCTGGGGATTTAGAGAACTTGACTCGAACTCGTGATATCTGTTTTTGACTACACTTGAGTGTTTCTTTGCATTGCATTTGCATTGGTGCGCCTAGGACACCGTGTTTGCCATCTGCTATTCCTGAACGGTTTGCCGGAGGCTTGTCTTGTCAAGGCATGACCATAAGGCTGACCGGTTGTGGGCTCTGCCAGTATGGGAACACAAACCCCGGTTTTACCGGGGCACCCTCTTTGACCATTCGACCTAGTGCATATTCGGAATCCATAGTGACCATTCCATACTAGGACAGGTTGCTTACCCGTTTATAGGTTGTTTGAAACCGCTGCATGCGTAGTGAAACCCTAGCTCCTGACAAAATAGGACAGGGAAACCTTACCCCTTCATAGGGGTGTTTTGGCTCTCACTTATCTGTTATGTGCTTTAGAGTGCGTCTCTACAGGAATGCATGTATCAGTGTATGAGTTTGGGCGTCAGGCCTGCGGGCACCAGTTTGCGAGTTTGGGCATCAGGCCTGCGGGCATTACTATCAGTATTTGGGAGTCAGCTTTACCCGTGGGTATCAGACTCAGTTTAGGGCAGGATTTTGGGGCAGAATTCAGTAGAGGGCACACTCATTCAACTATGCTTGTATCCGTTCAGATGGAATCAGGCTGAGATGCTGTCTGTTTTCTCTTTTGCTAGGTAGTCTGGGAACCATAGCTTCTGAAGGCTCCGATATCCCCCGAGGTTCATCGAACTTGTGCTGATAGACTTTGCTAGGTCAGAGATTCAGTTCAAGGGCAATCAGTGTTCCTCCACCAGAGGCAAGGGATAGATACCAATCAGTCAGATGGAACGGCAGAACACATCAGGGATAGAGGCCATGATGCGCCAGATGCAAGAAAGTATGAAACTCATGCAGCAGGACGCTGCCCGTCAGGAGGAGTTTTCCAAACAGCAGGCCGCAATCATGACCCAACAGGCCGAACTGATTACTAGACTGCAACAGCAGAATGAGGCATCTGCTTCACAACAAATTTCTCCACTGGCAGGGGCTCCATTACCTGAGCAGATACCTGCTGTTCGGAACGCTCCTCCAAACATCCAGAATACTGTGCCGACTATCCAGAACCAGCAAGAGGACACAAGTCTTCCAACGGGGCCAGCTCCGCCCCCGCTTCCACCACAACTGTCCAAGGTCCATACACCCAATCACCCGGACTCTCCATTCGAGGTCGAGGTTGATAATACAGCTCTGAAATTGAGCAAACTGGAGAAGCTCTTCAAAAAATCCCAAGGGGCCAAGGCTATGCCGGATATCGGAGACGTATATACCGAGGAGGCCGTAACACTCCCTGATAGGTTCAAAATGCCACAAATCGACCGCTTTGACGGGACCGGCGACCCCATGGTCCATATTCGACTGTTTGCAGACGTCTTGCGGCCGATGGGCCTAACACGACCACAGAAGCTCTCACTATTCGGCCGAACCCTGTCGGGTGTGGCCTCCCATTGGTACGCAAGATTACAAGATGAAGTGAAGAAGAATTGGGATGAGATGGCTGAGGCCTTTGTCACACAATATTCATACAACACTCAAATCGAGATCACAACTCGTGATCTCGAAACGACAAGGCAGGAGCCCAAGGAATCTTTCTCGGACTTTGTGATCCGGTGGAGGGCGAAGGCCTCGATGATGACTCTAAGGCCTACTGATAAGGATCAAATTCGGATGATTGTGCGCAATCTCCAGCCTAAGTTAATGCAGAGAATGATTGTAATCCCCTTTCCCACTTTCTCAGATTTACACGATATGGGGGTACAAATCGAAGATGCAATGAGGCAGGGTCTGTTTGACCAGGATAAGGAGCAGCCCAGGAGGGCGTTTTCCCGCAGTTCGAATGCGACCACCAGTGGTGATGCAGCTGCAAGATCTTCTGATGTGGGCATGGTTGCTACCACCGTATCAAAAACAGCTACCCCATTCACCGGTGCGTCCGGAAGTAGCTCACAAGGAACCAAATATCCACCCCAAGCCAAGAAGGTTTTCACCCCACTTTATATGCCTTTGTCAAAGGCTCTTGGGGTTTTGATCAAGAAAGGGCATCTGAAGCCCCTGGAGCCGCAACCATTACCAAAGAACCTCCCTCTCTCGCACAATCCAGCCGACTACTGTGCCTTCCATCAGCGAGCCGGCCATGACACTGACATGTGCTTTCGTCTCCGCCACGAAATACAAGATCTGATCGACAACGGGGTCATCCCTGCACCAGGTCCTACAAAGTCTATCGGCACTTGATCAGTGAACTTATGGTGGGATAATGAGATGTGATCGAGGGATGAACCACCTGCAGGCGGCACTCAGATTACTCCGGATGTGGCGTATGGCACGCACTGTTTTGAACATTTTGCAAATACTAGTTTTTGTGCTTTCTGACTTGGGTATTGAGTCAGTCTTGTCGTTTTGTTTTGGGTCTGTCTTGTTGTATCGAGTCAGTCCTGTTGTATAGAAGTCGGGTGATTCCGGGGGATGTTACCTCGGGCGTCACCATTTTGTTTTATGCTTGTCTTTTCGTTTTGTTTTGAGTCTGTTTCTGCCAGGGAGCCAGTAACACCAGCAGATTTGATTGAAACAGCAGTGTTTTTTCATGCTTTGTGCTTGCTCCTGCTTTGTGCCAATTGTGCCAGAAAGATTTAAATGAAACAGCAGTAATTTTTGCACTTCTGTGTTCGCTGCTGCCGTGTGCTAGGTGTGATGGAATCTGAATGAAATGGCAGTGCATTCCACCTGCTCTCTTGTGCCCCAGAATCATTGCATCGACCTAAGTTTTTCAAAACTCTTTTTGAACATTGCAGTAAAAACGAAGAGGAAGGAATTCCTTGGGATTTGCAAAACTTTGATCATTTGAGAGAAAGAGAGGCATGCTAAGCCCTTAATGAATGAAATCATGCTTGTTAGCGTGAGTACTGAGAAGGACCCTGGCTTGATCCAGACTGGTTTCACACTACCTTCAGCGCGAGCGATTTGTCGCTTTCTTAAAAACTTTCAAAAACAAAATGTTTTGCGCGGTCTTGCGAAGACCTGTGTGGAATCGCTCTTGAGACTGTGCAGCTTAGGATCGCTCTCAGCCTAGAAACTCGAGCCCTTGCTTTCAAACCTTGGGCCCATTCAGAATGTTCAACGGTCAACTACAATGTGAGGCCTGTGTGGCCAGATTCAAAGCAGCCCTCGAACAAGAGGCTAGGAAAGTCAGATCAAAAGATCAGAAGATCAGAAGAAGCTTGCAAAGCTAGAACAGAAGTACCCCCCGAACTAGGGGCAAAGATATCAGACATGCTCGAAGAGCTGAAGATGAGTCCTCTTGCAAAACAGCAGCCATTCTCCTGGATTCAGATGACTTTAGGATCTCAAAACCATTTGACATGGACTTGTTACACTTTTACCCTTTGAGAGGCTCGCTGGGCCGAAAATCCGGAAGGGCGACCCAGGCAAAAGTTAGAGTAAGAGAAAAATAGAAAAGAAAAAAGAAAAGAAGCAAAAAACAACAACAAAAAGGAGAAAACAAAAAAAAGAAAAATGAAGAAAAATGCAAAGAAAAGAACAAAAGAGAAAATCAAATGAAAAGAATTGAAAAGAAAAGAAAAACAAAGCTCGCAAGGTCGAAAACCTGCAACAGGCGCCTTGGCAAAAGTTAGAGCCTAAAAAGGAGAGGTTAATACCCGAGTGTACCTTAACCCCGAACTACGTGAGGCTTGATTCCCATCTTTGGGATACGTAGGCAACTTTATTCTGAAGTCCAGCCGTAAAACACTTCAAACTCAATCGTGTCCATGTAATGGTTCTGATAATCTTTGCCTTCTCTATATCTGAGAGTCTGGTTGCGTTCGTCGCTCTGAGGACTGACTACAATACACTACGGTGCCATTCAGACAAGGGGCAACTTTCCGTTGCCATTCAATGCACCGCGGTGTCATTCAAACAAGGGGCAACTTTCCGTTGCCATTCAATGCGCTGCGGTGCTATCCAAACAAGGGGCAACTTTCCGTTGCCATTCAGAACGCCGCGGTGCCATTTCAAACAAGGGGCAACATTCCGTTGCCATGCAGTGTCCTTCAGACCAGGGGCAATTTTTCATTGCCATGGATCCGAGGTTGCGCATCTCAAGAGTAGGTCCCATGCTCGTTGAGCAGTGGTCGTTTACGAAAATAGTTTTTGAGAATTTTTACTGAGGTTGACTAATCTTCTCGAAAAGTATTCCATTTTCAAAACTGGACCATTTCTTGGACCCAAAAAAGGAAAACTCTCAGTGCTCACTGCCTAACTTGCATGATTTTAAATCAGAAAATTGAACAAATATGTTAATCTAACTCTCATTTTGGTCAAAATTTTTTTTTTAGGAGAAAACTAAAACTAAAATGGTCAAAATGATGAACTACTGGCACAGTTGAGTTAGGCTTCCTGCCTTTTCCCCACTGCCAACATACTTGCCAGAAAGGCCACTCTACCCGCCAAAAAAAAAAAAGGGGATAACCGAAGTTAACAACAATGGCTGAAAATTCTCTCATCCTCCAAGCAGCGAGGTATCAAGCCGAGTGCGAAGCACGAATTGGAATGGATCGAGATGCTCCATTCCCTCATCCGGCGCATCGACAGATGTCACCGAAGGAAATAGCCGCGAGCTGATTATGTTGGGCATGAGCCCGCAATTTCCTGTTCATCCATCAACCGCCCAGGGGAGGGATGAAAAATGAGAGATTGAAGAATAGAGAGATGTGTGATGAGAGAAAAAGTGAGAAAAGGGCTTTTTCAGAAAAACAGAGCTTGAGGGCCGAGTGATGTGAGGATTACAAATGAGAGAGGGTGGGGAACACTACCCGGTGAAACAGGATCCCTGTGCACGTCTGAGTGTCGTGTCTTTTTGTTTTATCTCGATTCTTGTTTTGAGTCGTTTCGAGTGTTACTCGATGTGTCTAGGTTATGTGCCTTTTATTTCCTTGTTGCGTCGTTTTGCTGCGTTCAGTCATAGGCTCAACACTTGGTCGAAAGCTCATCTCTGAATTTCAAAAACAAAATCGTTTTGTGCTCCGAGTGCCATGCCATTCTCCACATTTGTGCAAAACAAGATTCGTTTTTTCATAAAACCGCAGGGTTCAACCCAGGTCATGCGAGAACAGTAGAACTAGGACCTATTTGAAGCTATATGGGTTCCAAACTACAAAGCAAAAGCAAAAGAGGAAATGTCGGGTATCTGAGTTTGTTTCAACTTCAGTAAGTTCCGAGACTACATCCCGTGTGTGCCTCTTCAAGTCTTGCCAAGGCTCCGAAGTATGAGTGTGCCTCTACCTCAAGCTCAAGATCAAGTCTGCTTCAAGCCAAAATGGTAATCAGAAGTGCTCTCCCTGAGTACCATTCCCCGCCAGAGGCATCTTGGCCGTGTTCGCAATGAGTTCCTAGGAGACCAACTGCGACGGTGGAAACTAGAGTTCGAATGGCCGATGCCTAGAACGTAAAGGTTCGGGATTTCCGAGACCAAAGTCTGGTTTAAATACCCAGAGGCATGCCCTCGGCTTGAAATCTGTATGGCAGCCCCATAGATTGAGATAGCATGTGAATGCGCCTCGATTCTGGATACTGAATCAACCTAGCCTGTCACCCCGTTGGAGAATAGGGAAAGTTGTGAACATGGCCAGGAAGGAAAGGTAGTAACTGCGGTTTGGAAGTACAATCAAGAAAGTGCAAGGAGAACCCACTCTTTTCAGTTCAAAATGTTTCTGCGGAATTTTCAACTCATATCTTCGATGTGTGGCTCATCGTCAGTCGGCATGCACGAGGTGTATCCTTTTTGGAATATATCGTGACCCCTCCGAGAGGTAAATCGGAGGTTGCGTTTGGAATTTGGTCTACTTAAGGCTTGTATTTCCTTATTCGGTATTTTTGTTTCAAACGGGTGTTGTTACGCGCGTTCCACTGGCATTGTTGTGCTCATTCGTTGCATTGTTATGCACATCTATCTAGCATTGTTATGCTCATTCATTGCATTGTTATGCACATCTATCTAGCATTGTTATGCTCATTCCTTGTATTGTTATGCGCATCTATCTAGCATTGTTATGATCATTCGTTGCATTGTTATGCACATCTATCTAGCATTGTTATGCTCATTGCTTGCATTGTTATGCACATCTTCTAGCATTGTTATGCTCATTACTTGCATTGTTATGTACACTTCACCTGCATCATTATGCACCTTTTCACTTACAATTCTTATCTTTCCTCTCTTGCATGTGATATGCTGAGAGGTTTTCTCTTGCGTGTGATACGCTGAGAAATTTATCTTTTCTCTCTTGCATGTGATATGCTGAGCAGTTTTCTCTTGCGTGTGATACGCTGAGAAATTTATCTTTTCTCTCTTGCATGTGATGTGCTGAGCAGTTTTCTCTTGCGTGTGATACACTGAGAAACTTATCTTTTCTCTCTTGCATGTGATGTGCTGAGCAGTTTTCTCTTGCGTGTGATACGCTGAGAAATTTATCTTTTCTCTCTTGCATGTGATATGCTGAGCAGTTTTCTCTTGCGTGTGATACGCTGAGAAATTTATCTTTTCTCTCTTGCATGTGATATGCTGAGAAGTTTTCTCTTGCGTGTGATACGCTGAGAAACTTATCTTTTCTCTCTTGCATGTGATATGCTGAGAGGTTTTCTCTTGCGTGTGATACGCTGAGAAACTTATCTTTTCTCTCTCGCATATGATGTGCTGAGCAGTTTTCTCTTGCGTGTGATACGCTGAGAAATCTCCCTTTTCTCTCTTGCATGTGATATGCTGAGCAGTTTTCTCTTGCGTGTGATACGCTGAGGAATTTGCCTTTCTTCTCTTACGTGTGATACGCTGAGAAGTTTACCTTCCCTCTTTTGCGTATAATACGCTGAAAGGTTTACCTTCTTCCTCTCCTATGTGTGATACGCAGAGAGATGTTGTGTGTTAGACTCTGGGTATTCTCGGTAGTCGATTTTAGCCTTCTCCACGTGAGACGCAGTGAGAATTGCATAATTTTCTTACATCCTTTCTACATGAAATGTAATTAGATTGGTATTCACTTGCTTAAAACTGTTGCATGGTATGCTTCATTACAGCTTTCATTTGCATAATCATAAGTTATGTTCGGCTTCTTGCCTTATCATTTGCATTTTGCCCCTGCCTGCGGGCACATCTCTGTTTATCTTGCCTGTTTGTCTAAGTCTTCGGCCTTGTCAAAAATGGGTCGTCTCTTGGCTTTGACATTCACTCCCGTCACTTGTGACTTCCGAGTTCTGTCAAAGAGGGGCAACTGTAGACACCCCATTTTTGACCGACCTTAAGACTCAGACGTCACCGATTGAGCGCTTGGTGATGTTGCATAATGTGCTTGTTCAGAAGCTTCAGAGTTGCGGCCGTGAGCCCTGCCTCCGGACTTCCGAACCCTCTTCTGTGCCTTGTCTCGGTTTGCGAACCAAACTCGATTTTCTCTGTTTCTTTTCCTGAGGGGAGGGAGAGGTCCTGTAGACCATCTCTCAATGTCCGTAGGCTACATTTGGTGGCCGTAGGCCATTTTGCCCATTTCGGAGTCCGGTTCCCGGTTTTCGGAGCCGTCAGGCCGTGTGCCTCGGTTCGGGACCGCCTAACCATCTCCGTTTGCTCTGATTTTTGGTATACATCTTATTTTCTCCCTTTTGAGGGACACTGGGGTCTGAGAAACCCACTTCGTGGCCGAACGCCATTTTCGGTGTTTAACGGGCAGTTTCCGGGGCCTCGAACTGCGTGTTTTGGCCCCCGAACATTCGTTTTGCATCGATTTTCGTTTATTTTTGGCAAGTACCTCTGTTTTATCACCAGGAAGGTCACTGGAGGGTGGGAGGCTAGTAATTGTTGCAGCAACCAGTTATCTCTCCTCCGGAGCCTCCCGGCGCCCGTTTTTCCAACTTCCGGGCTAATGTTGAATACCTTAGAGCTAGTGTTGCCAACTTTCAACCACATATCTGTGATCTACACATCTGGGAGGCCACTAAAAGTTACTGGCCGGCCATTAAGGTCACCTGACCCTTTTGACCCCTTTCTTCCGGGCTAATGTTGAACCCCTTGGACCTTTTTTCTTGAACTTTGAACCACATATCTGTGATGTACACACCTGAGAGGCCCCTAAAAGTTCATGGCCGGCCAGTAATTCAACTTGACCCTTTTGACCCCCTCTTTCCGAGCCATTGTTGAACCCCTTGGGCCCACTTTCTGGGAATTTCAATTACATGGTTGTGTTGTACACACATAGGGCTACCTCCCCAATATCTGGCCGGCCAGAAAAGCTTGTTGACCCTTTTGACCCCTAGCCGGCCGGCTAGGGGGTGTGGCCGGCCGGCCACCTCCAGCCAAAGTGAGAGGCCGGCCGTGTTCTCCTCACTGTAGCCTTTCCAGCTGTGGGGCAATATCCCCCAGATATTTTCTGTATCCGGGGGATATTTTGGGAGAGAGTTTTGCTCTCCAATTCACCCCCCTTTTACACCCCTTTCTTGACCTTATAACCAGTTGAGGGCCTTCTTCTTGGGGGTTAGAAAAATTCCTCTCCAAGCACAAATCCTAAACTCCATTGTCATCCTTCTCAATTCTCCAAAAAACCCTAACTTCTTAACCTTCATTCCTTCTACACCACCAAGCTCTACCACCACCATCTCATTTCCAGCAGCAAGGAGGGATTCTTGAAGGCTAAAGAAGCTGCAAATCCATCCAAGAAGCAACAAAAATTCGAATCTTCAAGGGTAAGTTACACTTTTACCCTTTTCACCCTTTTTCTTGATCCATTTCTAAGCCTCACTTCCTTTTTGTTTCAAGCTCCGGCCCTAACTGAAAAGGGCCATCTTTTGAGCTGATCTTCACTTCTCATTAAGGGCTCAACCCTGTTTGACCCCTCCATGATACACTTGCTTCATTGACCATCTTGTATGTCATAGTTTTGCATGCTATTTTTGACCCATGAGCAATTTATTTTCGAGCATGTGGTAAACTGATTTAGGGCTTATTTTGAGCCCCTCTTTAACATTGGAGAAGGGCTCAACATTGTTTGGTGTCTCCATGTATCACTTGTAGTTCAATCCCCTATTTGGCCCCATTTTTGTATAAGTGGATAGCCCTTTTGGTTTCTGTTTTTGGACCTTGGTCCGAACTGAAAGTGGCCTTATTTTGGCCTATACTTCATGTTTCATTCACATTTTTTTTTCTGTTTGGTGATTATTTTATATACTTCATGTTATAGCACCTTTTGGGCCTTGCTTTGCATCCCATTTTTAGCATATTTGTATACTGATTTTGAGGCTGCCATATACTGTAAATGTTCATATTTTGGGTCCATCTTCATTGTTGTAGAAGGAAATTTTTCAGTTTGGGTTTAGCTTATACCACTTGCTTCATTACCCCTATCTTGGCCCCTATTCTTGTATGCTCTTTTTGCCATACCTATATTTGCTGTTTGGCCATGTTTATAACTGGAAAAGTGCTTATTTTGGGGCTGTCTAGCTTCTGTCTTTGCATTGCATGTCCATGTAGTGCATGTTTAGCATGGCTATAGGCCATTTCGGGCGCCTAATGTTGCATTTCGGGACAATTTCATGCATCTAGTATCATTTCGCTACATTTCGGGACTGTTTTTCCCCCATATTTTGTTGCTGAAATTCCATTAGTATGCTTGCATATCATTTTTGCCACATTTCATCGCTTTTAGCGTCGCCTCGGTTTGCGTGCCCGTGTGCACGCATTTCGAGGCACTTCATTTTCTGCCATCGGCATCCGATGTGAGTGTGGCTGAGGCCCTCTCATGTTAGTATAAGTCCATGTTGCATTTTCCATGTCATTTGCATTGCGTATGCATTGCCTCGGTTTGCGTGCCCGTGTGCACGCATTTCGAGGCACTTCATTTTCTGCCATCGGCATCTTATGTGAGTGCGGCTGAGGCTCTCTCATGTTAGTATAAGTCCATACTTCATTTTCCATGTCATTTGCATTGCGTATGCATTGCCTCGGTTTGCGTGCCCGTGTGCACGCATTTCGAGGCACTTCATTTTCTGCTATCGGCATCCGATGTGAGTGTGGCTGAGGCCCTCTCATGTTAGTATAAGTCCATGTTGCATTTTCCATGTCATTTCATCACATTTTATCATTGCCTCGGTTTGCGTGCCCGTGTGCACGCATTTCGAGGCACCTCATTTTTATCCGTCGGCATCCGATGTGAGTGTGGCTGAGGCTCACTCGTGTTGGTATAAGCCCATTTGTCATTTTCCATGTCATTTGCATTGCGTATGCATTGCCTCGGTTTGCGTGCCCGTGTGCACGCATTTCGAGGCACTTCATTTTCTGCCATCGGCATCCGATGTGAGTGTGGCTGAGGCTCACTCGTGTTGGTATAAGCCCATTTGTCATTTCCCATGTCATTTGCATTGTGTATGTATTGCCTCGGTTTGCGTGCCCGTGTGCACGCATTTCGAGGCACTTCATTTTCTGCCATCGGCATCCCATGTGAGTGTGGCTGAGGCTCACTCATGTTGGTATAAGCCCATATCATGTTTCCATATCATTTCATCACATTCTGTCATTGCCTCGGTTTGCGTGCCCGTGTGCACGCATTTCGAGGCACTTCATTTTCATCCGCCGGCATCCTATGTGAGTGTGGCTGAGGCTCACTCATGTTGGTATAAGCCCATTTGTCATTTCTATGTCACTTCATCACATTCCGCCATCGCCTCGGTTTGCGTGCCCGTGTGCACGCACTTCGGAGCATCTCATTTTCATGTCATTCGCATTGTTTATATCATCGCCTCGGTTTGCGTGCCCGCGTGCACGTATTTCGAGACACATATCATCGCCTCGATTTGCGTGCCCGCATGCATGTATTTCGAGACACATATCATCGCCTCGGTTTGCGTGCCCGCGTGCACGTATTTTGAGACACATATCATCGCCTCGGTTTGCGTACCCGCGTACACGTATTTCGAGACATGTCATTTTCTCGGTTTGCGTGCCCGTGTGCACGCATTTCGAGGCATCTCATTTTCATCATATTCTGCATTTTCTCGGTTTGCGTACCTGTGTGCACGCATTTTGAGGCATCTCGGTTTGTGTGCCCGTGTGCACGCATTTCGAGGCATCTCATTTTCATAGCATAGTGCATACTAGGTTGTATCTTAGATCGCATTCTGTCATTTTCTCGGTTTGCGCGCCCGTGTGCACGTATTTCGAGGCATGTCATTTCCATCGCATTGTGTATGTTAGGATTGTATCTTAGTTGCATTTCATGCATGTCATGCATATCGCATCGTATCCGGGATAGGAATTAGCCCGGGCACGGGAAACGAGGTACATTTCGTACTCCGAGTGACGGAATGTGTCTCAATTCCCCAGTCACCGACACTCCGGATTATCCATGATGGAGTTAGGTTTTAGCTGTAGTTTCATGTGCATTCATCCTATATTGAGTTGTGCATTTCGACTCCTCTGCCATCATGCCTCGGTATGCGTGATTGGTGGCACGAGGATCGAGACATGCATATATTTGTGCAAATACATTGCTATGCCCCTTTCTTGCTCTCTGTTGCAGCAAAATCAGGAATCAGCAACTTTCCGGGACTTGGCACGCTTTTCAAAAAATAACAGGTGTAAACAGAGGCTAATTGGGGCATTCCGGTGGATTTCCGCGCAAGACAGTCCGGACATGCATCATCCACCAGAAGCAAGGCAGTCCCTGGCTTGCACGCCAGTTTATTTGCTTTCTAGTTAATTCATTAATTAATTAAAATTCTGTAATATTTTGGACTGTAATATTCTTTTATTTTGGGGACTGTAATATTTGGACTGTATTATTTATTCGGACCCTCCGAGTGAGGGCATAACTGTAATAAGTGTGCGTGAGTGTGATGTATGTCTTCCAACCCCACGTCTTTCTCCCTTTTATTTATCCGCTTATGATGGTTAGATTAGGGCATATTTAAATTAGCATACAGTATGACAGCATGTTTGCATCATCCATCTGTATTGCATGCACCGGGCTCGGCACATCATACTAACTGCATTGTACTTTCAATTCCAAATTGAATACATGATAGTTATAGCATTTCATATACCATCTTAGAATAGCCGAGCCTGCTATAGTTGCATTTTGCATGTGTGGCATTAGGCATTTCTGTATACTTAGGATCATGCATGATTTCTAATGTAGTTCCTATTTTGGCTTGGAGTACTCGGTAAGTTCTATGCTTTAGCATCCTTGCATGCGTGTGAGTGAATGCCATGAATAGCATGCTTACCATGAGGCTATGTGCTTATGCGATATATCTGCCTGAATGCCTGTGGGTGAAGGTTGAGTTGTTTAGATTGGAATAAATCATCGACTGTTTGTTTTAAGCCCACTAGATAGTGGCAAAACCATCTTTCTAAGCCCACTTGCGGGTGGCAAAATCTGCATTTTAAGCCTACCTGCGGGTAGCAAACCATTTTCAAAAAGGCGAACATGAAATGTTTTGTTCCAATTCAGGTGACCCGGTCTATACTTATATGCTGTGAGCATCACATAGTAACCTAGGCTAATAACCGGAATAAGGACACACAAAGTTTTCAAAAATTGATATCATGGTTAGTAGAGGCCGGTCTATGACCGGGCGAGCGGGGGTGCTCACGAAGTGACCTTCCCCAATCGTACCCAAGTTCCCGAGCCGAGGCAACTTTGGTGATGACGGACACGTGGCCTTTTGGCACCGAGTCAGGGTTTCCTAAATTTCCCAAAATAAAATATTTAGGTGGCGACTCTGTATCTGGCAAAGCAGTCCATGTTTGGCACTTTTTTCAAAAATCAGTTTTCCTAAAACGATTTGCCGGATTTGGACTCTTTGGTTCAGATTTAGAACCGTGACTGCGAAAGTCGAGTCCGAGCTGTAGCGAGGTCCCCCCGCGGGCTTGTTACAGTAGGCAGGAGGTGCCTGTGCCAGAGGAGATTCCGGCAGTTCAAGAGGGAATTGGCCAGGCCAATGTGGCCGAGCCAGTAGGCCAGCAGGCTATGGGCGCTCTAGCCCGAGAGATAGCAGGGGCATTCTGGGAGTCAGTAGGCATTCTTAGAGCTGAGAATCAAGCTCAGGCTGGTATTGCGGATGCAGGACCTTCCTTTCTGAAGAGGGAGTTCTTCCGGTCCAATCCGGATGAATTTGTGGGTGATCCTAAAGAGCCACTTAAGGCAGATGAATGGCTCGAACAGACAACGAAGACGTTTGAGATGCTTGGCATCGAAGACGAGGGGTTGAAAGTGACCTTGGCATCTTTCCAGTTGAAGGGGGATGCGGGTCAGTGGTGGAAGTTTACTAAGGGGCGTATAGGAGGTACGTGGGAGGCTTTTGTGAATGCATTCCAGGAGAAGTTTTTATCTCCGGCAGTCAGGGAGAAGCTGCGAGACCAGTTTTGTCAGCTTAAGCAGGCGAGTTCTTCAGTGGCCGAATTTGAGGCTGCATTTACTATTTTGTCCAGGTTTGCACCTGAGTTGGTGGCGTCTGAGGAACGCCGTTGTATTGAGTTTGAGAAGAAGTTGAGGCGTGGCCTCAAGCTGAGAGTTGGGGGAACTATGATTCGGGAGTATGGGCGTATGGTTGATGCTGCAGCCCACATGGAAATCATGATGCAGGAGGAGGAGGAAGGGCAGAAGGGCTCCAAGAGGAGTCAGGATGGTCAGAATGATGGTAGGAGACAGAAGGGTTTTAATCCCCAGCAGTCTCAGGGTAGCTTTTCTCGATCGACTTTTCCTGTACCGAGTGTTAGTTCGGGGAAAGGCAGTCAGGGAGACATTACCTGTTTCAAGTGTGGCCAGCAGGGCCACAAGTCTCCAGTTTGTCCTCAAAGGGGAGGAGTTCGGAGAGCAGCATCTTCTTCGGCTCGATCTCAGAGCCAGAGTCAGGGTAGAGGTCAGCCACTCTCGTGTTATCAGTGTGGTCAGCCAGGGCATATGAAGAGGTATTGCCCGCAGTTGGGTGGCACATCTGGTGCATCTGGTTTGAGGCCGATTCAGGGTCAGCAGCCAGCTCAGTCGGGTCAGGCCTCAAAGGCCAATCAGGGGGCTTCATCGTCCCAGTCGGTGCAGCAATCTTATGCTCCTAGGGTTGAGCAGGTTGATCAGAGGTCGTCTGGGCGCGTGTATGCTGTTACCGCGCAGGATCTTGTGCTAGCACCATCAGTTGTGAGAGGTACCTTATTGTTTTGCAACTCGGTTGCTAATGTTTTGATTGATACGGGTGCATCTCATTCCTTTGTGTCTGCTGCATTTGCATCTGTTTTGGAGTTGGAGTTAGCACAGCTAGCATCTCCTATTTGTGTAGTGTCACCTCTTGGGGGTGAATTGATTTTGAAACAAGGTGTTAGGGGTTGTGATATAGAGGTTGATTATCATAGAATCCCATTTTCCTTTGTAGTTATGCCTATGAGGGGTTTCGATGTTATTTTGGGTATGGACTGGTTATCGTCATACCGGGCAGTTATTGATTGCTACCGCCAGAGGGTCACTTGTTGTACCGTGAGCGGAGAGTATTTTCATTTTCTGGGGGACCGGGTTGGTGATGTGTTGCCACCGGGGTATGTTCCACGAGGACGGAGTGAGCTTAGTGGTCTACTTGCTAACCTGTCGATTAGTGAGGATGTTGAGACTCAGATTGTGTTGCCAAGGGTGGTTTGTGAGTATTCAGACGTTTTTCCCGAGGATCTTGTTGGTTTGCCACCGCATCGAGAGATTGAGTTCTCTATTGACCTGGTGCCCGGCACGGCGCCGATTTCTATGGCACCTTACCGTTTTGCCCCAGCTGAGTTAGTTGAGTTGAAGATCCAACTCCAGGAGTTGCTAGATAAGGGCTTTATACGTCCTAGCGTTTCGCCGTGGGGAGCACCGGCCCTCTTTGTTAAAAAGAAAGGTGGTGCTTTGAGACTTTGTATAGATTATCGGAAGTTGAATCGGGCTACGGTCAAGAATAAGTACCCTATGCCCCGTATAGATGACCTGTTTGACCAGTTGAAGGGTTCCCGTTGTTTCTCTAAGATAGACTTGAGATCGGGTTACCACCAGTTGAGGGTCAGGGAAGAGGATATTTCGAAGACGGCATTCCGTACGCGGTATGGCCATTATGAGTTTCTGGTGATGCCATTCGGACTCACCAATGCACCGGCAGTCTTTATGGACTTGATGAACCGGATCTTTCGGGAATTCTTGGATCGGTTTGTAGTCGTTTTTGTGGACGACATCCTTATCTATTCGCCTTCTGAGGAGGAGCACGAGGCACACTTGAGGGTGGTGCTTGAGTTACTTAGAGCCCATAGGCTGTATGCCAAGTTTGGGAAGTGTGAGTTCTGGCTGAGGGAAGTCAAATTCTTAGGCCATGTGGTATCCGGTGAAGGAGTGTCTGTTGATACATCCAAGGTAGAGGCAGTGCAGGATTGGGCACAGCCTAAGAGTGTATTTGAGATCCGCAGTTTTCTGGGATTAGCTGGGTATTACCGTCGGTTTGTGAAAGATTTCTCCAGGTTAGCATCACCGTTGACTAGACTGACTCGGAAGGGAGTCAAATTTGTATGGAGTGAGACTTGTGAAAAGTCGTTTCAGGAGTTGAAAGTTAGACTGACTACCACTCCAGTATTGATTATTCCAGAGAGAGGGTTGGGTTATACGGTCTATTGTGACGCCTCACGAGAGGGTCTGGGTTGTGTATTAATGCAAGAAGGGAAGGTAGTTGCCTATGGCTCTCGTCAGTTGAAAATTCACGAGCAGAATTACCCTACACATGATCTAGAGTTAGCAGCTGTGATATTTGCCTTGAAGATTTGGAGGCATTATCTTTATGGTGAGAAATTCGAGGTGTTCTCGGATCATAAGAGTTTGAAGTATTTATTACACAGAAAGACTTAAACTTGAGGCAGAGGAGGTGGATGGAGTTCATAGAGGATTATGACTTTGAGTTGCATTATCATCCGGGAAAGGCCAATGTGGTGGCCGATGCCCTTAGTAGGAAACCTGTTGGTGACATAGCTAGCATAGCCATCCGAGAGTAGGAGATGTTGGGTGCACTTGGAGAGTTTGATTTACTTATGGGCGAATCCGTTGAGGCTGCGGCCTTGTTTTCTGTTATTGCACAGCCTTCACTTGTGACTCGAGTGTTAGAGGCTCAGAGAGGTGACTTTGAGGTAGAATCTCTCCGTGAGAAGATTTCCGGTGGGAAGGTTGAGAAGGGTTTGATGGTATTTTTCGACCTGAGTGTGAGATACCGTGACCGTCTGTTTGTGCCGGAGTCTTGCCGAGAGGAGGTACTCCGAGAGTTTCATCATTCACGCCTTGCGGTGCATCCGGGAGGCACTAAGATGTATCGGGATTTGGGTCGTCAGTTCTGGTGGCGGGGTATGAAGAGAGATGTGGCAACTTTCGTATCTAAGTGCCTTACTTGTCAGCAAGTGAAGGCTGAACATCAGAGGCCAGCGGGTTTATTGCAACCCTTGCCTATTGCTGAGTGGAAGTGGGAACACGTCACTATGGACTTCGTTGTGGGTCTTCCGAGGACTCAGCGGGGTAGTGATGCTATTTGGGTGGTTGTAGATCGGTTGACTAAGTCGGCGCACTTTATTTCTTTGCGTGTGAGAGATTCGGTAGATCATCTTGCCGACTTGTATATTCGGGACATAGTGAGATTGCACGGGGTCCCAGTGACGATCGTCTCAGATAGAGATCCTCGTTTTACTGCCAGGTTGTGGCAGAGTTTGCAGAGTGCCTTAGGCACTAAGTTGACCTTTAGCACGGCTTATCATCCTCAGACTGATGGACAGTCCGAGCGTACTATTCAGATACTTGAGGATATGCTTCGGGGTTGTGTTCTTGACTTTAGTGGGTCGTGGGAGAGGCACTTACCGTTGGTGGAGTTTGCCTACAACAACAGTTTTCAGTCTAGTATCGGTATGGCACCATTTGAGGCCTTGTATGGCCGACCGTGTAGATCTCCTGTGTGTTGGGCCGAGGTGGGTGATGCACCTCTGTTGGGTCCAGAGTTGGTGGGGGAAACGACGGAGAAAGTTGAGCTTATCCGTAGGAGGCTTGTTACAGCACAGAGTCGTCAGAAATCGTACGCCGACCGTAGGAGGAGACCTTTGGTGTTTGAGGTGGGTGATCATGTCTTTCTGAAGATATCACCTAGACGGGGTTTGATGAGGTTTGGGAAGAGTGGGAAGTTGTCCCCTCGATTCATTGGTCCGTTTGAGATCCTTGAGAGGATTGGCGAGGCTGCTTATCGTTTAGCTTTGCCGCCGCAGTTGTCCGGAGTACATGACGTGTTTCATGTGAGTATGCTTCGGAAGTATGAGCCGGATCCATCACATGTGTTGGATTGGACCGATTTAGTAGTTGATGAGGATGTTTCATATGAGGAGAGACCGATTCGAGTCTTGGATAGGCGGGATCAAGTTTTGCGAGGCAAGACCATCCCTTTGGTCAAAGTTTTGTGGAAACACCACGGAATGGAGGAAGCCACTTGGGAACGTGAATTGGAAGTCCGCGAGAAATATCCGGACATGTTTGTTGATTTGTAATCTTATAATTAGATTCTGTTATATTGTTGAACTTAAGAGCTTTACATATGTCTTAAGTTGTAAAACATTGAGTATGTTTTGGTAAATGGGTGTATCTTGAAACTTGTTTCATTATAGAAAGATTAGTGTAACATTGTATATGTTGATTACATTGTTGGATGTGGTATATATATCATGCAGTTGAATATGATATGGAAATTGTTAACATTGAAAGGAATAATGCATAATAGTGGTGCAAGTTGAAATATATGTTGTTTTATATATATTGTGGGATGCCTCTTGATAAAGAGATAAAGTGACCAGTATTGGGTCAAGTTGTTTATTATTGTTATATACTATCTTTGGGTATTGAGAAAAAAAAACCTGTTTTCAAATTTGTGCCTAATTTCGGGGACGAAATTCTTTGAAGGGGGGGAGGTTATAGCGACCCCGGTCTTTTCCCATTTAATTATTGTATCCGGACTGTTCCGTAGATTCTGTCATTGTATAATGGTTGTTGTTGTTATTCCTTATTTTCTCATTTGGAATTATAGGATGTGTTGGGCAGGTTTGTTTCAGGTTGGTTGGGTTTAGAAACCAAGAGTTGCTGTCCAGGTTTTTGGTTCTTCGCTCGAGCGAGGAGTTGTTCGCTCGAGCGAGAGGTAGTGTTTGATTTGGACCTGTAGCTGTGCATTCTTGGCTCGAGCGAGCTTTTCTTCGCTCGAGCGAGTTAGTTCATCCTTCGCTCGAGCTATAGTTTCTTCGCTCGAGCGTGTGTCTGGGTTCAGACCTGAGGGTTTGAGTTCTTCGCTCGACCGAGCTTTCTTTCGCTCGAGCGAGCATTTGAGTTGTTGGCTCGAGCAAGGCTTCCTTGGCTCGAGCGTAGTTTCTCTGTGTCTGGTCGCTCGAGCGACCAAGTCTTCGCTCGAGCGAGCCTGTCCAGTTTATATACACAGCAGAGGGATTTGATCAGTCTTTTTCATTTTCTTTTGATTCCAAACCCTAGGTCCGACTTCTCTCTCTCCCTACTCACCTTCTTTCTTAGATTTGATCCACTTAGGGTGTGTTTCTACCCCAGATCCTTCAGTAAAAGATAGAGTGAGGCAAGGGCTACCATTTAATCTGAGCATTTGGCGATTTGGAGCACTTTGGTATTTGGGCACTCATCTCTTTCTTCACCTTTTGGGTTGTTTTCTTTGAGGTAGGGATTTCCTACTCCATCTTATAGGTTTTGTTCTAAGTTTTGGTAATTTGATATGTTGGGAATACTTGGGTAAATTTTGGGAAAAACCCTAGTTGTATTATTGAATTAATTTGTATAAGTAATTCATGAAATTGGGAAAAGAGGGTTAAATTCACGGAATTGGGGAATTTATTGATTAAATGGCATAATTGGATAATTGGTATCATTTGTCCATTGAATTGTTGACATGGTTATTTTCAGTTTAGAAATAACTGTTTTGGGCTATCGGTGGAGGATAGTCGTGATTGTTATAG
Source organism: Camellia sinensis (assembly GCF_055761805.1). Lineage (NCBI taxonomy): Eukaryota > Viridiplantae > Streptophyta > Magnoliopsida > Ericales > Theaceae > Camellia > Camellia sinensis. Next base: position 140,349,448 of record NC_138962.1, read on the forward strand.
ACAGTGCATGTGAATTAGGAATAACTGAAACTAATCACATTGGTTAAGTCATTACTTTTGACTGTGGCATTGATACAGATAATACGTGTATTGATTGAGCATTGCATGTGCATACATTGTTTGTGTGTGGGAGGAGATAGGGGATGTACTCCACGGTTTAGGGGAAGATAGGGGATGGACCTCTAAACTGGATTTTGTTTGGGAGGAGATAAGGGATGGACTCCATTAGCATCACTTTTATGTGTGCTTATTTATATAGAAGTGTTTTATTGATACAGCACTAAAATGTGTATCAATCTGGAAGTATGAAGTGTTTGATTTGAGCTTGAGTCTCATTTGTTGTTAATATTGGAAGGATGTGAATATGATAAATGTGATTTCACTGTTATAAGTTTGGCCAGGTTCTGAGCCATGTTGATAAAACTGGAAAGTAAAACGTATCTTTGGCAATAATGTCATGAGTCTGTAAAATGAAGTAATTGATTATTTTGGTTAACCATCTGTTGAATGCTATTGCTTTATTCATTGCTTATATGTGGTTTAGTATATTTCTACTGGGCTGTGGCTCACCCTATATGGGAACATCATTTTCAGGTTCAGGTGATAAACTACCTCCAAGGACTTAGCTTGGGAGGGTTTGGCTTCTGGATTGGAGAAGACTACCTTTAGTTAATTGTCTTTAATTATTATTACATGTAAACATTCAAGCCTAGGACTTTTCTTGTATTGAGTTAGAACTCATATTTTTGTATCCAAGTGTTGGCTTGGAAAGATGTAAGCCTGTAGGGCATTTTATTTGATGTTACATGTAATGCTTTATTTAGTAATACTCTGATGAATGAATTAATATATATTGTCTTCTTTAAATAATGCATGTCAATGATATATAATGGGTTAATTTTGAGGGCGTTACAGAAGCTATGAGTGTTTAGATGCAACTCTAACCCGAATTGTGCGGAGTTTGTGATCTTAATATTTTCATGTTTGCCACTTCACTGACTATGTATGAGAATTGAGCTACCTGGTTAGCTCGTGGGGGTCCAGGAGGCAACGCCTAGGCGAGGTGGAGGGACAGCGCCCCTGAAGCAAAAAGCAAAAATGCAATCGAAGTTGTTTGACTGCTCGAGTGGTCATTTGTGTGGTCAAGTGAAGAAAATGATCATCTAGTACTTTTGCAGAGCATCTGAACTTCTAGGAAGAAAGTTTTACGGCTCGAGCGGTCAGCCTATATGTTTTGCACCGCCTTTAGTCACATCGCTCGAGCAGTGAAATGTGTGTTTGAGCGGTCTATGCGATCCTGTTTTCTATAAAGTGCATTGTTCATTGTTTTTAGGGTTGGAGCCATTCAAATTTTCAAAGAGAAAGAAAAATAAAGTACTTTATATTGGAGGCTAGTTTATATGAGTTTTCTTGGTGTATAGAAGGTGATCGATTGATCAACAAACTTTAGATTGTCGAACATCAAGGGTTGTTATTATTATTTCGTTTACAAAAGAGAGAGTTGTTCTTCGGTGGATTACGGGAAACTTGAGTCTAAAGCTTTGTTGGATTTTGGAGTGGTTCGTTGTCGTGGATTCGACATCAGCGTTGTGGATTCAATATTAGACAAGACAATTCCGAGGTGAAGACAGTGGTGGAAGAGACACATTGGGATTGGTTCAATTCGGGTGTGGATTCACTGGGTAATTGAGAGTACACTTGTGTAATTCATTTTTGTCTTCTTAGTGAATAGTTTTGTGGTTTTTGCTCGTGATTTTTTATCACAGTTGGAGGCACTCCAGTTGTGATTTTTTCACATTAAATTATTATGTCAATTTGTCTTTGACTATTTGATTATGGTTATTATTTATTGTTTAAAAATTGAAACATAATCACAAATCAATATAGTAAGAATTTTTAGATTTTTCAATTGATATCAAAGCAGGTCACTCAATTTTTTAAAAAAAACTTTAGGAGCGAGATCTTGTTTGATTTGTGATAATGGATTCAATTCATGAAGGGAATTCAACGTTATGACCATCTCTACTTGATGGATCTAATTATCTTTTTTGGAAAGCTCGGATGAGAATATTTTTGAAATCTATAAATGAAAAAGTTTGCCAATCCATTATGTGTGGGTGGAATGAACCAACGATTATCATTAATGGAGTAACTTTTCCCAAACCAATGGATAAATGAGACACAGCTGATTACCAAAATAGTAGCTGAAATAGTAAAGTTATCAATTTTCTTTTTTGCGTCGTCACACCAGAAGAGTTTACTTGTGATGTCTCAAGTTTTGGGCTTGAATAGTATTGTGTAGTGGGGTAGTATGCATTTCTTTCGGTGTTTTGTTTATCGTATCGGGTCGTTCAGATTCCTTTTCTACTCCTAGGTGTGTTTGTTTGGACGGGCTGGATAATGGGGGGATTGTAATCCATCGGACTGTTAGTTCTGGGATACATTGTCCCCGGACTATTTGGTTGGACTGGATTTGTATCCTATGTTTGTTTAGTCATAGAATTAGATGTCTGGATTAGACTATTTTTAGTGAATCCAATATTTGGTTCGATGGATTGGATAAGGATAAATGTTCAAATGACTATTTTACCCTTGTAATTTATAATTTTTATTTAATATATAATTTTAAATTTTAAATTTATAATTTATAAGGCCATAATTTTTAATTTATTATTTTCAATTAAATTAAATTTATAATTTATATTTTTTATTTAATATATTAACAACACTAAAAAAATAATTTTATTTAATATATAAATTTAATTTTTTAACAACACTAAGAAAATTTAATTTATAAGGCCATAATTTTTAATTAAATTAAATTTATAATTTATAATTTATATTGCTATTTAATATATAATTTTAAATTAACAAAACTAAAAAAATAAATTTATTTAATATATAAATTTAATTTTTTAACAACACTAAAAAAATTATAAGGCCATAATTTTTAATTTATTATTTTAATTAAATTAAATTTATAATTTATATTTTTTATTTAATATATAATTTTAAATTAACAACACTAAAAAAATAATTTATAAATGTTTAAAAGACTATTTTACCCTTTTCCAATTGTTTATTAAATAATAGCATAAGGGTAAAATGAACATTTCATACATTAGTCTCATAGAATACTAATCCCATGAAAATAATCTCACCCTCTTCCTAGGATACAATAATCCCTTATATGAGGGACTAATAGTTCGAAGGGACTATTAATCCGGAGCAAAAAAATTGAACCAAACAATGGACTATTAGTTCGGATGGACTAATAGTCCAATCCCATGGAATAATCTCTCAAAACAAACACACTCCTACTTAACATTTCTTAACTTTTTCGGGTTGAAAATTTTGAGTTTGGGCTTTGGAACTTGTTTCGAAATACAAAATCAAACTCTGGTTTTTGGGCAATACCGCTCGTGCGGAATTGGGAATCACCCAAGCAAATCATCACAGAAGCTTTTGGGTTTTCTAGGCAGAAAACTGCTCGAGCGGATTTTGGGTCCCGCTTGAGCGAATTTTGGTAAATTTTTCTGGGCAATTCTCTAGAGCAATCTGCCCGAGGGGCACAAATTTCTGCTCGTACGGAATTGAAATCGCTTGGGCGGATTTCGGCGCGTCTGTCTCAAAATTCGTGCTCTTTTTCTCAAAACTGATGCCAAAAGGTGTTTGGCACAGATATTTCTCTTCTCTTCTCTTCTCTCTCTCTCTCTCTATATATATATATATGTTCATCTTTTCTCCCATTTCTCTCTAAAAGCACACCAAAATCCAACTTCTCTCTAAGATTTAACTCAAATCTTTAAGAGTTTGAGGGGGCTTTTTATACAAAATCGAAGAGGGCGATGAGGGCTACATTTGTAACTGATTGGATCGTGTTTTCGTCAACTTTCATTTCTAGGGTTTTCTTCATCTTTATCTCTCAAGCTTGAGGTAGAGATAATCTTGGAGTTATATATATATATATATATATTTGCAAGATTATGCTTGTTTGAAGCATTTGTTACATGTTGAGTTATGATTTTGGATTGTTGAGCCTCGATAATGTTAGAAGATGATTTTATCTACTTTTCCCAAAACTTTTGAGAATATGAGTTATGTTCTAAGGTGTGGGTGTTGTTTTGAAAAAATCTTTTCAAAAATTGAACAAAAACCTTGTTTTGGTGGAAATCCTAGAATTTGGGGATTTTGGAAAAAAGTTGAGTATTGTGAAATTTATGCTTGGTAAATTGTTATGTGAAGAAATGATGGAGAAATTCCTATGGTTATATCAAATGAGGGAATTTCATAAAGGAAATGAGAATAGTTTATTTTAAAACTTATTATTGGTTGTCTTGGAAAATCGAGTTTAGAAAATGATGTTTAACATGTGGAGAATACATGAATGTTATTATTATATTGTCTCTAAGAAAAAAAAAAATATTATGATGTTATATTGATAAGAGATGTGGAATTTGATCACCATGGAGAATTGTGTGGATGAATTGAGAAATTGAAAAATTTCAAGGCATTGATATAGAAATATATTACATTGACACTTGATTTCATCACCACCTTTTGAATTGGCATTGTTGAGATATTTAAATGGAATGTTATTGTTGCATTGGACATTTGCATCGCCATTTCATTTTATCATTGATGCAATTGATTTTGAATATTGCATTGGAAAAAGTATTACTTTGAGAAAGAAAATTGTTTTGTGAAACAAGATCATATTGATTTGTTTTTGGGCTAAATACATTAGTAAGTCCGGATAGGGGGTGTAACTGGTATTGGTTAAGTTGGCCCTAGTGTCCATGGTAAAGACCGAAAACACGCGCGGAGGAGGTACCGCGTGCCTTCCGGTTAGCAACCGGTAAAGTGGGGATTGGTAGGGCTTGTTATGCCTACTTACAGACACCAACCTAGGGATTACTTGAATCGTATTTACCACCCCTTTGAACTAAATTGAAATTATTGAATTGTTAAATTCTCAAGATTTCATAGTGTACAAAAGTTTTCAAAAGATAGAGAGATATGTTTTGAACATTGCATAGCATATGCATTCATCTTAAGAGATTGTATAAAATGTATATATTTTGTTAAGATTTTTCTACTAAGCTTTGTGCTCACCTTATGGGATTTTGTGCAGGAAACGATGTGGTGATCCCACCAAGTTTGAGGCATGGAATATATTTTGAGAGCATAACGCCCTATTCTTTCGTTGTAATTATTTTGATAAGTCAAAGGCTTTACATGTATGGGTTCAAAAAACTATTTTTGCGTAACCGGTCATTAGCTTTGGAATTTGTAGCCTTAGGGGCATTAATTTGTACTTGACTTATTGTGCCACATGCTATAGATTCATGTGTTAGAAATGTTGAATTTATATTCGCATGTGGAATATCTTTTGTAAATCTCTTGATAGTTAATGAATACAAATGTTGGAGATTTGAGGATTATGTCAATATTGAGACTTTATTTCCGTTTACATTAAACAATGGAAGTTGATGAATTTATATTGTGTTAATTTTTGGGGCGTGACATTACTCATATTTGCAATTGTGAAGTTACAAAAGAGGCTTGGGATATCTTACAAACTATTCATGAGGTTTTTCCTTCAGTTAAACGCTCAAAACTTCAAAGGGTCATGTCTAGTTTTGAAAACCTTTCAATAAAAAATAGTGAGATCTTTGATGAATTTTATGCGAAGTTGAGTGACATTATAAATTCCAGCTTCAATTTAGGTAAAAAAATATTGAAATCCAAGATTGCAGGAAAAATTTAGAGGTCCTTGCTCGATCGGTTCCAACCAAAAGTTACGGCTATTGACGAGGCTCAAGATTTTGACAACCTCAAGCTGGATAATTTGGTTGAAAATCTCCAAACCTGTGAGGCACATATGAATTTCAAAAAGAAACAAAAGGGTGATATTGCTTTTAGTAGTGCTCATAGAGTTGGAAAGGATTTTGATGAGGATTGTGAGATTAATTCCAAGATTACGGATGCTTTTGTAAAACAATTTAAAAAGTCTTTTCTGAAAAAGAAGCCTAACCTTTTGGAATCAACTCATAAATCCAAAGGTAAAGATAAACTCAAAATTGATTCTACAACTAAGAAGAAGAAGGGAAAGATACAAGGGAACTTTGAAAAAGTCTAATGCTATGAATGCCAAGGATTTGGCCACTTTGCTCAAGAATGACCTAATCATTTGGGGAAGAAGAAAGCCTTCGCTATCACTTGGGATGATGAATTAGAGTTTGATAAAGATGAAAGTGACAACGAAGCTCAAGGCGAAGAGGGACGTGGACAATTTCTTACTTTCATGGCAGTTTCTAGAGCTGAAAGACGAATGGAATATCCTAAGAGGCCGGTTAAGAATATCACTGATGATGAATCCTCAGAGAATGAGGATGATGTAGATGGCAAAGAGCTTCAACAAGATTATGAAAAGTTGTACAAGGAATCTTTTAACTTATCCAGATTGAATGACAAACTCAGTATCAAACTCAAAGCCTATGAAAGTGAGAATGCCAAACTAAAGGAAAAGATTTTCGAGGCTATGAATGACACCTATAGACACCCCATTTTTGACCATCCTCAAGACTCGGTTGTGCTTGCAGGTACATCTAGCCACAAGTTCGATTGCTTGTCGGGTATTTGACTTTCGCGGCGGAACGTCACAGGTTTCAGCTTTCCAAACCCTGTATCCTTCCTGCTCCATTCTTGGACCATGACTTGGTCCTTTCAGAATGTTTCTCTTGGTGCACTGGCGGCCACCTTTTGGCCCTGCCGGCCATGCCTTTGTTGCTGCCGGCCATTGATAGAGCCTGCCGGCCATCAATGAGCCACTGCCGACCACCACTGATGGCCGGCAGACCCCTTGTCTCAGCAGGTTTCACGCCAGATCTTTTGAGCCAGCTGGTTTTCACTCCTTTCTCCTCCATACACGTGTATGGAGAGATAAAGCCCTTGCCAAGCTTGTTGAACAAGCTTGGCTTTGTATTCCTCTATAAGAGGAGAAGCCCTTCCTCTCTATCGGAGGTTCAGCCATTTTAGAAGAGTTGTATCTCTCTTTCTCTCTCTCTCTCTCTATATATATATATATTTCTTACTCTCTCTATATTGTTGTTGGTTTTGTGCCTTAAAGTCCATTTTTCTTGCACTTTTGCACTACAACACATAGAGACACACCACCACCTTTGGACTGAGGTTCTTGGGAATGTTGCCTGAGCTCTGAAAGTGAGTTTTTAACCCCTGAGGGTGATGGTTTCGAAGTTGGACTTCAAGGATGAGCATTTTCCCCTTTTTAGCATTTTTTTGTATCTCATTTTGGCCATCCTTGCATGTTGTTTTAGGCCTTACTTTAAATTGAAAAAAATTCTGTATTTAAGTGCTTTTGGTGGTTGTTTAAGGTCTTTTTAGTGTTAAGGGTGTTCTGCCCTCTTGTATGCCTTGTTTGGCCTTGTTTTGAGCCATGCCTTAAGGCCTTTGAGCTAGTCTTTGTTTGGCCTTTTAGCTACTGAAATCCAGTGAATTTTCAGTGGTAGGCATGTGGTTTTGAGGCCTCAAATCAGAGGGGGTGACCCCCTCTCTTTTTGTTTTTGTTTGCTTGAGTTTTTGGCCTATCAAAGGAGCATGTATCCCTATACTTTGGAGGCTTGGTTCAGGCCCTTTTTTGTGACTTTTAGGACCTGCCTTGACTCTGTCCATGGCTGGTTTGGTCATCTTTTGCATGTTTCTTATATGTGTAGTGTAATCACATTTGTGGCTCATCAAAGTAGCATGTTTGCCTAGCTTATGTTGAGTCCATTTCAGCATGTTTTTGGTGATGTTTTTCCATGACATAACTCTGTCTAAAGTTGGTTTGGTCATCTTTTACATGCTCCATATAGTTGTAGAACAAATCTTGCTTACTAGCTTTATGTGCATGATGATTTGACTCATCTTTCCAGCATATTTTGGCTTTGCTCCAGCATGATTTTATTCATGTGCATGATGATTTGACTCATCTTTCCAGAATATTTTGGCTTTGCTCCAGCATGATTTTATTCTTATTTTGGGCAATTCTAGGACTATTTTGGACTACCATGGTCATATCACTCATGTTTTGTATAGCTATAGAGTAAATGCTTTGGCTAGCCTTGGGTTTTGAGGCCCCTACCATGCCATACATATGATATTTGCATGCTTTGACATCATTTGAGATGTTATTTCAGTTCATGAAATATGGTCATACACCTGCATTTGACATGCTTTAAATGCCTTGAAGAGTTTGTGTTTTATGCCTCATGAATGGATCATTGTGCATGCCATTAAGCCTAGGCCTTTGGGTCATCATATCAGTGCATTTTTGGTCTTGTTATACCATGATGTAACTTTGTTTTATGCTGTCCAAGTCATGCCATGTTTGGTTTTAATAGGTGTAATGTAATACCCCTTTTGTAGCCTTGCATGCTCTATGTTTTGGCCCTTTGTTCTAGCTTGTAATGGCTAGGTTCAAGCATGTTTTTAGTCTCACCTTGACCTGCTTTGGGACTGTTTTAGGTGCCCTTAGTCCTTCGGGGCTTGCCTTGTTTGGCCATGGTTTAAGTCCCTTTGTTGGCTTCGTACTTTGAGCTTTCTTGCATGCTATGTTTGACTTGTTTGGGTGGTTTGGCATCACTCCTTGCATGATTTCAGAGATTACCTCATTGCCACATTGTCATGATTATCATTCTTTGCTCATGTTTGAGAGTTGTGTCCTTATGCTTTAATTCTTGGGCTAATGCATTGTGCATGCATACCTTGCTTTTGTGCCTTCATTCCAACACTTTTGGCCACTGATTTGGGGCATGACTGAGGTCTACCCCTTTTTTTGGTTTAAGTCCATTTGACATGTCCACTTGCATGTTGCTTGTATTCTTATTTCACATTGCATTGAGTATGCCATATATTGCATGTTTGCTTGCTTGAGTCGCATTGTGTATGCCATGCTTGTGTTGCATTGTCATTTGGATTAAAGTGTTAATCCGAGCACGAGGAACGAGAGGCGTTTCATACTTCAAGTGATGAAACGTGTCTCAATTCTCGGTCGCCGACGCTCTTGATGATCCATGATAGAGTTCTAGGCACTTATGTGTTTTTCTTGTGCATTCATTTCTCATTGATTTGCACAAGTTGGATCTTTGGCCATCATGCATCGGGATGCGTAATTGATGGTCATGGATCCAATTATGCCTCTCCCTTGATGTTTCGAGGTGATATGGGGTGGCATAGTGCGTACATACCCTTGGGAGACCCTCCATTTTCTCTATTTTGTGCTCTGCTGCAGCTTGGTGTCCCAGCACATCAGTGGCCGGCAGTGCCTTGCAGATGGCCGGCAATCCTTCATTCTTGGCCGGCAGTGCCCACTCTTGGTGGGCAGGATGGTCGGCAGTGGCTCCCCATGGCCGGCAAGCCACTAGTGTATTCCCCAGACTAGTTTTGGTAAGGTTCAGCAGGAATTCCTTGAGGACACCCTGTAGACAGAGCCTCAAAAGAGCATCCTGAGAGCTTTCGGGACGAGAATCGAGCATGCATCCCCTTCTCCCCCAACCAGAGCTGGAACAACATTATTTATTGTTTTCCTTACTTGTTAGTTAGCATTTGGTTTTGTAATTTAATTAATTAATTAATTAAGTTTTGTAATAATTAGTTGTAGCTAGTTATTCATTTGGTTATGTAATAATTAATTAGCTTGTTAGTTAGTTAATTAGTTGGCATGTATTATTTATTTGGACCCTCTGTCGAAAGGAGCAAGGATCCTCTAGAGTGATTTTTTCCTAAAGTTTTCTAGAGTGCTCCATTGTGTGGTTGAGATTTATTGGCAAGTCACATCAATTTTTCTGATGTGACTTGCCAGTGAATCTCAACCACACAATGGAGCACTCTAGAAAACTTTAGGGAAATTTCACTCTAGAGGATCCTTGGTGCTGTCGAAAGGGCGAATTTTGTAATAAGTGTGCATGCGTGTGTGAATGTCTTCCAACCCCACGTCTTTCTCCCTTTTACTTAACTGCTTACAATGGTTAGTTCTAGGGCATATTTTCAATTAGCATCCTTATGCTTTGCATGCGTGCATCCATTCATCTATATTGCATGCACTGGGCTCGGTGCATCATACTAACTGCGTCATATTTCGATTCCAATTTGAATACATGATTATCAATTGCTGCATCTCACATGCCATTTTAGAATAGTCGAACCTATTTTTAGTTGCATTTTGCATGTGTTGCATTAGCCATCTTAACATGAACTAGGATCATGCATTGATTACTAACTAGTTTCTGCTTTGGCTCAGAGTACACTGTGAGTGTTTACGTTTTAGCATACTACATGTGTGTGAGTGTTGCCATGATAGCATGCTTGCCATGAGGCTATTTGCTTAATTGATATAACTGCCTGAATGCCTGTGGGTGAAGGTTGTATTACTTGAGTTGGAGTAATTCATCAAAATCCTCGATTTAGCCTACTTGCGGGTAGCAAACTTCACCATTTTTCAAATAAATGGATATGCAATGTTTTATTCCAAATAAGGCGATCTAGTCTATACTTGTGTGTTGTGCGCATCACATAGTAAGATTAGCTAATTAACCGGAATAAGAACATATGTGTTTTTAAAAATAAGATATCATGCTTAGTACAGGTTGATCTTTGATTGGGCGAGTGGGGCTGCTCATAGATGACCTTCCCCAATCGTACCTAAGTTCCCGAGCCAAGACAACTTTGGTGATGACGGACACGTTGCTTTAGGCATGAGTCAGGATTTACTAAATTCCCCCAAAACAAAATATTTAGGTGGCGACTCTGTATTTGGAAAAGTAGTCCATGTTTGGCACTTCTTTATAAAAATCAGTTTTCCAAAATGATTTGCCGGATTTGGACTCTTTGGTGATTTATCAGTCTTGCATTGCACTTTGCGAGATTAGATTCAGAACCTTGACATTGAGTTCGAACTGTAACAGCAATGCCTGATTCCCGGGCTCGTCTACAGTTTTTGGCGACTCTACTGGGGATTTAGAGAGCTTGACTCGAACTCATGATATCTTGTTTTGTTTACACTTATGTGTTTCTTTGCATTGCATTTGCATTGGTGCGCCTAGGACACCGTGTTTGCCGTATGCTATTCCTGAATGGTTTGCCGGAGGCCCGCTTTGAGAATTGTGCCATAAGGCTGACCGGTTGCAGGCTCTACCACGATGGGAACACAAACCCCAGTTTTTACCGAGGCACCCATTTTGACCATTCGACCTAGTGCATATTCGGAGTCCATAGTGACTATTCCAAACTAGGACAGGTTGCTTACCAGAATATAGGTTGTTTGAACCTGTTGTGTGTGTAGTGTAACCCTAGCTCCTGACAGAATAGGACAGGGAAACCCTACCCCAACATAGGGGTGTTTTGGCTCTCACTTGCTTGTTATGTGCTGTTAGAGTGTGCCTCTACAGGTTGCGTATCATTTTGCAAGTCTGAGTATCAGGCCTGCGGGCATCAGTATTTTGAGAATCAGTTATATCAGCGGGTATCAGATTCAGTTTTGGGACAGTAATTTAGGGAACAGTGATTAGTGGTGGAATACAGTTATTCAGCTATGCTTATGTCTGTTCTGGTGAAATTGGGCTAAGATGCCGCCTGTTTTCTCTTTCAGTTCAGAGATTCGGTTCAGAGCAACCAGTGTTCTCCTTCACTGAGACAAGGCAGAAAAGGGCCAGTCAAGGCTCACCGGTTCATCAGATCCGTCAACTACCAGTCACATCACCTCTGTTCAGTTCAGCAGACTCGTGATGACGCAAAATTTAGAAGAAATTGTGGTCATGGCAACGACATTAAACCAGGGAATCGCCATGCAGGGTGAGACCGATGTTGAGATGCAACGCCCGCCCAGGTCACCTGCCGCACGTCCAATCTGGGAACCCCAATTATTCCAAACCTGTGAGCCCACCACTTTTGAGCTAATGGGGATGATCGGCGAGCTTCAGAGGTCTATGGCTGATCTAGCTTCCAGAATGTTGGCTCCACCGTCGACCACGTCATATGCTGGGAATTTCATGTCGGAAGAGCCCCCGTTATTAGGGCGGATTGTAATTGAACTCAGCCAACCTGAACCCATCCTAAGTATAGGCAATGGCATGTTAACAACAACCGGGCTCTGCTTTGATGTAGCAACCCAAACCTTTGATCGAGCTGAGGCTAGTGAAAAGAACAAGGTGGGGGCATACATTGATCCCTATGAACAACTCCTGCAGGCTGTTGAGGCTTTGAAAACTGGGGGACTGAATAAACAGCAAGTGCTCACAGTTATTGCGAAAATTGTGGATGACACTTTCGTTACTCAGAACGAGGGCAGTTCAAGCCAAAGGAAAAATCGGGAGAAGGGCTGTCATACCAGAACTGTTCTTTCCAACCCTAATTCTACACTCGGGAAAGATCAGCAGACCAAGCTAGCACCTGCTGACCCCTTCGCTAGTGCATCCAGCAAAAATTCGCAAACCTCAAAGTATTTACCCCAAGGGCGCAGGGTTTTCCATGCCCTCTATATGCCTTTGTCCAAGGCTCTTCAAATCCTTGCTGAAAAGGGGCATCTCAAACCCCTGGAGCCTCGGCCTCTCCCTAGTCGTCTTCCATCTAGTCGTGACGCTACCCAGTACTGTGCGTACCATCAGCAAACTGGTCATAACACCGACAATTGCTTCCGTCTTCGCCACGAAGTACAGGATTTGATTGACAATGAGGTCATCCTCCCACCTAGCTCAGCAAAGTCCATCATCACTGGGTCAGTGAACTTTGAGGATAATACAAGTATGTGATCAGGGAATGAACCACCTGCGGGCGGTTCCCAGTTTACTTCAAATGTGGTGTGTGGCACGCACTGTTTTGAGCATTTGCGAATACTGGTTTTTGTAGTTTCTGACTTGGGTGTTGAATCAGTTCTGTGGTTTTGTTTTGAGTCAGTCTTTTTGATTAAGGGTTTGTCTTGTTGTATCAAGTTAGTCCTGTTGTACAGAAGTCGGGTGATTCCGGGGGTGTTACTTCGGATATCACTATTTTGTTTCGCGTTTGTCTTTTCGCTTTCTTTTGAGTCTGTTTTTGTCATGGAGCTAGTTACACCAGAAGATCTGAATGAAGCAGCAGTGGTTTTCATGTTTTTGCGCTTATTTCTACTTTGAGCCGTTGTGCCAGCAAGTTTAGAATGAAAATGGCAGTACATTTCACCTGCTCTTCTGTGCCTTGAAATTATTGCATTGACCTAAGTTTTTCAAAACTTTTCGAACTTTGTGATGAAAAACAAAGAGGAAAGAATTCCTCGGGATTTGCAAAACTTTGATCAAACTGAGAGGAAGAAAGGCGTGCTAAGCCCTTAGTGAATGAAATCATGTTTGTTAACGTGAGTACTGAGAAGGATCCTGGCTTGATCTAGATTGGTTCTACACTGTCTTCAGCACAAGCGATTTGTCGTTTTCTTAAAAAATTAAAAAAAATATTTTGCGCGGTCCTGCGAAGACCTGTGTGGAATCACTCTTGAGATTGTGCAGCCTAGGATCGCTCTCAGCCTCGAGACTCGACCCCTCACTTTCAAACCTTGAACTTAGATTTAGAATGTTCAACGGCCAACCACAATGTAAGGCCTGTGTGGCCAGATTTGAAGCAGCCTTCGAACAAAGAGGCAAGAAAGTCAGATCAAGAAGGTCGGACGTCGTCAAAAGCAGCTTGCAAAGCTAGATCAAAAGAACCCCTCGAGATAGGGGCAAAGATGTCAGATGTGCTCGAAGAGTCAAAAACTTGGGATGTTTCTCAAACTAACGAAGATCGACAAGAATGCCAAATCCCAAAAGGGAGGAAAGAAGAAAGTATTGCTAAAGGACAACTGAGTTCCTATCCACAACACTAGGGGTAAATTCAGCTCCCATTGGATGGACTCCTAAATCATCATCGAACAACAGCCACTCTCCTGGATTCAGATGGCTTCGAGATCTCAAAACCATTTGACATGGACAAAGCTACACTCTCACCCTTGAGAGGCTCGCTGGGCTGAAAATCCGGAAGGGCAACCCAAGCAAAAGTTAGAGCAAGAAAAAGAAGAAAAAGAACAAAAGAACAAAAGAAAAAAAGAAAAATGCAAAGAAAAGAAGAAAAGAAAAGAAGAAAAATGAAGAAAATGAAAAATTCTGAACAAAGAAAAGAAGAAAAGAAAAACAAAGCTTGCAAGGTTGAAAACCCAAAATGGCGGCCTTGGCAAAAGTTAGAGCGTAAAAGGAGAGGTTAATACCCGAGTGTACCTTAACCGGAACTACGTAAGGCTTGATTCCCATGTTTGGGATACATAGGCAACTTCATTCTAAAGTCCATCCATAAACACTTCAAATTCAGCTGTCCTGTCCATGAGATTGAACGGGTCATCTTTGTTTTCTCTGTATTCGAGAGTTCGGTTGTGATCGTCGCTTTGAGGACTGATTACAGTGTGCTGCGGTGCTATTCAAACAAGGGGCAACTTTCTGTTGCCATACAGTGTGTTGCGGTGCTATTCAATCAAGGGGCAACTTTCCGTTGCCATGCAGTGTCCTTTAGACAAGGGCAATTTTTTATTATTTCGGATCTGAGGTTGTGCATCTCAAGAGTAGGTTCCGTGCTCGTTGAGCAGTGGACGTTTGCAAAAACAGTTTTTGAGAATTTTTAATGAGTTGACTAATCCTCTCAAAAATTATTCCATTTTTCCAAAATTGGACCATTTCTTGGACCTAAAAAAGGAAAATTTTCAATGCTCATAACCGAACTTGCATGATTTTAAATTAGAAAGTTGAACAAGTATGTTAATCTAACTCTCATATTGGTCAAAATTGTTTTAGTAGAAAACCAAAACAAAAAATGGTCAAAATGATGAACTAGGGGCACAGTTGAGTCAGGCTTCTTGTCTTTTCCCCATTGTCAATACATTTGCCAGAAAGGGCACCATATTTGCTGGGAGGGCACTCTACCTGCCAGAAAAGGGCACAAAGGAGGCTAACAGCAAAGGGTCGAAAGCTCTCTCATCCTCTAAGCAGCGAGGAATCAAGCTAAGTGCGAAGCACGAACTGGAACGGAACATGATATTCCACTCCCTCATCTGGACAGATTTGATCACATCCAAATTGGCCAAGGGCATCGTCAACCGATGCCAATTGTAGATCTACTGCACATTCTGTCGCAACCCCTCTGTGGGAAAGCTCACTGTTGCGAGCGAAAGAATGAGAATCTAGCAGAATGCCACGGGCAAGAGCCCACAACTTTCTGCTTATCCGTCAAGCACCCAGGGGAGGGATAAAAAAAGAAGAGAGATTGAAGAATAGAGAGATGTGCATTGAGAGAAAAAGTGAGAAAATGACTTTTTCAAAAAATAGAGATTGAGTGCCAGAGTGATGTGAGAATCACAAATGAGAAAGGGTGGGAAACAATACCCGGAGAAACTGGCTCCTAGCAAGCTGAAAGGTCCCTTGCTATTGCAACACATCTGAGTGTCGTGTGTGTTATTTTGTTTATCTCGATTCTTGTTTTGAGTCGTCTCGTGCGTCAATAGATGTGTTTAGGTTGTTTACCTTTGTTTTCCTTTGTTGAGTTGTGGTGCGCTGTGTTCAGTCGTAGGCTCAATACCCAGTTGAAAACTTATTCTCACTCTAAAAAAAAAAAAAAATCTTTTTGGTGCTCAGAGTGCTGTGTCATTCTCCATATTTGTGCAAAACAGGATTTGTTCTTTCATAAAATTGCAGGGTTCAAACCAGGTCATGTGAGAATAGTAAAACCAGGACCTATCTGAAGCTATATGGGTTCCGGGCTACGAAGCAAAAGAAAAGAAGGAAAATTAGGAGCATATGAGTTTGTTTCGACTCCTACAAGTTCCGTCTTTCCATCCCGTGTGTTCAAAATGAACCGAGCACTATGTTATGAGCTGTGTGTTCAGAGTGAGCTGTGTGTTCAGAGTGAGCAGTGTGTTGTATGAGCTGTATGCCAAATAAACAGAGTACTGTGTTATGGGCTGTGTGTTTAGAATGAGCAGTGTTCAAAATGGGCTGTGTGTTCAGAGAAACAGAGTACTGTGTTATGGGCTATGTGTTCAGAATGAGCAGTGTGCTGTACGAACTGTGTGTTCAAAGTGAATCAAATACTGTGTTGACTGTTTCAGTATCAGGATCACGATTAGAAGTGCTCTCCCTGAGTGCCAATCCCTACTAGAGGCATCTTGGTTGTGTTCGCAATGAGTTCCTAGGAGATCAATTGCGATGGTGGAAACTAGAGTTCGAATGGTTGTTGCCTAGAACACCAAGGTTTGGAATTTTTGAGACTAAAGTCTGGTTTAAATAGCTAGGGGTGTATCCTCGGCTTGAAATCTGTATGGAAGCCTCATAGGTCAAGGTAGCGGGATGCATCTCGATTCTGGATACTGATCCAACCTAGTCTGTCACCCCGTTGAAGAATAGGGAAAGTTGTGAATATGATCAGGAAGAAAAGCGGCATCCATGGTTTCCCCAGCAGATGTCGCTCCTTGTCAGCATTTCAACGCCTTTGTACTGTGAGTTGAAGATAAGTGTTCGAGGAACACGAGGGGGGGATCCCCGTCAGAGTAGAGCGGTTTATCGCCACTCACCATGCGAGGTGCTTGTTGAAACACCGCTTTGTTTGTTTATTGCATTCCTTAAACATCATGCATTGTGTTGCATTTTTACCTATCTATTCTCTTTCCCATTCTTGCACAGTATTGTATGTACTGTTCATTCAGGGATGTTCCGGTTCAATTTAACTGATACCTTTCTCCTCTCGCATTTGGCATGCGTTTGGACCTGTCTTTCTCCTCTCGCATTTGACACGCGTTTGGATCACTGCGCTTTTTTGCATAGTCCTTTCCTCTCTTGCGTGTGATACGCTGAGAGATGTTTCTTTCCACTCTTGCGTGTGCTACGTTGAGAAGTTTACCTTCCATCTCTCACGTGTGATACGATGAGAGATTTTCCCTTTCTTCTCTTGCGTATGATACGCTGAGAAGTTTACCTTCCCTCTCTCGCGTGTGATACGTTGAGAGATTTTCTCTCCCCTCTCTGGTGTGTGATACACTGAGAGGTGTGCCTTTCCTCTTGTTGCATTGTTTTGCATTCTCTTTCTTTCGGGGAACACGGGGATACGTCCCTGTGTTTCTCTTTCCTTCGGGGAACACGGGGTTACGTTCCTATGTTTCTCTTTCTTTCTGGGAACACGGGGATACGTCCCTATGTTTCTCTTTTCTTCGGGAAATACGGGATACGTCCCTATGTTTCTCTTTCATTCGGGGAACATGGGGATACGCCCCTATGTTTCTCTTCCTTTCGGGGAACACGGGGATACGTCCCTATCTTTCTCTTTCTTTCGGGGAACACGGGGATACGTCCCTATGTTTCTCTTTCCTTCGGGGAACATGGGGATACGTCCCTATGTTTCTCTTTCCTTCGGGGAATACGAGGATATGTAGCTATGTTTCCCCCTCTTTTCGAAACACGGGATACGTCTCTATGTTTCTTCTTCTCCCTCTTTCCTCACACGATTTCAGCGTGTTTGGAATTGTTTACCTCTTCTCACGAATTCAGCGTGGTTAGAGTTGTTCCTTCCTCACACGATTGTAGCGTGTTTGGAATTGTTTACCTCTTCTCACGAATTCAGCATGGTTAGAGTTGTTCCTTCCTCACACAATTGCAGCGTGTTTGGAATTGTTTATCTCTTCTCACGAATTCAGCGTGGTTAGAGTTGTTCCTTCCTCATACGATTGCAGCGTGTTTGGAATTGTTTACCTCTTCTCATGAATTGAGCGTGGTTAGAGTTGTTCCTTCCTCACATGATTTCAGCGTGTTTGGAATTGCTTTGGACCTCCTTTCACGATTTCAGCGTGGTTTGAGTGTCCCTCTTCCTTACACGATTTCAGCGTGTTTGGAATTTGTCTTAGGTTGCGTTGTGTACGCACCTGATTGTTTGTTTTTCCTCTTCTCATGATTCCAGCATGGTTGGAGTTTGTCACCCTTTGCATCTACTGTATTATTTTGCATTGCATTGTTCGCGCTATTTTGCGCACCCCACCTGCACCTGTTAGTGCATTGTTCGCGCTATTTTGCGCACCCCATCTGCACCTGTTAGTGCATTGTTCGCGCTATTTTGCGCATTTCACCTGCACTTGTTAGTGCATTGCATTATTATGTATACTTCGCTTGCATTGATATGCTTGTTTTCACCACATTGTTAAGCGTCACACTTAGATTGCATTGTCTTGCATCCCTTACCGCATTGTTATGCGTCACACATAGGTTGCATTGTCTTGCACCCTTCCACCCGCGTTGTTTCGCACCCTTTCATTAACTTGCGCTGTTACGCTCGTTAATTGCGTTGTTTCGCACCCCTTTCATTGACTTGCACTGTTGCGCTCGTTAATTGCGTTGTTTCGCACCCTTTTCATTGACTTGCGCTATTACGCTCGTTAATTGCGTTGTTTTGTACCCCTTTCATTGACTTGCGCTGTTGCGCTCGTTAATTGCGTTGTTTCGCATCCCTTTCATTGACTTGCGCTGTTGCGCTCGTTAATTGTGTTGTTTCGCACCCCTTTCATTAACTTGCGCTGTTACGCTCGTTAATCGCGTTGTTTCGCACCTTCTTTAACTTGCCCTGTTATGCTCGTTAATCGTGTTGTTTCGCATATTTCTAACTTGCGTTGTTACGCTTGTTACTTGCGCTGTTACGCACCTATTTTACTTGCACTGTTACGCAAGTCTTCTCTTTTAACTTGCGCTGTTACGCATGTTTTACTTGCGCTATTAGGCACCTCTTTACTTGCGCTGTTACGCATGCTTTATTTCTTTTACTTGCGCTGTTACGCATGTCTTCTTGTTTTACTTACGCTGTTACGCATGTTTTACTTGCGCTGTTACGCATGTCCTCTTCTTTAACTTGCGCTGTTACACATGTTTTACTTGCGCTGTTACGCATTTCTTTAACTTGCGCTATTACGCACATATCTCTATCCTACATTGTTACGCATGTTTCTACTCGCGCTGTTACGCATATTTTCTTTGCGCTGTTATGCATGTTCCACTTGCGTTGTCTTACACCTTCAGGATTGCATTGTCTTGCACCCCTCTACTTACGTTGTCACGCACTTTTTACTTGTAGTGATATGCATTTTTCTAATGATATTGTACCTGTTGAGTTTCTTTCTTTTACAGGCACGATATTGTATGTACGGTTCATTTGGAGTTGGCATGACCTGACGAACCGCACAGTATTGTATGCACTCCGTGTGAGACGTAGCGAGAATTGCATAATTCTCTTACATCCTTTCTGCATGTAATATAGTTTGATTTATATTCACTCGCTTAAAGTTGTTGCATTTATTGTATATAATTGCTTCATTACAGCTTTCTTTGCATAATCATAAGTTATGCTCTTGCATCGTGCATATCATTTGCATTTTGCCCCAGCCCGCAAGCACATCTCTGCATGGTTATATTGAGTGTTTGCCTGAGTTTTCGGCCTTGTCAAAAATGGGTCGTCTCTGGGCTTTGACACTCACTCTCGTCACTTTGTGACTTTTGAGTTCAGTCAAAGAGGGGCAACTGTAGACACCCTATTTTTGACCGTCCTCAAGACTCGGTTGTGCTTGCAGGTACATCCAGCCACAAGTTCGATTGCTCGTCAGGTATTCGACTTTCGCGGCGGAATGTCACAGGTTTGAGCTTTCCAAACCCTATATCCTTTCTGCCCCATTCTTGGACTATGACTTGGTCCTTTCAGAATGTTTCTCTTGGTGCACTGCCGACCACCTTTTGGCCCTGCCGGCCATGCCTTTGTTGCTACCGGCCATTGATAGTGCTTGCCGGCTATCAATGAGCCACTGCCGGCCACCACTGATGGCTGGTAGACCCCTTGTCTCAGCAGGTTTCACGCCAGATCTTTTGAGCCAGCTGGTTTTCACTCCTTTCCCCTCCATACACGTGTATGGAGGGATGAAGCCCTTGCCAAGCTTGTTGAACAAGCTTGGCTTTGCATTCCTCTATAAGAGGAGAAGCCTTTCCTCTCTATCGGAGGTTCAACCATTTTAGAAGAGTTGTATCTCTCTCTCTTTGTCTATATTTCTTACTCTCTCTCTATATTGTTGTTGGTTTTGTGCCTTAAAGTCCATTTTTCTTGCACTTTTGCACTACAACACAGAGAGACACACCACCACCTTTGGACTGAGGTTCTTAGGAATGTCACTTGAGCTTTGAAAGTGAGTTTTTAACCCCTGAGGTTGCTGGTTTCGAAGTTGGACTTCAAGGGTGAGCATTTTTCCCTTGTTAGCATTTTTTTGTATCTCATTTTGGCCATTCTTGCATGTTGTTTTAGGCCTTGCTTTCAACTGAAAAAAGTTATGTATTTAAGTTCTTTTGGTGGTTATTTAAGGTCTTTTTGGTGTTAAGGGTGTTCTACCCTCTTATATGCCTTGTTTGGCCTTGTTTTGAGCCATGCCTTAAGGCCTTTGAGCTAGTCTTTGTTTGGCCTTTTAGCCACTGAAATCCAGTGGATTTTTAGTGGTAGGCATGTGGTTTTGAGGCCTCAAATCAGAGGAGGTGACCCCCTCTCTTTTTGTTTTTGTTTGTTTGAGTTTTTGGCCTATCAAAGGAGCATGTATCCTTATACTTTTGAGGCTTGGTTCAGGCCCTTTTTTTGTGACCTTTAGGACCTGCCTTGACTCTGTCCATGGTTGGTTTGGTCATCTTTTGCATGCTTCTTATATGTGTAGTGTAATCCCATTTGTGGCTCATCAAAGTAGCATGTTTGCCTAGCTTATGTTGAGTGCATTTCAGCATGTTTTTGGTGATGTTTTGCCATGACATAACTTTGTCTAAAGTTGGTTTGGTCATCTTTTACATGCTCCATATAGTTGTAGAACAAATCTTGCTTACTAGCTTTATGTGCATGATGATTTGACTCATCTTTCCAGCATATTTTGGCTTTGCTCCAGCATAGTTTTATTCTTATTTTGGGCTATTCTAGGACTATTTTGGGCTGCCATGGTCATATCACTCATGTTTTGTATAGCTATAGAGTAAATGCTTTGGCTAGCCTTGGCTTTTGAGGCCCCTACCATGCCATACATGTGATGTTTGCATGCTTTGACATCATTTGAGATGTTATTTCAGTCCATGAAATGTGGTCATACACCTGCATTTGACATGCTTTAAATGCCTTGAAGAGTTTGTGTTTTATGCCTCATGAATAGATCATTGTGCATGCCATTACGCCTAGGCCTTTGGGTCATCATATCAGTGCATTTTTGGTCTTGTTATACCATGATGTAACTCTGTTTTATGCTGTCCAAGTCATGCCATGTTTGGTTTTAATAGGTGTAATGTAATACCCCTTTTGTAGCCTTGTATGCTCCATGTTTTGGCCCTTTGTTCTAGCTTGTAATGGCTAGGTTCAAGCATGTTTTTAGTCTCACCTTGACCTACCTTAGGACTGTTTTAGGTGCTCTTAGTCCTTCGGGGCTTGCCTTGCATGGCCATGGTTTAAGTCCCTTTGTTGGCTTTGTACTTTGAGCTTTCTTGCATGCTATGTTTGACTTGTTTGGGTGGTTTGGCATCACTCCCTGCATGATTTCAGAGATTACCTCATTGCCACATTGTCATGATTATCACTGTTTGCTCATGTTTGAGAGTTGTGTCCTTATGCTTTAATTCTTGGGCTAATGCATTGTGCATGCATACCTTGCTTTTGTGCCCTCATTCCAACACTTTTGGCCACTGATTTGGGGCATGACGGAGGTCTATCCCTTTTTTTGGTTTAAGTCCATTTGACATGTCCACTTGCATGTTGCTTGTATGCTTATTTCACATTGCATTGAGTATGCCATATATTGCATGTTTGCTTGCTTGAGTCGCATTGTGTATGCCATGCTTATGTTGCATTGTCGTTTGGATTAAAGTGTTAATCCGAGCAGGAGGAACGAGGGGCATTTCATACTTCAAATGATGAAACGTGTCTCAATTCTCGGTCGCCGACGCTCTTGATGATCCATGATAGAGTTCTAGGCACTTATGTGTTTTTCTTGTGCATTCATTTCTCATTGATTTGCACAAGTTGGATCTTTGGCCATCATGCATCGGGATGCGTGATTAATGGTCGTGGATCCAATTATGCCTCTCCCATGATGTTTTGAGGTGATATGGGGTGCCATAGTGCATACATACCCTTGGGAGACCCTCATTTTTCTCTATTTTGTGCTCTGCTGCAGCTTGGTGTCCCAGCACATCAGTGGCCGGCAGTGCCTTACAGATGGCCGGTAGTCCATCATTCTTGGCCGGCAGTGCCCACTCTTGGTCGGCAGGATGGTTGGCAGTGGCTCCCCATGGCCGGCAGGCCACTAGTGTATTCCCCAAACTAGTTTTGGTAAGGTTCAGCAAGAATTCCTTGAGGACACCCTACAGACAGAGCATCCAAATAGCATCCAGAGAGCTTTTGGGACGAGAACAGAGAATGCATCCCTTTCTCCCCCAACCAGAGCTGGAACAGCATTATTTACTGTTTTCCTTACTTGTTAGTTAGCATTTGGTTTTGTAATTTAATTAGTTAATTTGTTAATTAATTAAGTTTTGTAATAATTAGTTGTAGTTAGTTATTCATTTGGTTATGTAATAATTAATTAGCTTGTTAGGTAGTTAATTAGTTGGCATGTATTATTTATGCGGACCCTCCTCCAAGAGGGCGAATTTTGTAATAAGTGTGCGTGCGTGTGTGAATGTCTTCCAACCCCACGTCTTTCTCCCTTTTACTTAACCGCTTACAATGGTTAGTTCTAGGGCATATTTTCAATTAGCATCCTTATGCTTTGCATGCGTGCATTCATTCATCTATATTGCATGCACCGGGCTCGGTGCATCATACTAACTGCATCATATTTCGATTCTAATTTGAATACATGATTATCAACTACTGCATCTCACATGCCATTTTAGAATACTCGAGCCTATTTCTAGTTGCATTTTGCATGTGTTACATTAGCCATCTTAACATGAACTAGGATCATGCATTGATTACTAACTAGTTTCTGCTTTGGCTCAGAGTACACTGTGAGTGTTTACGCTTTAGCATACTGCATGTGTGTGAGTGTTGCCATGATAGCATGCTTGCCATGAGGCTATTTGCTTAATTGATATAACTGCCTGAATGCCTGTGGGTGAAGGTTGGATTACTTGAGTTGGAGCAATTCATCAAAATCCTCGATTTAGCCTACTTGCGAGTAGCAAACTTCACCATTTTTCAAATAAACGGATATGCAATGTTTTGTTCCAAATTAGCGATCTAGTCTATACTTGTGTGTTGTGCGCATCACATAGTAAGATTAGCTAATCAACCGGAATAAGAACACATGTGTTTTAAAAAATAAGATATCATGCTTAGTACAAGCCGATCTTTGATTGGGCGAGCGGGGGTGCTCATAGATGACCTTCCCCAATCGTACCCAAGTTCCCAAGCCGAGGCAACTTTGGTGATGACGGACACGTGGCTTTAGGCATGAGTTAGGGTTTCCTAAAGTCCCCCAAAACAAAATATTTAGGTGGCGACTCTGTATCTGGCAAAGCAGTCCATGTTTGACACTTCTTTATAAAAATCAGTTTTCCAAAATGATTTGCCGGATTTGGACTCTTTGGTGATTTATCGTTCTTGCATTGCACTTTTCAAGATTAGATTCAGAATCGTGACATTGAGTCCGAACTGTAGCAGCAATGCCTGATTCCCAGGCGCGTCTACAATACCATCAAGATCTCTAATGATCAACAAACTCTTTGTACAAAACTCTTAACTTGTGAGACAAAGAGAAATGAGTTACAACAAATCTATGCAATATTTGAACAAAATGTTGAAACTCTCGAGATGTCTTAAATTACCTTGGAAGAGCTAGTCATTAACAAAAAAGAAGAGCTCAAGTGTGCTATGACTACCATTGGTCTTTGGAACAAAGAATCAAAGACTTTGAACAATATCATTGGGTCTCAACAAATGTGTTATGACAAGAGTGGCATTGGCTTTTGTGGTGACAAAGAGAAAAAATGGAGTGCATCTACATCTCATGATACCAGAACTCAAGGAAATGAAAAGCAAATGATTAAACATAAGGATGGACTTGTCAGTCTTCCTAGAGTTGGTAAGGTCAAAGAAAAGAAGGTACACCATATTTTTATTTGTCATCATTGTGGTATGTATGGTCATATTCACCCTTATTGCTATGAGTTGTATAGAAGAGTGTCTCATAGAACTAGAAGAAATTATAATACCTCTTGAGGTAAGAGACATTTCATTGGTTATAATGAAGCTAAGGGCCAACTTAGACCTTCTTATTTTGATTTGCTTGAGACCAAGCATGAAGCGAGTTTGCATTTGCCTAGACCTTGGAGTAGGAGGTTGGAAAGCAAGTCGAGACGGGTTCTCATTGAAGAGGAAGGGAACCATAATTTCAAGACACCACTCAAGAGCTGTAATTCGCATAACATTATTAATACTAAAGCGGTTTGAGTGAGAAAGCTTGACTTGAATTAATATGTTTATTTAGTTTTTATTTACTATTTATATTTTTTTCCCCCTATTTTTGGGTTTCTGTTTGTTTTTCTTTTTGAGTCGTTTTGTGTGTGCTTTTTCGTTTTCTATCTTGCTTTGTTTATAATAATAATAAAAAAAAATCCAAAAGGATTTTCTTAGTATGGTTTTGCAAGCTTGAAATTTTTGAGAAGTTCTTGGTGCATATTGGAATTGATGAGAATATTTATTACATGTTAATATGTGTGTGCTTTCTATGGTTATTACTACTTTGATTGGTATGTCTCATTCTGTACACACTCTTGGATTAGCAAATGTCAAAATCTACCGCATAAGTGATCAAATTTCTCTATGGACTTTTAGTATTGTGTCTTTTGGTTTTCTAGAGGAATTAACCCATACTAACACATCATAGGTCATGTTGAGTCTCTTAACCACCTTCTATCTTTTTGCATCTCCACAGCTTTCTCCTCATTTTGTCATAGACAAGGCATGCGAAAAAAGGTTACCTTAGAGTCACTAACTAGGCTGTCCTTATTTTATCTATGTTTCTCTAGTTCGGTTTCCATACTCTTGAGCGTGAAAGCCGCCAATGAGTGCACAAAAGAAAAAAAGAAAATTCAAAAAAAAAAAAACAAATAAAATAAAATAACGGATTCATTGATTGAGGGGGAGCCTCCGCATTTACTCAACAAATACCTCTTGATTCCTAGTGGTTTGACTTTCCTAAGTTGTATTTAGAGTCTTTTGCCGGAGGTCCAGCCATCAGATCACTACTAGGATTTGAATCTGGTGTTTATCAATCTCCAAGAGCCACACACACAAATTTATCATGAGATCTACGCTTTTTACATGTTACATCACATTTTTTCATGAGGAATCTTCTAGAGGTTGTATACATTGTGTTTCTTGGATATTCTTGTGTGTTTTAAGGTACAAATATGAAATTCCTTACTTGCTCCACCATATTATTTTTGTTTTTTTCTTTTTGTTCATTATTTTCGGTGTTTGTGGTTGCTTTTAGTGAGAGGGAGTTTGGTTAATCATTGCAAGGGTTTTTTTAGTATGAACTTACATTGATTGGTTTGGTAAGGGAGATTGGCATTAGTTGGTTTTCATATTACTATGCACTGCTTATTTATTTCTTACTTCTCGCATGCACTGTTTATTTATTGCTTACGTCTCGCATGCTATTAATTTTTACATCATCATGTCCTTGTTTGTGTGGTTTATGCTTTTGTTTTAGTTGATTGATTGAGCTTCTTTTGACAATTTATGACAAAAAGGGAGAGAATTTTGAAGGGAAATTTTGAGTTTTTTGCATGTTTCTTAAAATTTTCATCTATTCACACTACATATTCTTAAGATCTCTAATTTTCATCTATTCATATTTCTATGCCATGCTTCAAAATCTTGTCATAAGTCTATTGCTTTTTCATATACTCTTGTGGCACTAATAGCTGTTTTGCAAATCATGGCCTTGAGAAAGAAGTTTGTTTTGTTGGCTGTAATGAGTTAGGGTAATTAGGATTTTATTTGTTAGGTGTGTTTTGCCATGAAATTTCCAAAGGGGGAGATTGTTAGGTTTTTGTAATTGGCAATCCCGTTTGATAAAACTCCTTCCAGTTGTAATTTTGTTTACTCTTTTGTTTTAGTGAAGCTGTGAGTGTTTAGATGCGAATCCAACTAGAATTGTGCCTTGTAGAGGAGTTTGTGATCTTAATACTTTCATGCTTGCCACTTTACTGACTATGTACGAGAATCGAGCTGCTCAGTCAGCTCGCAGGGGTCTAGGGGGCAGCGCCCAGGCGAAGTCCAAGAGCAGTGCCCTTGAAGCAAAAAGCAAAAATGCAGTCGAAGATATTTGACTGCTCGAGCAGTTATTTGTGCGCTTAAGCAAAGAAAATGATCATCCAATACTTTTGCAGAGCGTCTGAACTTCTGATAAGAAAGTTTTACCACTTGAGCGATTAGGCTATATGTTTCGCACCGCCTTTAGTCACACCTCTCTAGCGGTGAAATGTGCACTTAAGCGGTCTGCGCGATCCTATTTTCTATAAAGTGCGTTGTTCGCTATTTTTAGGGTTGGAGCCATTCAGATTTTCAAAGAGGAAGAAAAAAACAAAGTGTTTTATATTGGAGGCTAATTTATATGAGTTTCCTTGGTGTATAGAAGGTGATCGATTGATCAACGAACTTTAGATTGTCGAACATCAAGAGTTGTTATTATTGTTTCGTTTACAAAAGATAAAGTTGCTCTTCGGTGGATTTCGGGGAACTTGAGTTTGAAGCTTTGGTGGATTCCAGAGTGGCTCATCGTTGTCGATTCGACATCAACGTTATGGATTCAACTTTGGACAAGACAATTCTGAGGTGAAGACGGTGGTGAAAAAGGCATATTGGGGCCAGTTTTATTCGAGCATAGATTCACTAGGTAATTGGGATAGTGGATTGTTTTGTGGCTTTGGCATTTTTTATCACAATTGGAGGGGCTTCAATTGTGATTTTTCCATGTTAAATCATTGTGTCGATTTGTCTTTGATTGTTTGATTGTGATTATTATTTATTGTTTAAAAATTGAAACATAATCACAAATCAATATCTCAGGGAGTTTTAGATTTTTTAGACTGTCATGACCTGAATCCGCCTCTAGAGGTTTGGATCATAATCGACCAGCAATCATAAGATTACCTATGACCTCATACAGAATTTCAAAATATAATTAGTTATATGAGGTCTGAAGCGGATGCAGATAAATAAATCAATAATAAATATGTCCAATAAGTTGTGCATAAATGACACAAACAAAAATCTCATACCTTAATAACCCACTTCCAAAACATATACATACATACATGGTTGCATCTACAAATACTTATACATGGAGTACAATTCTTCATCTTACAAAAACTCAAAACTTATATACAAAACGTGGTCAAACAAAACCCAACAAAAACAAAAGTAAAAGCCTCAACATAGAGGCACTCCTCCGTTGACTTCACTAAAGCACAAGTGATCTTCTAAACAAACTTTAGGGCTAGATATCCTGCTGCTGACCTACAATATATATATATATATATATATAAGGAAAGGGGTTGAGCTAAAGGCCAATGAATAACATGAAAGTAAAGGGTTTAATGAATGAGTTTCAATGCTTAAACATAAACATTCAGATTGGATTCAAATTCATTCTTGTATTAGATTCAAAACAGATACATATCTTATAGAAATTGATAGAACCTTTTAGAGATATCAGATGTTAGGTTGTACCTAATAATAGATCATAGATATACAAAACAGAACATAAAATAGCTTAACAAAACGATCTTGGGTCTAATTCATTACAGCTGTATCAGATCATTATAATGACCATTTGGTCAAACATATTTTAGATATACAACGGGCTGACCTTTTGGTCTAGCACATAACAGGTATTTCAGACTTATCAGATATGCAAAACGACCTTGGGTCCGTCATACACATTTACACTTCACTAATTACATTTCCAAATAGCATATCGTTCAAATGGATGGAAAGCTCATTCATATTCAAGAAATCACAAGTTCAGAAAAGCTTACCACAATAGAACATTTAGAAAATAGATTATACGAAAATATTTTTACTAAGCGTAGCTTGCTTTTTGTGCTCCTTTCGGATACGGCTAGCCCTACAATTCGGATTCCCGTGGTTCTGAATCTGATTTCACAAGTGCAATGTGAAATAGATAAACACAAATGAGTCCAAATCCAATAATTCTTTTCGAAAATCGATTTTGAATCAAAATTTCAAAAATGGACTGCTTTGCCAGATATAGAGTCGCCACCTAATTTTTTTTGAAAAATTTATGAAACCCATGACTCGTGTCAAAGGCCACGTGTTTGTCATTACCAAGATTGTCTCGGCTCGTAAACTTAGGTATGAGAGGGGAAGGTCATGAAGTGTGCACCTCAGTCACCCGATCAAAGATTGACCTCTATTAATCATGATGTGATTCTTATTTACATTATATGCTCTTGTTCCGATTATTTAGGCTAGCATTACTAGGTGATGCATGCAAGGATAGACTAATTTGCAAAAGTTGGAACATTTGATTTCTTATTTATTTGAAAACAAGTGTTTTGAATACGCATCACTTGAAAAAGTGAGTTTGTATGTACATTAATCAATTTATTCCAATTCAAGCAATTAGCCTTCATCCATTGGCATTCAAACAAATATAACACTTAAGCACGTAGCCTCATGGAATCATGCTTTGATGACATGGCAACAATCACACACATACGATATGCTAAAGCAATTAAATGCTCACCTAGTACTCCGAGGCAAGCCAAAAAAATGAAAGAGTTAGAAAAAATGCATGATTCTAACTAATGCAATATGACTAATGCAACACATACAATTATGCAATTAATGGGCTTGGCATAGTATATGATTCAATTCAAGACATGTGCTAAATCACATATTCATTTAAGAAAGTTGAATATGACATTGGTTAGTATGATGAGTCGGACCCAAATGCATGTGAGACAAGTGCATGTAAAACATGGGAAATGCTAAGGAAACATGATGCTCTATGCTACCATCCTAACCGGATAAATAAAAGGGAGAAAGAAATGGGGGTTGGAAGACATATACATTTATTACATATTTTTCCCTTGTGCAAGAGGTCCGAATAAGTGTCCAAATGTCTAGATTAAACTAATTATTACAAATCCGAATTAATAATAAATAGCTAACCAACTATCTAATTTATTACAACAATGATATTATAATAATTACAACAATTGACAACAATTACAATAATAAGAATTCACAAAGATCGCATGCACGCTGATGAAGACAATGTTCAGAAACTACTCTATTTGCCCAGACAGCTCTGTTCCGCCCTCAGCCACTGTCCTCTGTTTCTACCAAAAATGCACTGCTTACCAAACATTGGGGCTCGACTAACCCCCAATAAGGCCCGACTGGGTTCAAATAAGGTCAGTCTTGCCCTAATCTCATGCAAAACTCTGTTTTTGTGCTCTTGGGTGAAAACAGTGTAGATAAAGCAAATTTAAGCCATATTTGTCCCTTCTGCTCTCCTCTATCATAAGACTCAAGAGAAGAGTGAACTCGAGTCCGAAACAATCAATAAGCACAAGTTGATGGCTTGATGATTTCGAGCGCGATTTGGACAAAACAATTAATAAATACAATGAAAGACAACCACCTCTCCCTCTCTTCATGAATTTAGTTCAAAGAGGGAGGTAGACACACATCAAGTCTCATCAAAATATCATGTATTGATAAGTGACGATCCTCGAAGCGATAAACTCGACATAACGTCCGATCGAATCCAACCAATTCTAAATACTTTCTTTATGTTAGTTTCATTGATTTTAAGCCAATTTTATTAGTCCTTTCCATTCTTTAGTCAATTTGTCCAAAGTGATAGTAAGTCCACTAAATGAGAAGAAACGCCAAGCGAGAAGTGATCCTTAGCATGAAAGAAAGATTATGCCTTGACGATGAACCTCTGTAGAGATTAAGCCATTGAGCATAGGTCTCTTTCTCATGCCTTGAATAACAACCAATCATGTGAAATAGTTCTCAAACAAAAGAAAAGAAGAAAAGGGGGAGGGTGCAGAAATGATTATGCAAGATTGATTATTAAAATGAGACTCTTGCATAAAAACTAAGTAGTAATCAAAAGCTATCAACTCAAATGACTCGGTGTCTAAGGTATAAACAACTGAAGCCATGATGACTTACAACATAACAAGTTAAGTATTCAAAGCATAAGTTATTTAAATAAATTAAAACAACCCTATGTAGACACCCCATTTTTGACCGACCTTAAGACTTGGGTGCTACTGATTGTTTACTTAGTGATGAGGTGTGCAGTGTAAAGGTTCAATTTCTACGGCAAGGAGAGAGTCAAATCCTAACCTTACACCCCATTTTTGGACTAAAACTATTTTGGCCAAAGATTTTAGATCTTAAAACCCTCTCTTTCAAAACATTTTTGAAACAAAGTTTCTGCGATGTTCCGACGCTCGCATTTTGTTAAATGTTGCGCTTTTCGGTAAATCGAGCAAGGACAAAGTGGAAATGAATGAAAGAGAGATGAAATCTTTGGAAAATCTTTCAAAACACCTTTTTTAGGGGT
This sequence comes from Camellia sinensis, assembly GCF_055761805.1. Taxonomy (NCBI): domain Eukaryota; kingdom Viridiplantae; phylum Streptophyta; class Magnoliopsida; order Ericales; family Theaceae; genus Camellia; species Camellia sinensis. The sequence goes on from NC_138962.1 coordinate 140,380,157, forward strand.
TTGGAGTTGAAGAAAATTGGAGGAGAGGGAAGAAACCAAGTTGAAGAAGAAGGTGTGTATGAATCGCTAAGAGAGAGTCGAGCGGTCCTCGCTAAATCAGGCCTATCTGTCTATACAATTGGATTTAAGCTATGAGGCCACCACCGTTGGAAATAATACTTCCGGGGCTTCATTTTACACTCAAAAATCTCCTAAAGCCGAGTCCAGACAAGGGAGATATGATTGGTTGAAGCTGGGCATCATTCCGGTTGGATTGAAACTGAGCGGCTTCACCAAAACAGGCATAACTTTTTGCACAGATGAAATTTTTATGCAAGGCTGACACCATTGGAAAGCTTACTTCTTGGGCTTCAATTTGGTTACAATAATGACCTGCAAAGGAGTCCATATGAAGAAGTTATGCCCATTTGAAGTTGGGCTTGAAAAGCAGACTTTTGTGGCCGATCGGCCAAAAAAGTAACAGATTGGCCATCACAAGTAGCAGATCGGCACCAAAGATGGCCGATTGGCCAAGAGTGACCCAAATTAATTTTTTTTTGAAGATATTTCTCCTCCAGCTGTTTCCAGCTAATGCCAGCTATCCCAAATCAGATATTTCGTCTAAAGCTTGATATTTTGCTATATATGAGAGCGTTATATCTCATATTCAAGGGTTAGAACATCTTAAAAGGGTTAGAAAGTTTTTAGGGCTTCTCACACTAAAATCCCTCTCTCTCTCTACAATTTTCAGAGCTTAATCTCTGCCTCTCTCTCTAGAGTTCACTCTCTCTTGCCCTTTTGTGCATAAAAGCTTAGATACACCTCTCCTTTGCCTAAGCACCCTTAACCAAACTTGACCACCATTGAACTGAGATTCTTTGGGACTTTGTTTGAGCTCCAAAAGGTGGTTTTGGCTTAGATTTTGGGCTGGTTTTGTAGCTGTGCATCAGGGGTAAGAACTTTCTCCCTTTTAGCTTATTTTGCATGCTTGCTTGGCCATCTTTTCACACTACTTTGGGGTTGTTTTTGGGGTGGTGTTAAACTAAAAAAACCTCTATTTTCCCTCTATTTTTCAGTCCTAAAAGTGTTGGTTTGTGCCTTGGTTGGCTAGGGGGTTGTCCTCCCTTTTGCTCCTTGGCTTGTAAGGCCTTGTGAGCTAACTTTCAAACTTTTCAAACAACTTCTTTTGGCCTTAGAACCACTGAATTCCAGAGGAACTTCAGTGGTAGAAAACTTTTTTTGAGGCTCAAAATAGGAGGGGGTGGTCCCCTTTCCCCTTGTCTTGTTAGCATATGTTGTTAGCCCTCCAAAAGAGCATGTGTTTCTACTTCTTGGAGGCTTTGTTTAGGCTCATTTTTATGACTTTCCAGACCTGCCACAACTCTGTTTTGGGCTGTCTTGCTCACCTCTTGCATGCTTTATACACTTGTAGTGTAATCCTTGCTAGCTAGCCTTACATGCTTGATGTTGTAGCCTATTATTTTAGCATGTATTGGCTCCATTCCAGCACATTTTTGATAATGATTTAGCATGCTTAAACTCTATTCCAAGTGGTCTTGGTCATGTATGGCTTGCTTTGTATAGCTCTAGTGTAATTGGCCATGTTAGCTTTAAGCTTTGGGACCTCTAGCATGTGATATTTGAGCTTTGTGCATGGCATGACATCATTTGACATGATATTTTAGGCCATATACCTCTGCCATATTCTTGCATTTATCATCCCTTTGTTGTGTTTGAGGGTTGAGCCTTTATGCTTCACTTATGAGCCAATATGTATGCATGCTTGCCTTAGCCTTTGGGCTACCATCTTAGCATGTTTTTGGTCTTATTTTACCATGTTACAACTCTGATTTTTGTTGGTGAAATCACCTCATGCTTGGTTTTGGTAGGTGTAGTGTGATCCTCCTCATTGGCCTTACACGCATCATGTTTTATGCCTCTTGTTCTAGCATATGTTGGCTATGTTCAAGCATGTTTCTAGCATTGTTTTGACCTGCCTTGGGATTGTTTTGAGTCACCTTGGCCCTTTGGGGCTTGCTTGATAGGGCTATGGTATAAGTGCCTTTGCTAGCCTTAAGCTTTCTGACTCCTAGCATGCTTTATTTGTGATATGTGCATGATTTGGCATCATTTCTTACATGATTTCAGAGCATATTTCATAGCTACACTCTCACATTTGTCACTTCTTAATTGTGTTTGAGAGTTGTGCTCTCATGCTTAGTTGATGGGCCACTGCTTGAGCATACATATCTTGCCTTTTTAGGCCATCATTTCAGCATTTTGGCCACTGTTTTGGCATGATTTAGGTCTGTCCATATTCGGTTTAAGTCCATTAAGCATTGTTTTGCATGCCCCTTGTGAGGTTCCCTTTACTAGCTTTGATGCCTTAGCTTCTAAGCTTGCCATGCATGCTTTGTTTGCATGATAGAATTTTGTGCATGCCATCCTAGCATTGGTAGAATAGCATGTTGTTGCATTACATTGTATTTGCATGTTGTTTACATTTTGTTACATTGCATGTTGTTTGCATGTTGTTGCATTGCATTGTGTTTGCATGCCATTAGCATTGATAAGTTGATCATGTTGCATTGCATAGTGTTTGGATAGGGTGTTAATCTAAACATGAGAAACGAGGGATGTTTCATACTTGAAGTGATAAAACGTGCTTCATTTCTCAGTCGTCGACCCTCTTGATCATGCATGATAGAGGTTAAGGCCCTTATGTGTTATTTGTGCATTCATTGACATTGAATTGTGCAAACTCGGCCTCTTTGGCCATCATGCATCGAGATGCGTGATTGGTGGCTTGAGAGCCGAGCACTACACTCCTTTGAGCTTGGGACATGATAAGGAGTGTGGTTGCACACACATTTTCTTGTAAATATATTGCCATGCCTCTGTTAGTGCTCTGTTGCAGCAAAAAGAAGAATTTGCAGGAAGTAGTGGCCGACCGGCCATCAGAGCTGTGTAGATGCCCCCGAACGCCCCGGGAGGACGAGTTTCGTTCCCGTTCTGTTCATATTGGGGGTCACTACAGTTCAGGACTCTCAAATTGTCACGGTTCTTAATCTGAACCAAAGAGTCCAAATCCGGCAAATCGTTTTGAGAAAAACAGATTTTTAGAAAAAAAGTGCCAAACATGGACTGCTTTGCCAGATACAGAGTCGCCACCTAAATATTTTTTATGGGGGAATTTAGGAAACCCTGACTCGGTGCCAAAGGCCACGTGTCCGTCATCACCAAAGTTGCCTCGGCTCGGGAGCTTGGGTATGATTGGGGAAGGTTAGCTATGATCACCCCTTCTCGCCCGATCCGAAGATCGGCCTCTACTAACCATGATATCCAGTTTTGAAAACGTTATGTGTTCTTATTCCATTTATTAGCCTAGAATTACTATGTTATGCGCGCAGCAAACAAGTATAGACCAAATCGCCTAAATTAGAACAAAAACATTGCATATCCGTTTGTTTGGAAAACGCTTTGGAATTTGCTACTCACAAGTAGGCTAAAATACGGATTTCAACGAGTTATCCCAACTCAAACAATACAACCTTCACCCACGGGCATTCAAGCAGTTTACATCACATAAGCATCTAGCCTTATGGTAATCATGCTATCATGTTAACGTTCACACTCATGTGAGATGATAAAGCATAAAGAGCTCACCTAGTACTCCGTGCCAAAACAAGAACATGTTAGCAATCATGCATGATCCAAGTCCATGTTTAAATGCCTAATGCAACGCATATGGAATGTCACTAGAGTAGGCTCGACTAGTCTATAAATGACATGTGAAAATACACAGGTAGCACGTATTCAAGTTAGATTTGAAATACTTATGCAGTTAGTATGATGCGCCGAGCCTGGTGCATGCAAGACTAATGAATGATGCACGCATGCATAGCATAAGGTATGCTAAATTAAACATGTCCTAATACTAACCATCAAAGCAGGTAAGTAAAAGGGAGAAAGAAGTGGGGGTTGGAAGACATGCACACACGCACCCACACTTATTACAAATTCACCTTCGCTCGGAGGGACCAAAAGAATAATACAAATTAATTAACCTACAAGCTAATTAATTATTACAGACCACCTAATTAATTAAGCAAATTAACTAAGCTAAGAAAGCAGTAAAGGCCTCGGGAAGAGGATCCAATGCGCGCGTGCTCGGGTTTGCTCGGAAATCCAACGCCATGCACAAGTTTGCCTTTGCTTTGACTGTTCTGCTTCTTTGAAAATTGCACAACTCCCAAGGTTGCTTCTCTGAGTATTGTGGAACACCAATGGCTGAGTGGGATCATCACCGGCCATTTTGAAGTGGTCATCAACCATCCATTGAGCTCTCGGTCAAATATATTTGGTCGGTCGGCAGTATATATGGCCGGCCGGCCAAAACTTCCTGCAGAAACTTGTTTGACAGCAGCAGAGGGTAGGCAAGGCATGGCAATGTATTTCAAGCAAATGTATGCACCAACATATCCCCTATCATTTTTATGACTCAAAGGGACACGGTTCTCAATTCTCGAACCATTAATCGCGTATTTCAATGCATGATGGCCCAAGAAACCAAGTATGTACTTTGATTTTAAATGAAATGCAATGCAAATGAGCAAACAAAGGGGCTTTCAACCTCTATCATGGCTTGATCAAGAGGTGAAAGATGCATGCAAATGCGATGCAACCTAAGTATGTTAACTAGGCATGCAACATGAGCATATGGGAAACATGCAAGGCATATAACAAGCATGCAAGTTAAATGAGTATACAAGGCACAATGTCAACACACAAGCATGCAAAACATATGGCATGTTAAGCAACCAAAACAAGGAGGAGAATACGTGCCAAATGCAACATCATTTCAACATGCAACAACATGTCATAAGCTAAGCATGCAACAACATGCCAAAGGGTGGACTTAAACTAAATTAGGCAGCCCTTAAACAAGCCTAAAACAGTGGCCAATGCTATGGAAATGATAACCAATGCACACACACACATGCTAGCAAATGGGCTAACACTTGAACATCAAATAAGCAACCTTTAAGCACACTTAAAGGAAGACAAACATGGGCATATGGCATGTATCATAAGTTCTGAAATTGCATGAAAGAGATGTGCCAAACCAAGTAATCAAAACAAGCAAAGCATGCAATAATGGTCCAAGTACTGAAGGCAAGCTAAGGAGGTATTGAACTATCCTTAGCAAAACCAAACATGGCATGAATTAAATGATCAAAACAGAGTTTCAACATATTAAAACAAAGCCTAAAGACCATTTAGATGGCCTCTAAATGACTTAAATTCAAGGGCATGCACAATGACCAAACATGGAGCACAAGGCACAACCTCATAAGACATCAAAGAGGCATCAAAGGCAAGAATACAAGCATGTTATAAGGACTGAAATAACATGGTAAGTGGTTCCAAACCACTGAAACAATGCAAGTAATGCATGCTAGAGAGGCCAAAACTTAAGGCATTCAAGAGGGATTGCATGGTAGCTATACAAAGCAAGACATGAATGACTCAAATGACCTAAAACAGTCCCTTAGCACATCAAAATATGCATGTAAGCTTCACAAAGCTAAGCCTAAATCATGCTAGAACAAGGGTCTACACCTAAAGCATGTTAAGGCAAAAATGTGGCATTAAGACATGTATGCAAGGCATGCAAGGTGTGTCCAAACCAACTGAAAATAGAGCTATATTATGACATAATAAGCACAAAAATCAGTTAAAGCATGGCCAACATACACTTAAACAAGATGCTCCCTCAAGAGGCAAAAATAGCCCTTTTCAAGGACAACAAGGAGAGGGGGTGGCCCTCTCCTTCCTAGGACCTCAAGGCACCATTCTCATCACTGAAATCCCTCAAGATTTTAGTGGTGAGGAGGCCCAAACACAATGGTCCCGGAGCTCAACCGAAATGGCACAAAACAAGGGCCAAACAAGCCTTAAGAGGGGTCAAACAACCTCAAAGCTTAAAACACCCTTAAGAAACTATTTAGGGCAGATAAAAACAAGACTTTTCTATGTTATATGTTAAGCTCAAAAATAGTTGCAAATATGGCAAAACAAGCTATGAAAACAAGGCTTAAAAGAGGTAAAAGCTCACCCTTGAAGCACAGCAGCAAATCAGCAACTTTTGGACCAAAAAAAGGCTTCAAATCACCCCAAAAATCACCTCCAAGGACCTTAGCTCAATAAAGGGAGTAGAGAACTAGGTGTTTGTATCCAAAAGTGCAAAGAAAATGCACTTTTGAGCACAAACAAGCCCTAAACCTTAGAGAGAGAGGCAAAAAATGTAGAGAGAGAGAGATTTTTTTGCTCCAAGTTGTATATCTCTTTCTTCTCCTTTTGTAAGAGAGCTTGATTGATATAGATATGTATCAATCTGCAGCTCCTCAGAACACCCATGTCCAGGTATGGGCTGGGGTATGGCCTAGAATGACAGCTGCCAGCTCTACAAAAATATTTGTTGAAAACCACACTTGGTCGGCCGGCCATAAAAGTGGTCGACCGGCAGTCAAATTGACCGGCCGGTCACCACATTTGGCCGATGGCAACAGAACACAGCCGGTGGCCTCAAGCTATGGCCGGTGGGGTGTGGGGATGGCCCAAAAGCCATTCCCTGCCCTCCAAAGCAGAAAGAAAAGTGTTTGGTGCAAAACCAGACACAAAACAGTCGAGTCGAGAGATCCTGAGGCAAGGCGTGTAGTCGAGGCCTCCGGGAACTCAAGACGAACACAAACAAGGATGATCACCGAGTGTTCAAACGGTGACGTCCAAGTCTTGAGGATGGTCAAAAATGGGGTGTCTACAAGCTGCCGACCGGCCATCAAAGGCTGCCGATCGGCTATCAAAGGTGGTCGATGACCATTAACTTTGGCCGATGGCCATTCCTCTTGGCCAACCACCCCTCAGCATGTTCCTAAGATGGATCAGAAGTACCTTGGAAGTTGGCACAATTTTCAGAAGTCCAGAAGTGTGCTAACAGAGGCATCATGAGGCACGATAGTGGATTTCCGGGAGGATGCGACCGAGCATGCATCATTCATCATTCCGAGGCAGAGCTGTGGCAGCCTATTTAGTTTCTTACTTAGTTGGTTTTGTAATTTAATTAATTTGATTAATTAGTTAAAGTTTTGTAATAATTAATTAGCTAAGTTAGTTAATTAGTTGTTTTGTAATAATAAGTTTAATTAGCGTAGCTAGTTAGCTAAATTCATTCGGACCCGCCGTCGAGAGGGCGAATTTTGTAATAAGTGTGCGTGTGTGTGATGCATGTCTTCCAACCCCCATTTCTTTCTCCCTTTTACTTATCAGCTTTCGATGGTTAGTTTAGGGAATGTTTCAATTAGCATACTTATGCTTTGCATGTGTGCATCATTCATTCGTCTTGCATGCACCGGGCTCGGCGCATCATACAAACTGCATTGTATTTCAATACCAATTTGAATACATGTTATCTAGTTGCATTCACATGACATCTTAGAATAGCCGAGCCTATCTTAGTTGCATTTTGCATGTGTTTCATTAGGCATTCTTAACATAGCTAGGATCATGCATTGATTACTAACTAGCTTCCTTTTTTGGCTCGGAGTACACTGTGAGTGTTTATGCTTTAGCATCCTTGCATGTATGTAAGTGACTGCCATGATAGCATGCTTTCCATGAGGCTAACTGCTTAAGTGATTAGCTGCATGAATGCCTGTGGGTGAAGGCTCGATTTCCTGAATTGGAGCAACTCGATGATTGTGAGTTTTAAGCCCACTTGAAGTGGCAAAATCATGTTTTTCTAAGCCCACTTGAGGGTGGCAAATCCGCGTCTTAGCTTACTTGCGAGCAGCATCTTCAAACCATTTTTGAAAATAAACATGAGTTGTTTTGTTCTAATCTGCGTGATTGAGTCTATACTTGTATGCTGTGTGCATCACATAGTAAGGTTAGCAAATAATTCGGAATAAGAACACATGTGTTTTCAAAAACAGCAAATCATGTTAGTAATGGCCGATCTTTGATCGGGCGAACGCGGGTGCTCATTTCAGGACCTTCCCTTCTCGTACCCAAGTTCCCGAGCTGAGGCAACTTTGGTGATGACGGACACGTGGCTTTAGGCACGAGTTAGGGTTTCCTAAATTTCTCAAAACAAAATATTTAGGTGGCGACTCTGAAATCTGGCAAAGCAGTCCATATTTGGCGCTTTTTAATTAAAATCAATTTTCCAAAGCGATTTGCCGGATTTGGACTCTTTGGTGATTTATCAGTCTTACATTGCACTTTGTGAGATTAGATTCAGAACCATGACATGAGTTCGAACTGTAGTAGCTAAGAACTATGATTCGCGCCCTCGCGCGCGGAGCGGAGTTCCGAGCGGTCTACACCCTAAAACCAAAAAAACAGTGACAAAACAATCCCAATTAAAGAGAACAAAGTTAGTAAGCAAGCCTAAGAAAGAATGGCTAACCCCTTCACTTTTTACAACTTCAAATCACAAATTTTAGCCTCTGAAAATAGTCCAAAAAAAGTTCAAAAACAGCGGCTAAAATTATGTTAAAAAAACACAAAAGATAGGGAAAAACAAGGAGATACAAAACTAGTAAGGAAGACTAAGGAAGGGTGGCTAACCCCTCCACTTTTGGAATTTTTAAATCACATTTTCCAACCTTTTCAAACTCTGAAAATCAGTATATAAAGACAAGAAAAATAGAGGAAAAGAGTAGAAGAAGATTAAAGAAGAAGGTGTAAAATTACACCTTTTGAAAAGAGAGATAAGCTCTTAGTTAACAAACTTGATTCCCACACCCTCAAGTTTCTAAAATTTAGTTTGAAATCTCAACAAAAGCTCCAAGAACAAGCTCTAATGGTGTATGTATAGTTGAAGAAGGTTTGAAGGTGAAAAAAGCTTTTGTACGGAAGTTATGTCTAAGCTCCTACAAATATCTCCTAGAATAATTCTCTAACCTGTAGGTTCTGAAAATATGCCTTGAATTCTCTACAAGAAAGCTTCAAATCCAAGCTTTAATGGTGTATGGAGGGAGAAAGTTGATTTGAAGAACAAAAGAAGCTTGAAGGTTCAAGAGCTCTGATCAATGTCTAAGCCTTTTGGAAAGTTTTTCTAACATTAAAATCTGAAGCGGGAGGTCCTATTTATAGAACTTAAACCAATTTGGTCGAAAATATCTTCAAACAAAGCCAGATGTCCAATTCCCGCCAGCTATCTGTTTGGCGTTATTAGGACCCAGCCGGGCCCAAAAATGAATGGCCGAGCCTAAAAAGGGACTCTAGAGAAGTTTTCATTGAAACCCGGCTGGGTTCAAAATTCTGCATTTCAGGCCTGACTTCAAACGGGTATATCTCCTTCATCCGGACTCAGTTTTAGGTGATTCTTAAGTTTAAATTAAAGCCCCGGAAGTCTAATTTCCAATGGTAGTGGCCTCACATCCAAATTCTAAGTGTAGAAAGAGATATGCCTAATTTACTGAAGGCTGCTCATTTTTTTCTTAACGGTTTGATGTCCAACCTTTTCCGCAACTAGTTTTCTTCCCTCCCCTCCTATTTTCTCCAACTCCAAACCTATAAATAAAATGTTTTAAAGATTTTTCAAAGAGTTCACCTCCCTTCCATGTATCTCTACTTTGTCCTTACTCGGTTTACCGAAAAGTGCAATATTTTAAACGAAATTCGAGTCTCGGAATCGTAGAAACATTTGGAATAATATTTTGAAAAAGAGGGTTTTAAGATCTAAAATAGTTTGGCCAAAATGGTGTAAAGTTTGAGATTAGAGCTCGAAACCAAATTCTTTTGCTGAAGATCTAAACAATTGCACAGTGTAACTTTTATCATCGGGTGTTTGGAATAAAGCGCCCAAGTCTTAGAGGCTGTCAAAAATGGGGTGTTTACACTAAGATATTACTCATAGCGATTAGATTGGTTGTCACTCCTCCATGGATCAACGTACACATAACACATAAACATACACACAATGAAACTCATAGCTAAATAAAATCATTATTTTCTATTCAATTCCTTTAAGTCCACTTCTAGCTTATTAAGTCATTCATGAGTCTTAATGTATGCCTAAGAATGCTTGAAGAGACATGAGAACAGAAATATGGCCGAATGCAACTTTTCTAAATATGCTGAAACAGGGTTGTTTGCTCGAGTGGTCTGCAAAGTTTGCAAAAGTAGTAGATGGTCTCAATGTATGCTCGAGCTAACACTTGGTCATTCGAGCTGTGAGCAACAAAAAACTGAATTCACTCGAGCAAACTCTTGGTCGCTCGAGCAGTCTACAAAACTCTACAAAACTACTGAATACTAGCATTGCGCGCTCGAGCAAAGACTTTATTGCTTGAGTGATGAGGTTGAATTCTGGGTTTCAACACTAGAAAAAAAATGCTCCAAACGTAAATTCAAAGGCAAGAACCATGCATGGCTTGCTCTAAAGCATGAAAACATTCCAATAAACATAAATACTTGACTATATGTAAACCTTTTGCTCAAAACTTCATGATTTACCAAAATTAAAACATGCATGTAGAAATTGTTTTCAAATTCTTCTTCCTTGACTTTCCAAACATGAAATTAAACTTCAAAAACTTAGATAACAAATTCAACATGTGAATCAAAGATGCATGTGTAATTTAACTCCCAAATTCAGCATAGATAACAAAATTCAAACACAAAATGATGAAACATTACATATTATAAATGTATGTATATCTAGCTCCATTTTTATCATCTTTAAGCTAATTTATTGTGTTTAATCTCAAATTCTCCATGAATTTATTAGCTAGATAATTTATTACATGAATTTAGGGATTAAACTCTTACCTAGACTCTTGAATTAAGCTTATTCTTGCGAATTCTTGGTCTCCTCTTCTCAATTCTCCAATCCTCTAGCTAGTTCTTCAAGTTCTTGGCTCTCTCTCTCTCTCTCTCTCTCTCTCTCTCTCTCTTTAAGTTTTCCAGCAGATTTTGTAATGAAGAATGAACTAATCCTCCTTTCTTAACATAAACACACACACACACACACACACACACACACACACACACACACACACACACACACATATTAGGTTAGCTTAGAGTGTTAATTAACATTAGGCTAATTAGACTTAAGACTAATTAAAGAATACTTAATTTTACTAAACTGAATCAAATTTTAATTAATCTTCCCAAAAGGCTCTAAATATTATATCAAACTAATTAAACTTGCCAATTTTGGTTTCTGAACTCATCTAGACTTTCAATTTTTCAAATTCAGAACAAAATTCCTAATAGATACTTCACAAATCAAACAAATACATACAAATTAAACACGAAACACATAATTCAAATTCAAATTCCACATAATTAAATAAATGCAATTATGATATGCATGGTGTGGTTATCACAATGACAGAGCTGCTTCTTTTCACTTTATGATCTGACATGCTAAATGCTGATTTATCAATGTGCCATTTGAATTTCTCTTCTTTTTATTAGGGTGACCATTAAAGTTCAATCAACCACGCTAGTGTCCCAATTCAGCTTTCTTTCACATTTAGTGGATTCTTTGCTCTTCTACTCCATCAAACTTCATACCATTGTCTTATTAATTATTTATGTTTATTCTTTCTTTCCCTTGTTTAAAAAAATCTATAGTTTGATTAGTCAATACTTTTTGTTTGGCTTTGAAGCTAAAAACAACTAGCTTTCAATCAAAAGCTACTTGAGGCATAGGTAGGACAGAATAGGACTTCTTTTTAACCTCAAAGCATGTCTTACTCAATTAGGGCACACAATTATTTTGCGCAAGACTTAGGTACTGTGAGAGTGGCAGAGGTTTGGGCACCACTAGCTAAAATGGATGTGAATAAAATGAAATTCTTAGAATACTTGCGCTTTGTTTGGATTGAGGGGAAGGAAAGTGAAAGAAACAATTAATTATAAGAAAAAAGAAAGAATTAGTTACATTGACATTGTCGTTTTTCTCTGCTTTCTTGTCCATTGCTCTCTATCATCTTTGACTCTTGTTTGACGTAACATATATGTAATTAATTATTAACTTTGATTGATTTGAAATTTATTATTGGTTAACTGAGAATTTTACAGATGCTATAACACAAGAAAATTATGTATTGATCTTAATAGAATTTAACTTGGTAAAGTGATTTGAAGGCTAATGTAACGCCTCAAAATAATAACCATAATTCATCCCATAACAATTATTAAATAACAATACAGTTTTGAATATAGTATCCTTCTATTCATATGATTTCATTGTACAAAAGGTAACGCATGCAGTTATACATTCATAAGCCCTAACCCTGAATCTATAGCATGTGCCATAAGTTAATAGTATGAAATATACGTTAAACAAATATATAAATTCCCTAACGGTTATAGCTTTCCAAGACGATGCTTGGTTATAACAAAAGTGAGTTTTAACTCAATACAATAATTACAACAATAACAAAAAGAAGCTCTTGGCTCTAAGTCCTCCTAAGCTACGGTCTTGGCAGAGGCATATCATCAGCACCTGAAAATGGTTTTCCATATAGGGTAAGCCAACGCGCAGTAGAGATGCTCTAACACAGTGTGTGAATCTTAACAAAGCTATAAGGTGAATGCATATGCAATGCTCGTGCCAAAACATTTTATATCTCTTTCCAAAAACCATGACATGCCAGGTTAATATCATAATTCTTGAGAACATTTTATTTACAACAGAAAACAAGGCAGTGAATACAAGCACTGTGAATCTCTAGGTACGTGCCTATTAGTAGGCTATACAAGCACTACCAATGCCATTTTTACCGGTATTAACCGGAAGGCTTGGCATCTAACCACGCGGGTTTCAAGACTTTCACCAATGACACATAGGCCAACAATAATACCATAACCACACCCGTACCCAGATTTACCAAGGTATTCACCTATTTTTCTTAAAACAATATACATTTTCAATGTCTTAAATATGCATCAATGCTCAATGCAAATGGATAAGAAATTAGTTTCAATTCTTCTAATCCTTATACAATTTCTACAACAATCATAACTATTCTCAACCAATAGCATAAAACAGATAGATAATTTCCAATAAAGATAAACTTTCCAAAATTTCAAGATGGGAGTGATAATGCATATCCAACTCCACCACCACCACCACCATCATCATCATCATTCCAATTTCATAAAACCAACTATCATTTCCATTTTCTCTTTACAAAATCAAATATTTGCATTTTAGGGCAAAATCCCATTTTCTTTATAAATCAATTCCAAGGATAAATGTAACAACCCTCATTTTGACCTAGTCATACTTGCATACATTTGTGGATGATCTTGTGTTAATATGTGCACTTGCAAATCTTGTCTTGTTTTGCTTGAATAATTGCTTGCACGCTTTGTTCTTGTCTGGTGTGTTGCCGAGGTCATCTTAAGCCTAGGCACCTTTGAAACCTTTGTCACTTAGAACTATCTTAGAACCCCGTTGGTTGACCTCCATCTTCGCCCTGGCATATTGGCCGAGATGTCACCATCTAGGCCGAGGTGCGCGTTGCCTAGGCCGAGATGTGCATCATCTGGGCCGAGATGTTAATATCTAGGCGTTCTAGATCCTTGATCCTTGCATGAGTGATTTTGTTCCTGGAATGGTATGACCTAGACCGAGGTGTGGCACACCTAGGCCAGGGTGTGGCACAGTTTAGTCAAGTGTTGTCCTTCCAAGCTGTTGTCCTTGCCCCTTGTTTGCCGGAGTCTTGTTGTAAGCCGATGTCGTTACTTGCCGGTGTGTTCGTGCCGCCTAGCTTGCTGATTACGCTTTGTCTTGGTCTTGTCTTGTCAAGTCAGTCACCTTTTTGAGTTGAGCGAATCAGCCGATGCCACGTGTCCCGACAGAGGGATTAAGTCAGTGTTTGTCATGTGAGGCATTTCATTTTGTATCAATCTTGCCTTTTTAGAGAGAGAAGCTCTAGTTAGAAGGAGGAGAAGTTTGAGCTAGAGATGACTTCCAAGCTTGATCGTTAGAGCTTGAGCCGTTAGATTCGAGTTTTGAGGTTAGAATCTTAACCTATTCTTGTTGTTCTTCATCATCATCTAGCTGCATTGCACGATCAAACCTGTTTTGCACACCATTCATCGATTTAAAGTTGGTTTTAGAAAGAGAAAACGATTTTCATGTGTTTTTGAAGAAAAGCCTCGTTTGATCCGAAAGTTTGCATCGAAGCTCATGCATTTGTGTTTGTTTTGATAAGATCATTGAGTGTGGGTACCCAGGTCCACGTTTTTGTAGTTATAGCAGAAATCTCAGCTTTTGTATAACAAGTTTTGATCTTTTGCATTCATCTTCCTCATGTTCATATTATTCAAGTTCTTCATGCTCATGTTCTTTATGTTTATCAAGAGGGAAACCCAAACTTTTCCCGACTTTACTTTTGAATGTGGCCGTCGAGGCCACACCTCGGCAAGGAGGTGTGGGACCTCGGCCTAGACCTGGTAGTTGCCCAGCGTGTTTTTCCAAGTATAAGAACCTGTGTTGCAACTTGATTGACTTAGTTTTTGAAGAATGCCGAGGTCATTTGCATGTGTGCTAGATTTATTTTGAGTAGTGCATTCAATGGACTTTGCCATGTGTTGTCAGGACTTGGACTTGCCCTGACCCCGACGTTTGAAGAACAAGGTGAGTGGTATTTTTGATAAAGCTATGTTATATGTTTTGATAAAGACTTTGCTTTGCTTTGTTTTGAAAGTATTTGTTAAGCATGAATAATTGTCCCTATTTGTATACCAAGTATGATCTTGCCTTGATGACCTTCTCGGAAAGTCCCTCGTGCTGGAGGACTTTAAACTTTCGCAACACATCTTGTTTTGAAAGTCCCTCGTGCTGGAGGACTCTAAACTTTCGCAGCACCCTTGATTTGTACTCTAGTGTTAAAGGGCTACGGGCCTTTGTAACATAGGTCCCTCATGCTGGAGGACTCTAAACTTTCGCCGCACATCTTGTCTTGAAAGTCCCTTGTGCTAGAGGACTCTAAACTTTCGTAGCACCCTTGTTTGAGATGCCTATCTTGCTTTGTCTTGTTTTGCCACGGACGGTTACTACGTGGATATGTTTGCCGAAATGTTATTATTTGTAATATGTGATGCTAGTAAGTGTCCCTTGAAACTTTGAAGATCTGTTAGATGGACGAGGTCCATCCCTTGTTATATATATAGTTTTGTCTTGTAATGTTTTGAGAGGACTTCGGCTATTATTCATGCAAACCCCTTTATTATTTATACCATTCACTGAGTATCCAAGCTCACCCTCTCTATATATATGTAGGTGATGAGCAAGAAGGCGGCGACGCCTAGATGTGAATCTGGAGCTTATTTTGGATTTTGATTATGTCGGCCTAACCTGTAATTACGTCGGCAGTCTTGAAAATTATGCTTCTCGATTTGTAATACTTGTATGTTGCATACGTCGGCTTGAGAAGCCTTTTGATCAAGATGCGTGTTTTGTATACTTGTTTATGTCGGCAATTTTTGAAGCTTATGTATTTTGAACATGTCGGCTCGAGAAGCCTTTTTCCAAGATGTAATATTCATTTTTGTACTTCATTTCATTTGACCTTTGCACTGCTCTTATGGACCACTTATATTTTAGATGATTGCTTCCGCACTTGTGAGCCCCCTATATCTATACTCGGATTGTGTGTGAAATTTGAAAGTTGGCCTTCGGTAATCACGGATTACTGGCCCTTACGGCACCAAACTACTAGGGGTGGTTTGGGGTCGTGACAATAAAAATCCACTATTTTATCACAACTCAACCACATTTACAAACCTATGATCATATTCAATAACCCATTTGAAAACCCCTCTTGTGATTTTTAAACCAAAACCCTATGTTTTGTTCAAAAATCCCCAAATTCCATGATTTCCTTAGAAAGAAAAATAACCAAGTTAAAAGCCATATAAAGTGTGGAAAAATCGTTACCTCAAGGCTAGAAGACAAAAGAGAGAGTGGAGAAACCTTGACGAAGATGAAAACCAACTTTGTTTCGATTAAAATGAAGCTCTAGGGGAGTTCTACCTTTTTATCAAAGGGACTAGTGTGTAAAGATCAATGGATGATAGCGTATTTGAAGGTATAAGATGGTTTCTAGAGAGAAAGGAAGAAAATTTGAGATTTTAGAATGTTTAGAGAGAGAGAGAGAGACGAGAAAATGACTCAAAAAGTGACTTTTTCGGATTGATAAACCTGCAAACCGCTCGAGCGACCAGACACAATAAATGAACCGCTTGAGCAAACAAAGTTACCACTCGAGTGCACAATGACACACTTCCAGAAGTTTTGCAGACAAAGGTTAACCGCTCGAGCTCAAGAAGGACTGCTTGAGCCAAGACCGCTCGAGTTCAAGAAGGACCGCTTGAGCCAAGACCACTCGAGCACAAGAAGCACTGCTCGAGCGAAAAACACCACCCTCGCAGTACTTTTGCAGGCCAACAAATATACTAGAATTTCTCAAAGGCTGCTCGATCGACCAAAGGACCGCTCGAGCGAACTAACCAAAATTTGGGCAAAGACTCCTTTGAAAAATGGACTCCCAACTTGTTCCAAACACAACAACGACATCCAAATAACAAACTCAATCAAGAATAGCATGTATAAGGATATGAGCAACCATTTAAGACAAGTAATCATGGTCTCAAAACAATAAATGGGTCGAGTCTAAACTGGAATCGTTATAGCTAATCTTTTTTATATCTAGCTTGAATTTCTTATTATGTGGTATGTAACTGAATTTTTGCCAAGCTTTCTTTTGAATCATGAAAAATCTTCTGCAATCTTGTAGTGTGGAATAATTTAGTATTTAACAACAAGAATTTGGATTGGGAACTCGTTTTGGATATAGTTATTTCTAACGTAACATCTTGGGCAAAAATTGAGTTAAAAAAATTCTCAGTGGCTGATTTTATATTTGATTTTGTTAGTATTAGAGCTTGTTTGTGATTTCATTTTATGCCTTGTGGATGCTGCTGCTTTAACCTGGTTGATGGTGCTTTACTTAATTGGTTTATTAATCAAGTAGCTACTCTGTTTTGAGTTGCTGGTGTATCTTGGCTTGATTACTTAGTTGTTGTTTTGGTTGTTGTTGTATCATGGCTGAAACAAAGTGTCTCATTTCTGAAATTGAACTTTAAAAACTCAAAATCATGTTTAAGAGTTGGAATATGATTTGTTACATGGTGGTACCACTTCACTCTTGATGAAACACCATGTTAAGTGGACTTTGAGAGATTGTGATTAGGTGCTATAATCATTTTTAACATGCTGGAATTTTTATTTAGATTAGAATATGTTGGAATTTGAGTTCAAGTACTCCAGGTAAATATTAGATCACGAGATTTTTATATACTAGATTTAAAAATATGAAACAGAAAAAAAAATATTTTTGGTAAGTGAAATACAAAACATGAGAATATGGGGCGATTTCACTTGGTAGGGAAAAAAAAAATTGAAGAACATGAAGTTTATTTCTCCTTTATTTTATTTTAAATTGGAAGAACATGAGCAATTTCTTTGTTGCAGGTAGATCAACTCTTAAACAACCTCGGAGAGCTATGTTCCCTAACTTTCTGTGGACTCCATCACATTAGTATATGATGATTGGCATGGGCTAGAAAGATGCATATGTTGGAGACGGCCATCAATTTGTATCTTAATCTTGAAATATTTGAACATGGGATTGTGAGCTATTAGGATGATATGAAGTAGATCTCACTATCACAATTTGTACAATAAGCTTTAAGCTATCCTAGATATAGATTACTAAGGTATAGTACGATGAGTTTGGGCCATCACTTGTGCATAGAAAATGCTTCTAATTCTCAAAGAATATGAATGTTGAGAAAGAAACCATTTTTTTTTAAAGAAGAAAATGCAATTTAGTAGCTTCATTGTATGCCCAATATTTTTTGGTCAATTGAGCATTAATTACTTTGTATATGTATGTGTACATCAAGTATTTCTCAGTGAATGAAATTTGGCTAATTTTTTTCAAAGTGTTTGAATGTTACGTTTTCTTTTGTTGTGTTCATATAATTCAAAATCTCTAATGAATTGCCAACCAATTATTTGAATATGCTAAATTTGATTGTGTGTATCAATTTGCATAGATGATATTGGATAAAAGCCCACAATCGATTGTGCAAATTGTGTGACTTTTGCACAATCAATTGCCCTCATATACTTGGATATTACTTACAATCGATTCATAGTGAATGATTAGGATCTATTAGTAACTTTCACAATAAATTATGCAATCGGTTAGGATCTAATAGGCACTAGACATGTTACAATTTCACAATCAATTGCGTAATCGATTAGGAGCATATTTGTTTTATTTAGACTTGATTGATAATGGTACACAATCAATTATGCAATTAATTGGTCTGTACTCTTGCAATATGAATGCATTTTGTGCCCAATAAATTGGCATCCAAAATCAAATTTACAACCTTGACACATCAATAATCTATACAAAACATGGATTACCAAATCAAATTTACGTCCATATACATCATCCATAAAGAAGCCATCAAAATTACATCATCCTTAAAAAAATAGACTAGCCGCTTTTGGTAAAGGGGTTAACCATCCTTGTCCATTTGTTGGGCTTAAATCATCACCGAAATCTTCACCTCCATAAAATTTCTCCTTACTACAAGAACATGAAATGATATGTATCATATGGGATGGCCTCATCCATATATAAATCATCAAAAGTAAGGATATTAGAAAGGTAAGGATATTGTGTTATCATGAGTGTCTCTATCCAAATGTCTAAGAATTTTGAGTGGATACATGCTCTCATTAGAAAGTAGACACATTGTTTTTTGCTCTTGTTAGAAATTGTATCTTATATCACGTTCAGTGCTTCTTATTAACATGATGATTGACCACTGACCACACCAAAGTATTCATAACGAAAAGAAAAATCTAAACAATTTTTTAGTGTGTACTTGAAATGGCAAGCATCCCAATCTACAAGTTTTAAAAAAAGAAGCAAATAGTATAAAACATCAGTTTCCATTAACTACTGAAGTAGCAATCAAATAAATTTAAAACTAAAAGCAAGAATAAAGATATTCTTATCATGTGAAAAAAGCTAACCAATATGAAAGAGCAAGTAGGAAAGAACATAAGCTTCACAAGAGTCCTTCAAAACATAAAAATTGTAAGTGAGAGGAACTACCATTAAAGCACCTTACATAACCAAAAAATTTGATGATTAGAGAGCTAAAAGTGAGCACCAACCCTTCACTATTATATTTCATACTTGAATTAGGACAATTTCACAAAATGTCAATCAATATATTTCTATGTGAAATCTTTACTTCATTCAATTTAAGTAATACATGGAGTCGATTTATAACCAGAAATATGAAATCAAAAAAGCATGAGAAAAATGCATATTGACAACATAATAAATTAACTTGGTCATATAACTCAAGATTTAGCCATAAAAAATAAAAAAGACAAATTGTAACTTAAGGTTCTAAATTTGCAGAAGTGTGATCGCATGCAGTATAACATCAAGGGCTAAAACATCATTCACCATTCAAATTTGGAAACACACACATAACCACAATGGGTCAAGAAAATTAGAAATTATAAATCAACTTAAAGGTTGAAACTCAAAAAAGTGCATATGAATGGCTCGCATAGAGCTAAAGTTTCATTCAACATGCTAGCAAGCACGCATAATCCAATAGTCAACTATTTAATACATAAAAATCCGCTTAAAAGGCATAATATATACTTGAGGTAAGTAACAATACACATGAATTGGAGATGATGGATTCTAATGACATGTATCCGATCATAATATTAGTAGCCACCGGCACAGTTAAGACCCAAAATCACTTTTCTACAAGTTAGCAAAATTAGTTTACTAATCGATTGCACATTAATGAAAAAAATAGACTCGGTTTTCTACTAATGAAAAAATAAATAAAGAGACTCAAATTTCTAACGTATAATCAGTTGTATTCTGCTACCAACATTCGACAACTACTCTTCATATGGTTTTAAGCCAAAAAACACTTTCTTTAAATAAAATAAATAAATAAATAAATAAAAAAATAAAAATTTCATATTTAGGTAGAGTGTGACAAATTTGAAGCTAAAAGTAAAGGTAAAGCCTAGAAGACATTTATTACATTGCATAAACAATTTGTGAACAACAAAAATAAATA
This sequence comes from Camellia sinensis, assembly GCF_055761805.1. NCBI lineage: Eukaryota > Viridiplantae > Streptophyta > Magnoliopsida > Ericales > Theaceae > Camellia > Camellia sinensis. The sequence goes on from NC_138962.1 coordinate 140,400,374, forward strand.
AATAATAGACTGTAAATCATGGTATTGACATTTTATCAAAATACATATATAACACTATCAGATTTATGCTTCAAAGTCACTTTTGAATTAGCATGTTGTCATATGCTCCAAATTAAGTCATTCTTCTCACTTGCAGGGGATGAAAACAAAGACATTACACTTCAAAACCAAAATGAAAATGTGTTTTGCTGAATAACAATACATTACAATATCAATTAGAATGATCATGACACAAAAATGCAAACATATATACACAGTGTATGCACAATATTATGCAAATTAAAATAGAAAAGGGAAACGATTAAAAACAAGAAATTAAATATCAAGCAAGTGTATCAATGAGATATAATTTAGGAATCTCCTACATGAAGTTCTATTCCTTATGAACACGATAAACAATGTATGATTTACCCATCAATCTGTCAACAAGATCTTGCCTCCATTGAATGTATTCTGCTTTAGTCAGTAGACATGTATTTGGTCTTAGCCATAACCTTACAGTTTTTTTATTTATTATTTTTTTATTTTTTAAATCTTAGGTTTTAAAGTATTGCTCTATAGCTGCAGCTGCAGGCATGGGGCATTAATGGCACAACTATCATACTCAATTATCAACCTTAAATGATTGTAAATTTCTTATATACTAATGAATTAAATGCGGAAGGTCTAACAAACCCTTAATTGGACAAAAGCATGAATTATACAAAACCAATAGTGGCAAAATGAACACACACACACACACACAAATCAAAAACAATATTCATATCAACAATGAAACATCAAATCTTGATAAAATCCAATGAAGAGAAACTCCCATTCTAATTTAAATTTAAAAACCATTAAATCAATAACAAACAATAGCTCGATTGGTAAGCAAGACAAAGCTTTCATACCCTTCATGTCAACAATGAATCTAGGTTTTGTTACACGGGATTTTAATTTGGGCAAAATTTTGGAGGTTTTGATTCAAATTTTGGAAAGAAATAAATTAAAGCAAAATTTTAAAGTAGAATTAGGTCTAAATTTATTTAAATATATATATATATATATATATATATATATATATATAATTACATACCTATTGAATTAACATTTTTAAGTCTTGTAATATATACAGGACCTAAAACAGATTATAATTTTAATTATTAACATTTATAATATTTATCACCTTTTGTAAATATTTTTTTCTGACAACATTGATATTAATTTTACTTAATTATATAATATTTTAAAAATTATTTATATTTTAATATTAATTTAAATAAGACGATATCATATATATGATGTGCTGATAATGGTAATCATGCGTTCTCGCTCTTTTGAATGCCATAATGCACCATCACCAATATGGCCTTGATCTTTTTAGTAACACCAGTTGTCTTAAAAATAAATAATTATTTATTTTAAATTTCTAAATTTTATGTGGTGGTGTTGGTAAAAAAATAAATAAATAATAAAAAAAATGGGTGTGTCGAAAATAGTATAATGATAGTGGCGGTGAAATGAGGATGGTATTCATTAGCAACACTTGGGGCCATGTTGGTCCAGGGGTGTGCTCCTTTTAGGCCTCAGTTTCAGTACTCATTTTGAAATAATAAGCTCCTTGGGGCTATGCCCATATAGGGCGTTTGCCTTAGCTTTAAATGGGGCCCTCGCAAGTGGCCCGAACACCGGTTATCCAAAAAGTTATGGTAATGGTGGATCATTGGTGGTAATAGTTATGGAGGTAAATGGTTGTAGTAGTTTTAGTGGTGGTAGAGAGGTGATGGTAATGACAGTGGAATCTGTGATGGTGGTAGTAAATGATGGTACTATTTATGGAAACGAAGGTGGTGGCAATAGCAGTGGTGGCGTGATAATAGCGATGGTGGTGGGGTGGTGGTAATGGTGGTGATAGTAACGGTGATGATGGTAGCATCAATGTCAGTGATGATCCTAGCAATTGTGAGGTTATAACAGTGTATGTTGACACTTGTATATAAATATTTATAAATTCAATCAGCATTAAATAATTATATAACTTTATATGAGAAATTGGTCATAATTTAAATGAGTTTTTATTCTATAAACTTAATCACAATTGGATTCAAATGGATTGAACAATAGGTACCACGTCTTACACCAAGACCTATTATAATTAACCACCACCATCATCACCGTTATCATCATCGTCACTCCCTACCACCATTTCAACTCTAGTACTATCACTACTCTACCATCACCATTGTCAGTCCCTACACCACCACCACCACTGCCACTGTGATAACCCTGTCATGCATATCATTTTTGTATGTTAAGTACTGAGAGAATTTGCATGATTATGTGTTTAATTTTGTGCATATCTGTAGAATATTTGTTAGAATACTTACTTTGAAACAGAAATTGAAAGGCTAAACAGATTCAGAAATTGAAACTGACTAGTTCAATAGGCTCATTAGAATATATGGAACCATATGGAAGATTTGATTAAAATTTGATACAAATTAAATTAATTAGATTAATCAATTAGAATTGAGTGAGTTTAATTAGACTTAAGCTTATTTAATTAATCCTAAACACACTTAATTAGCCTAACCTAATCGACCATATATATATGATTTATAAGCTTAGCATTGAGTTTATTTCATCATTTTTTAGCTGAAATTATAGAGAGGGAGAGAGTGAGTTCAAACCCTAGAGAGAGAAAAGAAGAATTTGTGAAAAGAAGTAGAAGAATTCAAGGATTTGTGAAGCAGAACTCCAAATTCAAGCTCCAGGTAAGAATTACAACCATAATCTTTGTAGATAACTCATCTAATAATTGAATTCAAGAAGATAATGAACTTAATTACAAGAATTGAGCTTAAAATTGTTGAATTTGAGGCTAGAACATGCATGCATGCATAATTTCATCATATTTTCATTTCTTGAGCATGAATTCTTCCATCTTTGTTGGTTTTGAGGTCCAATTGCATTTTCATCTTTGGTTTTGAGAAGCTTAAAGACTTGAGTTCATGAATTTGAACAAAAAGCTTAGAACTTTACATACATGGAAGTTTTGATTTAAATTTTGCAAGGGTTATGATGTTTTTGAGCTCAAGGCTCTAAATTGGTTTTATATTCAAGGTTATCTAAGTGTTTTCATGTTTTGGGTCCAACCATGCAAGTTATACAACTTGAACTCTTGATTTTGAACTTGAATTATGTTTAGGAAATTCTAGAATTTGACTACTTCGCTCGAGCGATGAAGTAGTCGCTCGAACGCACTTTGCATGCATCCAGTATTTTTACAGACACATTGCACATGGTTCGAGCAACCGAATGACCGCTCGAGTGAACTCACCTTTCATTCCACTTGGCTTAAGTGACCATCAAGACTACATTTTGACCATCCAGTACTTTTGCAGACCATGTGGTCTGCTCGAGCGATCTATAGTGCACTCGAGCGAACTACCCATCTTTTAGCAACTCTTGAAAAATACTTTTAAGTGCATACTTATATTCTCATGCACCTTTAGACATTCTGGGGTATTGTTTAAGCATCATTACTGAGAGAATAAACTAGGAACACATTTAAGGGAGTTGAATTAAGATAGAACATTCGCTTAAGATAATGTGTTTCAACGAGTGCCTTTGTTATCTTTGCTCGATGATGATTGGACGCATCTTGCCCCTAATTAGTATATTTATCATTGAAGTCAGGGTTGCTAATGTATCAGTAAATTGGTTGTTCTCTCTTATCAGATGTGTAAATGTTAACTTTTCAAACCTTGGTATCAAAGTGTCTAAGGTCTGGTGATACACCTTCATCTTCTCTTCCTTGACCTTCCAGTCTTCATTGGCTTGAAAGACAACTAGGTTTCAATCTCTAATCACATCCAATCACATTGCCCTTAGTTCTAGGGTTGTTTTCAATCTAGCTATGCACACCTCATACTCTGCTTGATTATTGGAAACCTTGAATTTGAACTTGAAAGCTAGGGGTATGTGGGAATCATTGGGTGTTATAAGCAACACACATATCCCATAAGCAAATTGGTTAGCCGCTCCATCAAAGTACAAACTCCAAATACTCTCATCCACCCGCATAATCTCTTCATTTGGGAATAAATACTTCACATCTTATCATGACCCCAACCTGTCCCAAACAAGATAGTGAAGTAACTAGTCAATAGTCGCAGACTACCAAAGGCCTAGCTTACAAAACAAGTTGGACTCTTAGAATATTTAGGGCTAATTTTCAATTTTGAAGTTATAGCGATCCCGGGTTTACCCTTGTTGTACAGTGATCCGGACATGTGTCCGTGGATGTTGGTAGTTGTTTATTATCTAGTTTGCATCCTCTTTACTTTGTTTATTGAGTTATAGGATGTGTTGGGCAGGTTTGTTTCAGGTTGGTTGTGTTTGGGAGCCTAGTGTTGCTGCGCAGATTTTTGGCCCTTCGCTCGAGCGAGAAGTTTGTCGCTCGAGCGAGAGTTGAGTTTGTGTCTGGTGGGTCGAGCCAGAGTGGCTTCGCTCGAGCGAGCGATGGCGTCTGGTTCTGGACCTGAGAGTTGCGTTTCTTGGCTCGAGCGGTCTGGTTTGTTCTTCGCTCGAGCGAGAGGTCTGTCGCTCGAGCGTGCTTCTGGTTACAGACCTGAGGGTTTGAGTTGTTGGCTCGAGCGAGCATTCTTTCGCTCGAGCGCACTTTTGAGTTTTTGGCTCGAGCGAGGACTTCTTGGCTCGAGCGATAGTTTTCTGTGTCTGGTCGCTCGAGCGACAAAGGCTTCGCTCGAGCGAGCGTGTTTTATATCAGCGGGCAGTAGCGTTTTGAACATCACTTTTTCATCTTCTTTTTTTGATCAAACCCTAGATCCGAGACCCTCTCTCTCTAAACTTATATTCTCTCTAAGAATTGATCTCCCTAGAGTGTGAATCTAGCCTAGGGCTTTTGTTAAAAAGATAGAGGGCGTTGAGAGCTTCGTTCTAATCTGAAAAAGTTGGGATTTGGAGCACGTTGATCTTCGAGTCTTCATCTCCTTTTTGGCTTAAACTTCGAGGTAGGGATATCCTACTCCTCTCTATGGATTTTGTCTTTAAATTTTGGTATTTTGAGATGTTGGGGTTGGTTTGGTAATTTTGTGAAAGTTTGGGGCTTTTGTGTAATTTTACAAAAGTTGGGGTTTTATTCATAATAAACCAAGATGCATGTTTGGAATAGAGAAATGGAATAAATGTTAAATCATTGATGAAAATGGGACCTAAGGGTTGGAATGTTAATTATGGGAATTGACCTAATTACATTGTTTAATTAATTGGGATAATTAATTGTGAGAAATGAGGAAATGAAATGTTGATTGAATATCCATTTGTGCATTTATTTTCTGTTTAGAAATAACTGCTTTGGGCTATCGGTGGAGGATAGTCGTGATTGTTGTAGACAATGCATGATGATTAGGCAAACTGAAACTAATCAATGAAGTGTGTCATGGAACTTGACGGTTGATAGAATACATTAATTATATGTATTGAGTAATTGTATATAGAACCAATGTGTTTGTATACGTTATGTGTAGAGGAGGAGATGGGGGATGTACTCTGCGGTTTAGGGGAAGATAGGGGATGTACCTCTAAACCGGATAGTGTTGGGAGAAGATAGGGGATGAACTCCGTAGATACAGCTCATATGCTTGTCTAGTAAAGTGAAGATAGAGCTCTTATGCTTATCTTTGTAGAATGTGGATATAGCTTATATGCTTATCTGTGAATGTGGATATTGTTGTTATACAAATCTGTTGAGAATATGGGTAGAGTTTATATGCCTATCTGTTGAAAAAGGGAAAATGAAAGGTAACTTGGACTCATAAGTCGTATGACATAAATATGTGATTTATGTGAATGTATCAGTGTTGGCCATCTATCAATTGCTAATCTTTTAGTCATTGTTCATGGTTGGTTTAGTATATTTCTACTGGGCTGTGGCTCACCCTATATGGGAATATCATTTTCAGGTGCAGGAAGCATGCCACCTCCAAGGACATAGCTTGGGAGGCTAGAGGCGGACATAATGTTGTCGTTTTACTTTTTGATGTATTACATGTAAATACAAGCCAAGGGCTTAATGTGTATGAGTTAGTACTCTTTTGTTGTAACCAAGTGTTAACTTGGAAAGCTGTAAGCCTGTAGGGCATTTTCTTTTGTTGTTAACATGTAATACTTTTCGTAATGAAACTCTGAGAAATGAAAGAATGTGGAACTTTTGAATATCAATGCATGTCTTATTTGTTGGGTTTAATGTTATTATTTTGAGGGCGTTACAACTTGGTATCAGAGCGTACCGGGTTCGAATACTTTGGGTACGTGGGAAGTGATTAGTATCACAATGGGTTTGTCTCGCTTGATAGAGACTTAGATGTAGTATCATATGCTATATGCTTAATTGATAACATGCTTATGTGACTATGTGGGTATGGGATTTAATTTCTAGGATGTTGATTGGATCCTTGGGTTTCTGGGAGTCTTGTTGGAAAAGCACTTGATCAATGCTGTTTCTAACCGGAACTCTAGTAACGCCTCGGGACTATCATTATCCGGAAATGAAATTCGTAAGTGCTTATGTGTTTATGTGCTTACGTGGAGTGAATTACAGTTGTCCATGCATTAGGACGTGAGTGTTTAGTTTCGGCACATTTGTGAATGTGCTAATGTTCTGTGTTACCTTTATTAGGATGTCAGGACGAGGAAGAGGTGCTAGGCGTGGTAGACTTGCGAGGCAGGAAGTGCCGTTACAGGGTGAGATTCCGGCAGTACAGGAGGGAGTTGGTCAGGCCAATGTGGCCGAGCCAGTGGGTCAGCAGGCTATGGGTGCCTTGGCCAGAGAGATAGCAGGAGCTTTGGGTATTCTTAGAGCTGGGAATCAGGCAGCTGAGGCTGGGCCTTCTTTCTTGAAGAGGGAGTTTTTCCGGTCTAATCCGGATGAGTTTATCAGGGATCCGAAGGAGCCACTGAAGGCTGATGAGTGGCTAGAGCAAATGAGTAAGACGTTCGAGATGCTTGGCATCGAGGACGGAGCACTGAAAGTGACCTTGGCATCCTTCCAACTGAAGGGAGATGCGGGTCAGTGGTGGAAGTACGAGAAGGCTCGTGTTGGTGGTACTTGGGAGGCGTTTATAAATGCTTTTCAGGAGAGGTTTTTGTCTGCAGCAGCTAGGGAGAAGCTGAGGGATCAGTTTAGCCGGCTTAATCAGCAGGGCTTGTCAGTGGCTGAGTTTGAGGCTACTTTTACCAGTCTGTCCAGGTTTGCACCTGAACTGGTGGCGTCTGAGGAACGTCGTTGCTATGAGTTTGAGCGGAAGTTGAGGCGGGGCCTCAAGTTGAGGGTTGGTGGGTCTTACATCCGAGAGTATAGACACCTAGTGGACGCTGCAGCTCATATGGAGCTCATGATGCAGGAGGAGGATGAGGGGCAGAGAGGCTCCAAGAGGAGCCAAGATGGTCAGGGAGATGGCAGGAGGCAGAGGGGTTCTAACCCTCAGCAATCGCAGGGTGGTGTTGCTAGATCGACCTTCCCAGTGCCGAGTGCAGGCTCCGGGAGAGGTGGTCAGGGGGATTTCACCTGTTACAAGTGTGGCCAGTTGGGTCACAAGGTTTCTGTTTGCCCGCAGAAGGGTGGGGGTCAGAGAGCTGCTTCTTCTTCAGCTAGACCGCAGAGTCAGAGTTTGGGCAGGGGGCAGCCCTTGTCTTGTTATCAGTGTGGACAGCCTGGGCACCTGAAGAGGTTTTGCCCGCAGTTGAGTGCCACTTCGGGAGCGTCTGGTTCTAGGCAGACGCAGGGTTTTCAGCCAGCTCAGTCTGTGTAGGCCTCGAGGGCCAATCTGGGAGCTTCGTCATCCCAGTCTGTGCAGCAGTCTTTTGCTCCGAGAGGTGAGCAGGTAGACCAGGGGCCTACGGGGCGCGTGTATGCTGTTACCGCGCAGGATTTAGTACCGGCTCCATCGGTAGTGAGAGGTACTTTTCTGTTTTGCAACTCGGTTGCTAATGTGTTGATAGACACGGGTGCATCTCATTCTTTTGTATCTGCTGCATTTGCATATGTTTTGGAATTGGAGTTAGCACGGTTAGCATCTCCTATTTGTGTGGTATCGCCTTTGGGTGGTGAGTTGATCTTGAAACAGGGTGTTAGAGGTTGTGATATAGAGGTCGCCGACTATAGGCTTCCTTTTCCGTTTGTTGTCATGCCCATGAAGGGTTTTGATGTTATTTTGGGTATGGACTGGCTATCGTCATACCGGGCTGTTATTGATTGCTACCGCCAGAGGGTCACGTTATGTACCTTGAGCGGGGAGTGGTTCCATTTCTTGGGAGACTGGGTTGGTTGTGTGTTGCCACCGGGGTATGATTCGTGAGGGCGAAGTGAGCTTAGTAGTCTACTTGTCAGCTTTGAGAGTGGTGAGAGTGGTGAGACCCTGCTTGTGTTGCCGAGGGTGGTTTGTGAGTATTCGGATGTCTTTCCCGAAGATCTTGTTAGTTTGCCACCTTACCGTGAGATAGAGTTCTCTATTGATTTAGTGCCCGGCACGGCGCCGATTTCTATGGCACCTTACCGTTTTGCTCCAGCAGAGTTGGTTGAGTTGAAAGTTCAGCTCCAGGAATTGCTAGATAAGGGCTTTGTTCGCCTTAGTGTTTCGCCGTGGGGAGCGCCGGCCCTCTTTGTTAAAAAGAAAGATGGTGCTTTGAGATTGTGTATTGACTACCGGAAGTTGAATCAGGCTACGGTTAAGAATAAGTATCCTATGCCCCGTATAGATGATTTGTTTGACCAGTTGAAGGGTTCCCGTTGTTTCTCTAAGATAGACTTGAGATCGGGTTACCACCAGTTGAGGGTCAGGGAGGAGGACATTCCTAAGACGGCATTCCGTACGCGGTATGGCCATTACGAGTTTTTGGTGATGCCATTTGGGCTTACCAATGCACCGGCAGTCTTTATGGACTTGATGAACCAGATTTTCTGGGAGTTCTTAGACCGATTTGTAGTCGTCTTCGTGGACGACATCCTTATCTATTCGCCTTCAGAGGAGGAGCATGAGGAACACTTGAGAGTGGTGCTTGAGTTGCTTAGAGCCCATAGGCTGTATGCCAAGTTTGGGAAGTGTGAGTTCTGGCTGAGGGAAGTCAAATTCTTAGGCCACGTGGTATCCGGGGAAGGGGTATCTGTTGATACATCTAAGGTTGAGGCAGTGCAGGATTGGGCACAGCCTAAGAGTGTGTTTGAGATCCGCAGTTTTCTGGGATTAGCTGGGTATTACTGTCGGTTTGTGAAAGATTTCTCCAGGTTAGCGTCACCGTTGACTAGACTGACTCGGAAGGGAGTCAAGTTTGTGTGGAGTGAGACTTGTGAAAAGTCGTTCCAAGAGCTGAAAGTTAGATTGACCACCGCTCCGGTGTTGATTATTCCGGAGAGAGGGTTGGGTTACGCGGTTTATTGTGATGCCTCACGAGAGGGTTTGGGTTGTGTGTTGATGCAAGAGGGGAAAGTGGTAGCTTATGGCTCACGTCAGTTGAAAATACACGAGAAGAATTACCCCACACACGATCTAGAGTTAGCAGCAGTGATCTTTGCCTTGAAAATCTGGAGGCACTACCTTTATGGTGAGAAGTTCGAGGTGTTCTCGGACCACAAGAGTTTGAAGTATCTGTTTACACAGAGAGACTTGAATTTGAGGCAGAGGAGGTGGATGGAGTTCATCGAGGATTATGATTTTGAGTTGCACTATCATCCGGGAAAGGCCAATGTTGTGGCCGATGCCCTTAGTAGGAAGACCATTAGTGATGTAGCTTGTATAGCCATCCGGGAATGGGAGATGTTGGGAGCACTTGGTGAGTTTGATTTGCTACTGGGCGAATCTGTTGAGGCTGCGGCCTTGTTTTCTGTTGTTGCGCAGCCTACACTTGTGATTAGAGTGTTAGAGGCACAGAGAGGTGACCTTGAGGTAGAATCCCTTCGAGAGAAGATCTCCAGTGGGAAGGTTGAGAAGGGTTTGACGGTGTATCCCGACCAGAGTGTGAGATACCGAGACCGTTTGTTTGTACCGGAGGCTTGCCGAGAGGAAGTACTCCGAGAGTTTCACCATTCGCGCCTTGCGGTGCATCCGGGAGGTACTAAGATGTATCAGGATTTGGGTCGCCAGTTTTGGTGGCGGGGTATGAAGAGAGATGTGGCGGTTTTTGTATCAAAGTGCCTTACTTGCCAGCAAGTGAAGGCCGAGCATCAGAGGCCAGCGGGTTTGTTGCAACCCTTGCCTATTGCGGAGTGGAAGTGGGAGCATGTCACTATGGACTTCGTTGTAGGTCTTCCGAGGACTCAGCGGGGTAGTGATGCTATTTGGGTGGTTGTAGACCGGTTGACTAAGTCGGCGCACTTTATTCCTATGCGCGTGAGAGATTCGGTGGATCATCTTGCCGATTTGTATATTCGGGACGTAGTGAGATTGCACGGGGTCCCAGTGATGATCGTCTCAGATAGAGATCCTCGTTTTACTGCTAGGTTTTGGCAGAGTTTGCAAAGTGCCTTGGGCACTAAGTTGACCTTTAGTACGGCTTATCATCCTCAGACTGACGGGCAGTCCGAGCGTACTATTCAGATCCTTGAGGATATGCTTCGGGGTTGTGTCCTTGACTTTAGCGGGACGTGGGAGAGGCACTTGCCCTTGGTAGAGTTTGCCTACAACAACAGTTTTCAGTCTAGCATCGGTATGGCACCGTTTGAGGCCTTGTATGGCCGACCGTGTAGGTCTCCAGTTTGTTGGGCCGAGGTGGGTGATGCACCTTTGTTGGGTCCGGAGTTGGTTAGGGAGACGACGGAGAAAGTTGAGCTTATCCGTAGGAGGCTTGTTACAGCCCAGAGTCGACAAAAGAGTTATGCCGACCGTAGGAGGAGGCCTTTGGCGTTTGAGGTAGGTGATCATGTCTTTCTGAAGATATCACCTAGGCGAGGCTTGATGAGATTTGGGAAGAGTGGGAAGTTATCCCCTCGATTTATTGGTCCTTTTGAGATCCTTGAGAGGATTGGTGAGGTTGCTTATCGGTTAGCCTTACCGCCGCAGTTGTCCGGAGTGCATGACGTGTTTCATGTGAGTATGCTTCGGAAGTATGAGCCAGATCCATCACATGTGTTGGATTGGACCGATTTAGAGGTAGATGAGGATGCCTCGTATGAGGAGAGACCGGTTCGGGTCTTGGATAGGCGGGATCAGGTCCTGCGTGGCAAGACCATGCCTTTGGTGAAAGTCTTGTGGAAACATCACGGAGTGGAGGATGCCACTTGGGAACGTGAGTTGGGAGTCCGTGAAAAATATCCGGACTTGTTTGTTGATATGTGATCTTGTATTTAAATTTTTCATTTTGTTGAACTTAAGAGCTTTTATATATGTCTTAAGTTGTGAAACATTGAAAATGTTTGGTTTATTGGAAGTATGTTTTGGAACTTGCCTCATATGGAAGTTGAATGTAACATTATATATGTTGATTATATTGTTGAAATTGGAAAGATAATGCATAATGTTGATGCATGTTGAAAGTACATATGTTGTTTACATATTGTGATATACCTCTTGTTAAAGGGAGGGGGTGACCGGTAATGGGTCGAATTGTTGAATGTTAAAGTGTAACATTGTTTAAAATGGAGAAAAACTTGTTTTGAAAACTTGTGCTTAATTTCGGGGACGAAATTCTTTAAGGGGGGGAGGTTATAGCGATCCCGGGTTTACCCTTGTTGTACAGTGATCCGGACATGTGTCCGTGGATGTTGGTAGTTGTTTATTATCTAGTTTGCATCCTCTTTACTTTGTTTATTGAGTTGTAGGATGTGTTGGGCAGGTTTGTTTTAGGTTGGTTGTGTTTGGGAGCCTAGTGTTGCTGCGCAGATTTTTGGCCCTTCGCTCGAGCGAGAAGTTTGTCGCTCGAGCGAGAGTTGAGTTTGTGTCTGGTGGGTCGAGCCAGAGTGGCTTCGCTTGAGCGAGCGATGGCGTCTGGTTCTGGACCTGAGAGTTGCGTTTCTTGGCTCGAGCGGTCTGGTTTGTTCTTCGCTCGAGCGAGAGGTCTGTCGCTCGAGCGTGCTTCTGGTTACAGACCTGAGGGTTTGAGTTGTTGGCTCGAGCGAGCATTCTTTCGCTCGAGCGCACTTTTGAGTTTTTGGCTCGAGCGAGGACTTCTTGGCTCGAGCGATAGTTTTCTGTGTCTGGTCGCTCGAGCGACAAAGGCTTCGCTCGAGCGAGCGTGTTTTATATCAGCGGGCAGTAGCGTTTTGAACATCACTTTTTCATCTTCTTTTTTTGATCAAACCCTAGATCCGAGACCCTCTCTCTCTAAACTTATATTCTCTCTAAGAATTGATCTCCCTAGAGTGTGAATCTAGCCTAGGGCTTTTGTTAAAAAGATAGAGGGCGTTGAGAGCTTCGTTCTAATCTGAAAAAGTTGGGATTTGGAGCACGTTGATCTTCGAGTCTTCATCTCCTTTTTGGCTTAAACTTCGAGGTAGGGATATCCTACTCCTCTCTATGGATTTTGTCTTTAAATTTTGGTATTTTGAGATGTTGGGGTTGGTTTGGTAATTTTGTGAAAGTTTGGGGCTTTTGTGTAATTTTACAAAAGTTGGGGTTTTATTCATAATAAACCAAGATGCATGTTTGGAATAGAGAAATGGAATAAATGTTAAATCATTGATGAAAATGGGACCTAAGGGTTGGAATGTTAATTATGGGAATTGACCTAATTACATTGTTTAATTAATTGGGATAATTAATTGTGAGAAATGAGGAAATGAAATGTTGATTGAATATCCATTTGTGCATTTATTTTCTGTTTAGAAATAACTGCTTTGGGCTATCGGTGGAGGATAGTCGTGATTGTTGTAGACAATGCATGATGATTAGGCAAACTGAAACTAATCAATGAAGTGTGTCATGGAACTTGACGGTTGATAGAATACATTAATTATATGTATTGAGTAATTGTATATAGAACCAATGTGTTTGTATACGTTATGTGTAGAGGAGGAGATGGGGGATGTACTCTGCGGTTTAGGGGAAGATAGGGGATGTACCTCTAAACCGGATAGTGTTGGGAGAAGATAGGGGATGAACTCCGTAGATACAGCTCATATGCTTGTCTAGTAAAGTGAAGATAGAGCTCTTATGCTTATCTTTGTAGAATGTGGATATAGCTTATATGCTTATCTGTGAATGTGGATATTGTTGTTATACAAATCTGTTGAGAATATGGGTAGAGTTTATATGCCTATCTGTTGAAAAAGGGAAAATGAAAGGTAACTTGGACTCATAAGTCGTATGACATAAATATGTGATTTATGTGAATGTATCAGTGTTGGCCATCTATCAATTGCTAATCTTTTAGTCATTGTTCATGGTTGGTTTAGTATATTTCTACTGGGCTGTGGCTCACCCTATATGGGAATATCATTTTCAGGTGCAGGAAGCATGCCACCTCCAAGGACATAGCTTGGGAGGCTAGAGGCGGACATAATGTTGTCGTTTTACTTTTTGATGTATTACATGTAAATACAAGCCAAGGGCTTAATGTGTATGAGTTAGTACTCTTTTGTTGTAACCAAGTGTTAACTTGGAAAGCTGTAAGCCTGTAGGGCATTTTCTTTTGTTGTTAACATGTAATACTTTTCGTAATGAAACTCTGAGAAATGAAAGAATGTGGAACTTTTGAATATCAATGCATGTCTTATTTGTTGGGTTTAATGTTATTATTTTGAGGGCGTTACAACTTGGTATCAGAGCGTACCGGGTTCGAATACTTTGGGTACGTGGGAAGTGATTAGTATCACAATGGGTTTGTCTCGCTTGATAGAGACTTAGATGTAGTATCATATGCTATATGCTTAATTGATAACATGCTTATGTGACTATGTGGGTATGGGATTTAATTTCTAGGATGTTGATTGGATCCTTGGGTTTCTGGGAGTCTTGTTGGAAAAGCACTTGATCAATGCTGTTTCTAACCGGAACTCTAGTAACGCCTCGGGACTATCATTATCCGGAAATGAAATTCGTAAGTGCTTATGTGTTTATGTGCTTACGTGGAGTGAATTACAGTTGTCCATGCATTAGGACGTGAGTGTTTAGTTTCGGCACATTTGTGAATGTGCTAATGTTCTGTGTTACCTTTATTAGGATGTCAGGACGAGGAAGAGGTGCTAGGCGTGGTAGACTTGCGAGGCAGGAAGTGCCGTTACAGGGTGAGATTCCGGCAGTACAGGAGGGAGTTGGTCAGGCCAATGTGGCCGAGCCAGTGGGTCAGTAGGCTATGGGTGCCTTGGCCAGAGAGATAGCAGGAGCTTTGGGTATTCTTAGAGCTGGGAATCAGGCAGCTGAGGCTGGGCCTTCTTTCTTGAAGAGGGAGTTTTTCCGGTCTAATCCGGATGAGTTTATCAGGGATCCGAAGGAGCCACTGAAGGCTGATGAGTGACTAGAGCAAATGAGTAAGACGTTCGAGATGCTTGGCATCGAGGACGGAGCACTGAAAGTGACCTTGGCATCCTTCCAACTGAAGGGAGATGCGGGTCAGTGGTGGAAGTACGAGAAGGCTCGTGTTGGTGGTACTTGGGAGGCGTTTATAAATGCTTTTCAGGAGAGGTTTTTGTCTGCAGCAGCTAGGGAGAAGCTGAGGGATCAGTTTAGCCGGCTTAATCAGCAGGGCTTGTCAGTGGCCGAGTTTGAGGCTACTTTTACCAGTCTGTCCAGGTTTGCACCTGAACTGGTGGCGTCTGAGGAACGTCGTTGCTATGAGTTTGAGCGAAAGTTGAGACGGGGCCTCAAGTTGAGGGTTGGTGGGTCTTACATCCGAGAGTATAGACACCTAGTGGACGCTGCAGCTCATATGGAGCTCATGATGCAGGAGGAGGATGAGGGGCAGAGAGGCTCCAAGAGGAGCCAAGATGGTCAGGGAGATGGCAGGAGGCAGAGGGGTTCTAACCCTCAGCAATCGCAGGGTGGTGTTGCTAGATCGACCTTCCCAGTGCCGAGTGCAGGCTCCGGGAGAGGTGGTCAGGGGGATTTCACCTGTTACAAGTGTGGCCAGTTGGGTCACAAGGTTTCTGTTTGCCCGCAGAAGGGTGGGGGTCAGAGAGCTGCTTCTTCTTCAGCTAGACCGCAGAGTTAGAGTTTGGGCAGGGGGCAGCCCTTGTCTTGTTATCAGTGTGGACAGCCTGGGCACCTGAAGAGGTTTTGCCCGCAGTTGAGTGCCACTTCGGGAGCGTCTGGTTCTAGGCAGACGCAGGGTTTTCAGCCAGCTCAGTCTGTGTAGGCCTCGAGGGCCAATCTGGGAGCTTCGTCATCCCAGTCTGTGCAGCAGTCTTTTGCTTCGAGAGGTGAGCAGGTAGACCAGGGGCCTACGGGGCGCGTGTATGCTGTTACCGCGCAGGATTTAGTACCGGCTCCATCGGTGGTGAGAGGTACTTTTCTGTTTTGCAACTCGGTTGCTAATGTGTTGATAGACACGGGTGCATCTCATTCTTTTGTATCTGCTGCATTTGCATATGTTTTGGAATTGGAGTTAGCACGGTTAGCATCTCCTATTTGTGTGGTATCGCCTTTGGGTGGTGAGTTGATCTTGAAACAGGGTGTTAGAGGTTGTGATATAGAGGTCGCCGACTATAGGCTTCCTTTTCCGTTTGTTGTCATGCCCATGAAGGGTTTTGATGTTATTTTGGGTATGGACTGGCTATCGTCATACCGGGCTGTTATTGATTGCTACCGCCAGAGGGTCACGTTATGTACCTTGAGCGGGGAGTGGTTCCATTTCTTGGGAGACTGGGTTGGTTGTGTGTTGCCACCGGGGTATGATTCGTGAGGGCGAAGTGAGCTTAGTAGTCTACTTGTCAGCTTTGAGAGTGGTGAGAGTGGTGAGACCCTGCTTGTGTTGCCGAGGGTGGTTTGTGAGTATTCGGATGTCTTTCCCGAAGATCTTGTTAGTTTGCCACCTTACCGTGAGATAGAGTTCTCTATTGATTTAGTGCCCGGCACGGCGCCGATTTCTATGGCACCTTACCGTTTTGCTCCAGCAGAGTTGGTTGAGTTGAAAGTTCAGCTCCAGGAATTGCTAGATAAGGGCTTTGTTCGCCTTAGTGTTTCGTCGTGGGGAGCGCCGGCCCTCTTTGTTAAAAAGAAAGATGGTGCTTTGAGATTGTGTATTGACTACCGGAAGTTGAATCAGGCTACGGTTAAGAATAAGTATCCTATGCCCCGTATAGATGATTTGTTTGACCAGTTGAAGGGTTCCCGTTGTTTCTCTAAGATAGACTTGAGATCGGGTTACCACCAGTTGAGGGTCAGGGAGGAGGACATTCCTAAGACGGCATTCCGTACGCGGTATGGCCATTACGAGTTTTTGGTGATGCCATTTGGGCTTACCAATGCACCGACAGTCTTTATGGACTTGATGAACCAGATTTTCCGGGAGTTCTTAGACCGATTTGTAGTCGTCTTCGTGGACGACATCCTTATCTATTCGCCTTCAGAGGAGGAGCATGAGGAACACTTGAGAGTGGTGCTTGAGTTGCTTAGAGCCCATAGGCTGTATGCCAAGTTTGGGAAGTGTGAGTTCTGGCTGAGGGAAGTCAAATTCTTAGGCCACGTGGTATCCGGGGAAGGGGTATCTGTTGATACATCTAAGGTTGAGGCAGTGCAGGATTGGGCACAGCCTAAGAGTGTGTTTGAGATCCGCAGTTTTCTGGGATTAGCTGGGTATTACTGTCGGTTTGTGAAAGATTTCTCCAGGTTAGCGTCACCGTTGACTAGACTGACTCGGAAGGGAGTCAAGTTTGTGTGGAGTGAGACTTGTGAAAAGTCGTTCCAAGAGCTGAAAGTTAGATTGACCACCGCTCCGGTGTTGATTATTCCGGAGAGAGGGTTGGGTTACGCGGTTTATTGTGATGCCTCACGAGAGGGTTTGGGTTGTGTGTTGATGCAAGAGGGGAAAGTGGTAGCTTATGGCTCACGTCAGTTGAAAATACACGAGAAGAATTACCCCACACACGATCTAGAGTTAGCAGCAGTGATCTTTGCCTTGAAAATCTGGAGGCACTACCTTTATGGTGAGAAGTTCGAGGTGTTCTCGGACCACAAGAGTTTGAAGTATCTGTTTACACAGAGAGACTTGAATTTGAGGCAGAGGAGGTGGATGGAGTTCATCGAGGATTATGATTTTGAGTTGCACTATCATCCGGGAAAGGCCAATGTTGTGGCCGATGCCCTTAGTAGGAAGACCATTAGTGATGTAGCTTGTATAGCCATCCGGGAATGGGAGATGTTGGGAGCACTTGGTGAGTTTGATTTGCTACTGGGCGAATCTGTTGAGGCTGCGGCCTTGTTTTCTGTTGTTGCGCAGCCTACACTTGTGATTAGAGTGTTAGAGGCACAGAGAGGTGACCTTGAGGTAGAATCCCTTCGAGAGAAGATCTCCAGTGGGAAGGTTGAGAAGGGTTTGACGGTGTATCCCGACCAGAGTGTGAGATACCGAGACCGTTTGTTTGTACCGGAGGCTTGCCGAGAGGAAGTACTCCGAGAGTTTCACCATTCGCGCCTTGCGGTGCATCCGGGAGGTACTAAGATGTATCAGGATTTGGGTCGCCAGTTTTGGTGGCGGGGTATGAAGAGAGATGTGGCGGTTTTTGTATCAAAGTGCCTTACTTGCCAGCAAGTGAAGGCCGAGCATCAGAGGCCAGCGGGTTTGTTGCAACCCTTGCCTATTGCGGAGTGGAAGTGGGAGCATGTCACTATGGACTTCGTTGTAGGTCTTCCGAGGACTCAGCGGGGTAGTGATGCTATTTGGGTGGTTGTAGACCGGTTGACTAAGTCGGCGCACTTTATTCCTATGCGCGTGAGAGATTCGGTGGATCATCTTGCCGATTTGTATATTCGGGACGTAGTGAGATTGCACGGGGTCCCAGTGATGATCGTCTCAGATAGAGATCCTCGTTTTACTGCTAGGTTTTGGCAGAGTTTGCAAAGTGCCTTGGGCACTAAGTTGACCTTTAGTACGGCTTATCATCCTCAGACTGACGGGCAGTCCGAGCGTACTATTCAGATCCTTGAGGATATGCTTCGGGGTTGTGTCCTTGACTTTAGCGGGACGTGGGAGAGGCACTTGCCCTTGGTAGAGTTTGCCTACAACAACAGTTTTCAGTCTAGCATCGGTATGGCACCGTTTGAGGCCTTGTATGGCCGACCGTGTAGGTCTCCAGTTTGTTGGGCCGAGGTGGGTGATGCACCTTTGTTGGGTTCGGAGTTGGTTAGGGAGACGACGGAGAAAGTTGAGCTTATCCGTAGGAGGCTTGTTACAGCCCAGAGTCGACAAAAGAGTTATGCCGACCGTAGGAGGAGGCCTTTGGCGTTTGAGGTAGGTGATCATGTCTTTCTGAAGATATCACCTAGGCGAGGCTTGATGAGATTTGGGAAGAGTGGGAAGTTATCCCCTCGATTTATTGGTCCTTTTGAGATCCTTGAGAGGATTGGTGAGGTTGCTTATCGGTTAGCCTTACCGCCGCAGTTGTCCGGAGTGCATGACGTGTTTCATGTGAGTATGCTTCGGAAGTATGAGCCAGATCCATCACATGTGTTGGATTGGACCGATTTAGAGGTAGATGAGGATGCCTCGTATGAGGAGAGACCGGTTCGGGTCTTGGATAGGCGGGATCAGGTCCTGCGTGGCAAGACCATGCCTTTGGTGAAAGTCTTGTGGAAACATCACGGAGTGGAGGATGCCACTTGGGAACGTGAGTTGGGAGTCCGTGAAAAATATCCGGACTTGTTTGTTGATATGTGATCTTGTATTTAAATTTTTCATTTTGTTGAACTTAAGAGCTTTTATATATGTCTTAAGTTGTGAAACATTGAAAATGTTTGGTTTATTGGAAGTATGTTTTGGAACTTGCCTCATATGGAAGTTGAATGTAACATTATATATGTTGATTATATTGTTGAAATTGGAAAGATAATGCATAATGTTGATGCATGTTGAAAGTACATATGTTGTTTACATATTGTGATATACCTCTTGTTAAAGGGAGGGGGTGACCGGTAATGGGTCGAATTGTTGAATGTTAAAGTGTAACATTGTTTAAAATGGAGAAAAACTTGTTTTGAAAACTTGTGCTTAATTTCGGGGACGAAATTCTTTAAGGGGGGGAGGTTATAGCGATCCCGGGTTTACCCTTGTTGTACAGTGATCCGGACATGTGTCCGTGGATGTTGGTAGTTGTTTATTATCTAGTTTGCATCCTCTTTACTTTGTTTATTGAGTTGTAGGATGTGTTGGGCAGGTTTGTTTTAGGTTGGTTGTGTTTGGGAGCCTAGTGTTGCTGCGCAGATTTTTGGCCCTTCGCTCGAGCGAGAAGTTTGTCGCTCGAGCGAGAGTTGAGTTTGTGTCTGGTGGGTCGAGCCAGAGTGGCTTCGCTTGAGCGAGCGATGGCGTCTGGTTCTGGACCTGAGAGTTGCGTTTCTTGGCTCGAGCGGTCTGGTTTGTTCTTCGCTCGAGCGAGAGGTCTGTCGCTCGAGCGTGCTTCTGGTTACAGACCTGAGGGTTTGAGTTGTTGGCTCGAGCGAGCATTCTTTCGCTCGAGCGCACTTTTGAGTTTTTGGCTCGAGCGAGGACTTCTTGGCTCGAGCGATAGTTTTCTGTGTCTGGTCGCTCGAGCGACAAAGGCTTCGCTCGAGCGAGCGTGTTTTATATCAGCGGGCAGTAGCGTTTTGAACATCACTTTTTCATCTTCTTTTTTTGATCAAACCCTAGATCCGAGACCCTCTCTCTCTAAACTTATATTCTCTCTAAGAATTGATCTCCCTAGAGTGTGAATCTAGCCTAGGGCTTTTGTTAAAAAGATAGAGGGCGTTGAGAGCTTCATTCTAATCTGAAAAAGTTGGGATTTGGAGCACGTTGATCTTCGAGTCTTCATCTCCTTTTTGGCTTAAACTTCGAGGTAGGGATATCCTACTCCTCTCTATGGATTTTGTCTTTAAATTTTGGTATTTTGAGATGTTGGGGTTGGTTTGGTAATTTTGTGAAAGTTTGGGGCTTTTGTGTAATTTTACAAAAGTTGGGGTTTTATTCATAATAAACCAAGATGCATGTTTGGAATAGAGAAATGGAATAAATGTTAAATCATTGATGAAAATGGGACCTAAGGGTTGGAATGTTAATTATGGGAATTGACCTAATTACATTGTTTAATTAATTGGGATAATTAATTGTGAGAAACGAGGAAATGAAATGTTGATTGAATATCCATTTGTGCATTTATTTTCTGTTTAGAAATAACTGCTTTGGGCTATCGGTGGAGGATAGTCGTGATTGTTGTAGACAATGCATGATGATTAGGCAAACTGAAACTAATCAATGAAGTGTGTCATGGAACTTGACGGTTGATAGAATACATTAATTATATGTATTGAGTAATTGTATATAGAACCAATGTGTTTGTATACGTTATGTGTAGAGGAGGAGATGGGGGATGTACTCTGCGGTTTAGGGGAAGATAGGGGATGTACCTCTAAACCGGATAGTGTTGGGAGAAGATAGGGGATGAACTCCGTAGATACAGCTCATATGCTTGTCTAGTAAAGTGAAGATAGAGCTCTTATGCTTATCTTTGTAGAATGTGGATATAGCTTATATGCTTATCTGTGAATGTGGATATTGTTGTTATACATATCTGTTGAGAATATGGGTAGAGTTTATATGCCTATCTGTTGAAAAAGGGAAAATGAAAGGTAACTTGGACTCATAAGTCGTATGACATAAATATGTGATTTATGTGAATGTATCAGTGTTGGCCATCTATCAATTGCTAATCTTTTAGTCATTGTAAATGGTTGGTTTAGTATATTTCTACTGGGCTGTGGCTCACCCTATATGGGAATATCATTTTCAGGTGCAGGAAGCATGCCACCTCCAAGGACATAGCTTGGGAGGCTAGAGGCGGACATAATGTTGTCGTTTTACTTTTTGATGTATTACATGTAAATACAAGCCAAGGGCTTAATGTGTATGAGTTAGTACTCTTTTGTTGTAACCAAGTGTTAACTTGGAAAGCTGTAAGCCTGTAGGGAATTTTCTTTTGTTGTTAACATGTAATACTTTTCGTAATGAAACTCTGAGAAATGAAAGAATGTGGAACTTTTGAATATCAATGCATGTCTTATTTGTTGGGTTTAATGTTATTATTTTGAGGGCGTTACAACTTGGTATCAGAGCGTACCGGGTTCGAATACTTTGGGTACGTGGGAAGTGATTAGTATCACAATGGGTTTGTCTCGCTTGATAGAGACTTAGATGTAGTATCATATGCTATATGCTTAATTGATAACATGCTTATGTGACTATGTGGGTATGGGATTTAATTTCTAGGATGTTGATTGGATCCTTGGGTTTCTGGGAGTCTTGTTGGAAAAGCACTTGATCAATGCTGTTTCTAACCGGAACTCTAGTAACGCCTCGGGACTATCATTATCCGGAAATGAAATTCGTAAGTGCTTATGTGTTTATGTGCTTACGTGGAGTGAATTACAGTTGTCCATGCATTAGGACGTGAGTGTTTAGTTTCGGCACATTTGTGAATGTGCTAATGTTCTGTGTTACCTTTATTAGGATGTCAGGACGAGGAAGAGGTGCTAGGCGTGGTAGACTTGCGAGGCAGGAAGTGCCGTTACAGGGTGAGATTCCGGCAGTACAGGAGGGAGTTGGTCAGGCCAATGTGGCCGAGCCAGTGGGTCAGCAGGCTATGGGTGCCTTGGCCAGAGAGATAGCAGGAGCTTTGGGTATTCTTAGAGCTGGGAATCAGGCAGCTGAGGCTGGGCCTTCTTTCTTGAAGAGGGAGTTTTTCCGGTCTAATCCGGATGAGTTTATCAGGGATCCGAAGGAGCCACTGAAGGCTGATGAGTGGCTAGAGCAAATGAGTAAGACGTTCGAGATGCTTGGCATCGAGGACGGAGCACTGAAAGTGACCTTGGCATCCTTCCAACTGAAGGGAGATGCGGGTCAGTGGTGGAAGTACGAGAAGGCTCGTGTTGGTGGTACTTGGGAGGCGTTTATAAATGCTTTTCAGGAGAGGTTTTTGTCTGCAGCAGCTAGGGAGAAGCTGAGGGATCAGTTTAGCCGGCTTAATCAGCAGGGCTTGTCAGTGGCCGAGTTTGAGGCTACTTTTACCAGTCTGTCCAGGTTTGCACCTGAACTGGTGGCGTCTGAGGAACGTCGTTGCTATGAGTTTGAGCGGAAGTTGAGGCGGGGCCTCAAGTTGAGGGTTGGTGGGTCTTACATCCGAGAGTATAGACACCTAGTGGACGCTGCAGCTCATATGGAGCTCATGATGCAGGAGGAGGATGAGGGGCAGAGAGGCTCCAAGAGGAGCCAAGATGGTCAGGGAGATGGCAGGAGGCAGAGGGGTTCTAACCCTCAGCAATCGCAGGGTGGTTTGCACCTGAACCTCATGACGAAGGTAGTAGCAATGATCGGTGCCATGATGATACACGCAATATTTGGTGGGGTCATGTCTGGCAGGGAGTAGGTCAGGTAGAGGCTGAGGATCAAGGGGTTTGAGATACCCTCTTTCCATTAGGACTTTTAGTGCGTTGGTTAGGCTCATGTAGAGGGGGGTGAAAGTTCTACCTTGAGCTCAGGCTGGGCTGGCTGTTTGTAGGCTTGATTTGGCAAAAGGGTCAGTGTAGACGCGTCCGCGAGGGACCCCGCTATAGTTCGAACTCGATTTGTGTCACGGTTCTTAATCTGAACCAAAGAGTCCAAATCTGACAAATCGTTTTGAGAAATAGATTTTTGAAAAGAAGTGCCAAACATGGACTACTTTGCCAAATACAGAGTCGCCACCTAAATATTTTTTAAGGGAGAATTTAGGAAACCCTGACTCGGTGCCAAAGGCCACGCGTCCGTCATCACCAAAGTTGCCTCGGCTCGGGAGCTAGGGTACGATTGGGGAAGGTCAGCTATGAGCACCCCCTCTCGCCTGATCCGAAGATCGGCCTCTACTAACCATGATATCCGTTTTTGAAAATGTTATGTGTCCTTATCCCGATCATTAGCCTAGAATTACTATGTTATACGCACAGCAAACAAGTATAGACTAGATTGCCTATTTTGGGAACAAGCATTGCATATCCGTTTGTTTTGGAAAAATGTTTTGGAATTTGCTACTCACAAGTAGGCTAAAACACGGATTTCAATGAGCTATTCCAACTCAGACAATCCAACCTTCACCCACAGGCATTCAAGCAGTTATATCACATAAGCAGCTAGCCTCATGGTAATCATGCTATCATGGCAACGCTCACACGCATGCAAGGATGCTAAAGCATAAATACTTACATCGTACTCCGTGCCAAAACAAAGAACTTGTTAGCAATCAATGCATGATCCAAGTCCATGTTTAAATGTCTAATGCAACGCATATGGAATGTCACTAGAGTAGGCTCGGCTATTCTATGAATGACATGTGAAAATGCACAAGTAGCATGTATTCAAGTTAGATTTGAAATACTAATGCAGTTAGCATGATGCGCCGAGCCCGGTGCATGCAATACTGATGAATGATGCACGCATGCATAGCATAAGGTATGCTAAATTAAACATGTCCTATTACTAACCATCAAAGCAGGTAAGTAAAAGGGGAGAAAGAAGTGGGGGTTGGAAGACATGCACACACTCACCCACACTTATTACAAATTCGCCCTCGCTCGGAGGGACCAAAAGAATAATACAACTCAAATAATGAATTAACTAACCTAGCTAATTAATTATTACAGACCAACTAAATTAATTAAACAAAATAATTAATTTAAGAAAGCAAGAAAAAGGGCCTCGGGAAGAGAGCTCAATGCACGCGTGCTCGGGTCTTGCTCGGAAGTCCACTGCCATGCGTAGGCTGCCTCTGTTTTCCCTGCTCTACCCCTCTGAAAACTTCCAAAGTCTCAGAATTGCTTCCCTAGACATGGGAGACACCACCGGCTGAGGAGAATGGCCACCGGCAGTAAGATGTGATCATCGGCTGTTGATGAAGTTATCGGCCACGGATGGATTGCCGGTCGGCACTATATGCAGTCGGTCGGCAAAAAGTTCCTGCAGAATCTGTTTGACAGCAACAGAGGACAGGGCTTTGCATGGCAATGCAATTCAAGCAATGTATGCACCGACCATATCCCTTATCATGTTTATGCCTCAAAGGGACATGGTCCTTGGTTCTCGGACCATCAATCGCGCATTTCAATGTGTGATGGCCCAAGAGACCAATTTATGCATATTGATTTCAAATGCAATGCAAACCAACAAACAAGTGAGGAGCTCAACCTCAATCATGGATAATCAAGAGACAAAGCATGCATGCAATGCAACCTAAGCATGTTAACTAGGCATGCAACATGGTAATGCAAACAAGCATACAAGGCATGTGACAACTATGCTAATTACTCAAGCATGCAAGTATGCAAAGCATTCAACATGTTAGGCAATTCCAACTAAGAGAAATGCATGCCAAATGCAAAGTCACTTAGACATGCCACAACACGTGATAGGCCAAGCATGCAATCAACACACATGGTAAGCATGCAAACAAGCTAAGGATGGACTTAAACATGATTAGACAATTCTTAAACAAACCAAAATTAGTGGCCAAAGTGCTCGAACATGAAGGACTAATAGGCACACAAACATCCATGCAAATGATCTTCAACACTTCAAGCATTAAAGAGCAATTCTCAAGCACACTCAAGAGGATGCAAACATGGACATATAGCATGCAAATTAAGCCTTGAAAATCATGCAAGAACATGGTGCCAAACCAACCCAAATAATGGAATCAAGGTATGCAAGCAAAGTCCAAGATTCAAAGGAGGCTAAAAGGGTATTGAACCACACTTAACAAGACCAAACATGGCATGAATCCAATGATCCAAAACAGAGTTTTAGCACCTAAAACAAAGCCCAAAAGATTACTTAGATGGAATCTAAATGACTTGAATTCAAAAGCATGCACAATGACCAAAACATGGAGCATGCAACACAAGCCTTTGACACATCAAAGAGGCCATGAAATGCAAGCATACAAGCATACTAAGTGGACTGAAATGACATGGAAAATGGTCCCAACCCACTAAATCAAAGCAAGTAATGCATTCTATACACTCACACCCTTAAGGCCAACAAGCCAAAATGCAAAGGGGCTACGCAATGCATGCCAAAGTCGACCCAAACAACTAAGGACAGACCTTAATCATGGCAAAATAAACATGAAAGCTTCACAAAGCTAGGCCTAAAGCATGCTTGAACAAGGGTTAAAACCTAGATGCATGTTAAGGCAACAAAATGGCATTACAAGGCATGTATGCTAAGCAAGCATGGTGTACCAAAACCAACTAAAAACAGAGGCATATTATGACATAATAAGCACAAAAATCAGCTAAGGCATGGTCAACATGAACCTAAACATGGTGCTCCCTCAAGAGGCCAAAAAATGCCCTTTTCAAGGACAACAAGGAGAGGGGGTGGCCCTCTCCTTCTTGGGACCTCAAGGCACCATCTTCACCTCTGAAATCCCTCAAGATTTCAGTGGTGAGGAGGCCCAAACACCAAGGTCTCGGAGCTCACCCAAAATGGCACAAAATGGAGCCTTACAAGGCTTAAGAGGGGTCAAACAACCCCAAATCACAAAACACTCTAAACAAACTGTTTAGAGGGCCTAAAAAAAGAACTTTTTTATGTTATATACTAAACACAAAAACAGTTGTAAGGTAGGCTAAAAGGCTATCCAAGAAAGGGGTAAAAAGGGGCAAAGTTGTTACCCTTGAAGACTTTCTTCACAAATGAAGCTCTAGCAGCTTCTTCAGCTCCAAACCAGCTCCAAGAACTCCAGGAACACTCCTTTGGCCCTCAATAACCAAGAAAAGGTGTAATGGTGAGTGTTTGTGTGCAAAAGTAAGACCAAACACACACTAAACTAACAAGAGAGGGAAATATAGAGATGGAATAGATACAAATTCCTAACCCTAATGTTAAACCTCTCTAAAAATGTTGTCTAACCCTAATGCCAAGAGAGGAGCCCTCTTCTTATAGGCAACTCCCTCTTGTAAGACTTCCAAAAGAAGCCATCCAAGAGGGAAATCCCTCCATATACGTGTATGGAGGGGAGCAGAGTGGGTGCCAGCTATCACAGCTGGCACAAAATATCTACTAAAAGTAGATGAACAGTGATCGGCCATTCAAAATTGCCATTTTGGCAAAATAAATGGCGACCGGCAACAAAGAGTGCCGATCGGCAATATACATTGCCGATGGCATAAAATCACTGGCCGGTGGCCTCAAGCCATGGCCGGTGATGTGTGGGGATGCCTCACAAGGCATTCCCTGCCCCTTCAAGGCAAAACACAAGTGTTTGGTGCAAAACCAGACACAACACGGTCGAGTTGAGAGATCCTGAGGCAAGGCGCGCAACCGAGACCTCCGGGAACTCAAGACGAACACAAACAAGGGTAACCACCAAGTGTTCCAATGGTGCCGTCCAAGTCTTGAGGACGGTCAAAAATGGGGTGTCTACAGTCAGCTGTGGCGACTGTATTGATTTCAGTGGGTTTGGGAATAGTGCTACTGCCAGCATTGGTACTCCCAGCAAAAACCCTCGTTCTTGGTTCACTTGTTATGGGAATAATCCCTCTGTTGAATGGACTCTCGATCTGAACCCCCAATTCATGCAAACTTTTGAAAGTGAACAGTGGAGCCACTATTAACTTTTGCAACATATCAGGCTCAAGGTTTTGCACCACTATCCGGATTTGGTCCCTCTCAGAAGGGTGATTTGTCATCTGTGCTGCCTTCGCTCTCTACCTTGCAACAAATTCCACAAAAGACTCTGCAGGATTTTGGTGGGTTGCTTCAAGGTCTTGAATGGTTATTGCAAGTTGGGTATTGTAAGAGTACTGATTGACAAAGGCCTTAGCCAATTCTTCCCAGTTTAGCTTCACTGTATCCTCCAACTTGGCGTACCAAGTGGCTGCTATACCCGACAGGGTTCTTCCATGCAGAGAGAGTTTCTGAGGCTTAGTCAGACCCATCGGTTTCAGAATTTCCAAGAAAAGCTGAAACGGTCAATGTGTGGCATTCTGAATCTATCTGGGAGCCTTACAGTAGCCTTAGTGTACCCATCCTCAATGTCGGGAATGGAGTTAAGGCCCTGTGCCTTTTTGAATTGCTTCTCAAGGTTAGCAATTTTTAATGAGGTCAGGTCGAGCTCATTAATACCAAAGGGATAAAGCCTCTCATTAGGCTGCACTAGGGGTTTGAAAACCTGAGCTTGAGCCAACCCTTCTCGAGGATTCGGACCTTCTAAATCTTCAGCTAGCAGAAGTGGGTCAAAGTTCGGCTGGGGTCCTGAGGCTGGATGTGTGGTAGGTGCCCCAGACGGGCGTTGCATTTCAACATTGGTCTCATCATGCATGGCGATTCCCTGGTTTAACACCGCTATCATGGCCACAACTTCTTCCAGACTCTGTGCCATCACGGTCTGCTGAGTTTGAACAAAGGTGATCTAACTAGTGACTGTCGGAACAATGGAACCGGTGAGCCCTGACTGGCCTTTCTTTGCCTTGCCTCTAGCGAAGGAAACACTAGTTGCCCTTGAACTAAATCTCTAACCTGACAAAGTCTATCAACACAAGTCCAGTGTACCTGGGGGATATTGGAGCCTTTGGAAGCTATAGTTCCAGGACTACCTAGCAAAAAAGAAAACAGACAACACCTCAGCCTGATTTCACTAGGACAGATATGAGCATAGCTGAATAACTGTACTCTTTATTGAATTTTTCCCCAAAACAAATAACAATTTGGCAACTGCTATGCACATCCTTGTACAGTTTCATTGTAAAGCACATACCAGTTAAGTAAGAGCCAAAACACCCCTATAATGGGGTAGGATTACCCTGTTCTAGTTTCGTCAGGAGCTAGGGTTTCACTATGCACAACAAGTGGCTTTACACAGTCCTGCATTCAAGTAAGCAACCTGTCCTAGTTTGGAACAAACTCTATGGCTTCTGATATGCAACTAGGCCGATTGGTCAAAATTGGTACCTCAGCAAGACTACCTAATATACCTCTCACACCTAACACCAAGAAGTGAAAGGAGGATCAAACGGTATAGCGGTAGTCCAGATCCAAGGGTTGTGTTCCCATCGTGGCAGAGCCCATAACCGGTTAGCCTTTTGGCAAGCTTTTCTAAGCAAGCCTCCGGCAAACCGTTCAGGAATAGCATATGGCAAACATTGTGACTTAAGCACACCGATACAAAGGTAAATGCAAAGAAACACATAAGTGTAAATAAAATAACATATCATGAGTTCGAGTCAAGTTCTCTAAATCCCCAGCAGAGTCGCCAGAAACTGTGGACTCACCTTTTTCTGTGCCCCCACCTTTCGGAAAGGGTTTGAAAAGAAATGCTTTACAGTTCGGACTCCCGCAGTTCTGAATCTAGTCTTATAAGTGCAATGTGAAACTGATAATCACCAAAGAGTCAAAATTCGGCAAACCTTTTTGGAAAATCGATTTTAAATCAAATAATGCCAAAATTGGACTGCTTTGCCAGATACAGAGTCGCCACCTAAATATTTTATTTTGAAAAAATTTAGGAAACCCTAACTCATGCCAAAGGCCACGTGTCCGTCATCACCAAAGTTACCTCGGCTCGGAAACTTGGGTATAAGGGGGGGAAGGTCATGAAATGAGCACCCCCACTTGCCCGATCAAAAGATCGGCCTCTACTAATCATGATATGATGTTTTATAAATATTATGTGTTCTTATTCTGATTATTAAACTAGCTTTACTATGTGATGCACACGCATACAAGTATAGACTAATCGCAAGACTTGGAACAATTCAACTCATGTTTGTTTTCGAAAATGGTTTGAATTTGCCACCCTCAAGTGGGCTTAGAGATGCGTATTTGCCACCAAACATAGTGGGCTTATAACAGGATTTTGCCACAACAAAGTGGCTTAAAACTTACATTCGTTGAATTGTTCCAATTCAAACAACAAGCCTTCATCCACAGGCATTCATACAGTTTAGCATTTAAGTATATAGCCTCATGGTAAGCATGCTATCATGGCAACATGGCAATCACACTCGTGCAAGTATGCTAAAGCATAAAACACACCGAGTACCCCAAGCCAAAACAAAAACTAGTTAGAAAAATGCATGATCCTAACTGTACAAGATGCCTAATGCAACACATGCAATAATGCAATTAATAGGCTCGGCTA
The DNA here is from genome assembly GCF_055761805.1 of Camellia sinensis. Lineage (NCBI taxonomy): Eukaryota > Viridiplantae > Streptophyta > Magnoliopsida > Ericales > Theaceae > Camellia > Camellia sinensis. The sequence goes on from NC_138962.1 coordinate 140,429,664, forward strand.
CTAATATGGCATATGGATCGATTTGAATAACATGCTTTTAAACACGTATTCAAAGAAGTGTATTGAAATTGTAATGTAGTTTGAATGATGCGCCGAGCCTCGGTGCATGCAAGACAAATGAATGGATGTAAACATGCGAACATAAGGTATGCTAATTGAAAATGTCCCTAATCTAACCATCAAAAACGATTAAGTGAAAAGGAGAAAGACGCGAGGTTGGAAGACATACACACACTCACGCACACTTATTACAACATTATGCCCTCACGAAGGAAGGTTCGAATAAATATGAACTAAGCTAATCTAAGCTAAGCTAGACTAACTAATCTAATTAAACTAGTTAGACTAATTATTGCAAATCAATCGAATAACTATCAAACTAATTACTAATTATTACAATACTTTAACTAATTAGCAAACTAATCAATTAAAATGAACGTACACTAACTAAGCATGTGAGATATTAAGCTACGCTGCCACAACTCTGCTTCGGGAAGTGGAAGATGCATGCGCTCGGTTTTCGCCCTGAAAAGCCCTCCGTTTTGCTCTCAAAAGGCTTTGTTTGCAGGGTTGAGTACACTTCAGAGCCCTTCTGCTCCAACTTACCAAATCTCTGCTAAGGATTGCATCAGTGGCTTGCTGCCATGGATGGCTACTGTCGACCCCTTGCCAGCCAAAAGGGTGCCTTGCCAGCCAAAAATGAGGCACTGCCGGCCACTAATGCTCTGGGTCACCACATTGCAACAGAGCACAAACAGAGCAAAAGAAAGGTTTTTCCAAGGGTATGTTTGTACTATACCCCTCCTTATCATCTCAAAACCTCAAAGGAGTGGCACTCTTGGATCCAAAACCACCAATCAAGCAATTTCATTGCATGATGACCAAAGATCCAAGTTGTACAATTTCAATAAATGCACAAATATGACTCAAATGACCACCACCCTATCATGTATGATCAAGGGTGATGGAGACCAAGGAAAATGGCACATTTCATCACTATTGAGTATGAAACGTCCCATTTACCTTGTGTTCAAATTAACGTCCGATCCGAACACATGCAATGCAACACGAAAGATGCTTTATCTTGCCTCTTTTACTTGTCTAATTCTTGTTTACTCATTTTAGCTTGCCAATCCATTCTTTAATTGATTAGTCCAAAAGTGAGTGTTCTCTAATCGAAGAGGTGTCAACCAAGGGGTAGCTTAAGGCAAGAGAGAGGTCATGTCGTTGGTTAGTAGAAACCCTCAAAAGAGGATTGAAACCATTAAGCACAAACCTCAATCTCAAGCTTAAACATAACCCTAAGGCTAACCAACCCTCAAAGCAAATGGAAAATTGAAGAAATGAGGGAGGTTGCAGAGATGTTAAGTGCTGGAATTAGGCATGAAAAAGCATTAAAATGTGCAACCAAGACACACAAATGATGGTTAAAGCCTTAAAACACTAAGCTAGTGAAGGAATTAACACTACAACTATACCATACAAGGCTCAAAAGCAACAACCAGCCCAAAACATAGGTAAAACAGTCCAAAATATAGCTTAAAATATTCTGAAATTAAGCTAACACAAGCTACAATAATAGGCTAAAACATGAAGCATGCTAGACTATTAAGCAAGACACAAAGAGGGGAGGCTAACCCCTCTAACTTTGGACTTCAAAACATGTTTTTAGCCACTGAAATAGCTCTGAAAAACAGTGTTTAAAAGCTCTGAAAAAGATGATGCAAGGGTGGGAAACACAAGGGTAAAGGCCTCCAAAACAAGGTACAAAGAAGGGCTATCAACCCCTCAACCTTTAATGGCTTCAGGACCCAAGCTTCAGTCCAAAAACATAGAGTTTTTATTGCCCAAAATCAGTTGAAAGACATGCTAGAATGAAGACAAAACTAGCTAAGACAATAAGCTAAAACATGAGGTTACACTACAACCATGCAAAAGACTACTCATACAACACAAACAGCTCAAAACAGAGCTAAAGCAGCCCAAATTAGAGGCAAAAACATGCTGAAAATAAGCTAAGTTAAGCTACAAAAACATGCTAACATGTGAGGCTAACTAGGCTTGAAAGCTAGACACAAGGAGGGGACGCTAACCCCTTCAATTTTGGACCTCAAAACAAAGTTTTTACTACTGAAAAAATCTCTGAATTTCAGTGGTTAAAAGGCCAAAAGAGTTGGTTTAAAAAGTGATGAAAAGATGGCACAAAAGCTTAACAAGTAAAGAGACAAGAAGGGTGGACCACCCCCAAACTCAAAATAGCCTCAAACCATCATTTTTAAGCCTAAAAAATAGAGGTTTTTGTAGTTGAAAACCAGGCCAAAAACAGTACAAAAAGATGGCAAAAACATGTATGAAAAACAAACTTAAAGGGTAAAGGTTATACCTCTTGAGGCCAAGCACACTTTAGGCACAAATGAGCCACCAAATCAAGCTAAAATTACCTTCTAAAGCTCAAAGAAGGTCCCAAGGAATCTCAGCCCAAAGATAACCAACTTTGGTCAAGGATGTAGAGGCAAAGGAGAAGTGTATTTCTACTTGTATGCACAAAGGTTCAAGAGAGAGAGGAATGTAGAGAGAGAGAATGGTAGAGAGAGAGACTCCCAAAATATTTCACTCCTAAAATGTTCCAACCTTGAAAACAATAAAGAATGGCCTCTATATATGGAAAACCATGAGCTTTGGTCGAAAATATCTCAAAATAGCTGGAACAACTGAAGGACAAATATCTACAGAAAACTGCCATTTTGCACCAATGACCAACAAGCTATCACTGATGGCTGGCAAGGGTCCATTACTGGCCGGCAAGGCACACTCTTGGCTGGCACATGGCTGGAAAAGGCCATTCATGGCCAGCACATGGCTGGCAAAGCCCATCCATAGCCAGTAACCTCCACCTCTGGCCGGCCAGAAAAATCTACTTTTTGGGCCCAACTTCAACCGGACATATCTCCTTCATATGGACTTATTTGCAGGTCATTCTTGAGCCTAAATTGAAGCCCTGGAAGTTTTCTTTCCAATGGTGGAAGCCTCACATCAAAATTCCAAGTGTACAAGAAGATATTCTTGTTTTAGTGAAGACTGCTTAGTTTTGATCCTACCCGGATTCATGCCTAACTTCTTCTTAGCTAGTTTTCTTCTCTTCTCTTCCATTTTCTTCAAATCCAAACCTCTAAACAAGGTGTTTTGAAAGATTTAACAAAATGCGAGTCTCGAAACATCATAGGAACTTTTTTCAAAAATATTTTGAAAGAGAGGGTATTAAGGTCTAAAAATCATTTTGGTCAAAAGGCTTTGGTCCAAAAAGGGGTTGCGGGTTCGGGATTTGACGCTCTCCTTGCCGAAAAAATCAAACATTTGCACTGCACAGCTTTCATTACTAAGTAAGCAATCAGTGGCGCCCAAGTCTGAAGGGTGGTCAAAAATAGGGTGTCTACAACAACATTCCGTAGTACATTGTTAAAAACACGCCCTTAAAAACTATTTAACAGTGGATCTTGTGCGTCATTTTTACTTTTTCTACAACTACTTTTGTATGCCATAAACTGGTGGGACAAATAACAACGCTCATTATGCGCCGTAAAATATGTAATACAACGACTTATATGCCTACCATAGATAAGTAGAACATACCACGACATTCATAGAATGCTGTGGAGTATTTCATATAATGGCCTAATTTGCTTGCGGAATATGCATTATGTTTTTTTTTTTAATTCAACAGGTTCTATTTTGACTTGTTTTGTACAATCTAACAAACATTACAAACAAGCTTCACAAAACATCAATCAACCACCAAAATATTGTTTTAAGCATAAAAAATAAACTACATCCAATAAATTATGAACATTCAACAATTGTATACACATTCCAAACATCCAAAAACTAACCCTAAGTTCAAAACCATCCAAAAGGACTTTCCTTAAGTTCTAAATTGTCCAAAAAGTTATAAACTATCCAAAATTGTATCATATATAAGTTTGTAAACAAAATCCAAAACTATTCAAAGATTACAAAAATCTATTCATCAAAGTCATCAAAAACTATCCATAGATGTTAGGATTTCTACTCAAAGTCAAAGCTAATGAAATGGGTTGGCCAAGCAATAGTGCTTTCAATAGCATCCTCAAGCACAAACATCTCACGATTAGGGTGAACAATGGCGCATCGACTATGACGTGGTTAACCCATACTTTCCAACACCCTGGGCCAAGAGGCACATGATGTACCAATGCTTTAGAATTTGTTGATGCAATTGTGCCTTCCGCAACCACCACCTTTGTTACATTCCAATTCATTTGCATCGTGCAACTATTATTGGAATTATGGTTTTTATAGGCTTATTTAGGGTCAACTTTGAGCTCAAATTTGAGTGGGTCCCCCATATCTTTTGGGGTGGGTCCAAAGAGGTGACGTTTTCCTTGCCGCATGGCAAATCACACAGTGTAAACAGTTCGTCAAAACCATTTATGAGTGAATGAGAAGTTGATGCCGTTTTCGGGTTCGTGGAATGGACAATTAAAGAAGAAAAATGTGGATTACCTTGAAATGGTTGTCGCACATTGAAACTTAAAGAGAACTTATGTGTGTATAATTATTTTGAATTTTTTGTTTGAATTTTTTTTAAAAATTCTTATGGGATAATTATTTTTTATGTACGAAATTAATTCAAATTTTTGTGCCAAATTTGAAATCAATTTTTTTGTCCAAAAATTGTGCCTTTTCCAGTTCGAAATTCCCAACAGATTAAATTGTTCTAAATAGATTGAAAATTGCCAGCAATTTCGGACAAATTCAAACTAGTTTTCCAGCAGATTTGTTCAAATTTGAATTGCACCTGTTCAATTCAAAAACAAATCTGCTCATTTCAATTTGTACCTGTTCGGATAGTCACTTCTATACCTATAAATACTAGAAGTTTTTTAGCATTTGGATATTCCGAAAATTCTCTTCTTGTCTTCTTTGTGCTCTCTTTAGATATATTCTTCATAATATTTTAGGAAAAAATTCTGAAAGTATAGAACACAGGTTTTAGTTCGCCGTACAGATTGTTTGAAGTGCTACTACAATCTGTGTAGATCATTGTATCCTGGGAGATAGACGCCATTTATACGTAAGCACTGAAGCGGGGCCAATTTGTCAGGGCCAATTTGTCTTAAGGATAGAGTGTCACACACTCGACTTGATCTTTTTTTGTACTTATTCATTTCGGTAAATAAATTCTGTAAGTAATTTATTTTTATTTGTTTGATTTGGTTTCAAGTTATTTATTTTACACAGAAGATTGTTCCAACAATCTTAAGACAGATTCAAATTATTCTATTTATACAAAAAAATTATTTTGTTTCTTTTCTTCCTTTCTTCTTCTTACAGAAATTTTTTCTGTGTTTATACAAAATAATATTCTGGTTGGAAAATACAAATAGTAATAATATACTGTTTATTTTCTTTGACAGCTAGTAGTAATATACTAGCAGTCATTAACAATTTCAGAATATTCGTTTGTGAAGTTGGTCAGAAATTAATTTTGGTCTTCCGAAATAATTTATGAGTTTTCATTAATTAAAATTCTGTTTTCAATATTTTAATTTTTGAAGTGTCAAATAAATATTTTTCTGTGTGGGATTAATTTGTTTAAATAAAATTTTATATTCAAATTAATTGGAAATAAAAGTTACAATTTTTGTTTATTTTATTTTTACAAAATTAAATTTTGTGTTTATGGTTTAATTTTCTGTGTAGTATAAAATTCTAATTATAATTTTGTTTTATAATTTAGAATTCATGGCTACTGAAACTAACGCTTAAACAAGTACTGGTATGGTGACTGCAATTGCTCAAACCCCTAATCTTGTTGTGACTGTGCCAGTCAATCATAGTGAGAAGCTAGAGAAGTTCTTAGGAACTGATTTTAAAAGATGGCTGCAGAAAATGTTGTTCTATCTTATTACTCTCAACCTGGCACATTTCCTTCGTGAGAATGCTCCTACTCTGAACGAGGATGAAACCGATCGGCAAATGGTTGCTGCAATCGATGCCTAGAAACATGCTGATTTCTTTTGCCGGAGCTATATCTTGAATGGACTTGATAATACATTGTACAATGTCTATAGCCCTATCAAGACGACAAATGAACTTTGGGAGTACTTGGAGAAAAAGTACAAAATAGAAGATGTTGGCTTGAAGAAATTTGTAGTAGACAAATTTTGGACTTTGTGATGGTTGATTCCAAGACTGTGATTAGCCAAGTTCAAGATCTCCAACTTGTTTTACATGACATTCATGCAGAAGACATGTTTCTCAGTGAATCCTTCCAAGTTGCTACCTTAATTGAAAAATTACCACAAGAGTGGAAGGAATTCAAGAACTACCTTAAACATAAGTGCAAAGAAATGACTTTGGAGGAATTGATTGTGCGTTTGAGGATTGATGAGAACAACCACAATTCAGAGAAATTAGTTGGTAAGCATCCAATGGAGTCTAAGGCAAATGTGGTGGAACATGCTCTAAAAGCAAAGAAATGGAAGTATTCTGGAGAAAGTTCCTCACAAGGCTCTAAAAGAAGGGAAGCTAAAAAGTACAAGTTCAATGGCAAGTGTTACATAGGGACATCAGGCCAAAGATTGTCGTAGCAAGCGCAAAGGCAAAAGAAAATCAAGCAAGAAGCTTACTCAAGCCAATATGACCGAATTGGACAAAATTTCCAATAGTATAGATAACATAAATCTTTCTACAATCATTTCTGAGGCAAACCTTGTTGGAAATCCTAAAGAATGGTGGGTGGACACTAGTGCTACTCGCCACATCTGTGCCGACAAAAAGATGTTCACATCTTGTTTGTGGTGGACAACGGCGAACAACTTTTCATGGGCAACTTCTCGACACTCTAAAGTTGAAGGACAAGGAAAGATTATTTTGAAGATGACATTTGGAAAGGAACTCACTTTCAACAATGTGTTGCATGTACTGGACATTTGCAAGAATCTTGTTTCCGGATCTCTGTTGAGTAAAAATAGGTTTAGGCTAGTGTTTGAGAGTGATAAATTTGTGCTTACTAAAAATGGGATGTATATAGGGAAAGATTACATGTCTAATGGCCTTTTCAAAATAAATGTAATGACTGTTCTGCCTTCTAATATTAATAAAAATACATCTACTTCTTACTTGCTTGAGTCTTCAAATTTATGGTATGGTAGACTAGGACATGTTAATTATAGATCTTTTTGTAGATTAATTAATATGGAATGTTTACCTAAATTTGACATTAATTTAAATCATAAATGTGAAATTTGTGTTGAACCAAAATTATTTAAAACTTCTTTTCATTCAATTAAACGAAGTACGGAGCCACTTGAATTGATTCATAGTGATATTTGTGATTTTAAATCAATTCAAACTAGATGTGGGAAAAAATATTTTATCACTTTCATAGATGATTGTACTAGATATAGTTATGTTTATTTGATTTAAACCAATGATGAAGCTTTGAAAACTTTCATTCAATATAAGAATGAAGTTGAAAATCAATTTGGTAAGAAAATTAAAAAACTAAGAAGTGATAGAGGTGGTGAATATGAATCACCTTTTGGTGAATTTTGTAAAGAACATGGAATAATTCATCAAACCACCGCTCCTTACTTACCTCAGCAAAATGGAATTGTTAAAAGGAAAAATAGGACTTTAAAAGAAATGCATGTTAATAAGTTCTGGATTACCTCAGAACTTATGAGGGGAAGCAATACTTTCAGTTAATTATATTCTTAACAAAGTATCCCGAAAGAAAGTAAATCAAACACCTTATGAAATGTGGCATGTGAGAGTATTATCCTACAAATACATAAAAGTGTGGGGGTCTTTGGCTAAAGTGGTTATTCCTAGTCCTAAAAAGACTAAGATAGGTCCTAAAACTGTTGATTGCATATTCATTGGTTATGCCATGAATAGTAGTGCATACTGGTTTTTGTTTCATAAGTTAGAACATTCCGAAATGCATGTAAATACTATTATTGAATCTTAGAATGAATCTTTCTTTGAACATATATTTCCAAATAAGACTGGACAAGAGATTAGTACTAATAAAAAATCTTATGATGCTATTACTAGTCATGATCAAGAACAAGATCAACAACAAGAACAAAAAATAGATCAAAATAAGGAAGATGAACCTAGGCATAGTAAATGTGCTAGAACCTCAAAATCTTTTGGTCCAAAATTTTTAAAACTTTTGTTAGAAAATGAGCCTTTAACTTTTCAAGAAGCTATGTCCAGTCCTGAGGCTCATTTATGGAAAGAGGCTGTAAATAGTGAAGTTGAATCTATCCTGCAAAATCACACTTGGGAATTGGTGGATTTGCCATCAGGTTGTAAACCTCTTGGGTACAAGTGAATTTTCATGAAAAAAATGAAAGCGGATGGATCGATTGGCAAATACAAGGTAAGACTTGTGGTCAAAGCATATAGACAAAAAGAGGGTCTTGACTACTTTGACACATACTCGTTACGAGCATAACATCCATTAGAATGGTAATTGCCATTGCGTCTTTGAACAATCTAGGAATTCATCAAATGGATGTGAAAACTGCTTTCTTTAATGGTGAATTAATGAAGAGATTTACATGGAACAATCAGAAGGTTTTTCTGTTCTAGGAAAAGAAAAGAAAGTATGTAAATTGGTTAAATCATTATATGGTTTAAAATAAGTGCCAAAGCAATAACATGAAAAATTTGACAAGGCAATGATGTCAAATGGATTTAAAATTAATGAACATGACAAATGTGTTTATATTAAAAACACAGACAAAGGTCATGTAATAGTATGTCTTTATGTGGATTATATGCTCATCATAGGTAGTAATAATTACATGATTAAAACTACCAAGAAAATATTAAATAAACATTTTGACATGAAGGACATAGGGATTGCTGATGTAATTCTTGGTATAAAAATTAACAAAACATCAGAAGGTTATGTTTTGTCACAATCACATTACATTAAGAAAATACTTGACAAATTCAACAAAGATGATGATCATCTTGCTAGAACACCTGTGGATGTTAATTTGTTTCTTTCTAAAAATATACAGGAAAGTATTTCTCAATTACAGTATGCCCAAAATATTGGAAGCTTAATGTACTTGATGAACTGCACTCGCTCAGATATAGCTTATGCAGTAAGTAAATTAAGTAGATATACGAGTAATCCAGGGTTAGAACACTAGAAAGCAATTATAAGAGTTATAAGATATCTCCGATTTACTCATAACATTGGGCTGAATTATACTAGATATCAAGCAATACTTGAAGGATACTGTGATGCAAGCTGGATATCGGCTACTAGAGACTCAAAATCCACCAGTGGGTATGTCTTTACTCTTGGTGGGGCGACTGTATATTGGAAATCTTCCAAACAAACTTGCATAGCTAGGTTTACTATCGAATCAGAATTTATAACTTTAGATAAAGCTAGGGAAGAAGCAGAATGGCTTTGCCACTTCCTTGAAGATATTCCAATGTGGCAAAAATAGATGTTTGCTATATGCATACATTGTGATAGTCAATCAGCAATTGATAGAGCACAAAGTCATATGTATAACGGTAAGTCGCGACACATTCGTCGTCGACATAACACCGTGAGACAACTACTCTCTAATGGAGTTATTTCCATTGAAAATGTGAAGTCTAAAGACAACATAGCAGGTCCACTAACCAAAGGGTTAGCAAGAGAATTAGTTGAGAATTCATCGAGCGAAATGGGACTAAGCCTATTAAATAAGAGTTACCACAATGGTAACCCAACCTAGTTGACTGGAGATCCCAAGATCTAGGTTCAAAGGGACAATCGAGTTGTATATGACTCATAAGGATCACTGGGGAGTCAAACTCCTACCCATTTCTATGATAAAATAGTGATGTATGCAACATTTTAGGTTAAGTAATATTTTTAATGATTCTTATATCTAGAAATACCAAGTGGAGTATGGCAGAATACTCTCATAAGAATCACCTATATGAGTGTGAACTGGGTCGGTTCTATGAGATTTGTGAAGGGCTATAATTCTCTAGAACATTCATGAAAGACCAGGTTGTTCAGGGCCAAAATGAACACAATAGTGAGAACCAAACTATGTCTGGTAATATACTGTGTGAGTTCTATTGTCTTGATTTACACAAATGGCTGAACAGTTCAAGACATCATGTTCACTAGTTAGCTAGTAAATCCAATAGTGTCTCACAAGGAAGGTTCAAAATTAAAAGCTACCTATCCTTTGCAGAATATTTGTAATTTCTGTACTCTCTGTAACTAGATCTTGTTATTGCATTTTCTCTCCGTCAAATTCTGTTCACGTGGGGGATTGTTGGAATTATGGTTTTTATAGGCTTATTTTAGGCCAACTTTGAGCCCAAATTTGAGTGGGTCCCACACGTCTTTTGGGGTGGGTCCAAAGAAGTGATGTGTTCATTGCCGCATGGCAAATCACACAGTGCAAACGGTTCATCAAAACCATTTATGAGTAAATGGGAAGTTGACATTGTTTTCAGGTTCGTAAAATGGACAATTAAAGAAGTAAAATGTGGGTTTCCTTGAAATGGTTATCTCACATTGAAACTTAAAGAGAACTTATGTGTGTCTATAAGTTCTAGGTGGGCACACTTAGATTGGGCACTTTAGAAGGGAGGAGTTACGGACAAAGTGAGCCTTGGCTCAAACCACCACACACGCACGCGCACCGCCACCGCCATTCGTCCGACTGGCCGTCGAGCCGAGCCGGGTGTGGATGCAGATGCGGGTTGTGGGTTGGGTTCTTATATTAATTTTTTGGACAAAATTTGTTTGAATTTTTTTGGGACAAAATTAATTCAAATTTTTGGGCCAAATTTGAATTCAAATTTTCTGTCCAAAAATTGTGCATCTTTTAGTATGAAATTCCCAATTGATTAAACTGTTCTAAACAGATTGAAAACTGCCAGCAGTTTCGGACATATTCAAATTGGTTTTCCGGCAGATCTAATCAAATTTGCATTGCACCTATTCAATTCAAAAACAGATATGTTCATTTCAATTTGTACCTGTTCGAACAGTCACTTCTATGCCTATAAATACTAGAAATTTTTCAGCGTTTGGATATTCCAAAAATTCTCTTCTTGTCTTCTTTGTGCTCTCTTGCATAGATATATTCTTCATAATATTTTAGGAAATTTTTTTGAGAGTATAGAACACAGGTTCTAGTTCGCTGTAAAAATTGTTTGAAGTGCTAATATAATCTATGTAGATCGTTGTTTCTTGGGAGATAGATGCCATTTATCCGTAAGTATCGAAGCGGGGCGAATTCATCTTAAGGGCTGAGTGTCACACACTCGACTTGATCTTTTTTGTACTTAATCATTAATTTATTTTTATTTGTTTGATTTGGTTTCAAGTTATTTATTTTACATAAAAGATTGTTCCAACAACTATCATGAAAGCAATACATAAAATAATTTAATGAATTGAAGACAAACTTAAGGTTATTATTAATGCCATATAAAATTTACCCAAATATCTTCATCGCCTTCACTGTTTCCGTCACCCTAAAAAAATTATAATACAATATCAAGTTATATTTGTTTACTCAAATTTAGTAGACGATGTGGGATGTATATGAAAAATTGACAAAAGCTCTTGAGTAGAAAAGCAAGTAAGCAAACAAAAGCACAAGCACGGCAAAAATGCAAATGACTAAATTAATAATGCCATACAAAATTTAACAAAATATTTTCTTGTGAGTGCATCCTATGTTTACCACCTCCGTACACCCGATGTTCACCTCCACTGTTTTCCTCACCCTAAAAAAAATTGTGATATGATGGCCAGAAACATTTGTTTACTCAAATTTAGAATCTTAATGTAATCCATATGCAAAATGACAAGCTTGAGTAGAAAAACAAGCAAGCAAAAGCACAAGCATGAGAAATGTGCAAGTTTACCTGGGTTTCTCCATGTGAGTGTTTCTTCCCATTTGCCCCTTTGCTTGGCTCATATAAGTATTAATCAATTTTTTATTTTTTACAAACTTTGTGAAATATCCTTCTATCTAAGATGGGCAGCACATGTGACAAGCAATTCCGATTTTTATAAATGTACACGAGACCCATTATGATAATAAATTTAAATGAGAAGTCTATGGACTGTGTAGTTTTTTTTTCATAAAATTAGAAAAAAAGACAGAATTAGAAAAAGCTACCTAGGATTCTCCATGAGAATTTTTCTTGCCTGTTGCATCTTCGCTTGGTTCCTACAAGTTTTAATTGAAAATTTTTAAAACTTTTATGAAACATCATTATATATAACTTATATTGTCACATTCTTGATTGTTTTTTTACCTCATTTTGCCTTTTTCCTTTTAACATTTCAACTCTTATCTCTCGGAGTTCTTGTTCTAAGAGCAGCAATTTTTGATTTAGTTTTCTCATATTTTGATTTTGGTATGCTTGTGCATCAACTTTCGATGGCAATGCTCTAAATCCAAGCCCTCTTACGCTACCACGCTGTTCTGGACCAAACGCATGAACAATTACATCATCTTTGATAGACGTTGGCCTTTCTTTTGTAGAAGGCTTGTGAAGCTCTTGAACCTTATTCTATAACATATAACATTTATGACAAGGAACCCAAGTCAAACAATGTAATATGTATAAAATCTGCGAAAAAGAAATAAACAGTGCAAGAAACATTTGGATTTTTAAAACTTGAACAAGCCCATAGCTAGTTTGAGCTTAAGCTTGCCATGAATTTGGTTTGTTTGCAGCCCTAATCTACAGTGTTAAGTCACTTTGTTGTTCCTATTTTATGTTGCATATGTTTATCTTTTCAATGATCTTCATAACGTGCTCAATGTTGTGGCAAACAACATTGTTGTCTACCACTTATAGATGTGTGACTTTTATCTTGGAGGAGAGCATGATTGCCTCATGTAAATGCCTAATCTGAATTACTTTGAACAAATTATAGGGTTGGAGACTATTCAGCAGTGTCGTGGTTTGAAAATTGAGAAGTCTGTTCTTTTCTCTGGGCATGGAATGGTTAGTTTTAGTTCTTTCCCCTCTTTTCTTGTTAATGACTAAGCTTTTAGGGAGAACCAAAGGCAAGACCTCTTATTTGTTGAAGTATGTTTTCTCATGTTAGCTTATTATCAAGATGTTTCTGCAAACTAAAAAGAAAAAGGAAAAGGAAGATCAACTTACTAATGTATATTTATGACAAGGATCTTCTTAACTTGCTGAAGTATATTTATGATACAGATCTTCCTAACTTGCAGTAGTAGTCTAAGTCCAAGTCAGACACACAGCCCACTCATGTGCAACCCATTTAAGGGTTACAGGGCAAGACAGGGCTGCAACCTGAGCCATAGCCTGGGCTGCAGCCAATCCACAACATGGACAGTTGGCCAAAGCATTACAAGTCAAGGCAGAGCTACTGCCAAGGTCACAACCATGGCCACAGCTCAGAACAACAGAACACCGCAGTTGCAGCCACAACTCAGTCCAACAGAGCAATTGCATCAAATGCAGAGCCAATACATTCAAGTTCTTCTCTGATTTTCTTTAATTTTAACATGAGGAGCAAGTGTAAAGCAATAGCCAGCAATCTTTCAATTGAATTGAATGAAATCACAAGCTTTAATAACATATTAAGCTTTAATACACAGTTATAATGCAATATATACATATTAAGCTAATTCATACCACTGCTTCCTGAAGCACTTCATTGACACATTTCCCCTCTATCTTGTATGTCCTTTGAGCCAAATTTTCCCGTTTTGTTCAAATACTCATCTGATACTCTGAAAACTTTAAATTATTATTAATTATATCCAAACAAAATGAGTACCTTAACATTTGAAAACATATTTATGGTTCTGTTTAGAAATAAACCTTGGAAAATGTACCTATGTTTTGTCCATCTTCAACTTTCCACTTCCTAACAAATTGCATCCACAAAAATTACTCGAATTAGTTACATGCATCAATGCTCAAAATGATTAGCAAATACACTAAGATGGTATTTTAAAGTTTCAGATAATCTAGAATCTAGAATTGTAATTAAAAACCATTAATTGACCTTTTTTTTAATCAAATAATCAAATTAACCCAAAGATTTATTTATAAAAAAAAATTTCGAATCTAGGAAGAAATGAATTGAACAAATACAAATTTCATATAACGACACACATGCATTAAAATATTTGTGTATGCATAGAGTGTAACGCCTTGAAATAAACACAATGTACCCATCTCCTAACAGCTAATAAATATCAACATAACTGATGTGATGAGCCTTCATCAATCAGAGTCTAATATACAAAGGGTGACATATGCGATATACATTCATAAACAGTACATCCTAAATCTACAGTATGTGTTACAAGATAGTGAAAAGAAATGAAAGCTAAACAGATAACCATATGCCCGATTGGCTTATATCTTTCCCAAGTCAATGCTTGGGTACATCAAAAGTGAGTCTTGAGCTTAATACAAACAAAGCGCTAGACTTGTACAAAATTAAAAACAAAATAACAACAATGAGCCTTCAGCTCCACAATCCTCCAAAGCTAAGTCCTTGGTGGAGGCATATTATCTACACCTGAAATGTTTTTCCCACATAGGATGAGCCAAATCCCAGTAGAAGTAATCCAACACAATGTATGAATCTTAACAAAGCTATATGGTGGATGCATATGCAATGCTCGTGCCAAAAACATTTTTACATCTCTTTCCAAAATAATGTCATGGTTCATAAATCATTCCATTTACAACAGATAATAGGGTAGTGAATCACACTCTGGAAATTTCAAAATAATACAAACTTTTCCAAAAATTTTGTCTGGAGGAAACCGTAAACCGGGATCCATGTAAACGTAGGCTATAGAAGCACTACTTTTGCCATTTCATGAAAATTTCGTCCATAGGATTGGCACCCATGTATACGCGCGGTTTTCGAGACTTTCACCCTGGACACATAGGCCAACTTAATCTTAGTGTTACACACCTTCTTCCCAAGTCCACCCATTTTTCTCAAATCATATACATTTTTAATGCATTAATCAATATGCAACCATGCTCAATACACAATGGATGAGAATTGAGTTTTAATTCACCTAATCCTCATACAATTTCTACAACAATCATAACTATCCTCTATCGATAGCCCAAAACAAATATCTCTAACGGATAAATAAATTTCTATTAAAATTACACTTTTCCAAAATCTCAAATGGGAGTGATAATACATATCCAACTCTACCCTCATCATTGTCATCATTTCAATTTCACAATTTCCAATATCAATTCCATTTTCTCTTTAAAATCTCAACATTTACATCTTAGGGAAAAACCCCTTTCTCTTTAAAAATCCATTTCAATGCAAGAAATACCTCATTTCAACATATGTTAACCCCAAACTTATGATCACAACCTTTTTCAAGAAACCATTTGAAAACCTCACTTTTACATTTTGATTTCAAACCCTAGGTTTTTGCCAAAAGCCCCCAAACCATTATAATATTTGAAATATCAAATACCAAATGCAAAACCCATACTAGAGTGTGGAGAATCCCTACCTCGAAGCTAGAAGACCAAGGAGAGAAAGGAGAAGCCTCAAAGAAGCCGAAATCCACTTTTGTTCAAATGAAAAGAGAGTCTACAAAGTGTTCTACCTTTTTAACAAAGAGAGTAGGGTGAAGAAATCACTAGATCTTGGTGTTTTTGTAGAGAGAAGGTAAGTTTTAGAGAGAGTCTGTCTAAATCTAGGGTTATTTTTGGAATGTTTAGAGAGAAAGTGAAATGAAAAAGTGACCCAAAAAGGTGGTTCTGCGATCTGATATATGCATAGTTTGCTCGAGCGGAAGATGTGTCGCTCGAGCAACCAAACACAATAAGTTTTACCACTCGAGTGCAAGAAGCTTAGCTCGAGTGCAGAATACAAACTCCCAGAAGTTTTACAGACAGAAGATAGTCGCTCGAGCGCAATAAACTTCGCTTGAGTGAAGAATACAAACTCTCAGTATTTTTACAGACATGCAAAAGTACTGGAGGTTCACAAAGACCGCTCGAGCGTAGGAAGTGTCGCACGAGTGAAGAAACAAAAATCTGGGCAACAAAAGTTTGAAAAACAAGCTGCCAACCTGTTCCAAACACAATCAACACATTCCAAAGCCAAACTCAAAGAGATATAAGGGGAAACAAGGCATGGATAACTATATATAACAATGAAACCTGGATCCAAACATTAATTGGGTTAGGTTCAAACCAAAATCGCTATATAGAGTTTTCATATTGGATATGGAAGGATTACATTACGAATCATCTTATAGTACAAAAGTAACAATTTCACAGAACAAAAAAGAAGGTAATACAATTAATTTAAGTAGGTTGAGACACTATAGCACTTTAAAAATAGTCCAAAAATCCCAATAAGCAAACATACAAACATAAAGCACAATTGGCATAAAGAACATTATTTGAGGGGAAAAAAAAAAATTAATAGGAGCAGTACGGCGAAGTAAAAAATAATATCAGAATGTCCTTTAGAGTCATTTTTACTCCATTCCATCCCAAGAAGCAAACAAAGAGTGAATAATTATTTCTTGGACTATAATACAACAACAACAACAGTAACAGTAGAATAATAAAGCACCTCAACTTCAGCAAGCCAAGCTGCTGCAGCCATAAACCAAATCGAAGACAGAGTTGCTGTCATGACCCAAACTCGCCCCTATAAGTTTAGCATCATGACTGGCCAGTAATATTAGATTGCCTATGACCTCGATTAACAAAATCACTCTTGAGTATAAATTACGAGGCTTAGCGGAAGCAATATAAGGTTTGAAAATAATCCATCGAGCTGTGCTTATATAAAAAAAGACCTCATATTATAGTGGAGCAACCAGTTTATATACATACATCACAAAGGTCCTAAACATCTAATTCATACATTAAAACTCCACAATTCAAGATTAAACAAAAACCCCATATACAAGTACCAAAACAAAATTTCAAAAAAAACAAAAAAGTGTTTTGACTTTGCTTGACTCCGTTCGAGCCCAAGCTTGCTCCTCGGAAGCTCTTCAAAAATGCCAACAATGGGGTAGACTCCGAGGCTTCTCTTCTAACCTTGATGTTCCGTTTGCTCACCTACATATACATATAAATAGTGAGCTAGGGCCTAGTGAGTAATAATAGAATAAAGAGGTTATATGAATGAAGTTCGATAACAATTCTAATATCCATTTGCAATTTTATCCAAATCTCGATATCAATAACTATTTCATTCCATTTGTGTGGCACATCCAATAGAGTAACAATGCATCAATGGAAATGGGACAATAAGGGTCAATCAATAAGACCACAATGGGTCAATTAATATTCCATATTCAATGTGACCACGTGGGTCTAACATCAGAGATCTCTGTGTTTCAATTATTCTAATGGGCCACAATATTGTTTTCCCCAGGCGAGGGCCAATGGGCCATGGTATTATATCCCCCAGGTGAGGGCCTATTAAAGAATGGGCCTTGATATTGTTTCCCCAGGCAAGGGCCTCACTATTGGATGCCACGAATACAATTCAAAAGAGAATCTTCATTCATTCATAGGAAAATAACGTTTCAATAAATCATTCCATCAATCAGATATTGATTTCCAGAACAATAATAGTTTTGAAAATAAATATAACTTGAACATATCCTTATAAAGTTACTACTCATAGTGGGTTCTACCGATGCTAGGCCTCAAACGCCCACCTAAACAAAACACATAACAAATACACAATTGAAGCACCATTCAAAAACCGTTTCACTTTAATTTAACTCTTCTTACGTGTTTCTAACTCATTCCATGACTATATGAGTCTAATTGGTGCCTAAGAGTACTTGAAATGATATGAGGATGCAAGTATGCACTTAAAAGAGTTAATCAAAATTTGTTGAAAATAGGGTCTTCGCTTGAGCGCAACTTTGGTCGCTCGAGCGGTCTACAAAACTCTGCAAAACTTTTGGGAACTTGATTTTTACGCTCAAACGACACTTTTCGCTCGAGCGAACTGGTCGAATTCTGGAATTTCCAAAATTTTGTTTAAAGCTCAAAACATGCATTCAAAGGTTCAAAACTGGTATATTTGGGACAAAAACATGGGAGAACATTATAGAACATGAAAACATAGTTAATTTGAAACCAATTGTTCAAAATCATGCTCCCAATTTCCAAATTCAAACTTAAACCATGATGGTGAAACCATGCATGGCATGAATTGCACTCTTTTCTTTTCAAAACTTCCATGCATGAGATGAGAAGTGTTAGAGCTAAGAAATATCTTCAAAAATGTCAAATATAGTTTCATGCAATCGGAAAATTCCATGAAATTCAAACTCAAATTGGTGATTCATGCATATGTATATGATTAACTCAATTCTTCCAAATTCAAGGTAATTCATGCCTCTATTGTACAATTACATGCAAATGAACTCAAGAACTAGATGAGTTAAACTTCTACATGTTTTATTTACAAGGATTAAGGTTGAAGATCATTCCTAAGGCTGGAATTCAAGTGTACTCTAGTTCAATTCTTCAAATTTCCTTCAATTCCTTTACAATTCTCTTCTCTCTCTCTCTCTCTCTCTCTCTAGAGTTGCTTTTCACTCTCTATGCTTGTTGATTGCCAAGTCTCTCTCAAATTTCAACTCATGTGACGTATAATGTGAGTTCAAAGCATGATTAAGGCCTTATATAAGCTAGCTTAAGACTAATTAATCCCACTTAATTTTAATGAATCCTAATTAATTTATCTAATTATTTTAATCCGAATCAAATTTCAATTAAAGTTGCCATAAAAATCTAAATATTCTAATTAGCCTATTGGGCTAGTCAATTTTGGTTTCTAAAGCCGTTTGGGCTGACAATTTCTAATTCTAAGTCGATAAGTAAACATATTTTCCATGTATCGATAGATAATCACAAAATTAAGCATATAATCACACAATTAAACACACAATCATGCAATTAAGCTTATTAAAATAATGTAATATAATATTACGGAGGTCAGAGTCGTCACGGCTGCAGCCTCAGAAGGCGAAGGCCCAGCTGTATTAGATCTATGCTGCAGCCGATCAATGTTCAGCCACCGTCACAAGCCAGGCTGCAGCCTAGACCAGCCAAGCCGTAGCACATGCCTTAATCCAGAATAAAGCAACAGCTAAAGCTGCAGCACTTCAGCCTCAATTTAACACGCGTGGAACTCAAAATACATTGTAATAGAATTAGTTTGAGTTGTTAGTCTATTAGGAGCTGACCATAGTTTAGTTAAGTAGTTGTAACTTTGGTTAGGCAGTTGTGGTTAGGTTAAGTAATAGATTGTATATAATAAATGTAATCCTTGGTTTCGTACATCAATTCATGGAATAAAATATAATCTTCTTCAGATTTTCTTTAAAATATTGTTTTGGAGTTAAGTGAAGCATCAATTTTTAATTGAATCTAAAGCATGAGTTTTCCTTGTATCAACTACTAAAAATTCTTAGCAAAGACTATAATGACAACAAGTAATTATTTTACATGAACATAATCATCATCTTATGAACCCACATCATCACCAGCATCATCAAACAATAAAATGGGCATTGAAAAAGAAGAAAGATTACCTTGTTTTGCAAAAACTCCAAAACCCCAAATCAATGGGAGAGAAGAATGAGATCTGAAATGGGCAAAACAAAACATTTAATTAGAAATTAAAAAAAAAGTGAGTTTTAAAATAAAATAAAATATCTATGAAAACAGTTTTTTTTATCAGCAAAGAAGTCTTCATTAAAATAAGAAGATAAAGATACAAGGTGATGAATGTGAGCACTAGCACCCACACACCACAAGAAAAAAACAGAAAAAGGATACGAAAAGTAGCTAAGGAGATCTTAGCTACCAAACACTCCGCACACCACAAGACTCTACAAGCATAGAATACAACCTTCCTATAATAGATCCACCTCCCTAGCAACTCTCCACTACCACAGGAAAAAAAGAATAAAAAAATAGCCCACTAACCATTGTTCCCCATAACATGAAAACAATTTCCAACAACATTCTAACAGACACCCAATTTAA
Source organism: Camellia sinensis (assembly GCF_055761805.1). Taxonomy (NCBI): domain Eukaryota; kingdom Viridiplantae; phylum Streptophyta; class Magnoliopsida; order Ericales; family Theaceae; genus Camellia; species Camellia sinensis. The sequence continues at coordinate 140,449,788 of NC_138962.1, forward strand.
TAGACACCCAACAACATTCTAAGAACAACAGGGAGCAGAGAACATTCTACAAGCAGTTGGAGGGGACAAAAGTGGGGGGGAAAAATAATATTAATCACTCTGAAATAATTCCGATGATGAAAAAAGCACAGCAGAAACAATTCGCCTCAAAATCGTGTGAGTTCCACCATGAGGAATACCTTTTAACTTGAATCTCAACCCACTTTCATTTGTCAACTTTAGAACAAAATACAAAAGAAAAAAAAACTATAAAAGCAAAAGTGAAGGGGACAAAACTGGAGGGAAAAAAAATCTTCATTGTTTTCACAAAATCTGTAGTCGACTCTTCAATTCACACAACAGATCAACTTTGGATTCAAAAATAAATGTCAAATCTTAAAATAAAAATCAGCCACTATAAATGTGGTAGCCCATATGCCCAAAGAAGCTCTCTCAAATACTCGTTAGGAATTAAAAAAAAAATGCAACAATTGAATATGTCAACCAAATTAAACAAGTCAAATTACTACAAAAACAACTTCCTGGGGACTTACAGGTGCACAAGCAGACACTAAAGCCAAGGAATACAGGACATCATATACCTGTTCCTAAAAAATAGCGATTGTTCAATCTCAATGGCAAATAGATTTTCAACAACAATTTCAACTACTACCAAATAGCCACATCATCACCAAGCAAATATTTTATATGAACCTCATCAAACAATAAAATAATAAAATGGGCATTGAAAAACAATAAAATAATAAAACCAGCTACAATTCTCATGAAGCACATCATCAAACAATAAAATAATAAAATGGGCATTGAAAGGGAAGAAAGATTACATTGTTTTGCAAAAACCCGAAAACCCCAAATCAATAAGAAAACAGAATGAGATATGAAATTGGCAAAAGCACATTTAGAAATAAAAAGTGGGCTTTAAAATAAAATAAAATAATTATAAAAATAGTTTCCAATTGCCAAGGGAAAAAAAAGTATCCCTAATAAAATAATATTTTCAAACAGCAACAAGTAGCAAATACATGGCTAAGAAACCGAACAACTCTGATTCGTGTAGAAAACCAATAAAAAGTGCGTTAAAAAACCAATAAGAAGCTAAGATTATTGGGGAAAAAACAATGGAGTGAAGCCATGAGTCAAATACGAGTTGGGAATTTTGGGGTTTTTTGCAGTTAAGCCACAAGAGTTCGCTGCCTATGTCGAGGACTGATAGAGAGAAGTGAGAGTGACATTGTGGTGGAAAGGAAGCTTGTTTGGAAGCCAAGAAAATGACCCAGATGTCGAGAAAATGACAGTGAGGAGCTTTCATGGCTTCATGGCTTCAAATGGAACACCTTGAGGAAGCAACCAAACTCAGATACACAACTAAGAAGAGAAGAGAAGAACGAGACAACGATAGATACCTTTGATTTCAGAGACACAACCGAAGAGAAGAGTTGAGATGAGCGTAGTAACCCTTAGCAATTGATTCGGCCTTCATCATTAGAGAGAGAGAGAGAGAGAGATTGAAACCCTTGCTATGTTTCCTTTCTGATTAGACGAACTAGAAGGCAAAATGTTATTTTGGAAAAAAAAAATTCTGATATATATATATATATATATTTTGGTGATTGGAGCCATAAATTTTATTTTGGCGCTTATTTTTTTCAGTCATACTATTCACAACATAAATTGTGCGCCGTAAAAAGTATAATATTTTTAATGGCTAGTGTTTTGTGCACTGTGAAAAGTGCAATACTTTTAACAGCTGGCATATGTGTTCGTGTATAGTTGATATTTTAACAACATGCCAAATGCATGTCGTAGAAAGTTTTATTATTTACGACTAACATTGCAAGCCATAAAAAAATCATCGTTATTAGCATTCAAGGCCTACGTAATAGACACAACATGGTTGGAAAATTATTTATGACATGCAAAAAAAGCAAGTCGTAAAAGTGAGAAACTGTGGCTTACATTTATTGTATGTCGTTGATGTGGTGCAGTAAGAAATCAATTTTGTTGTAGTGGAAGAGTTCCGCTCGTGCGGTAAATTTGAGGGCACATGCGTTTATTTCAGTAGCAAAAATTGGTTTTTGGAGGGGTTGGCTGCATGTGCGAAAAATCCAGGGCATGTCTAGGAATGGTTGTTCTTGTGTTGTACGAAATTCTTCCTTTGTTCTTGCTTTCCTCCTCTCATTTTTATGACTTGGGACTTTGAAAACTTGATACAAAACACGCCAAATATATGAAAAAAAACATGAAAAGATATTTATTTCCAAATCAATAACTTCAAAACATGCTACAAAGGTCCAATTATGAATTTATTTCAAGAACTCTCATGAATTCTATTTCTTATTCAAACCCTTATTATTCATTCTTTCAAAACATGAAATTAAGTTTACAAAACTCTTGAAAATCCTATGAAAGTGCAACATCCCCGACCTATGATCACTTGTTAAACCATGATTACAAATACCTAATAAGTAATTAAGGTGAAATTTTGCATTAATTGCATGTGTTATATGCTATATGAGATTCCATCTATTTTGCGTAGGAATATTTGTTTGTGTTTTTGTTGTGTTTTGCGAATTGAAGGCCTTATCAGCATCTAATCAAGAAATTGACTTGGTTTATATGTTATTTAGAATTTTTAGAATTTTATGGTAGGTTGAATTGAAATTCGAATTGGAACGAATTAATTAGAATTAATTAATAACCCTTTGATTAGCTTAAGCCAAGCTTAATTGAGTCCCATTAACCAAGCCTATATAAGGCACAATAACCTCTAAAACATACTTTACACTCTCATTCTTTCACCTTTAAGGAAACAAACGTAGAGAGAGAGGGAGAGAAGAGAAGATTGAGTTCAATTAGGAGAATTGCTAGAGACTTGGAAGATTTGACTTGGAAACTTAATCAATTAGCCAAGTAGAGTTCAATTAAGCATCTAAGGTGAGAATTCAAGCCTCTAGTCTTGTAATTAAGTTGGTCAGTGGATGCATTCAAAGAAATTAGGCCATGAGATGCATGAATTGGACTAAGGAAGTAGGAAAGAAGAGCATCCCATGCATGCATGTATATTTCATGGGGTTTTGAAGTTGTTTTCAAGGATTTTCTCTCATGCATGTGGTAATTCTAGCATGGTTTTACTAATTCATAACATTTCTCACCATTAGACCTCATTTGATCATAGTTTGGAACCTTTGAACCCAAGTCAATACATGCATGATATGTATACATCTAATTCAAGTTTGTTTTTGAACAATTCACTTGCTTTTGGGCCTTGATTTTGAGTAATGATCTTTAATTCATGATGTTTTGCAAGTTTACAAGTGATTTCTTGAGTTTAAGCCCAAAAGTATGAGTTTGGATGTGTTAAATTCGAGTTTTGAGCTTGGGAGTGCAATTTGGAAATTCTAGAAATCTACCTCTCCACTCGAGTGACATAACCTATGCTCGAGCGACCACCTTTTGTTTTGCACTTCTCCTCGAGCAACCAAAAGTTAGCTCGAGTGTAAAATGCATGCTTCCAGAAGTTTACATATTTTGCACCTCGCTCAAGCGCTCGAGCAAAGACATCAGTCACACCCTCAAGTGACCATCGAGCATGCGTCGAGCGAAAAAATCAAGCAAACAGTACTTTTTTAGAGTTTACAGACCGCTCGAGTGAAGGAATCTACGCTCGAGCTACTGTAGATGTCCTCGAACGTCCCAGGAGGGAAATCCCGTTATGTTCATTTGGGGCTCACTGCAGTTCAGACTCGAATGTGTCACGGTCCTGTATCTAATCTCGCAGAGTGCAATGCAAGACCGATGAATCATCAAAGAGTCCAAATCCGGCAAATCGTTCTTGAAAACAGATTTTTTGAAAGAAGTGCCAAACATGGACTGCTTTGCCAGATACAGAGTCGCCACCTAAATATTTTATTTTGGAGAATTTAGGAAACCCTGACTCGTTTGCCTAAGGCCACGTGTCCGTCATCACCAAAGTTGCCTCGGCTCAGGAACTTGGGTACGATTGGGGAAGGTCACTTCGTGAGCACCCCCACTTGCCCGATCAAAAATCGGCCTCTACTAACCATGATATCGAGTTTTAAAAACATTATGCATTCTTATTCCGATTATTAGCCTAGATTTACTACGTGATACGCACTGCATACAAGTATAGACTGGATCGCTTGAATTGGAACAACACATCTCATGTTTGTTTATTTTGAAAATGGTTTGATGGTGCTACCCGCAAGTAGGCTAAGACGTGGATTTGCCACCCTCGGGTGGGCTTAGAAAACGTGATGGTTTGCCACTCTCAAGTGGGCTTAAAACTCACAGTCAATGCATTATTCCAATTCAGATAATCCAACCTTTACCCACAGGCATTCAGGCAGGTATATCACATAAGCACATAGCCTCATGGTAAGCATGCTATTATGGCAGTCACTCACGCACATGCAAGGATGCTAAAGCATAAACACTTACCGAGTACTCCAAACCAAAACAGAAGCTATGTTAGAAATCTATGCATGATCCTAACTATGCTGAAATGCCTAATGCAACACATGCAGGAATGCAACTATAATAGGCTCGGCTATTTCTAAAGATGGCATGTGAAATGCTACAACTAACAAGTATTCAACTCGGAATTTGAAATACAATGTAGTTAGTATGATGCGCCGAGCCCGGTGCATGCAAGACAGATGAATGAATGCAAAAATGCTATCATATGTATGCTAATTAAAACATGCCCTAAACTAACCATCATAAGCTGGTAAATAAAAGGGAGAAAGACGTGGGGTTGGAAGACATACATCACACACATGCACACTTATTACAATTGTGCCCTCGCTCGGAGGGTCCGAATAAATAATACAGTCCGAATAAATAATAAACTACTCAAGCTAATTAAATATTACAAAACCCTAATTAATTAACAAATTAACTAGGAAAGCGAATAAACTAGCATGCATGCTATAAAATGGGCTACCTCAGCTCTTGTTCCGAATGACGAAAGATGCATGCATACTCGGGTCGCCTTGTCGGGAAATTCCATCGCGATGCCTCGCCTCGCCTTTGTTTGCAATTAATCTCAGAAACTTGCACAAAGCTCTAGAAGGCTGAAACTCCACCTTGGGAAGGTCACCGACCAGTTATTAGCATGGGAGACCACCTGCCGAGAAGTCGAATTGCACGACTCGATATGAAATGAATGCACATATAAGCAAGTAAAGCCAACAACTCTATCATGGACAGTCAAGAGTGTCGGCGACCGAGAATCGAGGCACGTTTCGTCACTTGGAGTATGAAACGTCCCTCATTTCCTGTGTTCGGACTAAACCCTACTCTAAAAACAAAGCAATGAGATGGCATACACAATGCGACTAACATGCAACCTAGCATACGCAATGCTATAGGCTAAAATGGCATACACAATGCACGTGACATAACATGGCATACACAATGCACTTACAAAGACTATCATGTGCACATGAACTAAATGGCATATACAAATGCAAGATGGACTTACACCAATATGAGTGGACCTCAGCCACACTCACATCAGTGGCCATATGATGGAAATGAGACAACCAAAATACATGCAAACATGCACGGATGCAAAGGACCGATCCTAAGGCACAACATGCAGCTCTAACTAAGCATGGCAAAGGATGAAGTATGGCATGCAAACACACATTTTCCAGCTCTGAAACATAATGTACAATGGTCCCGAATCATGAAAATATGTCACACAATGCATGCAAGATGGCTCGAATATCGAAACTAGTGAAACGGGTTACACTAGAGGTATACAAAGCAATGTACTAATGGAAAAACCAACCCCAAACAGACCCTAGGTAGGTCTGAAACAGTGGGGAAATGGCCTAAAATGATGGCTCGGAATGCAAAGAAATGGAGCTCATTCAATGGTCCGGAAACAAGGCATTCGTGGACAACTCTCAAGCACACTTAAGGAGTAGAAAACATGGCAATATGGTATTCATACAAGCTCTTAAATATGATGTATAATGGACCCAAAACATGAACACACCTCAGTATATGCATGGAATGAGCCTCAAAACTCAAAGTTAAGCATGGGTATTGAACTACAAGCATGAAAAACAAACATCATTCGACCATGAGACCCAAAAACAGAGCTAAGGCAGTACAAAATATGCATAACATCAGTTTAAGGCATGACCAAAAAGAGCTAAAATCAAGGGTCAACAAAGCATGCAAAGAAAGCTAGTGAACCATGAGTTGTACTACAACTATATGAAGCATATGAGAGCTCACCGAACCAGCCAAAAAAAGAAGTATTCCATGCCAAAATATGCCCAAAAAACCCACTGAAACTCAGTTAATGCATGCAAGAATGATAGGCTCCTTTGGAAGGCCATGCAAGGGGTTATTCTTCACATGTATGATGGACATGCAAAATGGAAAAACCACCTATGGATAGAGGTTATGAGGGCCCTAAAACCCACCAAAAAGGCCCTGAAAAGAGTGTGGGAAGCATGCAAACAAAAGCCCCTTTGAAAGGCCTTGAATAGGATTGCTCTACACATGCATAATAGACACTTTATATGGAAAAATGGGCTCTAGACAGAGCCTATGCAGACCTTAAAACTCACCAAATAGGGCCTAAAATATGGCTTTGAAACATGCAAGTGGGAGTCCCTTTGGAAGGCCAACAAAGCTAGTAAACAAATCAAGGGGTGAGAGGGTCACCCCTCTCTGATTTTAGGGCTCAAAAACACATGTTAGCCACTGAAAATCCACTAGATTTCAGTGGCTAAAAGGCCAAACCAAGGCCAACACAAATGCTCTAATGCATAGCCCTAATCATGAGGAAATGAAGCATGCAAAGGGGAATATGACCCCAAACAGAAAAATGACCTTGAACGAACTTGAAGAGAAGTTCAAAACAAGACTTTTTTCAGTTTATATCGAAGTCCAAAAATGCTTGCAAATAGAGCTAAACTATGGAGCAAAACAATGTCAAAATGAAGGAAATAGAGACTTACCCTTGTAGCACAGCAATGCAGCAAGCCCTGGACCAAGAAAGTGAGCCCTCAACCTCTGAAAAATAGTAGTGGAGGTGTTGTGCTTGGATGTGTAGTGCAATGGGTGCAAGAACAATGGAGTTTGGAGCTTGGGATGTAGAGGTGTGAGAAGTGCATCTATCTTGAGACCAAACTGTTCAACCTTTAGAATGGAAGAGGAGAGTTTATTTTATAGAGGAAGAGGTCCAAGGCTTCTTGGAGAAGCCTCAAGCAAAGGGACCAAGCTTCTAAAAGAAGCTAAACCAAAAAGGGTCAAGCTTGTTGAGGAAGCTAGACCAAAGGGGTCAAGCTTCCTCAAGAAGCTTGACAAAAGGTCAAGCTTCTCTTAGAAGCTAAGAAAAAAGGGCCAAAGCTTCCTTAAGAAGACAAACAATTGGATTAAATCTCGGAGGATGGGGCAAATGACTCCCAGCTGGCACAGCTGTATTGCACTCAAAAGGACAAAAAAGGAGAAGGCTGGCCGACCAGTTCAAGTGGTCGGCCGACCACTTGCCCTGGTCGGCCGACCAGGGGTCAAAAGGTTTAAGAAGAAAGGGTGGTCGGCCTACCCATATTGGTGGTCTCCCAGGTGAATGCAACACAGTGGTGGTATAGGAGACCAGAAATTGTGGCCCAAAAGTGAGGGAGACTAAAGGGTCAAAAGGGTCAAGCACCAAAGGTGGTCGGCCATACCAAATAGGTGGCCTCCCAGATGAATGCAACACAATGGTGGTATGGGAGACCAAAAATTATGGCCTAAAAGTGAGGGAGACCAGTTTTGCCGACAAGAAAACTGGCTAGAGGAGAGAGAAAAGTGGTCTCTAAGGAGAAAACTGGTTTCCAAGGAGAAAAGGTGGTCTCCCACCCTTGTACCACCTTCCTAACAATGAAAATAGGGTCCATGCCAAAAATGAATCCTAACCGATGCAAAACGAGGGTTCGGGGGCCAAAACGCACAGCCGGGTCCCTGAAAACTGACTATTAAGCACCAGAAGTGGCGTGCGACCACGAAGGTGGTCTCCCGGGCCACAGTGTCCCTCTAGGGAGAGGAAACAAGGTGTGTGCCAAAAACCGAAACAAACGGAGGTAGTTAAGCGGTCCCGAACCGAGGCGCGCGGCCGACGGCTCTGAAAACCGGAAACTAGTCTCCAAAAGGGAAAAGTGGTCTACGACCACGAAATGTAGCCTATGGCCACTAAGAGATGGTCTACGAGACCTCCCCCTCCCTTTGGGAAGAGAAAAACAGAGAAGACAGGACCTGGTTCGCAAACCGAGGCAAAACACGAAAGAGCCCTGAAGTTTGGAGGCAAGGCTCTCAACCGAGACTTCGCAACCTCAGAACGAGCGCAATATGCGTCATCACCGAGCGCTCAATCGGTGACGTCTGAGTCTTAAGGTCGGTCAAAAATGAGGTGTCTACAGTTGCCCCTCTTTGACAGAACTCGAAAGTCATACGTGATGGAAGTGAATGTCAAAGCCCAGAGACGATCCATTTTTGACAAGGCCGAAGACTTAGACAAACAGGCAAGATAATCAAAGAGATGTGCCCGCAGGCAAGGGCAAAAAAAATGCAAAAGACATGCACAAAGCCGGACATAACTTATGATCATGCAAAGAGAGCTGTAATAAAGCAAGTCATGCAACAGTTTTAAGCAAGCATATACAAATCTAACTACATTTCATGCAGAAAGGATGTAAAAGTATTATTCAATTCTCACTACGTTTCACTCGGAGAATACAATACCTGTCCGGTTCGTTTGGTCGCGCCAGCCTTAAATGAACCGTACATACAATATCGTGCCTCATGTTGGTGTGGGAATCTTCCTCTTCTGCTTGGTTGAACCGTAGGTACTACTTTTCTTCTTGACTATGGTCGCAGCTTTTCCTATTCTCCAACAGGGTGACATACTAGGTTGGTTCAGTATCCAGAATTGAGGCGCATATACATGCTATCTCAATCTATGGGGCTGCCATACAAATTTCAAGCCGGGATACACCCCTGGGTATTTAAACCAGACTTTAGTCTCGGAATCCCAAACCTTTGCATTCTAGGCATCGGCCATTCGAACTCTAGTTTCCACCCTCTCAGTTGATCTCCTAAGAACTCACCGCAAACACAGGCAGGTGGCTATACCAGACCACCGGAAGTCGTTCGGGCACGACAAACACCAAAGGAATTGCACCTTTAGAGGATTTAAGGTCTCCTAGACCGGAGAGTGCACAAGACAGTGCGAATGAGCGAATGCACAAAACAGTGCTAAACAGATGCACAAAATAGCGCGATGCTAAAGGTGTACAAAACAGTACGAGCAGGGTGAATGCACAAAACAGTGCGATGTAGATAAGGTGCGCAAGATAGCGCGATGGAATGCACTAACAAGTGCAGGTAAGGTGCGTAAGACAGCGCGATGCAATGCACTAACAAGTGCAAGTAAGGTACACAAGATAGCACGATAAAATGCATGTACAATGCAAGTAAGGTGCACAAAATAGTGCGATGCGCCAAATAGCGTGAATGAAATGTAATGCACTAACAAGTGTGGAGAGGTGCACAAAATAGCGCGATGTGATATGTAAAGCACAAGACAGTGCGATTGAGGTGCGCAAAATAGCGCGAATGAATGTAATGCACAGGCTAGTGCGATGCGCAAAATAGCGCGAATGATAAACTGCACAAAACAGTGCGATTGCGATGCGCAAAATAGCGCAAATGATAAACTGCACAAAACAGTGCGATGCGCAAAATAGCATGAATGTAAACTGCACAAAACAGTGCGACTGAGGTGCGCAAAATAGCGCGAATGATAAACTGCACAAAATAGTGCGATACGCTAAACAACGCGATTGATTTGAAATGCACTAAACAGTGCGATACGCTAAACAGCACGATTGATTTGCAATGCACAAGATAGTGCGAGTGAGATACAACCACAAGAACAACAAGACAGTGTAAGTGAGATACAAAGTGTAAGTGCACAAGACAGTGCGAGTGAGATAAAATGCACAAGAAAGTGCGATAAAATGCATCTTTTATGCAAGTATGGGGGCATTTTCTATGCAAAAGATACGAGCAGTTTCTATGCAAGTATGGAAGCACATTCTATGCAATATTGAAAGCATATTCTATGTATGAGACAAGCAAAGCATATTCTATGCGGAATCGAAAGCAAGCATATTCTATGCATGAATCATAACGATGCGCGGCACGCATGCAACAACAGTGTATATGACAGTTCACATTCTATGCAATAGAGGAGCATCAAATATGTACTCTGGTGCTGCCTCTTAGAGGACTTCGCAACACACTCAACTCAAAAAGGGCACACCCTGTTCATATTGGCGAGAGATAACATCTACATATGAAACCCTCGGGTGCTGCTTGGACTACCATTTTGACTTGAAGCAGGTTTACACTTGGGGTCGAGATACACTCATACTCCAGAGAAACGGCGAGGCCTGAGAAGGTGCACCTGGAATGCAGTCTCGAATTTTGCTAAAGTTGAAACATGCTAAGATGCTCCAAATTTTCTCTCTTTTCTTTTGCTTTGTAGTCTGGAACCTAAATAACTTCTGATAGGTCCTTGTTTTACTATTTTGACATGACCTGGGTTGAACCCTGCGGCTTTATGAAAGAACCAATCCTATTTTGCACAAATGTGGAGAACGACACGGCACTCTGAGCACAAAACGATTTTTGAAATTGAAATGAGAAAAGGGTTCTCAACTGGGTATTAAGCCTACAACTGACCACAGCCAAAACGACTCAACAACGGAAAACAAAGGTAGAGCAACCTAAACATAACTCAACAAAGGAAAAACAAGGTCAAACAACCTAAACACATCTATTGACACTCAAATGACTCAAAACAAGAATCGAGACAAACAAAACACACAAACACAACACTTAGCTGTGTTACAAAGGCAAGAGACCTCTCGGTGCACGAGGAGCCAGTTTCTCCGGGTATTGTTTCCCACCCTTTCTTATTTGTGATTCTCACATCACTCGGCCCTTAGGCTCGGCTTTTCTCACAAAACCCTTTTCCTCACTTTTTCTCTCAGCGCACATCTCTCTATTCTTTAATCTCTCATTTTTTATCCCTCTCCCGGGTGGTTGATGGATAAACAAGAAATTGCGGGCTCCTGCCCCTAGCATTCTGCTAGATTCTTTTTCTTCTATGCACAGCTAGTGAGTTCCTCCCTCAGAGGAGTTACGCTACAACTGGGTGTGTAGCAAATCAGCAGCTGACACCGGTTGATGATGCTCTGCTCAGGAGTTTGGGTGTGATTAGATGTGTTCAAACAAGGAAGTGGAATATCTTAGTCCATTTCATTTCGTGCTTCGCACTTGGCTTGATACCTCATTGCTTGGAGGATGAGAGAGCTTTCGACATTTTGCTGTTAGCTTCAGTTGTGCCCTTTTCTGGTAGGTAGAGTGCCCTTTCTGGCAGGCATGTTAATAATGGGGAAAAGACAGAACACCTAACTCAACTGTGCCCCTAGTTCAACATTTTGACCATTTTTTGTTTTTTTGGTTTTCTACTAAAACAATTTGACCAATATGAGAGTTAGATTAACACACTTGTTCAACTTTTTGATTTTGAAAATCATGCAAGTTAGGTCATGAGCACTAAAAATTTTCCTTTTCTGGGTCCAAGAAAGGGTCCAGTTTTTGAAAAAAGTGGAATAATTTTCGAGAGAATCAGTCAACCTCTGTAAAAATTCTCAAAAACTATTTTTGCAAATGGTCACTGCTCAACCAACACAGAACTTACTCTTGAGGTGCACAACCTCAGATCCGAAGGAAAATTGCCCCTTTCTTGAAGAGAGCTGCATGGCAATGGAGAGTTACCCCCTGTTTGAATGGCACCGCAGCGCATTGAATGGCAACGGAAAGTTGCCCCTTGTTTGAATGGCACCGCAGCGCATTGTAGTCAGTCTTCAGAGTGACGAACACAACCAAATTCTCGGATACAGAGAAGGCGAAGATGATCAAAACCATTACATGGGCACAATCAATTTGAAGTGTTTTACGACTGGACTTCAGAATGAAGTTGCCTACGTATCCCAAAGATGGGAATCAAGCCTTACGTAGTTCGGGGTAGGGTGCATTCGGGTATTAACCTCTCCTTTTGCGCTCTAACTTTTGCCAAGGCCACCCTTCCGGGTTTTCAACCTTGCGAGCTCTGTTCTTTTTTTCTTTTCATTTCTTTTCTTCTTTTTTTCATCTCTTTCTTCTTTTCTTTTTTTTTTTTTTTTTTTTTTTTTTCAGTTTTTGCATTTTCTTCATCATCTTTTCATTTTTTTTTTTGCATTTTTCTCTTTTGTTCTTTTCTTTTCTCTTTTTTTTTTCTCGCTCTAACTTTTGTCTGGGTCGCTCTTTCGGGTTTTCAGCCCAGCGAGCCTCTCAAGGGTAAAAGTGTAGCTTGGTCCGTGTCAAATAGTTCTAAGATCTCGAATCCGTCTAAATCCAGGAGAGTGACTGCTGTTCACTGACGATGCAGGAGTCCATCCCATGGGGGCTGAATTTGCCCCTAGTGTTGTGGATAGGAACTCAGTTGTTCTTCAGCAATACTTTCTTCTTTCTTCCCTTCTGGGATTTGGCATTCTTGCCAGTCTTCATTGATTTGCAAGGTGATCCATCTTCGGCTCTTCGAGCACATCTGACATTTTTTTGCCCCTGGGTCGAGGGCTGCTTTGAATCTAGCCACACAGGCCTCACATTGCGGTTGACCGTTGAACATTCTGAGTTAAGGTTCAAGGTTTGAAAGCAAAGGGGGGTCGAGTCTCGAGGCTGAGAGCGATCCGAGGCTGCACAATCTCAAGAGCGATTCCACACAGGTCTTCGCAGGACTGTGCACAACATTTCTTGAAATTTTTTAAGAAAGCGACTAATCACTCGCGCGGAAGACAATGTAGAACCAATCTGGATCAAGCTAGGATCCTTCTCGGTACTCTCATTAACAAACATGATTTCATTCATTAAGGGCTTAGCATTCCTCTCTGTCTCTCAATTGATCAAATTTTTACAAATTCCGAGGAATTCTTTCCTCTTCGTTTTCCTCACAGTGTTCAAAAGGTTTTGAAAAACTTAGGTCAATGTAATGAGTTCGAGGCATAGAAAAGTAGGTGAAAAGCACTGCCATTTCATTCAGAAATCCTAGTACAACTGGCACAAGGCAGAAACGAGCACAAGAATGTGAAAATCACTACTGTTCATTCAAATCTGTTGGCATTACTAGCTCCAAGGCAGAAACAGACTCAAAAGAAAACGAAAAGACAAACACAAAACAAGCAAGTGATGTCCGAGGTAACACCCCCGAAATCACCCAACTCCAACAAAATAGGATTGACTCGGTAAGACAAGACAGACCCAACTGACTCAGTAAGAAAAGACTAACTCTGTACAAAACAACAAGATTGACCCAATACCCAAGTCAGAAAGTACAAATTAACAACATTCGCAAATGTGCTCAAAACAGTGCATGCCATCCACCATATCTGGAGTAAACTGAGCGCCATCCGTAGGCGGTTCATCCCCCGATCACATGGTCACATTATCCCCCAAGTTCACCGATCCAGTACCGATAGACTTTGCAGGACCTGACGTGAAGATGACCTTTTTATCAATCAGATCTTGTATTTCATGGTGAAGACAAAGACACATGTCAGTGTCATGGCCAGCTTGTTGATGAAAGACACAGTACTTCGCCGGGTTGTGGGAGAGAGGAAGTTTATTCTGTAATGGCCGCGGCTCCAGGGGCTTCAGATGCCCCTTTTCAATTAGGACCCCCAGGGCCGTTGACAGAGACATGTCCAGTGGGGTGAACACCCTCTGGCCCTGAGGTGGGTATTTGGTAGGTTGTGAGTTGGTTGTATTGGATATACCAGCGAAAGGGTCGGTAGGTGCTGACTTTTGATGATCTCTTCCGAGTGTAGGATTGGAGCTAAAAGGGGTGTTTCTGGTACAACATCTCTTGTCTCGGCTTGCCCCTTGATTCAGACTACCCACAACTTGAGTGGCAAAAGTATCATCCATAGTTTTTACAACCACTGCAGGCACTTGCTGTTTGTTTAGTCCTTCGGCCTTCAAAGCCTCAACAGCCCATTGAAGGTGTTCATGGGGACCAATTCCTGTCCCTACCCTATTCTTACCGCTCACCCCTATTTTGCCAAGGGATCGACCTTCTTCAAATGCAGCCCGTCCCAAGATTGGGGAGCCTTTTGTCATGAAATTCCCGGTATGTGATGTGGTCGATGAGGGAGCCAATGTCTCGGAGGCCAGATTTGTCACAGTTCTCTGAAGATCTTCGATCATTCTCTTCAGCTCAGAAGTAGTGGGCTCATGGGTTTGAAATGATTGGGGTCCAGGTGCATCCATCATGCATAAGTCCATGCTTTCTGCAATGAACACCTCAGGCTTGGGTAGATGGGCCAGGGTGATGTATATGCTGGGGTTGAAGGTGGATGGTAGTATATGGATGAGACTGAGGTGGGCAGGAGATGTTTGGTCATTGGGGTTTAAAGGTGGAGCTATCGTCTGGTTGTCGACGAGATTTTGGACTTCATGACGCAGGCGATAGCAACGGTCGGTGCCATGACCGCACTGCTGATGGTACACACAGTACTTTGAGGGGTTATGTCTGGCTGGGAGTGGGTCAGGCAGAGGTTGAGGATCGAGGGGTTTGAGATACCCTCTTTCCATCAAGATTTTTAGTGCGCTAGTTAGGCTCATATAGAGAGGGGTGAAAGTTCTGCCCTGAACTCGGGCTAGGCCGGCGGTTTGTAGGCTTAGTTTGGCAAAAGGGTTGGCTGTGGCAACTGTATTGATTTTAGTGGGTTTGGGAATAGCGCTACTACCAGCATTGGTACTCCCTGAAATCACCCTCCTTGTCGGTTCACTTGTTCTGGGAATGATCCCACTATTGAACGCATTCTCGATCTGAACCCCTAGTTCATGCAAATTTTTGAAAGTAAATAGCGAAGCGACTATCACCTTTTGCAACATATCATGCTCGAGGTTTCGCACTATCATCTGCACTTGATCCCTCTCAGAAGGGCGGCGATCTGTCATCTGTGTTGCCTTTGCTCTCCACCTCGCAACAAATTCCACAAAAGGCTCTGTTGGGTTCTGGCGGGTTGCTTCAAGCTCTTGGATGGTCATTTCAACTTGGGTATTGTAAGAATACTGATTAACAAAGGCCTCAACCAATTCTTCCCAGTTTTGCTTCACTGTATTCTCCAACTTGGCGTACCAAGCGGCTGCTACACCCGATAGGGTTCTTCCATACAGAGAGAGTTTCTGTGGCTTAGTCAGACCCATCGGCTTCAAGATATCCAAAAAAAGCCGGATATGTACCATAGGATCTCCATACCCGTTGAAATGGTCAATATGTGGCATTTTGAATCTGTCTGGGACCCGTATGGCAGCCTCGATGTACCCATCCTCAATGTCGGGAATGGAGTTAAGGCCCTGTGCCTTTTTGAATTGCTTCTCAAGGTTTGCGATTTTCACCGCGGTCGGATCGAGGTCACTAGCATCAAGGGGATAAAGCCTCTCATTAGGCTACACCAGGGGTCTAAAAACTCGGGCTTGAGCCAACCCTTCTTGAGGATCTGGACCCTGCAAATCTTCAGCTGGCAGAAGTGGGTCAAAGTTCGGTTGGGGTCCCAAAGTTGGATGTGAGGCAGATGCCCCAGATGGGCGCTGCGTTTCAATACTGGTCTCAGCCTGCATGGTAGTTCCCAGATTTAACGCTGCTATCACGGCCACAAATTCTTCCGAACCATATGCCATCACGGTCTACTGATGATGTGACTGGTGACTGACGAATCAAATGAACCAGTGAGCCTTGACTGGCCCTTCTCTGCCTTGCCTCAGTGAAGGAAAACACTGGCTACTCTGAATTGAGTCTCTGACTGGACAAAGTTTATCAGCACTAGTCCAATGTACCCGGGGGATATTGGAACCTTCTGAAGCTATGATTCTAGGACTACATAGCAAAAGAGAAAATAGGCAGCATCTCAGCCCATTTTTGCCAAAACAGATATGAGTGTAGCTGAATGACCGTGCTCTTTACTGAATTCTGCCTGTAAACTGATACCCTCGGGTAAAACTAATTCCCAAATACTGATGTCCTCAGGCCTGATACCTAGACTTGCAAACTGTTACATGCATTCCTGTAGGGACACACCCTAAAAGCACATAGCAAGCAAGTGAGAGCCAAAACACCCCTATGTTGGGGTAGGGTTTCCCTGTCCTATTTTGTCAGGGGCTAGGGTTTCACTACGCACGCAGCGGTTTCAAACAACCTATAATCAGGTAAGAAACCCGTCCTAGCTTTGGAATGGTCACTATGGATTCCGAATATGCACTAGGTCGAATGGTCAAAAAAAGGGTGCCTCGGTAAGACCAGGGTTTGTGTTCCCTTCGTGGCAGAGCCCGCAACTGGTCAGCCTTATGGCACGCTTCTCGAAGCGAGCCTCCAGCAAATCGTTCAGGAATAGCATATGGCAAACACGGTGTCCTAGGCACACCAATGCACATGCAATGCAAAGAAACACATAAGTGTAGTCAAAACACGATATCACGAGTTCGAGTCAAGTTCTCTAACTCCCCAGCAGAGTCGCCAGAAACTGTAGACGTCCCCGAACGTCCCGGGAGGGAAATCCCGTTCTGTTCATTTGGGGCTCACTACAGTTCGGACTCGAATGTGTCACGGTCCCGTATCTAATCTCGCTGAGTGCAATGCAAGACCGATGAATCATCAAAGAGTCCAAATCCAGAAAATCGTGCTTGAAAATAGATTTTTTGAAAGAAGTGCCAAACATGGACTGCTTTGCCAGATATAGAGTCGCCACCTAAATATTTTATTTTGGGGAATTTAGGAAACCTTGACTCGTTTGCCTAAGGCCACGGGTTCGTCATCACCAAAGTTGCCTCGGCTCGGGAACTTGGGTACGATTGGGGAAGGTCACTTCGTGAGCACCCCCGCTTGCCCGATCAAAGATCGGCCTCTACTAACCATGATATCAAGTTTTGAAAACATCATGCATTCTTATTCCGGTTATTAGCCTAGATTTACTACATGATGCGCACTGCATACAAGTATAGACTGGATCGCCTGAATTGGAACAACACATCTCATGTTTGTTTATTTTGAAAATGGTTTGATGGTGCTACCCGCAAGTAGGCTAAGATGTGGATTTGCCACCCTCGGGTGGGCTTAGAAAACGTGATGGTTTGCCACTCTCAAATAGGCTTAAAACTCACAATCAATGCATTATTCGAATTCAGATAATCTAACCTTCACCCACAAGCATTCAGGCAGGTATATCACATAAGCACATAGCCTCATGGTAAGCATGCTATCATGGCAGTTACTCATGCACATGCAAGGATGCTAAAGCATAAACACTTACCGAGTACTCCAAGCCAAAACAGAAGCTATGTTAGAAATCTATGCATGATCCTAACTATGCTGAAATGCCTAATGCGACACATGCAGGAATGCAACTATAATAGGCTCGGCTATTTCTAAAGATGGCATGTGAAATGCTATAACTAATAAGTATTCAACTCAGAATTTGAAATACAATGCAGTTAGTATGATGCGCCGAGCCCGGTGCATGCAAGACAGATGAATGAATGCAAAAATGCTATCATAAGTATGCAAATTGAAACATGCCCTAAACTAACCATCATAAGCTGGTAAATAAAAGGGAGAAAGACGTAGGGTTGGAAGACATACATCACACACACGCACACTTATTATAATTGTGCCCTCGCTTAGAGGGTCCGAATAAATAATACAGTTCAAATAAATAATTAACTACTCTAGCTAATTAAATATTACAAAACCCTAATTAATTAACAAATTAACTAGGAAAGCGAATAAACTAGCATGCAAGCTATAAAATGGACTGCTTCAGCTCTTGTTCCGAATGACGAAAGATGCATGCATACTCGGGTCGCCTTGTCGGGAAATTCCATCGCGACGCCTCGCCTCGCCTCGCCTCGCCTTTGTTTGCAATTAATCTCAGAAACTTGCACAAAGCTCCAGAAGGCTGAAACTCTACCTTGGGAAGGCCACCGGCCAGTTATTAGCATGGGAGACCACCTGCCGACCACCCTTTGTGGTGGAGACCAAAGAGGGTGGTCGGCCTCCCAGAAAATCTGGTCGGCCGACCAGTTTCCACCTCTGGTTTCTGGTTTTTCTGCAACAAAGGCAAGAGAGAGAAAAGGCAATGTATTTTCAACAAATGTGTGCATGACCACTCTCCCCATCCTTGCACAAGCTCAGGGGAGTGTAGTCCTCGATCCTCGTGACACCAATCACGCATCTCGATGCATAATGGTCGAGAAGTCGAATTGCACGACTCGATATGAAATGAATGCACATATAAGCAAGTAAAGCCAACAACTATATCATGGACAATCAAGAGTGTCCGCGACCGAGAATCGAGGCACGTTTCGTCACTTGGAGTACGAAACGTCCCTCGTTTCCCGTGTTCGGACTAAACCCTACTCCAAACACAAAGCAATGAGATGGCATGCACAATGCGACTAACATGCAACCTAGCATACAAAATGCTATGGGTTAAAATGGCATACACAATGCACGTGACATAACATGGCATACACAATGCACTTACGAAGACTATCATGCACACATGAACTAAATGGCATATACAAATGCAAGATGGACTTACACCAATATGAGTGGACCTCAGCCACACTCACATTAGAGGCCATATGATGGAAATGAGACAACCGAAATACATGCAAACATGCAAGGATGCAAAGGACCGATCCTAAGGCACAACATGCAACTCTAACTAAGCATGGCAAAGGGTGAAGTATGGCATGCAAACACACATGTTCCAGCTCTGAAACATAATGTACAATGGTCCCAAATCATGCAAATATGTCACACAATGCATGCAAGATGGCTCGAATACCGAAACTAGTGAAGCGGGTTACACTAGAGGTACACAAAGCAATGTACTAATGGAAAAACCAACCCTAAACAGACCCTAGGCAGGTCTGAAACAGTGGGGAAATGGCCTAAAATGATGTCTCAGAATGCAAAGAAATGGAGCTCATTCAATGGTCCGAAAACAAGGCATTCGTGGACAACTCTCAAGCACACTTAAGGAGTAGAAAACATGGCAATATGGTATTCATACAAGCTCTAAAATATGATGTATAATGGACCCAAAACATGAACACACCTCAGTATATGCATGGAATGAGCCTCAAAACTCAAAGTTAAGCATGGGTATTGAACTACAAGCATGCAAAAAAAACATCATTCGACCATGAGACCTAAAAATAGAGCTAAGGCAATTCAAAATATGCATAACATCAGTTTAAGGCATGGCCAAAAAGAGCTAAAATCAAGGGTCAACAAAGCATGCAAAGAAAGTTAGTGAACCATGAGTTGTACTACAACTATATGAAGCATATGAGAGCTCACCAAACCAGCCAAAAACAAAAGTATTCCAGGCCAAAATATGCCCAAAAAACCCACTGAAACTCAGTTAATGCATGTAAGAATGATAGGCTCCTTTGGAAGGCCATGCAAGGGTTTATTCTACACATGTATGATGGAGATGTAAAATGGCAAAACCACCTTTGGACAGAGGTTATGAGGGCCCTAAAACCCACCAAAAAGGCCCTGAAAAGAGTGTGGGAAGCATGCAAACAAAAGCCCCTTTGAAAGGCCTTGAATAGGATTGCTCTACACATGCATAATAGACACTTTATATGGAAAAATGGGCTCTGGAAAGAGCCTACACAGACCTTAAAACTCACCAAATAGGGCCTGAAATATGGCTTTGAAAGATGCAAGTAGGAGCCCCTTTGGAAGGCCAACAAAGCTAGTAAACAAATCAAAGGGTGAGAGGGTCACCCCTCTCTGATTTTAGGGATCAAAAACACATGTTATCCACTAAAAATCCACTGGATTTCAGTGGCTAAAAGGCCAAACCAAGGCCAACACAAATGCTCTAATGCATAGCCCTAATCATGAGGAAATAAAGCATGCAAGGGGGAATATGACCCCAAACAGAAAAATGACCTTGAACAAACTTGAAGAGAAGTTCAAATCAAGACTTTTTTCAGTTTATGTCGAAGTCCAAAAATGCTTGCAAATAGAGCTAAACTATGGAACAAAACAATGTCAAAATGGGGGAAATAGTGACTTACCCTTGTAGCACAGCAATGCAGCAAGCCTTGGACCAAGAAAGTGAGCCCTCAACCTCTGAAAAACAGCTCCAAGGTACTTAGGATGGTAGTGGAGGTGTTGTGCTTGGAGGTGTAGTGCAATGGGTGCAAGAACAATGGAGTTTGGAGCCTGGGATGTAGAGATGTGAGGAGAAGTGTATCTACCTTGAGACCAAAATGTTCAACCTTTGGAATGGAAGAGGAGAGTTTGTTTTATAGAGAAAGAGGTCCAAGGCTTATTGGAGAAACCTCAAGCAAAGGGACCAAGCTTCTAAAAGAAGCTAAACCAAAAAGGGTCAAGCTTGTTGAGGAAGCTAGACCAAAGGGGTCAAGCTTCCTCAAGAAACTTGACAAAAGGTCAAGCTTCTCTTAGAAGCTAAGAAAAAAGGGCCAAAGCTTCCTTAAGAAGACAAACAATAGGGTTAAATCTCGGAGGATTGGGCAAATGCCTCCCAACTGGCACAGCTATATTGCACTCAAAAGGACAAAAAAGGAGAAGGCTGGCCGACCAGTTCAAGTGGTCGGCCAACCACTTGCCCTGGTCGGCCGACCAGGGGTCAAAAGGTTCAAGAAGAAAAGGTGGTCGACCTACCCATATTGGTGGTCTCCCAGGTGAATGCAACATAGTGGTGGTATGGGAGATCAGAAATTATGGCCCAAAAGTGAGGGAGACCAAGGGGTCAAAAGGGTCAAGCACCAAAGGTGGTCGGCCGTACCAAATAGGTGGTCTCCCAGGTGAATGCAACACAATGGTGGTATGGGAGACCAGAAATTATGGCCCAAAAGTGAGGGAGACTAGTTTCCCGACAAGAAAACTGGCTACAGGAGAGAGAAAAGTGGTCTTTATGGAGAAAGCTAGTTTCCAAGGGAAAAAGGTGGTCTCCCACCCTTGTACCATCTTCCTAACAATGAAAATAGGGTCCATGCCAAAAATGAACCCTAACTGATGCAAAACGAGGGTTCGGGGGCCATAACGCGCAGCTGGGTGCCCCGAAAACTAACTATTAAGCACCAAAAGTGGCGTGCAACCACGAAGGTGGTCTCTCGGGCCACAGTGTCCCTCTAGGGAGAGGGAACAAGGTGTGTGCCAAAAATCAGAGCAAACGGAGGTAGTTAAGCGGTCCCGAACCGAGGCGCGTGGCCGACGGCTCAGAAAATCGGAAATTGGTCTCCAAACAGGAAAAGTGGTCTACGACCACGAAACATAGCCTACGGCCACTGAGAGATGGTCTACGAGACCTCTCCCTCCCTTCGGGAAGAGAAAAATAGAGAAAACAGGACCTGGTTCGTAAACCGAGGCAAAGCACAAAAGAGCCCCGAAGTTCGGAGGCAAGACTCTCAGCCGAGACTCCGCAACTTCAGAATGAGCACAATATACGTCATCACCGAGCGCTCAATTGGTGACGTCTGAGTCTTAAGGTCGGTCAAAAATGGGGTGTCTACAGCTACCACTCACATTTTTGTGCATCCGCTCGAGCAAAGGAAGTTGTGCTCGAGCGAGGCCCATGTTTTCAGCATATGTGACTAAGTGTTTTCAAGTGCATTTTGGCATCCTCATTGCATTCTAGGCATTCCTAGGCCATGACTAAGACACAATAAAGAGGATAAAACTTAGAAACACATTAAGAATGAAATGAAATAAGTAAAGTACTATCCAAGCGTGTGTTTAAATCCGTGTATCTGTTATGTTTGTGTAGGTTACGCGCCGTAAGCTATTTGATTTGCTTGCTCTAACTGTTTGCTTCTGGAACCATCTGTGAGTAATAACTTAGTAAAGCTATGTTCAATATAATGTACTTTCTGAACATTATGATATGATATGAACTGTTTTTGAAGGATACAAAGGATATGTTGTGATTACATGAATGATGATCCACTTCTTTGAGATGTATTTGCGATATCCTTAGCAGAGGCCCTCACCCAGGAGACATAATACTGTGATTTATGGTCATGAGGCCCTCACTCAGGGGAATAATACCATGGCATAGGCCCAGGGGAATAATACCGTGGCACAGGCAATCACCAGAGGGAAACAATACCGTAGCCTACGTATGAGATATGTTATCCGATACAGGAGGTTCAATTATGGAACTTGATATGCATGACCAAAGAGATATGTTAATGCTAATGGATATCCCATGCATGATTGAATATGAATATGACTATGACTCCGTTTCTGATACGAATATGCCTATGTTTATGTTTTGATAAGAGAATTGAAATCTAAATCTGTTATAGACATCATTCATTATCTTTACTTTGTTATTATTCACTGGGCTCCAGCTCACTCTATTATTTATGTACGTAGGTGACCAGGCACGTGACAAGGCTCAGAGTTGATGACCTATAATCTCTGTTGTGTTAGCCAGCTGTTGTGTCTCTCGAGGAGGTTCCCTTTTGTGACACACATGTTTGAGACTTTGTTTTCTTTTGGAATATGAACAAGTTTTCCGTTTATGTATATATTAGGCTAAGTTCCCTTTTGTTATATCTGTAATGAATGTGACGTGAATTACCATAATTATGACGTCACACCTAAGCATATAAAGTTTTTGAAAATTTCAGTCCCATGTATATCTACACAGCTCAATGGACTATGTATATTCTATATTTGCTTCCGCTAGCCCCTTACATTTTGTTATTCAAGTCAGAGGCCTTCAGTAATCCGAGGATTACTGACCAGTTATGATACTAAACCTGTAGGGGTGGGTTTGGGTCATGACTGAAAGTGTGAGAATACAACCTCTTTTGAATCAAGAACAACAAAAACAAGATTATATTAGCAAGAATTAGGACCACTTCTTGTTCTTTATTTCTTTATCTCTAACTCAAATTGATTCTAGTTTCTTTTTAATCTTAGATGGTTGATAGGTTTACTATAAGAATTACGATCAAATCTTACTTAGAACACCTTTTATGATGGATTTGAACTAAGTTCTCTTTGAGTTTCCCTTACTCCCTTCTTTCTCTCTTTTTTTTTCTTGTTGTTTCTATTTTTTTCTAGCCTTTTCTTGTTGTTTCCAGCATATTTTCTCTCCTTGTCTTTTGGTTTTGTTGAGTAAGGCAAGACAAAAGTACAATAATACAAAAAGGAAGGTGTTTGTTTGCTTCACCTACGTGTATGCTTCACCAAATCCTAATTTATTTGCTTAGCTTAGCTTAATCAAGGTTACCTTAACGATTTTACTAATTGTTCCATTAGCTTAGTTAATTAATTCTTGTTATAATTAATTAAGGTTAGTCTTTAATTAATCAAGATTTAACTTAATCTTGCTTAGCTTAATAATCTCGATTAAGGCTTACTAATCTGGTTTAATTAGCATTAATCCTGATTAGCAAAATAAAATATAGTATCAAAATGACGTGTACATTAGTCTAAGATTTTTAGCTCCTATAACAGTTGACATTGGGTGATAGCTCGAGCACAGGAGTTGTCGCTCGAGAGGAGAATTTTTGCTCCCAATATCTCGCAAGTTTACAAGCGAGACCACTCGAACAAAAGAGTTGTCGCTCAAGTGTAAAATGTGAGCTCCCAATATTTTCACTGTAGCTCTGCAAAAATTTTGAGACTTTATTTTTGTTGCTCGAGCGGTGGATAATTCACTCGAGCAGTCCCTCAGTATTTTAGCACCTCGCTCGAGCGATGGAAGTCTCGCTCGAGTGGTCAGGTCGGGACAATAGACTTTAAAACACGATCTAAACTCATTTTAAACCCACTTTTCATCCATTTGCTCTCATTTTCCCCCTTTTTTCGAAAAACCTAGTTAAGAAACTCAAGACTTCATCAAGATAGAGCAAGAATCCATCTTAGCTCCTTTATTAAAGTTGTTATCCTCGTCAAAAGCTACATTTTGAACCGATTAGACTGTGGTATTTCAAGAGCTCATCGGGTGGACCTTCATCTTTTCTTGTGCAACCTTGAGGTAGGAATATCTTTACCTTTGTATATCCATATTTTGGTTTAAATAGATATGAATCTAAAGGAGTACAGGTTGCTGAGATGAATGTATATATATAGGTTGTCTATAAAGAAATGCTTCATGAAATTGATGATGGATTATGACATTAACTACGAAATAATGCGTAAACATACTTGAATTAAAGGAAAGGAATGAGTGGAAACAAAAGCCCCAATTCTCATGTGAACTGTAGGGGTTTGTTTTTGAATTTGAATTGAATGGATCTGAATATGTAAGGATTGGGATTTTTTAAAATATTTGAGATGGTATGATGCTTACCGGTCGTAAGAGGACGACAAAAGGTGGGGCTATGTTTGAGGTGTCCACTGTCCAGTCCATGTGAGGGCTGCAAAATGTGGAGATGTGTGAGGCTTCCACTGGCCGGTTCATGTGAGGATGAGGAAAGTGGAAAGGTTTGAGGTGTCCACATACGATTTGTGTGAGGACAGAAAAGTGTGGTGGTTGATTATACATGGTGATTACAAAATAAAGAGAGGAGTATATGAAAGAACCTTGTTCATTTATAATTGATTCATACATGTTTGTATCAAATGTTCATATACTTGGTTAAAGTTATTCTCTACTGGGCAAAACGCTTATTCCTATCTACTAACTTTTCGGGAATCGAAGAACCCCAAAACCGTGAAGGAAGTAGGATGGAATGAAAGAGAAGTTTCTACTTTTCTTATTTTTTTGCAAGGACTTCTCTTCTGTGAAATAAAAACTGTAATGAGATTTGGAACTCTTTTGTTTATTTTGGATTTGGACTTGTAAATGATGTTTTGTAAAAGTTCCATTTGCAATCTGTAAAACTAGAACAAATAGTGTAATTGTTTTGAAAGGTTCTCTAGCCACATTGAAAAGGGATGAATACTATGTAATTGTTTTGTAAACCGATCTTCCGTTCAATGAGAAAGAGAATTGTTTTGATGGAATTGTGTGTATGTTTAAGGGGTGTGTGTGTGCCAACTATTATACAGAAAGGTTTTGGTGGGGTGTTACAGCTCCTCAATTAGTGCATAAGCACATTCTACCATTCACAAATCCTAAACTTAAAGTGCCTCCTAACTCTTAGTAATCTTCAAGTATTTCCTTCATCAAGTATGTTTAATTGAGGCATATCTTTCACTTCTAAATTTCTTGCTAATTGTATCCATCTTTTAAAGTTTCATCTTATCATTTCATATTTTTCTCTCTAAGATATTATAAGCTAATTTAGTTAGGGTAAGTATTTGGTCATGTCATATAACAATACTTTTGATATGATACACACTTGTTCGCTATGTTCAAGAGGACTAGTTCTTAGGTCTTAACAATTGATCGTGAGATCCTCATGTTCAAAGTTCCCTTACTACTCATTTCTATGCTTCACTTTAAATATTTGTGTAATAAGATAGTTAATTTGACTTAGGGTATTCAAGGATAGGAAATAATATAGTTATAGTACGTGATGTTCTTTGAGGTGTCATACATCTTTTCCTCCTCTAACTGGGTGATCTGCCAAAAATTTCACCACGACCCTTCCTTTGACATATTTGTGAGTGACGTACTTGATGTCAAACTCAGAAAGTGGAAGGAACCAATGAGCTAGCCTACCGATAAGCACTGGTATAACTCAACTTTTCGTGCTCTTTTTGGATACGATAGCCCTACAGTTCGGACTCCCGTGATTCTGAATCTGATCTCACAAGTGCAATATGAAATAGATAAACACAAAACAGTCCAAATTCGAAAAATCTTTTGGAAAATCGATTTTAATCCAAAATGCCAAAAATGGACTGCGTTGCTAGATACAGAGTCGCCACCTAAATATTTTATTTTAGGAAATTTAGGAAACTCGGGACTCGTGCCAAAATCCACTCATCCGTCATCACCAAAGTGTCTCGGCTTGGGAACTTAGGTATGAGAGGGGAAGGTCATTAATTGAGCACCTTCACTCACCTGATCAAAGATCGGCCTCTGCTAATCATCATCCTATTTACATTAAATGCTCTTGTTCTAGTTATTAAGCTAACATTACTATGTGATGCGCACACAAGTATAGACTAATTTGCAAAAATTGAAACACTTTGATTCATGTTTGTTTTGAAAATTGTTTCGAATATGTACCACTTGAAAAAGTGATCTCGTATGTACATTGATCAAATTATTTCAATTCAAGCAATTAGCCTTCATCTACAAGCATTCAAGCAATTTATCAATTAAGCATGCTAGACATGGCAACAATCACACTCATGTGATATGCTAAAGCACAAAAATGCTCACCTAGTACGCCGTGGCGAGCCAAAAGAAACACAAGAGTTAGAAAAACATGCATGCTCCTAACTAATGCAACATGGCTAATGCAACACATGCAATGATACGACTAATAGGCTCAGCTATTAGTTATGTCATTTGAAACAACTTGATAGCATGCAATTTTAACACATTTTCAATGAAGCATGTAAACTACAATGCTTTGTTAGAATGATGAACCAAGCCTTGATGCATGCAAGACAAGTGGATGCAAACATGTGAAATGCTAAATGAAGCATGATGTTCTATTCTATCCATCATAAGCAAGTAAATAAAAAAGAGAAAGACGTGGGGTTGGAAGACATACACATTATTACAAGTTTGCCCCCCCGCAAAAGAGGGTCTGAATGAATGAACTAGCTAACTAATTACCTAATTAATTAACTATTACAAACCCAAATGAAATAAATTAACTACACCAGCTAATTATTACAACAACAAATTTAACTAATTATTCTAGCTAATTAAATAATTACAACACAAAACTAACTACTATTCTAACTAATTAGTTACAAACTTGCTACTTTAAGCACAACACTAATATTATAACATCATTGTGACGGATCTCGAGAATCGAGGGAAGGCTCATGCATGGATGTGGATTTTCACCCGATAATGCTCTCCGTTTTGCTACTGGAATGCCTCTGTTACTCAGTTAGAAAATTGCACATCCATTCCACCTCAGCCTCTACTCTGCTTTGCTGGAAAAAGGACACTGTCTGCCTGGAAAAAGTGGCTGACAACCCAGAAGTAGTGGCCGGCAGGCCACAAATAATTGGTTACCATCCAAAAAAAATGGCCTGTCGGCCACTAATTTTGGTTCTCTCCTATAGCAACAAGAGACAAACAGAGCACAAGCCAGAGTATTCTCAGGAGACGTTTGTTCACCATGCCTCTTCTTATCAGCAAACAGGTAGGTTTGGTTCACAAGGCATCAATCGACGCAATTTCATTACGTGACGACTTATGAACCAAGGGACACAATTCAATAAATACATAACAAAAGACCAACAAAAACCTCCTATCTATCATGGATTGATCAAGGGAAGTGGTTGCTATTGACTCTTGAACCGTTTACATCGTTAATAAGCATGAAACGACTCAGACTCAATGGGTTCAATTAACGTCCAATTGAACCCAAGTTGATTTTATCTTGCATCACTTTTAGTCCCAATTTTATTGCTTCATTTTAATTACCATCTATTCCTTAGTTCATTAAGTCCAAAAGTGAAGATTAAGTCTTCTAATGGAAAGAAATACCAAACCAAGAGTTGTTTTAGGCATGAGAGAGATATCATGCCATTGGTAATGAACCCCTAAAAGGATTAAACCATTAAGAACAACAACCTCAATCTCAAGCTTAAACAAGCAATTAGTTTGAAACAACTTTCAAAACAAAGAAAAAGCTAAGAAATGAGGAAGGTTACAAAGGTGATTAGATATGAATACAAGTATGGAAAAAAAGAAATAAACACTATCAACTCGAATAGGTTGGTGGCTAAGGCCTAAACCACCAAGCCTATACGGACCATTACACTACAAGCATGCTATGCAAAGCTCAAATGCAATGAACAACTAAAAATAGTCCTAAAACAGTCCTAAAATAGTCGAAAAAAGTGTTGGAATGAAGACAAAAAATAGCTAAAACAATAAGCTAAAATATTTAGGAATTAATACTAGCACACAAGCACAAGAAGGGGAGGCCAACCCCTCCACTTTTGGGACTTCAAAACATGATTTTTGCCTCTAAAAATCAGTGGTAAAAATCTCAAAAAAAAAAGGTGATGAGAAGGTGGGAAACACAAGGGCAAAGGCCTTTGAAGCAAGGTTCAAAGAAGGGCTATTAACCCCTCTACCTTAAATGGCCTTAAACTACAAGTTTCAGCCCAAAAATAAAGGTAATAAATAGCTTAAAAATAGCAGGAAAAGATGGAAAACAAGTGGTGTAGAGATGGTACAAGAACACTAGAAGGTATACCTCTTGAAGAAGAATGGACCCTTAAGTTACAAATTACCAATTTCACACTCTCAAGTGCCTCAAGAGCTAAAATTCAATCCCAAATCACCTTAGCAAGGAACTCTCTAGGTTTGGTTTAGAATATTTGAGCAAAGGCTATATAAGTTGCGAGAGAGAGAGAGAGAGAGAGAGAGAGAGAGAGAGAATTTTGCTCTTCTAAAAATATTTTCTCACTCCTAAATTTTTCCAACCTTGAAAGCAAGATGGAAGGTCCTCTATATATAGAAAACCATGTGCCTATCTCAAAAATATTTGTATACATACAGCTAGAATGGGCCATGCACATGGGGGGACAGCTGGCAAAAAATATCTGTGTTTTTATACAGTGGGCGGCAGGCCACATTAGTGGGCGGCAAGCCACACTAGTGGACGGCAGGCCACTAGAGGCACAAGCCTAAAAAACCACTACTTTGGTCCAAAACAAGGAACAATGTTTGAAGGTTCAAAACTGAAGTTTCCTATTGAGGAAGTCAAACATTCAGCGAGTGCACACATTCATCATTGAGTGATCAATCAGTGGCGCCCAAGTCTTAAGGGTCATAAAAAATGGGGTGTCTACAGCTGGTTTCTCAAAGAGATATTTGATGGGATCTAATCTCGAAACCAGGATTACCGAGTGAGCTAACAGGTAGTGTCTCAACTTTCTGGTGGTCCAAACAAAGGCTAGGCAGGTTTTTTCCAAGGGGGTGTAGCGGGTCTTATATTTCAATATCTTCATGGTCAAGTAGTATATTGCCTTCTCTACCTTCACCTCTGATTCTTGCACAAGCATACATCCCATAGCTGACTCACTGACAAGTACATGATCAACGACTTTCCATGCTCTGGTGGTGACAATACAGGTGGATTCTAAAGGTATTGCTTGACTTGCTCGAATGCAAATCGACATTGATCGTCCCACTGGAAATTCTTTCCTTTCTTTAAGATACTGGATAGTGGTTCAAAAATCAAGGTTAATCTAAAGGCATTTCCAGGATGGCCGTAATCTTAGATGGATTGATTTCAATTCCCCACTGTGTGATCAGAAATCCTAACATCTTGCTTACAGTTACCTCAAAGGTGCATTTATACTGGTTTAACCTAAGCTTGTACTCCCTAATTCTGTCAAAGAACTTCTTCAATGCGGCTTAGTGGCCTTCTCAGTCCTTGGATTTAACAATCATGTCATCCACATACACCTCGACTACTTTATGGATCATGTCATGTAAGAGTGTGGTAGCAGCCCTCTGATAAGTAGCCTCGACATTCTTTAACGCAAATGGCATAACTTTGTAGTAGTAAGTCCCTTACTAGGTAGTAAATGCAGTATTCTTCAGGTTCTCTAGCTCCATAAAGACTGGTTATACCTTGAAAAACCATCCACGAATGATAGTAGGGCATGCCCTGCAGTGAAGTCTACTAACTCGTCAATGTACAACAATGGGAAGTCATCTTTAGGACTAGCCTTATTCAAATCCGAAAATTCAACGCAAACTTTGATTCTGCCGTCTTTCTTTGGAATTGGCACTGTGTTAACCAACCAAGTCGGATAATCTGACACTATCAAGAACCCTGCATTGATCTAATGAGTAACCTCTTCCTTGATTTTTAGTGCCCAAACCAGACAAATTCTATGAAGTTTCTGCTTGATAGGTCGGGCCTCAAGGTCGAAAGGGATCCTATGTTGTACAATCTCAAGATCAATTCCAAGCATGTCTTCATAAGAACATGTGAAAACATCTTTGAAATCTTTTAATAAAGTGACTAATCGCTCGCGTTCTTCTAAAAACAACGTAGAACCAATCTGGGCCAAGCGAGGACCCTCCTTAGTAACCATATTAATTGAAACAATCTCACCCATCAAGGGCTTAGCATGTATCTCTTCCTCCTGGTGGATCATATTTTTCATAGCCCGAGGAATTTCTTCCTCTTTGTTTTCATCAAAATTTTGAAAATTTTATTCAATGTAATGAACTAAAGGCACAGAGAAGTAGGTGGAATCTATAGCATTTTCATTTAGAACCTCCGATACAGCGATTATAACAGACTCAAAAGAAAACGAAAAAGAAGACCTAGACATGATAGTGGCATCTAGATTATCACTCTCGGGAACACCAGACTCTGACTGCTAGATTGACTCGAGCCTGATGCTGACTCTACAGACTTGATAAAATGAGACTCGAACTCAACATCCGATTCAAAACTTGAAATAGAATCCTTCTTGAACTGCCAGCTTAAGTACGGGCCATCCATTACTTCCAAAATGAAGTTGGTATAATGTACAAGTGGTCATCCCCCGTAGAAATGATCATGGTATCCTCCAAGTTCACCGGTTCAGCACTAGTTTCAATGTCCACCAAAAAGTCAGCCAATGTCAGACCCAAAACTTCTTATGTGCTATCTTTCGGGTTACTACCTCTACCTTGACCAAGATCAATACCGAGATTCACTCCCGTAGTTTGACTTTTGATTCAGTTTTGGGTGTAGAGTGGTGTGCAACCTGCCGTCTTTGTTGTATGTTGCTAGGTTGCTCTGTTGCTGTGTATACTGCCTTTGTTTTCTTTGGTTTTCTTCTGTGTTGGATTCTCTCCAACTGGAGCTCTAAGCTTAATGTAGCTCCGAGCTCCTCTTTATTGATGTACTCTATCTTTTTATATGATTCCATCAATAAAGATTCTTTTTGCTGATCAAAAAAAAAAAAAAAAAAAAGAGAGCTAATGGCTCAAAAAAATCTCAAACTCGGGGTACCTCTTCATTTTCATTTGATTTCCATGGCTCAGGAAAATCGCAAAAAGGGAAGTCTTCCCTTAGCGAACAAAGCGTCTATTCAAGGTTCCACGGATTTGTTTTCAAATCCCAGTCCTTTTCGCATTAATTCTCTCTCTCATTTCCATCTATTTCCTCTTCCAATCTTCTATCATTGGTTTATATCCCAACCCAAATGCATGTGGATTGTAGATTATCTGTATCACTTCGATGATGCCTTGCTGGCCACTCCTTTCCAATCCAATCCAAATCCCAAGATGTATCCTTACTTACTCATCATATAGATTGACTAAGCGCACATATATTTACCCTCTTCCTCTACCATGATTTTTTAGCAATGACGTCGTGACTTCTAGAGGAGGATGAATCGTAGAATTGCCAAAAATTGTTGTAATCCCTCCATTGTACAAATATTTCACCAACTGGTGCACGGTCGAAGAAGTCACTTTCATCTGATGTAGCCATGGCCTACCCAACAGTAGGTTGAAAGTTGTCGGTACGTCCATAACATAGAGTTCTACCTCATGCTTGGATGGACCAAGCAATACCTTTACTTTGGAGGTCCCCATAACATCTCGGCTAGTGTTGTTGTATGCTCGGACCACCTGACTCATTGCCGTGAAGTCAGTCGATTTCAATCCTATTGCATAAGTACTTCTGACTGGACAACATTGATGGCTAAACTAGTATCCACCAGAACTACCAAGATCCACTTCTTTCCTCATTGCAATGCCACATACAAAGGCTTATTATGATTAGCTCCCTCAGGTGGTAGCTCTTTGTCAGTAAATGACAGCATAAGAATTGTGTCTCCTAGCATGATCAAAGATATAAGTTGAGTCGGAGTTCTCTCATTCAATAGTTTGACCTTGTTCAAAGTTGAGAGTATTGTTTGGCGGTGTTCACAAGAAGCCATGAGCAATCCCTAGATTGAGATGTTGGCTTGGATATTTTCAGTTGTTCAAGACTAGATTCTTCTCTTCTTCTTTCTCCTTCTCCATTTCTTTCCCAATATCTTTCCCAAATGATTCCCTTTGATCTAGGTGTGGGGGCTTGAAGTAATGCTCGCTCCTACCTAAATGGTCAATCTCTTCAGTGTACTAGGTCTCATTAGGGGTATTGGCCCCCTAATCTTCATCAGTGTCAGAAAAGTGCAGATCACTGTCCTCCTACCATTCTCCTCGGTTACTGTAAGATAGTTGTCTGCACTACCTGAATTGCATCCATGTCATGAACTCCACTTTTGGGCTAATTATTTTCTAGATTTTCTTCCTCAAGGAAGTGGAAGTTATCTAGGTTTCCCTCTATGTTTGCCAAAATATCTACTAAAATATTTGGGTTTGATTCCAGGTCACTTTCCCCAACTATACTAATGCTAAAGGAGTTAGGCAGTATAACATTCGACTTTGGCTTGTCAACGACCACAATGTATTAGCTTAGATTCTATCCTTCTTCTGGAAATTTTCCTCTTTTGACCATTTGTACTTTCAACTCCTCTACACCTAATTTCTCCGCTTGCTTCTCTAGGATTTGAATCTCTCTATCTTCTGTTATTGTTTTCCCTTTCCAAGGTTGAGCTGTCAATGCTCCCACAGGGTTTTGGGGTTTTGGCTAGGGTTTGTGTGCGTTCATCATGCACAAATCAGTGCTTTCTAAAACGAACACCATGAACTTAGGTAGATGGGATGGAGTGATGTATATGTTGGGGTTGGAGGTGGATGGCAATGTATGGATGAGGTTGAGATTATGAGGAGGTGGTAATCTGTTTGGGGGTGGTAATGGATTGGTAGTGACATTAGGCTTTTGTAGTTGAGGTGGAGCTATGGTTTTGTTATCAATGAGGTCTTGAAACTCATGATGAAGGTGGTAGCAACAATAGATTTCATAACCATATCGTTGATGAAAAGTGCAGTATTTGGAGGGGGTTGAAGGTTTTAATTAGGGCTCGAGCTGAGTTGGTTGCTTATGGGCCAGAATTAGCAAAAGAATCGACTATTTTGGTAGTGGTGGCGACAGGATTGATTTCTGAGGGTTTGGTAGTTGTGCTACTACTGGTAGTGGCATTAGAATTGCGAGTGAATGACTTCTTCATAGGTTCATTACCCTTTACAATGATTCCTTGTTCGATTGTGTCTTCAATTTGCACCAAAATCTCATGTAGATCTTTGAAGTTAAAAAAAGAGAGAACTATCATTTTCTGCAATAATCTTCCGTTTAGATTTCTCACAATAGTATAGACCTGATCTTTTTCTAGAGGCCAGTTTGTTATCTTGGCTACTTTCGCCCTCCATCTGGTAATGAATGCCACAAATGTTTCATTAGGCTCTTGGCGAGTCACCTTTAGCTCTCATGTTATTATCTCAATCTGTGTATTGTAGGAGTATTGTGAAATGAGGGCCTCAACCAACTCCTCCCAGTTCTTCTTAGCTGAATCATCTAACTTGGCGTACCAAGTGGCAGCCACTCCTGACATGGTTTCCCCAAACAAGGAAAGCTTTAGGCCCGAGTCAAACCCATGGGCTTCAAGTTGTCTAAAAAGAGGCAAATGTGAACCATAGGGTCCCTAGTTCCATCGAATCTATTTATGTGCAACATCTTGAATTGTTCTGGCAATCTTATGGCAGCCTCTGTGTACCCATCCTCAATGTTTGAAATGGAGTTGATCCCTTGCAATCTTTTGAATAGTTTTTCAAGTTTAGTTATTTTCAACATAACTAGGTCAAACTCATTAAGATCAAGGAGGAAAAGTCCCTCAACAGTCTGTGCTGAAACTCTGACAGTATAGGTCTGCCTTAGCCCTTCTTGTAGATTAGGACCTTGAAAGTCGTCAACTGGCGGAGATGGATCCTAAATTAGATGATTGGCTAGAGGTGAATGAGTAGTAGATGCCCCTGATGGGTATTGCAATCCAGCAATGGTCTCAGCTTAGGCGATAACTGTATGGTGGAGAGCATCCACAGTCTGCTAAAGGGACATAAACATGTCCACTAAGTCTATTGGATTTTGAGCCATCACAAAATCTGGTGAATTAGCAATTGGGGAACTGGTGGATGTGATATAAGAGATGACTGAGAAGTGCTTGGAACTAGCTGTGATTGTCTAACCCTTTTTCTTCTAACCACTGGGGGAGAGAAACTAACACTGGCTAAACCTGAACCAAATATATAACTTTGCAAAGCCTACCGCTCATGTCCATAGAATTTAAGGGATATTAGATCTTTCTGAAGTTATGGTGGTACAACTACTTAGAAAAAAGAACAAAAAACAAAAACAAAATCCTTATCAAACAAAAATCACTGCTAAATCTCTATATGCCCCACTGAAAACACACTAAACTCTGCCAAAAAACTGATATGCCTGAACTACTAATTTGAATTTGAGAACCCCTGTACGGATCCAACACATAGCGCATAGCAAGTAAAGTGAATAAACACCCTTATGGGGGGTTAGGGTTACTCTATCATAACTTTAGAATGAACTATAGTTTCACTATTCAAACAAGTAGTATCATCACATCTTAGAAATGGGAGAGCATCTTGTCTTAAATCAAAAGTTATTATAGCTCAATATATGTATTAGGTTAGTTTGGTCAAAAAGGGTACCTCAGCAAGACACCGATATACCTACCCTACCTAACATCTATAAGTAAATGGAGGATCAAGCAGTACGCTGGTAATCCAGATCTAAGGCATGTGTTCCCACTATGATAGAGCCCATGTCTAGCAAGCCATTCAGGATATCAAATGGCAAACACAAGGACTTAAGTACACCAATGAATGCAATGCAATGAATATATAAATGTAAATAAATCTCATAGCATGGAGTTTGAGTCAAGATTTCTTAGTTTCGCCAGCAGAGTGACAAAAACTATGGGATGTCCGGGAGGGACCCGAGCCCGCCCAACAGTTTGGATTCTCAATCTTCGATCTAGTCTCACGAGTGTAATATGAAACATAAATAAAAGTCCAGACTCGGCAACTTTATAGAAAATCCATTTATTGCAAAATTTGTTAGAAATGGACTACATCATATAGTAATTCTAGTTTAAACCCGGCCCATTCATTGTTTTGGATTCGAATTTTCTTGTCTTGATGGTTGTTCATGTCTTCTTCCATCGTATACCTTGTTGAGTTTGGTTATTGGAATGCCTTGGTTGTGTTTGAAACAGGTTGGGAGTTAGCCTTTTCAAAACTGTGCTGCCAGATTTTGGCTTATTTACTTGAGTGAACTTTCTTGCGCTCGAGCGAACTTTGAGAACTTCACGTACTTTTGCAAGTCTGCAAAACTGCTGGGAGTATGGTATTTTTTGCTTGTTTTCACTCGAGCGATCTTGGCTCGAGTGGTCTTTCTTGCACTCAAGCGGTCTTTTGTAACTCTCAGTACTTTTGTAGGCCTGCAAAAATACTGGGAGGGTGGTGTTTTTTGCTTAAGCAGTCACTTTGTTCGCTCGAGTAGTCTCTCTTGTTATGTTAGGTCGCTCGAGCGACTATTCTTGCACTCAAGTGATTTGCGCGTCTATCAAGTTATAAAAGTCACTTTTTGGTTCACTTTTTCACTTTTCTCTCTCTTTCTCCCTAAGTCTCAAATCTACACTGTCTCTCTCTCTAGAAACTATCTCTAAACTCCAAATACACCTTGATCCATCAATCTATACACCCTAGTCCCTTTGATAAAAAAAAAGAAGCACGTCGAGGGCTTCGTTCTAATCGGAGAAGTTCGTGTTTTCGGCTCCGTTGAGTTCTACCCATCTTTCCTTTGAGTCTTCTTCTTTGAGGTAGGGATTTCTCCACTCTTTGTATAGTTTTTAACCTAGTCATTTGATTTTCTAAGCTATGGTGTGATTTGTGGATTTTTAAACAAAATTACAGGGTTTGGTTTAAAAACTCAAAAAAGGGGTTTTCAAAATGGGCTTTTGTATATGATCGAGGCTTTATAAATGGTTGGGTTGTGATAGATGGTGAATTTTATCCTTGGGAATTAATTTTAAATAAAGGGGATTTTTCCCTAAATTGTGAACATTTGATTTTTGTAAAGAGGAAACGAAATTGATGTTGGTTTTATAGAATTGAAACAATGATGATGGTGGTGGTGGAGTTGGATATGAATTATCACTTATAATTGGAAATGTTGAAAAGTATATCTGTGTGGAAAATTAATTATTTGTTCAGAGGTATCTATTTTGGGCTATCGGTGGAGGATAACATCCATGATTGTTGTAGAAATGACATGAGAATTAGGTGACTTGAAACTAATTTATCGTCCATTGCATTGAGCATTGTAACATATTTAGCACATTGAAAATGGTTATCGTTTTGAGAAAAATGAGTGAATACCTTGGTAAATTTGGATAGGAGTGTAGCTATGGTATTATGTTGGCCTGTGTGTCCTTGGAGAAAGTCCAGAAACCCGTGCGGATAGGTGCCGAGCCTTCCGGTTAGTACTGATAAAATGGCAATTGGTTGTGCTTGTAGTCTACTTGCAGACACATCCTAGAGATTTCCAATGTTGTATCCACTGCCCTATTTTCTATTATAAAGGAAATGGTTTCATGAATTATGATATAAACCTGGCATTGATAGTTTTGGGAAGAGATAAAAAAAAATTTGACATGAGCATTGCATATGCATTCACCTTAAAATTCATAAACGATGTTAGAGTATCTTTACTGGGCTTTGGCTCACCCTATGTGGAATCATTTTCAGGTACTGATGATATGTCTTCGCCAAGGTAGCATCTTGGGAGGACTAGAAGCCAAGAGCTTCATTGTTGTTATTGTTATATATATTTTTTGTACAAGCCTAGGGCTTTATATATATTGAGTTTAAGCTCATTTTTGTTGTAACCAAGTACCGTCTTGGAAAGTTGTAGCCATATCTTTACAAGCCTAGTACCGTCTTGGCATTAATTTATCTATTCTAACTTTTATTCCATATCTCTTGCTTATGACACATGCTATAGATTCAGGGTTAAGGCTTATGAGTATATAGTTGCATGTGTCATCTTTTGTAACCATTGACTCAAATAAATGTAAAAAGATCTTATTCTGAAATGTATTGTTAATTGCTAATTATTGTGAGATGGTTTTATTGTTATATTTTGGGGGCATTACATATCATCAGATCTCAGAGTCACTACCTAATCCTTTGGAAAAACTAGGAAACCCATGACTCATGCCAAAGGCCACTATTCATCAAAATGCCTTGGTTCGAAATTTTAGGTATGAGGGTGGAATGTCATAAATTCAGCACCCCTGCTCACCCGACTAAAGGATCAGCTTCTACTAAACCATGATATGAGTTTTATAGACAATATATGTTCATGTTTCAATTATTTATTAATGCAAAAATTACTATGTGAAGCAATCAAGGATAGATTGTGTCATTCGTTTTGGAATGCTTTGATCTCATGCATTTTTAAAAGAGTTTTGAAATATGTACAACTTAAGAGAAAATAAGCTCAGAAGCATAAGAATCAATGCCATCCCACTCAAGCAACATAACCTCCATCCACCGGCAATAATAGATAAATCAATTAAGCATGTAGCTTCACGGTAAAATGCAAGACATAATAAGAAAATCATGCACATGCAAGACACTAAAGCTATAAATGTTCATTTAGTATTTACTGGCATCCCGCCAAGAGTGAACAAAAAGTTAGCAAAATATGCATGATCCTATATGCAAAATTCGAATGCAATACATACACAAGAATGCAACTAAGGACTTATGTGACGTCCCAAAAATTGGGAACATCAAACGATATATTAACAAATAAATACAAGGTTTATCTAAGGTTACAATAGTAGGAAACATCACTAATGAGTCCTTTGGCTAATAACCAAGCAAGATCCCGAGAAGTTTGAAGGAATCAATATAGCCTCCCTTCTAAGTACAACCACCTTAGATAGCAAAACTACCTTTTTGATAGATCTTGACAAAGTATTAACACAAGGCCTATATGAGTTGACGGAGTACAAGGATAGGTTACAAATGATATATATAATAATTATGAAATCATGTCTTAAATACAAGCAATTAATCGCTTACAATCTCAAAAACATGTTTACAAAACTAGTTCCTAACTCTCATATGGTAGCCATACATCTTCAAATCCTTAAGCTTTTCCTTGACCAGTCTAATAGTCTTCAATACCTGGCATGAAATGCTGTGAGCTTTGAATGCCTAGTAAACACACACACACACCCCGTCCCTTTTTCCTAATCTAATACACCATTACAATTATAACAAGCAAGTAATGAAGCATGATAATCATTCAATAATAAAGGATTACAAGTTTAGATGTTAGTAATCTAGAAATCCTAAAAAGAGATTTCATCCTCCCAACCACAAGAATTGGACACCAGACTATTCGAAACTCCCCCTCCTACTGCTTTGTTGCAGAACTTACCACGGATGCCTACCAACGGTTATATATCGTGTAGCGCCAACCGCAGGGCCTCAAAAGGGATGACGAAAAGAAAAAGGTTTTCTCATCCCAAATCCCACCTTATTCTTCCGAAAAAAGTTTTATCCTCCTGAATGTCCCATATGGACCCAACCTTATCTCACCAATCAAACCATCGCAAAGAGTCCGAATACATCCATTCCATTCTAGGGTTTATACGATAACCGCTTGCGCAAGACTTAACCTTCAATTAGGGAGCACATCCCATCAATCCATACATAACATTATCATCTCTTCATTATTCAAGTGATCAAAAATCCAATACCACCCTAATCAAGGTTTCCGTTGAGTTAGATTTCTTAAATTAAAGTTAGAACAACTTAACAAGATAGTAATATCTTCATAAGCACGAGCATCATCAAACGAAAAAGATAAGAAAGATAACCACAACACATGCAATATCAAACCAAGATATGATCATATACTAATAAGCATATTCATGCATATTTCAGATTTTTCCCGACCCTGGCCTTCCTATGGTTCGTAGAGAATTTCATCTAGTTTTCAGGACACTTTTTAAAAATGGAATAGCTTTTCTAGATTTTTAGTTATTTAAGAAACACTCCAGCGCTGTCCAGATTCGTCAACTGTTATGAAAATCAAATTTTCTTTCAAACCGCTCACTCTTGTTCAATGAAACCATTTTTCCTTGAAATATAACTCTTTAAGGAAGTTTTTGACATAAAACTGAGGTCTAGGAGATTTTATGCATTTTTCTAGAATGTTTGAAAGTTGGCTGTAAAACAGGTTTTTCATTCACAATACTCAAAATAAGAAGATTGGTGAGAAAAGAGGCCAACTAAGGGAAATTTTTCACTTCTTTTTTGATGAAAACATACTAAATAATGTATCAATAACTCATATTTTTAAAGAGATGGCATGCCTTTGGAAATAATGTAAGATATGGGAAGAAAATATAGTTTTGCATCTATTAAGAGAAAATATGAGTAGAAGAAGGATCAAGCCCAATTCATCAACTTTGAACACATGATTACCATTACAAAACATCTAAAAATATTATTTCAAGACTCTAATAACATGTATTTGAAAAAGAAAAATAAAAGAGAGAGTTGTGTTGTGGCTTACTTGAGGCTTGGTTGGTTAACTAACGAGACCTTCTCTTTCTTTCCTTTCTTCCACCAAGCTCACCCTCTTCCCCTCTCTTCCTCTCAGCTGAATAAAGTGTTTGTATGTGTGTTCTTGTATGTAAAATGCTAAGGGTGAGATTTCTTTTATAGGAAAATTGGTGCAAAAGGTCTAAAGTGCCCATTGATTGGAATTGGATTGGATATTTTAGATTTATTTGGAATCTAGTGGAATGGTAGATGATTAGAGGCCTTAATTATACAATTAGTCATGATCTAGTTAGGATTTGGTTAGGAGTGGACTTAGGGTGAAGGCATGGTTCCATGCTTTGGGGGTACTTATCAATACTTTTCCTTGATTTCATGGATATGGTTTGAAAAAGTTGTATAATTTTTTATTCCCTAGGGTGGCTAGCCATGTGGGCTGATTTGAGGGAATTAATTTATTTTTTTTCTTGTGTTCAATTGTTGGAAATTGCAAAATATAGTGTATAGTATAGGTTTAAAGGTACAAGTGTATATACATACATATATTAGTACTAGTTTGGGGTCAATTAGCGATTTAATAAAAATGTGAGGGCTTTGGGTTTAATTCATGTATTGGAACATTTATTTAAATGCAATATTTAATTTAATTAGGATCTGGAACTTGAATTTGGTTAAAGTTTCTTTATTTTGAATGAAACAGCGAGTTGCAATGAGAACTGAAAGCCTAAGGTTTTTTATTGGAAAATATTAGTTAGGGAATTAATTTAATTATTATTAGGGCTTTGGAATGATCCCTGAGTTCCCGAGTTCAATCAAGATTTGCGAGTTTTCGGTTGGCACGCATTTTCGGCTGTACAACTAAAATTGAAAATAAATAAGGGAATGAGAGTCTTTTTTGAAATAGTTCAAAAGTAAGGATATAAATAAAATTACAAAGATCAAGAGCATCATAATTAAATAATTAATATTAGCATGTAAAAACAATTACTAAGCTATAAGGGTCGATTTGGTTTTGTACGAGTTTATTTGCGATGTGTCTTCGATTCTAAGGTTAAATTTGTGAATAAACGAAGAACTAAGGGCTTTATTTTGATAACTCAAAATTTAGGGATGTAATAGGGTTTACAAAAATTAGGGGTCTCACAACCTATCCCCTTTATATAAATTCCGTCGTTGAAATTTCAGCGATTCTTCATATCTCGAAATGTTGTGGGCAATTGCATCCTAGTGCCGCCAAAGCATTTTAAATCATTCAGATCATCTTCTCCTCTTAAGTTCTTCTCCATTCTGTCTAGAGTTGCCATTGGTCTCATTCTAATAATAGCGTTTTGAATCGAATTCCTCCCTGATTAATGACTAAGGAGATGCGCTAATCTTCTGCACTCTTTGAATTGTTCATTATATGGATAATGACGTTACTACTCCAGTGTGAGGGCTTGTATTGCCAAATTCTTGATTTGGCGATCTACACTTTCCATTATGTTTGTTGATTTGTTGAATCAGGAAAATAAAATTATCTCCCTTTAATAGTAAAAGCATTCTATTGGATGGGTAAGTCATCTCCTTCTATTGGTAACTATCAATAATAGCTAAGGTACGAGTAACAATTCCATTTCTAAGACGAGGTCGGAGTAGGGTATCTTCATATCTCAAGAATTGAAAATTAATTGTACAAACATTTTCTAGTTACATCTTCCCTAAGTTAGTCATTAATCATATCCATCCATTCTTGCCTCACATAAGGTGCTAATGTGGTCTGGTTTCTAGTGTTCTTTGGTCCTTCTCCCCTTAAATAGTCATCCTTGACTTCTTTCTGTATAATTCCTGCCCCTTTCTGTCTTGGAGTATGGTATTGTATTCTTCCGATTGCTCCTTTTTGGTCCCTCATGAAGTTGGGTTTCCTTTTTGCAAGCTCCAAATCCTCTTGGATTCTACCTCCTCTTATTCTGAAGTCAATGTTGTGTCAACTATTTCCACAAAGATGCAAGACTCCTCCAGAATTTGATTCTTGATATGGTTCGGGATTTCGGCCATGGTTAGTAGTACGCTCTTAAGGTTTCAATTTCCTGGTACCGCATTCCTATTGTTGCTTGCGAGCTCGTGTTATTACTTTCTCAAAGTATGGTCCACCATTTTTTGTTCTTCGAATGGAATGGGACATAAGTCAAATTCTAACTACAGAGGCACTTCCTTACGGGTAATCAACTAATCTTAAGTTAGAGTCTAATTATCCTAGGGTGTTCGCACAACACAACTTCATATATATAATAATTACAAGATTCTTAAAATTGGATTAAAGTGGAGATGAAGAATATGAAGCAGTTATGGTGATAACATCCGAATTAATTGAAATACGGATGAATGGTATGATGCTATGGTTTCAAACTTCAATGTCATCAAGGTTATAGAGGTAGTGACTAAACTATATATTTAACTTGAAACTGCGTTGTTCAAATTGAATATCCAAGATTCGTCACCGAGTAAAGAAAATGAAATTATTTACAAGAAGCCTTGGGCTAAATAAAATAATCAAGGCTCAAAGGAGGTCAATTTTACAAATAGTAGCATATAAAATAGGACTAGATGGACATGACTTAATTGTGGAAAATGATGACATCAAATCAAGGTTATGAATACAAGATGAGGGTATGATGATCGATAGAAGACACATAGAACTAATAGTACCCTCACTGCGCGATGTGAGGCATTGTCTAGAGTTAAAACCACCTCCTAATCCTAAAATACGTCCTCATGAATTGATGTTGCTATGCCCGGAATTCGAAGAAACGCCTTAAGGTAAGTCAAGAAAATTTCTATTTGACGTCTTTTAGTTAATATAATAGGTCGTGTTGCAATAATATAACATAATCGGGGCAAGGTAGTCACTAACTGTAGGTCAAAATTTGGGGGTAAGGGTTGAACCTAGGCTCTAATACCAAGTTGTGAGCCTAAAAAATCGAGAACATCAAAGGATATATTAACAAATAAATACAGGGTTTATCTAAGGTTACAAGAGTAGGAAACTTCACTAATGAGTCCTTTGACTAATAATTAAACAAGATCTCAAGAAGGTCGGAGGAGTTAATATAGTCTCTCTTCTAAGTCCAACCACCTTAGATAGCAAAGTTACATTTTCGACAGATCTTGACAAAGTATTAACATAAGGCCTATATGAGTTGACGGAGTATAAAGATAGGTTACATGTTATATATAATAATAATAATAATAATAATAATAATAATAATAATAATAATAATAATAATAATAATAATAATAATAATAATAATAATAATAATTACGAAATCATGTCTTAAATACAACAAGCAATTAATCACTTACAATCTCTAAAACGTGTTTACAAAACTAGTTCCTAACTCTCATATGGTAGCCATATGTCTTCAAATCCTTAAGCTTTTCCTTGACCGGTCTAATTGTCTTCCATACCTGGGATGAAACGCTGTGAACTTTGAATGCCCAGTAAACGCACACACACCCTATCCCCTTTTTCAAATCCAATACACCATTACAATTATAACAAGCAAGTAATGAAGCATGATAATCATTCAATAATAAATGATTACAAGGTTAGATGTTAGTAATCTAGAAATCTCCCAAAGAGATTTCATCCTCCCAACCACAAGAATTGGACACTGGACTATTTGGAACTCCCTCTTTTGCTGCTTTGTTGTAGAACTGACCTCGAATGCCTACCAACGGTTATATATCGCATAGCACCAACCGTAGGGCCTCAAAAGGGATGGTGAAAAGAAAAAGGTCATATCATCTCGAATCCCACCTTATCCTTCCAAAAAAAAGTTTTATCCTCCTGAATGTCCCATCTGGACCCAACCTTATCTCACCAATCAAACCATCGCAAAGAGTCTGAATACGTCTGTTCCATTCTAAGGTTTACGCGATAACCGCTTGCGCAAGACTTAACCTTCAATTAGGGAGCACATCCCATCAATAAAACATTATCATCTCTTCATTATTCAAGTGATCGAAAACCCAATACCACCCCAATCAAGGTTTCCGTTGAGTTAGATGTCTTAAATTAAAGTTAGAACAACTTAACAAGATAGTAATATCCACATAAACATGAGCATCAACAAACGAAGAAGATAAGGAACATAACCATAACACATGCAATATCATACAAGGATATGATCATATACTAATAAGCTTATTCATGAACACAAGAGCAGAAAACACCCATACAAAACTAAATTTCCATATTAGTACCATTTAAAGATTAAAATCAAAAGGGCTATTTCAGATTTTTCCCAAACCTGGCCTTCCTATGAATCATATATAATTTCATCTAGTTTTTAGAACATTTTTCGGAAATGGAATAGCTTTTCTAGATTTTTAGTTATTTAAGAAACACTCTAGCACTGTCCAGATTCGTCAACCGTTACGAAAATCAGATTTTCTTTCAAACCGTTCACTCTTTTTCAATGAAACCATTTTTCCTTGAAATATAACTCTTTAAGGAAGTTTTTGACATAAAACTGAGGTCCAAGAGATTTTTCTACATTTTTCTAGAATTTTTGACAGTTGGTTGTAAAATAGGTTTTTCATGCACAATACTCAAAATAAGAAGGTTGGTGAGAAAAGAGGCCAACTAAGGGAAATTTTTCACTTCTTTTCTGATGAAAACATACTAAATAATGTATCAATAACTCATATTTTTAAAGAGATGGTATGCCTTCGAAAATAATGTAAGATATGAAAACAAAAGATAGTTTTGCACCAATTAAGAGAAAATATGAGTAGAAGAATGATCAAGCCCAATTCATCAACGTTGAACACATGAATACCATTACAACACATCTGAAAATATTATTTCAAGACTCTAATAACATGTATTTGAAAAAGGAAAATAAAAGAGAGAGTTGTGTTGTGACTTACTTGAGGCTT
The DNA here is from genome assembly GCF_055761805.1 of Camellia sinensis. Taxonomy (NCBI): domain Eukaryota; kingdom Viridiplantae; phylum Streptophyta; class Magnoliopsida; order Ericales; family Theaceae; genus Camellia; species Camellia sinensis. The sequence continues at coordinate 140,494,505 of NC_138962.1, forward strand.
GGTTGGTTAACTAACAAGACCTTTTCTTTCTTTCCTTTTTTCCACTAAGCTTACCCTCTTCCCCTCTCTTCCTCTCAGCTGAATGAAGTGTTTGTATGTGTGTTCTTGTATGTAAAATGCTAAGGGTGAGGTTTTTTTTATATGAAAATTGGTGCAAAAGGTCTAAAGTGCCCATTGGTTGGAATTGGATTGGATATTTTAGATTTACTTGGAATCTAATGGAATGGTAAATGATTACAAGCCTTAATTATACAATTAATCATGATCTAGTTAGGATTTGGTTAGGAGTGGACTTAGGGTGGAGGCATGGTTCCATGTTTTGGGGGTACTTGCCAACACTTTTCCTTAATTTCATGGATATAGTTTGAAAAGGTTGTATAATTTTCTATTCCCTAGCGTGGCTGGCCATGTGGGCTGATTTGCGGGAATTAATATGTTTTTTTCTTGTGTACAATTGTTGGAAATTGAAAAATATAGTGTATAATACAAGTGTAAAGGTACAGGTGTATATATATATTAGTACTAGTTTGGGGTCAATTAGCAATTTAATAAAAATGTGAGGGCTTTGGGTTTAATTCATGTATTGGAAGATTTATTTAAGTACAGTTGTAGACACCCCATTTTTGACCGTCCTCAAGACTTGGACATCATCGTTTGAGCACTCGATGATCATCAATGTTCGTGTTCGTTTTGAGTTCCTGAGTGTCTCAGCTGAGCGCCTTGCCTTGGAGCCTCTCATCTTGTCTGTTTTGTGCTTGGTTGTGGACCAAGGGCTTGTAGCTTTGCTTCTAAGGGAAGAGGGTGGCCTCTCGGCCAGCCCTACAACCCATCAGCCAGGGCTTATGTCCATCAACCATTAGTGATGGCCGGTTAGCTACACTGATGGCCGGTCGGCCTCGTTAATGGCCGGTCGGCCACTGATAATGGCCGGCGGCCTTTTTTGTGCTTTTTCAGATATTTTATGTGCCAGCTGTGCCAACTATTGAACACTGAAGCCATCCTCCATACACGTGTATGGAGGGATGGAAACAAGTTTTTAGCTTGTCAAGGAAGCTTTGGCTTGCATTTTCTATATAAGGGAAGTCCCTCCCCCTTGAGAGAGGTTCAGAATTTTGAAGAGAAAAATCTTACTCTCTCTCTCTAGAATTCTCTCTCTCTCTCTCTCTATATTGCGCTTGAAAGTGTATTTTCTTCACATATTTGCACTAGAACACCTAGTCAAACACCACTACCTTGTTGCTGAGGTGCTTGAGGGTCTTATTTGGGCTGTTGAAGGTTGGTTTTTGGCTCAGAAGTTGCTGTCTTGCTGCTGTTGTTCAAGGGTAAGCTTATTCCCCTTTTAAGATTGTTTTTGTACACTAGTGTAGGCCACCTTTGCATGCTGTTTTGGCCTAGTTGTCAACTACAAAAACCTCTATTTTTAAGTGTTAAAAATTTTGGTTTGAGCCCTTGTTAGAGTTAGGGGTGTTCCACTCTCTTTTGTTGCTTATTTACTAAGTTCTTTGCCATCTTTTAAAGCCTTTAAAACAATCTTTTCTTGGCCTTTAAACCACTGAATTCTAGAGAAATTTCAGTGGTGGAAAGGTGGTTTTGAGGTCCAAAATAGAAGGGGGTGGTCCCCCCCTCTTCATGCCTTGTTGCATGTGTTGATGGCCTACGAAGTGAGCATGTGTTTCTCCTTTTTTGAAGCTTAGTTCAAACATGTTTTTGGCTATATTTTAATATGTTTAAGCTCTGTTTTTGGCTGGTTTAGTCATTGGTTGCTTGCTTCTAGCACTTGTAGTGTGATCTTGCTTACTAGCCCAGCATGTATGATGATCTAGCCTATCATTCTACCATGTGTTAGCTTGATTCCAGCATGCTTTTGGCTCTAATTTAGCATGCTTGAGGACTGTTTTGAGTGGTCCTGGTCCATTGAGGCTTGTCTTGTATGACCATGGTATAGTTGGCTTTGCTAGCTTTGTGTTTTGGGGCCCATAGCATGCTTTGTTTGAGTTATTTGCATGATATGGCATCATTTAGAATGTAATTTCAAAGCTTATATCTCTGTCATACTCTCAGATATTCCGCTCGTTCAATGCTTTTGAGAGTTACGCTTTGTGTCTTATTTGTGAGCCAACATGCGAGCATGCTTTTCTTGCTTTTTGTGCCTAAGTTTCAACATGATTAGGCCATTGTTTTGGCATGTTGTAGCTCTGTCTTGAGCTGGTTTGATCATTTGAGCATTGCATTGCATGTCTCTAGTGTTGTGTCCTTCACTAGTTTCATTGTATTTGGCCCTTAGCATGTTATTCATGAAGTGTTTACATGTTATTTGCATTGTTTGTGTTTGGATCAGACGTTAATCCAAATACAAGAAATGTGAGATGTTTCATACTCAAAGTGATGAAACGTGTCACATTTCTTAGTCGTCATCCCCCTTGATTGTGCATGATAGGGTGAAGGCCTTTTGAGTCTTATGTGCACATTCATTGAGCTTGTACAAGCTTGGTCCTTTGGCCACCATGCATTGAAAGTGCTTGGTTGGTGGCTTGAGAACCAAGTTCCACACTCTTTTGAGCTTAAGACATGGTAAGGAGGGTGGCAGTACATACATTCCCTTGCAAATACATTGCCATGCCTTTGTTTGCTCTCTGTTGCAGCAAAAGGAGGAATTCCAGAGAAGCAGTGGCCGACTGGCCACATGTCCTAGCTGACCGGCCACCAGTACTAGCCGATGATCACCAACCATAGCCGATTGGCCATCAGTGTGTTCTTGAGATCAAACAGAAGCAATCTGGAGGTTGGCACAATTTTCAGAGGTTCAAAGATGTGCAAATAGAGGCATATAAAGGCAAGGCAATAGATTTTCAGGAGGAAGCAATCGAGCATGCATACCTCCCTCGCCCGCGAGGCCATCCTTATCGCTTCACTAGCTAGTTGTAGTTAATTACATATGTTGTAATTAATTAGTTTAATCTATGTTGTAATATTCTAATTAGCTTAGTGTAGCTAGTTATTCAATTCGGTTTGTAATAATTAATTAGCTTGAATAGTTAATTAGTTAATTAGCTTAGCTTAGATTAGCTTAGTTGATTCATTCGGACCCTCCATCGAGAGGGCACAATGTTGTAAGAAGGGTGCGTGTGTGTGCATGTCTTCCAATCCCACTTCTTTCTCCCTTTTACTTATCAACTTTTGATGGTTAGTTTAGGGCATATTTCAATTAGCCTACCTTATGCTTGCATGCGTGCATCAGTCATTTGTCTTGCATGCACCGAGCTCGGCGCATCATACAAACTGCATCGTATTTCAATACTTACTTGAATACGTGTTTCACAGCATGTTATCAAGTGTTGCATTCATATGCCATTTTAGATAGCCACGCCTATTTAGCTACATTTTGCATGTGTTGCATTAGGCATCTTGTATAGTTAGGATCATGCATTGTTTTCTAACTAGTTTTCTGTTTTGGCTCAGAGTACACTGTAAGTGTTTACGCTTTAGCATACTTGCATGAGTGTGAGTGTTGCCATGATAGCATGCTTTCCATGAGGCTATTTGCTTAAGTGCTTAACTGCTTGAATGCCTGTGGGTGGAAGCTTGATTGCCTGAATTAGAGCAACTCGATGATTGTGAGTTTTAAGCCCACTTTGCAAAGTGGCGTAATCATGTCTTCAAGCCCACTTGAGGGTGGCAAATCCACGCTTTAGTCTACTTGCGAGTAGCATTTTGAAACCATTTTCAAAAACAAACATGAGTTGTTTTGTTCCAATTCTCGTGATTGAGTCTATACTTGTATGTTATGCGCATCACATAGCAAGTTAGATAATAACCGGAATAAGAACACATGTGTCTATAAAACAACATATCTGTAGACGACGCGCCCGCGAGGGATCCTCGCTACAGTTCGAACTCGATTTGTGTCACGGTTCTTAGTCTGAACCAAAGAGTCCAAATCCGGCAAATCGTTTTGAGAAACAGATTTTTGAAAAGAAGTGCCAAACATGGACTGCTTTGCCAGATACAGAGTCGCCACCTAAATATTTTTTATTTTGGGGAATTTAGGAAACCCTGACTCGGTGCCAAAGGCCACGTGTCCGTCACCACCAAAGTTGCCTCGACTCGGGAACTTGAGTACGATTGGGGAAGGTTAGCTATGAGCACCCCCTCTCGCCCGATCCGAAGATCGGCCTCTACTGACCATGATATCTGATTTTGAAAACGTTATGTGTTCTTATCCCGATTATTAACCTAGAATTACTATGTTATGCGCACAGCACAAAAGTATAGACTAGATTGCCTAATTTGGGAATGAGCATTGCATATCCGTTTGTTTTGGAAAAATGTTTTGGAATTTGCTACTCGCAAGTAGGCTAAAACACGGATTCCAATGAGCTATTCCAACTCAGACAATCCAACCTTCACCCACAGGCATTCAAACAGTTATAACACATAAGCAGCTAGCCTCATGGTAATCATGCTATCATGGCAACACTCACACGCATGCAAGGATGCTAAAGCATAAATGCTTACCGAGTACTCCGAGCCAAAACAAAAACTAGTTAATAATCATATGCATGATCCTAGTTCATGTTAAGATGGCTAATGCAACACATGCAAGATGTAACTAGGGTAGGCTCGGCTAATCGACAATGACATGTTGAAATACTAGAACTAACACATATTCAATTTTGGAATTGAAATACAAATGTAGTTAGAATGATGCGCCGAGCCCAGTGCATGCAAGACAAATGTATGAATGCACGCATGCATAGCATAAGGTATGCTAATTTAAATATGTCCTAGTCTACCATCATGAGCGGGTAAATAAAAGGGAAGAAAGACATGGGGTTGGAAGACATACACACACTCACGCACACTTATTACACAATTGCCCTCACTCGGAGGGTCCCAAATAAATATTACAGTCCGAATAAATAATACTAAATTAATTATTACAAAATTTCTAATCTAATTAACAAGTTAAATGCAAAGAGAAGATGACCGCAGCCTCCGCCTTGGGATATGCGAATGATGCATGCTCGGTCCATTTTGCCCGGTAACCCGTACCATGCCACTGCTGCCTCTGTTAATGCTGCCCTGCTCCTCTGAAAATTGCCAAAGTCTCAGGGTATCTTCAATGAGCACTGCATAACACCACCGGCTAAGTGAAATGACCACCGGCCATGGGAAACTTCCATCGGCTGCTTTCAAGTCTATCGGCCACCAATCCACGGCCGGTCGGCATTCTACAGTGCCGATCGGCAAAAACTTCCTGCTGAAGTTGGTTTTTGACAGCAGCAGAGGACAGGTAGTGCATGGCATAGAGTTTCAAGCACATGTAAGCATGGTCATGTTCCCTATCATGTATTGAACTCAGGGGAGCATGGTCCTTGATCCTTGGGCCATCAATCGCGCATGATAGCCTGAGGGACCAAACTTGCCATTCAATGTAAAATGCATGCAACACACCCTATCATGTTAAAGTCAAGGGGCCGCGGTGACCGAGGGTTGAGATGTGTTTCATCACTTGTAGTATGAACACCTCTCGCCCTCACACTAGGTTTGACACCCCAAACCAAGCAATGTAATGCATGTTGTGCAAACATGGCTCAAAAATGCAACAAGAAGCTAAGATGCAAAACATGTCAAATGTGATGCAATGCAAACCATCATGCAAACAACATGGTAATGCCACTAGCATGCAACACTACAAGCAATACTACAATGCACACTAGATAGGCAAGTATGTAAAGAGGTGGGCATGCAACAATGCTCAAACCATAAGGATACCACAACATGCAATGTCATGAGCATACTACAAGATACAAATATATGATCCATGGACTTACACTAAGATGGAGGACCCTCAGCCACACCCCAAAACAGTGGCCAAAAGTGATGGAATGATGGGCAAATACTCATGAAAACTTGCATACCAAAGAGCATATGGCTAAGGCCTAAAAGAAGCCTTCTACCACAACTATCATAACCACACATGGTATGAATGAAACAACCAAAAAAAAAAAAATAGAGTTTTAATACATTAAAACACGCCCCAAAACCCTCATGAATGGCAACCCAAGTGACTTAAACATACAAGCATGCACAATGCCCATTTCAAGGCACAAAACTACAACACCTCAAGGCATAAAAGGATGATAAATGCTATTATACAAGCATGATATAGGGACTGAAATAGCATGAGAAGTGACTCCAAACAATTTAAACAACCTAACCAAAGCATGCTAATGACTCATTCGCTCAAGGCCAAAATTCTAGAATGCAAAGGAGCTATGTAAAGCACGACTAACATGACAAAAACAGTGGCCAACAGACCTAAAACATGACAAATCATGACCAAAAGCTTCAATAAGCTAAGCCAAATCATGAAGATATACTAGGCTAAACACATGGCACATTTCTAGGCAAGATAATGAATTACAAAACAAGTACAAGATGCATGCTAAGGGCTACAAATCCAACCAATGATAGAGATATAACATGACTAATAGGCACCCAAAAGACTCTAAGATGGGACCAAAAACAACCAAGCATGCATGTTGCCCTTTTAAGCTAAAACAAAGGTAAAAGAAGGACAAAGGGGAGAGGGGTGTCCCTCTCTTACACAAGACTTCAAAATCACTCCATCACCACTAAAAATCCACTGGATTTCAGTAGTGAGAAGACCAACACAACAAAGTAAACAAAGCTTAAAGGAAAGGGCACCAAAATAGGCCAAAAGAGGCCTAAGGGGAGAAGTTCGACCCCCAATGCCAAAACACCCTTAATGAAAGATGTTAATCACGAAAATACAAGACTTTTTCATGTTATACACAAAGCTTAAATCAGGATGCAAGACAGGTAGAAAACTAGTGCAAGTTTGGGGAAACTAAAGCAAATGTCTCACCCTTGAAGAAACCTTGAAGAACAGATGATCCAGCCGCTCTCTACTGATCAAAATCAGTCCAAAACCTCAACAAACAACCCTCAATGCCTCTCAATCTCGAAGCAAGGTGTAATGGTGTGTGTGTTAGTGCAAAAGTAAGGTCAAAATGTACTTTTAGGCTTCCAAACACACCCTAAGGATGAGAGAGAGGGAGATATATAGAGAGAGGATGATATATCAGATATATAGATATATAAGCTCTGGTTTTTATGTTCAAAAAACTCTAACCTCAACAATGGAAGAAGAGAGGTGCTTAAATAGGCAAAGGGCAATGACTTAAGCTTCTCAAGGAAGCTAAATGAAAGGGGCAAAGGGGGCAAGGAGGTCAAGGCTTCTTGAGGAAGCTAAGACAGCTGGCCAAGCTTCTTGGGGAAGCTTTAACCAAAGGGTCAAGCTTCCTCAAGAAGCTTTGACCAAAAGGGGGCAAAAGGGGCAAAACAACCACTTCATGCACGGGGAGGAGTGTTGGTGCATTCCAACTGGCACAGCTGGCATGCACCAAGTCTGAAGGGTGCAAAAGGGTCACACCGGCCAGCAAAAAAAGTCCCCGGCCAGAGAAAAGTGCCGGTCGGCAAAATATAATGCCGACCGGCCATTGGTTTGAAGAAACCATTGCCGGTGACACCAATAAACAGCCGATGGTGTGAGGGGACAGCCGGTGGGGTGTGGGAATGGCCAACAAGCCATTCCCTGCCTCTCAAGGCAAAAACACAAGTGTTTGGTGCAAAACCAGACACTGAAAAGTCGAGTCGAGAGATCCTGAGGCGAGGCGCGCAGCCGAGACCTCCGGGAACTCGGGACGAACACAAGCATGGATGATCACCGAGTGTTCCAACGGTGACGTCCAAGTCTTGAGGACGGTCAAAAGTGGGGTGTCTACAGTTGCCCCTCTTTCACAGAACTCGAAAGTCATAACAATGACGGGAGTGAATGTCAAAGCCCAGAGACGACCCATTTTTGACAAGGCCGAAGACTTAGACAGACATGCAAGACAAGCAGGATATGTGCTCGAAGGCAGGGGCAAAATGCAAGGCAATGCACAAAGCCGAACATAACTTATGATCATGCAAAGAAAGCTGTAATGAAGCAAAACATGCGACAGTTTTAAGCTAGCATACACCGAACTACACTACAATGCAGAAAGGATGTAAGAGAATTATGCAATTCTCAATACATCTCACGCAGAGGATACAATACCTGTCCGGTTCGTCTGGTTGCACCAGCCTCAAATGAACCGTACATACAATATCGTGCCTGCAAAGAAAACAACTCAATAGCTACGATGTCATTAACAACATGCATATTAATGTACTTAGAAATGCGGGACAACGCAAAGCAAGTGGGAAGCATAACAATGCTGCGAAGGCACAGACATGTAAGTAGAGCACGCGGTCTACGCAGTCAACGAAATTGATCATAAGCATGCGGTCTACGCAAGAAATGAAATTCATTATAAGCATGCGGTCTACGCAAGCAGAACATACGGTCTACGCAAGTAATGTGTGCGGTCTATGCGAGTAAAACATGCGGTCTATGCAAGTAGAACATGCGGTCTACGCCAGCAAAACATGCGGTCTACGCAAGTAAAGGAATTGATTACAAACATGCGGTCTACGCAGGTAAAACATGCGGTCTACGCAAGCAAAACATGTGGTCTACGCAAGGAAAACATGCGATCTACGCAAGCAAAACATGCGGTCTACGCAAGGAAAACAAGCAGTCTGCACAAGTAATGAAATTGATTACAAACATGCGGTCTACGCAACTAGTGTGTGTGAGAAGAGTCGAATGTACACATGTAAGTAAAAACATGTTATCCACGATGCTGGAATGTAAAGTACTATAACACAGCATAATTGAAACGATTTGTGGAAATCCTCAAGACATGAAAATGATACGGGAAGGGACGTTCTTCGTACGTATCGAGCATCGCTCGCAGAAGTTGTGGCCTGAGGTCAACTCGAAGGTCCACGTTTCAAAAGTGTGCTTTCCTGCATTGTCTCAAGTGATGAAGATGCCAAACCATGTAGTTGACTCGAACAAAGGCGCGGAAGGTGCGTTGACCGCAAGGGGAGTTTTGCTGGTATCAATTCCGACACTTTGCTACCCTGCCATTCTATGTTTTACTTTCCTTTTTACTGGTAGTTTAAGCACATTGCACTGCCTCGGGCAGGTTTTATTCTTTATCAAAATTACAAATTTTGCAAAACACATGATGGGAATGAAACAACCATTTTGTCCAAAAGATGTTGCAATTGTAAACTTTCTACGCATCGCATCGCAAGGTATCACACCACAATGTGAACGAAATTGAACCTGTTTTGAATATTGGGTACTTGCATCGTAGTAATCAGGTAGTGAACCGACTTACAACTCGATGAGCAAAAACAAAGGCATGATATAACCAAACAAGTGTGAGCACAACTTGATAAACAAATCAAAGACATAAGGAGAGTGAAATACAACTCGATAAGCAAATGTACAATAACTTGATAAGCAGACAGGTGTGACTCCACAAGAATCGATCACCGGGGGAGGGATCGGAGGTGGTGGAGTTCCCCAATCCCTAGCATAAACAGCTCAGGGAACAAGGAGGAAGACCATCGGCCAGGGGTAGACGCCATCGGCCACAAGAAATGGCCATCGGCCAGGAATTTGTTCGGTCGGCAAAAAGTAATGGCCGGTCGGCTCAATATTTGGCCGGCCGGCCATGAATGAGGGAATCACCAGAATGTTGACACCTGTCCTACACCCAACCTTATCTCCTACAAAAGACCCCAGCTTCGTAGTTTTTCTCAATTCCACACTGATTCGCTCTAATGGAAGAGTTTCTTGCTCAAAACCTCACAGCTTGGATTGCTAGTTTGGATGGCTCGGAAAAGTTGAATTTCCGGGGTATAAATGCACTATTCACTCTGGGTCGTACCCCATTGCACCTTCCCTTTCTCCATGTCGCGGCAAGGTTTTGGAATCCGGTGACGCATGTCTTTAGCTTCGCTGGGCAAGAGATATGTCCTACCTTCGAAAATTTTCGAGCGTTAATGGAGTCCGAGCGCGATGAGGAGCTCCTGCCCCAACTTAATTTTGGGCATGCCCAATCCTTAGGGCAAATGTGTGGACTCACTATGCGTGATGCTCGGTCTCTGATTTGTGACGGGATGCTGGATATTCCGAGTTTGATCGATCGGTTTTCAAATGCCGGTGATCGCAACAACCATCGTTGGCAAGGCTTCTGGCGACACGCCCTCTGTTTGTGCATGCTATCTCATTTTCTATTTGTCTCAGGCTCCGGAGGGTCTAGTGTCCGGCTGACTGAGGTTGCCCAAGGCTTGAAGGAGGGCAAGAGCTGTATTGCCATGATTCTGGCTGAGACGTTGATGGGCTTAGACGCCTTTTATCGTTGTGAGACGACCAGATTAGCAGGGAGCCCACTACTACTACAGGTAATGTTTCCCACCCAATCTCACATATGTATCGCTCACATCACTCGGCCCTCAAGCTCAGTTTTTCTCACAAAAACCCTATTCTCACTTTTCTCTCATCGTACATCACTCTATTCTTTCTTCTCTCGTTTTTCATCCCTTCCCAGGTATGGTTGATGGACAAACTGCAGGTTGTGGACTCTTGCCCAGCATATTCGGCTCGCGGCTACTTCTTCCGGCACCGTCTAGTCAATGCCCTTGATGAGGGATGGTGGTTCGCTTGGATGTGCCGCTTGTCCGCAGACCGTATTGCTTGGCGGTGCCCTTGGCTGAGCCTTCCGGCAATGAGTTACAACATGTCCCGGCAGACTGGGATTCAATTGATTGGTCTCACTCACTGTGCATTCTACTTCCCATTCCGGATTCGGCGCCAATTTGGCCATGATTAGACCTGCCCGCCAGAGGAAATAGAGTATCCTGCTGCATTCCCAGCCCGAGGCGCACAGCTTGCTTGGCAGGCCATCGCGTGGAGGACGAGAGAACTCCTGGCCCCCGATCCTACTTTCAGTGGCACTTTGTCTGATGAGTGCTTGGATTGGCTTAATGAGGAGGCACAGGTCGAGCCCATCTTGGCGTAGGAGGTTTCGACCAGCTCTGGGAGGGGGCGCAGGAGCACCTGACTTGACTATGCCCCGGATCTATTGCTTTATTAGTACTTTCAAGTTTTCTTTATGAACATAATAAAAAGCAACTTCGATTGTATGCAAGAGCAGGAGAACACTGTTTTGAAATCAATGAAATTGAAGGCTGTGGCACTGAAAATTTTCCGCTTTGGTCCAAAAATGGTCTTAGTTGCAAAAACACTAATTTGAACAAAGTCAACTTTTATTAAAACTTTTCAAAATCATTTTCGATGTGGATCAGAACTGGACATGCTTGAGATCTGTCACTGAGATGCACAAGCCCGGATCCCTGCAACTGGAAAGTTGCCCCTAGTTTGAAGAGTACCGCGGCACTGCATGGCAACGGAAAGTTGCCCCTAGTCTGAATAGCACTGCACTGGAGATTCCAATGGATGCTGATAGACAAAGATGACTGAGATGATCGAATGGACAAAGTTGATCGGGAAAAAGTTTATAGCTGAACTTCAGGATGAAGTTGCCTACTTATCCCAAACACGGGAATCAAGCCTTACGTAGTTCAGGCTTAGGTTCACTCGGGTATTTTCACTCTCCTTTTACGCTCTAACTTTTGCCAAGGTCGCCCTTTGCGGGTTTTCAACCTTGCGAGCTCAGTTTTTATATTTTTTAATTTTCTATGCTCTAACTTTTGCCTAGGTCGCCCTTTCAGGTTTTCGGCCTAGCGAACCTCTCAAGGGTAATATTTCTTCAACTTGTCCATGTTGATCGATTGGGAGAATTCTAGGCCATCTAGGTCCATCAGAACCACAGCTCCACATGACCAGATAGCTTTGATGATGTAGGGACCGGTCCAATTAGGTCTGAACTTGCCCCTAGGGTCGTGGATGGGAGCTCGGTTGTCTTTGAGCACCAAATCTCCTTCCTTTAGATTCCTGAACTTGACTTTCTTGTTGAAAGCTCGGGCAATTCTGCGCGGATAACTTTGAACATGGTACAGTGCTTTCAGTCTTCTCTCATCAAAGAGCATGAGTTCTTCAAACCTGCTCTGCTGCCAATCTGCTTCGGCTATTTGACACTCAGCCAATACTCGTAATGACGGAACCTCAATTTCGATAGGTAGAACGGCCTCCATCCTATAAACCAATGAATATGGAGTCGCTCCGGTAGAAGTTCTAATCGAAGTCCTGTAGCCTCACAGAGCAAACGGCAGCTTATCTGGCCAATCCCGGTAGGTTTCCACCATCTTCCGCAGTATATGCTTGATGTTCTTGTTGGCGGCCTCAACTGCTCCGTTGGTTTGTGGCCGGTATGTGGACGACTTATGAAAAGCCACGTTATATTTCTCCAACAAGTCAATCACTTCCTTCTTAAATTGGGAACCATTATCCGAAATAATCTCGTTTGGGACCCCGTAGCGACAGATGATGTTGTTTCTGATAAACTTTGCAACGTGCGACGCCTTCAACACGACATATGATTGGGCCTCGACCCACTTCGTAAAGTAATCTATCGCGACTAGGATGAACTCATGCCCATTCGATCCTTTCGGAGTGACAGCCCCGATCACATCAATTCCCCAAACTGAAAATGGCCATGGCGAAGTCATGTTGTATAGTTTTGACAGCGGGATGTTCATGCGGTTTGCATGGATCTGACATTTGTGGCATCGCCGAACAAAACTGATGCAATCTTCCTCCATGGTTGACCAGTAGTAACCCTGTCTGAGGATCTTCCGTGCTAGCATTACTCTGTTCATGTGCGTACCGCACTCTCCTCCATGGATGGCCTCCATCAGGCGCTTCGATTCTTCGGCTTCGACACACAGCTTGTGCATTCTCAGATGACCTCTCTTATATAGCTTACCCCCACAGATGATGAACTGAACGGCCATTCTTCTGATTGCCCTTTTATCCTTGGCATTTACCCCTGGCGGATATGCTTCCTTCTCCAAGAAGTTCCAAATGTCGTAATACCAGGGGTTTTCGTCTTGAACTTCGTCTATGGCGGCGATTGATTCATACGCCGGCACAAACTTCTGATCAATGATAACCGGACGCATCTGGACTCCAGACGGGATGTCTATCATGGAAGATAGAGTTGCTAGCGAATCTGTGAACCTATTGTTCTCTCTTACTAGATGAGTGAAAGTTAGCTTCTCAAATCGAGGAATTAACAAGTCCAAGGTCTGGTGGTAAATTATCATTTTTTCTTCTTTGACTTTCCAATCTCCTTTTCCTTGAGACACAACAAGGTTCGAGTCACCGATGACGTCCAACCGTCTTGCCCCTAGTTCCAGGGCTACTTGTAGACCGGCGATGCATGCCTCATATTCTGCTTCGTTGTTCGAGACTTTGAACCGGAGCTTGAAGGCTAGGGGGATACGGGAATTGTCGGGTGCTATCACGGGTGCTATCAGCAACACTCCTATCCCATACCCATACTGATTTGACACTCCGTCAAAGTACATCGTCCAATACTTGTCGTCGACGTGCAAAATGGCTTCATCTGGGAATAGGTATTCAACTGCTTCACCCCCTTCCACTAGATGATCGGCTAAGAACTCTGCCACTGCTCTTCCTTTGACTGACTTGCGTGCCACATATTTTAGATCGAATTCGAAAAGCAACAGCAACCAACGAGCTAGCCTACCTGTAAGTGCCGATTTCTCGAAAAGATATTTGATGGGATCGAGTCGTGAAACCAACATTACGGAGTGAGCTAACAGGTAGTGCCGCAGCTTCCTGGTAGCCTATACCAAAGCTAAGCAAGCCTTCTCCAACGGTGTATAGCGAGTCTCATACTCTAGCATCTTCTTGCTCAAATAGTAGATGGCTCTCTCCACTTTGTCCTCTAATTCTTGCGCAAGCATGCAACCCATCGTGGTCTCAGTCACTGAAAGATACAATATCAGCAGTCTCCCCTGCTTTGGCGGCGATAACACGGGCGGGTTCAGTAAATATTCTTTGATCTGTTCAAAAGCAGCATGGCATCGGGCGTCCCATTGGAACTTCTTGCCTTTCTTCAGGAGACCAAAGAGTGGTTCACAAGTCAAGGTTAATTTCGAGATAAACCGTCTTATGAATTGCACTTTACCCAGAAAGCCTCGCACCTCCTTTTCAGTCCTTGGTGGTGGCATTTCTAAGATGGCCTTGATTTTTGAAGGGTCGACCTCGATGCCCCTTTGTGTAATCAGAAATCCCAGCATTTTTCCCGCTGTAACACCGAACGTACACTTCTGAGGATTTAGCCGCAGCCGAAATTCTCTGATCCTTTGGAAGAACTTTTGCAAGGCGGTGTAGTGGCCTTCTCTTTCTTTGGACTTGACAATCATGTCGTCTACGTACACCTCAACCTCTTTATGGATCATATCATGCAATATTGTGGTCGCAGCCCGTTGATATGTGGCTCCAACATTCTTCAACCCAAACGACATCACTCTATAACAGTATGTCCCCCACGGGGTGGTGAAAGCAGTCTTCTCCCGGTCTTCGGGTGCCATCACTATCTGATTGTAGCTTGAGAAACCATCCATAAATGAGAGCAAAGCATGCCCCGCTGTAAAATCCACCAACTCATCAATATGTGGCAAGGGAAAGTCGTCCTTCGGACTAGCTCTGTTCAAATCCCTGAAATCCACGCATACTCGGATCTTGCCATCCTTCTTCGGCACTGGAACAATGTTGGCCAACCAAGTCGGGTATTCGGATACTAACAGGAAGCCTGCATCGATTTGCTTGGTGACCTCTTCCTTAATTTTGATGGCCCAGTCCGGACGAATCCTTCTGAGCTTCTATTTGATCGGTCGGGCCTCAGGGTCGAGAGGGATCCGGTGCTGTACAATCTCAGGATCGATTCCAGGCATGTCTTCGTAGGACCACGCGAAAACGTCTTTGAAATCTTTTAATAAAGAGACTAAGCGCTCGCGTTCCTCCGAAGACAACGTGGACCCGATCTGGACCAACTGCGGGTCCTTCTCAGTACCAACATTCACAGTAGTGATTTCATCCATTAAGGGTTTAACAAATCTTTCCTGCTCTTGATCAATTAATCGTTGCAAAACCAGAGGAATTTCTTCCTTGTCGTTTTCATCAAAATTTTGAAAATCTTGATTTAAGCAATAAATCAAAGGCACAGAAAAATACTCAGAAACCACATCCATATCATTCTCATTAAATACTTGCAAGCCGTCGGATTCTTTTGTTACAACAGACTCAAAAGAGAAAGAAAATGACGACCTAGACAGGACTGTGGCATCCGGGTTATCACCCCCAGGAATACCGGACTCAGACTCAGTTGAGCTGGAACCTGATTCCGACTCACAAGACTCGGTGGAATCAGATTCCGGCTCACTACCTGACCCGGTGTTGCTTGATAAAAATCCCTCCTCATATTGCCAGACGAGAGAGGGTGCGATGGATGCATCCAAAATAGTTGATGGTAGGCCTGCAGCCGTTTCATTCCCGATCATGCATACCGAGGACTTGTTCCCCAAGCACTTCTGTTCGATCGGAGGATCTGAAAGTAGACATGCCAGCGCTATCCCCATTTCATTTTCAGCGTCCTCAGACTGCACTTCCTTACTTTGCTCAGCCTCGACTAATGGGTCTATCTGCTCTTCGGCAATGTCATCCCCAAGTAACTGTAGATCAAAGAAAATCTCAAACCCTGGCATGCACTTCCTTTCCGCATTCAGCCACGACTCTGGGAAGCCACAGAACGGAAAGTCCTCCCCCTCCCGGACGAAGCGTCCGTTTAGGGTACCCTGAATGGGCCGGTGCATTAAGTCAAAAGGCTTCCCCATCTATTTCGCTCTGGCTCTTCCGGCCATTTCCTTTCCTTTCCTTATCCAGTCCTCTTTGGTGGGTAGATAACCCAATCCAAAGGTATGAGGGTTGTGTGGCACTTCGGCCAATGCTGCGACGCCCTTCCGGCCGCTCTTTCCCAATCCCATCCCGGGGATGTGTTGGAGCTTGTTCATGAGATAGACTGCTTGAGCACTGACATATACCCCTTCATTAGCTGCCATGATGTCCTGTACAACCCGAGGCTCAGCCAAGGTAAAACCCGATATGAACATATCTTCCATACCGTGCTCGATTTCTAGAACAGGCGTAGATACCTCCGACGGCGGATGAATCGATGAATTTTCGAAAACAATGGCTACTCCCTTCCCATAGGGGTATTTCACTACTTGATGTAGGGTGGAGGAGACCGCCTTTACCTGATGCAGCCACGGCCGCCCCAAAAGCAGGTTGAAAGTTGCAGGAACCTCCAAGACATGCAAATCTATCTCATGCTGTCCCGGCCCAACCTTTGTTTGAATCTTAACTGTTCCCATTACCTCCCGGCTTGTGTTGTCATACGCTCGAATCACCTGGGCCGTTGGCACAAAGTCTGCAATTTTCAAACCGATCGCGTAGGCTGTCCTTGCCGGACAGACGTTGAAGGCGGACCCTGTGTCGACAAGCACCACGGGTATCCATTTATTTCTGCATTCCACGGAGATGTAGAGTGGCTTGTTATGGTTCGCACCCTCAGGTGGCAGTTCTTTGTCAGAAAAGGTCAACATCAGGGTAGCTCCTCTCGAAAAAACTAGGCCCACCAGCTGTTCGGGCGTGGTGTCTATAGAAAGTTTGGCTTTGTCCATGGCTGAAAGGACAGCCTGTCTATGTACTCGAGAAGCCATAAGCAGCCCCCAGATGGAGATGTCTGCTTGTATCTTTTTCAATTGTCTCAAAACGGCCTCATCCTCGAGTTGCTTTTCTTTTTGCTTCTCTGCCTCCTTATCTTTTCCTAACGCCTCTGGTTGATCTAGGTGTGGAGGCTTGAAATACCGTCCACTCCTAGTCATGTGATCGACTTCGCCGATATACCAGGTATCATCTGGTTGGTTACTCCTCCAATCTTCGTCTGTGTGGGCAAGACATAGATCATCGTCCTCCCACCACATTCCATCTGCAGCCGACAGGCACCTGTCCGGTTCTGGCATGACTGTTCTCATACTTGCAGTACCTTCTATCCCTATGCTCGCGACATTTTCCATTTCTGTGCTTATAGCAATCTCAGTCCCCACATGGGCTTTTGCCTTCCTGATTCTCTTGGAATCTTCGAATCTTTCCTGTTCCGACTGTGTCAATGCAGCCGACTGTTCAAAAATCCCCGTACTTGAAATGCTCCAATCCCGAGCGAAATTCTTGACACCGGCGCTCTCCAGCGATGCACTCTGTTCTCCAACCCTCCCGGCTGTCACTAACATTCTTGCCCCTGCCGGGCCTTGTTGTGGCTGAAACTCTTCCACCACATCTGGTTGATCGTCCAACCATCCCGTAGCCTCTGTTGATTCCTCATAATCGAACCAGTTGACGGCTAAGTCCCCTAGATCTTGGTTACTGTAAAACTGGAGCTTGGCAAGGTCCTCCTCCACAGCCATTAAATCATCCGTTCCTTGTCCCAAACTGCCCCCTTGGATCACACATAGCTCCCCCTCTGTTGGTAGTTCCATATCTGCCTGTCCTGGCCTATTGACAAAATGTAGTCACTTGGACTATAAGCATTCCCAACACCACTACTAGATTCCGCAGACTCGGGCTCAACAACCCCCTTCTCCTTTGGAGTCTTCTCTCTCCTGTTCTCGATAGTCACCACCGTTGGCTTGGGTTGGGTTATGGAGATGTCCATCATGCACAAATCGGTGCAATCGGGAAGGAACACTTCCGGCTTAGACAGGTGGGAAGGAGTGATATAGATGCTAGGATCGTAAGGCACGACCCCAGCTTGGATGAAGTTGACTCTTTTGGGTGGTGGAGTTTGGTTATGTGTGGGGAGAGGGTTTGCAGTAACGTTGGGTTTCTCGGGAGGCAAAATCACCCCGTTATCGATGAGATCTTGAATCTCATGACGTAATCGGAAGCACAGATCGGTGTCATGACCGTGCTGTTGGTGAAATGCACAATATTTGGCTGGGTTGTGGGCAGCGGGGAGTCTTTCTGGTAAGGGCCGCGGCTCTAGGGGCTTCAGCTGCCCTTTTCTGATTAAGACCCCCAAAGCTTTGGACAGGGGCATATAAAGCGGAGCGAAGGTTCTGGTGTTTTTGGGTGGGTATTTGACTGTTTGTGGGTTGCTTCCGGACGCACCGGAGAATGGTGCGGCTGCCATAGTTCTTGGGGGAGGGTTGGTGGTGACCATACTTACTTCGGAGGTCCTAGTAGTTGTAGCGCCACTCGGGACTGCATTAGTGTTACGATTGAAAGTTCTGCGGGGTTGCTCCCGGTCATTATCAATCAAGCCTTGCTTTAAGGCATCGTCAATCTGCACCCCCGTTTCATGTAGATCAGAAAAGGTAGGGAAGGGGAGTACAATCATCTTTTGCTGAAGATTGCGCACAATCATCCGAATCTGGTCTTTGTCCGTGGTCCTTAAGGTCATCATCGAAGCCTTGGCCCGCCATCTGGTTACGAATTCTGAGAAGCTCTCCTTGGGTTCTTGCCTCGTTGTCTCGAGATCCCGGGTCGTAATCTCGATTTTTGTATTGTATGAGTACTGCAAGATGAAGGCCTCAGCCATCTCGTCCCAACTTCTCTTGACGTCATCCTCCAATTTGGCATACCATATGGCCGCTACACCCGACAGGGTCCGGCCAAATAGAGACAGCTTCTGCAGTCTAGTGAGGCCCATTGGCCTTAGGATGTTTGAAAACAATATCAGGTGCACCATGGGGTCGCCGGACCCATCAAATCGATCAATGTGCGGCATTTTGAATCTGTCAGGCAGCGTCACGGTTGCGTCCGTATACCCATCTTCGATGTCAGGGATGGTCTTGACTCCCTGGGACTTCTTAAACATATTTTCCAACTTGCTTAATTTTAAGGCTGTGTGGTCCACTTCGAACTCAAAAGGAGAGTCCGGTATATTGACAGGCGTGGGTGCCTTGGATAGTTGTGGTGGAATCGGGGGCGGAGCTGGCCCCGCTGGAAGGTCTGTATCCTCTTGGACATTTTGGGGGTTCGGTGTTTCTTCGGGTATCGGAACCCTTAGTGGGGAAGGGACTTGCTGTGAAGCAAATGCTCCGGTTTGCTACTGTAACCTCACGATTAACTCTGCTTGTTCATTCATAACCATGGCCTGCTGTTTGGCGAGCTCTGCTTGTCGGACAGCATCCTGCTGCATCACTTTCATGCTTTCTTGGAGTTGGCGCACCATCTCCTCTAAACTAGCCATACTGTTCTGTTCTGACTGAATTATCGGTATATGTTCCCTCTCTG
Organism: Camellia sinensis; assembly: GCF_055761805.1. Classification (NCBI taxonomy): domain Eukaryota; kingdom Viridiplantae; phylum Streptophyta; class Magnoliopsida; order Ericales; family Theaceae; genus Camellia; species Camellia sinensis. The sequence goes on from NC_138962.1 coordinate 140,513,760, forward strand.
TGGGTGAAACAGAACCCTGATCCCTACTGTACACAGGTGGGGTAGATAAAGTCCTCTATACTGACTGTTGAACTGATGCCCTCTGCCTAGCTGTCTTCCGTCTAGTAACCGGGGGTAGAGAGTGGTACACTGGTTGTCCGTCTACCAGATCCTCAGATCGATGGAGCCGACGACCTCTAATCCAGAGTGCTTGGGGAATATCTATCGGGTTGGAAGCAATGGTGCTAAACTACCTAGCAAAAAGATAAATAAAGCAATAAATAACCAAACAATCGGACAGCATAACGGCGTAAAATAAACACATACAACGCGCAGTTGGGTATTCATAATGCACAGTTGGTAAGCCGAACACACTGTTCCTCGATACTGGTCATTGTTCTCAAATCACCGTTCCCAAAACTGAACTTGATATCCGCAGATAACTGATTTCTCAACAACACTGATACTGGTGCCCTCGGGCCTGATACTCAAACTTGCAAACTGATATGTACGTTCCTGTAGAGATACACTCTAAAAGCACAGCAAGTAAAGAGAGCCAAAACACCCCTATGTTGGGGTAGGGTTTCCCTGTCCTATTTTGTCAGGAGCTAGGGTTCCACTATGCACGCAGCAGTTTTCAAACAACCTATCATCGGGTAAGCAACCTGTCCTAGCTTGGAATGGTCACTATGGATTTCGATATGCACTAGGTCGAATGGTCGAAAAGGGTGCCCCCGTAAAACCGGGGTTTGTGTTCCCATACTGTCAGAGCCCATAACCGGTCAGCCTTATGGTCATGCCTTGACAAGACAAGCCTCTGGCAAACCGTTCAGGAATGCCAGATGGCAAACACGGTGTCCTAGGCGCACCAATGCACATGCAATGCAAAGAGACACATAAATGAGATCGAAACAGGATATCATGAGTTCGAGTCAAGCTCTCTAAATTCCCCAGCAGAGTCGCCATAAACTGTAGACGACGCGCCCGCGAGGGACCCTCGCTACAGTTCGGACTCGATTTGTGTCACGGTTCTTAGTCTGAACCAAAGAGTCCAAATCCGGCAAATCGTTTTGAGAAACAGATTTTTGAAAAGAAGTGCCAAACATGGACTGCTTTGCCAGATACAGAGTCGCCACCTAAATATTTTTTATTTTGAGGAATTTAGGAAAGCCTGACTCGGTGCCAAATGCCACGTGTCCATCATCACCAAAGTTGCCTCGGCTCCGGAACTTGGGTACGATTGGGGAAGGTCAGCTATGAGCACCCCCTCTCGCCCGATCCGAAGATCGGCCTCTACTGACCATGATATCTGATTTTGAAAACGTTATGTGTTCTTATCCCGATTATTAACCTAGAATTACTATGTTATGCGCACAGCACAAAAGTATAGACTAGATTGCCTAATTTGGGAATGAGCATTGCATATCCGTTTGTTTTGGAAAAATGTTTTGGAATTTGCTACTCGCAAGTAGGCTAAAACACGGATTCCAATGAGCTATTCCAACTCAGACAATCCAACCTTCACCCACAGGCATTCAAACAGTTATAACACATAAGCAGCTAGCCTCATGGTAATCATGCTATCATGGCAACACTCACACGCATGCAAGGATGCTAAAGCATAAATGCTTACCGAGTACTCCGAGCCAAAACAAAAACTAGTTAATAATCATATGCATGATCCTAGTTCATGTTAAGATGGCTAATGCAACACATGCAAGATGTAACTAGGGTAGGCTCGGCTAATCGACAATGACATGTTGAAATACTAGAACTAACACATATTCAATTTTGGAATTGAAATACAAATGTAGTTAGAATGATGCGCCGAGCCCGGTGCATGCAAGACAAATGTATGAATGCACGCATGCATAGCATAAGGTATGCTAATTTAAATATGCCCTGGTCTACCATCATGAGCGGGTAAATAAAAGGGAAGAAAGACATGGGGTTGGAAGACATACACACACTCACGCACACTTATTACACAATTGCCCTCACTCGGAGGGTCCCAAATAAATATTATAGTCCGAATAAATAATACTAAATTAATTATTACAAAATTTCTAATCTAATTAACAAGTTAAATGCAAAGAGAAGATGACCGCAGCCTCCGCCTCGGGATATGCGAATGATGCATGCTCGGTCCATTTTGCCCGAAAACCCATACCATGCCACTGCTGCCTCTGTTATTACTGCCCTGCTCCTCTGAAAATTGCCAAAGTCTCAGGGTATCTTCAATGAGCACTGCATAACACCACCGGCTAAGTGAAATGACCACCGGCCATGGGAAACTTCCATCGGCTGCTTTTTAGTCTATCGGCCACCAATCTACGGCCGGTCGGCATTCTACAGTGCCGGTCGGCAAAAACTTCCTGCAGAAGTTGGTTTTTGACAGCAGCAGAGGATAGGTAGTGCATGGCATAGAGTTTCAAGCACATGTAAGCATGGTCATGTTCCCTATCATGTATTGAACTCAGGGGAGCATGGTCCTTGATCCTTGGGCCATCAATCGCGTATGATAGCCTGGTGGACAAAACTTGCCATTCAATGTAAAATGCATGCAACACACAAATGAGGACCAAGACCCTATCATGTCAAAGTCAAGGGGCCTCGGTGACCGAGGGTTGAGATGTGTTTCATCACTTGTAGTATGAACACCTCTCGCCCTCACACTAGGTTTGACACCCCAAACCAAGCAATGCAATGCATGTTGTGCAAACATGGCTCAATAATGCAACAAGAACCTAAGATGCAAAACATGTCAAATGTGATGCAATGCAAACCGTCATGCAAACAACATGGTAATGCCACTAGCATGCAACACTACAAGCAATACTACAATGCACACTAGATAGGCTTGTAAAGAGGTGGGCATGCAACAATGCTCAAACCATAAGGATACCACAACATGCAATGTCATGAGCATACTACAAGATACAAATATATGATCCATGGACTTACACTAAGATGGAGGACCCTCAGCCACACCCCAAAACAGTGGCCAAAAGTGATGGAATGATGGGCAAATACTCATGCAAACTTGCATACCAAAGAGCATAAGGCTAAGGCCTAAAAGAAGCCTTCTACCACAACTATCATAACCACACATGGTATGAATGAAACAACCAAAAAAAAAAAAAAACAGAGTTTTAATGCATTAAAACACGCCCCAAAACCCTCATGAATGGCAACCCAAGTGACTTAAACATACAAGCATGCACAATGCCCATTTCAAGGCACAAAACTACAACACCTCAAGGCATAAAAAGATGATAAATGCTGTTATACAAGCATGATATAGGGACTGAAATAGCATGAGAAGTGACTCCAAACAATTTAAACAACCTAACCAAAGCATGCTAATGACTCATTCGCTCAAGGCCAAAATTCTAGAATGCAAAGGAGCTATGTAAAACACGACTAACATGACAAAAACAGTGGCCAACAACCCTAAAACATGACAAATCATGACCAAAAGCTTCAATAAGCTAAGCCAAATCATGAAGATATACTAGGCTAAACACATGGCACATTTCTAGGCAAGATAAGGAATTACAAAGCAAGTACAAGATGCATGCTAAGGGCTACAAATCCAACCAAAGACAGAGATATAACATGACTAGAAGGCACCCAAAAAACTCTAAGATGGGACCAAAAACAACCAAGCATGCATGTTGCCCTTTTAAGCCAAAACAAAGGTAAAAGAAGGACAAAGGGGAGAGGGGTGTCCCTCCCCTACACAAGACTTCAAAATCATTCCATCACCACCAAAAATCCACTGGATTTCAGTAGTGAGAAGACCAACACAACAAAGTAAACAAAGCTTAAAGAAAAGGGCACCAAAATAGGCCAAAAGAGGCCTAAGGGGAGGAGTTCGACCCCCAATGCCAAAACACCCTTAATAAAAGATGTTAACCACGAAAATACAAGGCTTTTTCATGTTATACACAAAGCTTAAATCAGGATGCAAGATAGGTAGAAAACTAGTGCAAATTTGGGGAAACTAAAGCAAATGTCTCACCCTTGAAGAAACCTTGAAGAACAGATGATCCAGCCGCTCTCTACTGATCAAAATCAGTCCAAAACCTCAACAAACAACCCTCAATGCCTCTCAATCTCGGAGCAAGGTGTAATGGTGTGTGTGTTAGTGCAAAAGTAAGGTCAAAATGCACTTTTAGGCTTCCAAACACACCCTAAGGATGAGAGAGAGGGAGATATATAGAGAGAGGATGATATATCAGATATATAGATATATAAGCTCTGGTTTTTATGTTCAAAAAACTCTAACCTCAACAATGGAAGAAGAGAGGTGCTTAAATAGGCAAAGGGCAATGACTTAAGCTTCTCAAGGAAGCTAAATGAAAGGGGCAAAGGGGGCAAGGAGGTCAAGGCTTCTTGAGGAAGCTAAGACAGCTGGCCAAGCTTCTTGAGGAAGCTTTAACTAAAGGGTCAAGCTTCCTCAAGAAGCTTTGACCAAAAGGGGCCAAAAGGGGCAAAACAGCCACTTCATGCACGGGGAGGAGTGTTGGTGCATTCCAACTGGCCTGCACCAAGTCTGAAGGGTGCAAAAGGGTTACACCGGCCAGCAAAAAAAGTCACCGGACAGAGAAAAGTGCCGATCGGCAAAATATAATGCCGACCGGCCATTGGTTTGAAGAAACCATTGCCGGTGGCACCAATAAACGGCCGGTGGTGTGAGGGGACAGCCGGTGGGGTGTGGGAATGGCCAACAAGCCATTCCCTGCCTATCAAGGCAAAAACACAAGTGTTTGGTGCAAAACCAGAAACCGAAAAGTCGAGTCGAGAGATCCTGAGGCGAGGCGCGTAGCCGAGACCTCCGGGAACTCGGGACGAACACAAGCATGAATGATCACCGAGTGTTCTAACGGTGACGTCCAAGTCTTGAGGACGGTCAAAAATGGGGTGTCTACAGTTGCCCCTCTTTCACAGAACTCGAAAGTCATAACAATGACGGGAGTGAATGTCAAAGCCCAGAGGCGACCCATTTTTGGCAAGGCCGAAGACTTAGACAGACATGCAAGACAAGCAGGATATGTGCCTGAAGGCAGGGGCAAAATGCAAGGCAATGCATAAAGCCGAACATAACTTATGATCATGCAAAGAAAGCTATAATGAAGCAAAACATGCGGCAGTTTTAAGCTAGCATACACCGAACTACACTACAATGCAGAAAGGATGTAAGAGAATTATGCAATTCTCAATACATCTCACGCAGAGGATACAATATCTATCCGGTTCGTCTGGTTGCACCAGCCTCAAATGAACCGTACATACAATATCGTGCCTGCAAAGAAAACAACTCAACAGCTACGATGTCATTAACAACATGCATATTAATGTACTTAGAAATGCGTGACAACGCAAAGCAAGTGGGAAGCATAACAATGCTGCGAAGTCACAGACATGTAAGTAGAGCACGCGGTCTACGCAGTCAACGAAATTGATCATAAGCATGCGGTCTACGCAAGCAATGAAATTCATTATAAGCATGCGGTCTACGCAAGCAGAACATACGGTCTACGCAAGTAATGTGTGCGGTCTATGCGAGTAAAACATGCGGTCTATGCAAGCAGAACATGCGGTCTATGCCAGCAAAACATGCGGTCTACGCAAGTAAAGGAATTGATTACAAACATGCGGTCTACGCAGGTTAAACATGCGGTCTACATAAGGAAAACATGCGGTCTACGCGAGCAAGACATGCGGTCTACGCAAGGAAAACATGCGGTCTACGCAAGGAAAACATGCGATCTACACAAGCAAAACATGCGGTCTACGCAAGGAAAACAAGCGGTCTACACAAGTAATGAAATTGATTACAAACATGCGGTCTACGCAAGTAGTGTGTGTGAGAAGAGTCGAATGTACACATGTAAGTAAAAACATGTTATCCACGATGCTGGAATGTAAAGTACTATAACACAGCATAATTGAAACGATTTGTGGAAATCCTCAAGACATGAAAATGATACGGGAAGGGACGTTCTTCGTACGTATCGAGCATCGCTCGCAGAAGTTGTGGCCTGAGGTCAACTCGAAGGTCCATGTTTCAAAAGTGTGCTTTCCTGCATTGTCTCAAGTGATGAAGATGCCAAACCATGTAGTTGACCTGAACAAAGGCGCGGAAGGTGCGTTGACCGCAAGGGGAGTTTTGCTGGTATCAATTCCGACACTTTGCTACCCTGCCATTCTATGTTTTACTTTCCTTTTTACTGGTAGTTTAAGCACATTGCACTGCCTCGGGCAGGTTTTATTCTTTATCAAAATTACAAATTTTGCAAAACACATGATGGGAATGAAACAACCATTTTGTCCAAAAGATGTTGCAATTGTAAACTTTCTACGCATCGCATAGCAAGGTATCACACCACAATGTGAACGAAATTGAACCTGTTTTGAATATTGGGTACTTGCATCGTAATAATCAGGTAGTGAACCGACTTACAACTCGATGAGCAAAAACAAAGGCATGATATAACCAAACAAGTGTGAGCACAACTCGATAAACAAATCAAAGACTTAAGGAGAGTGAAATACAACTCGATAAGCAAATGTACAATAACTTGATAAGCAGACAAGTGTGACTCCGCAAGAATCGATCACCGGGGGAGGGATCGGAGGTGGTGGAGTTCCCCAATTCCAAGCATAAATAGCTCAGGGAACAAGGAGGAAGACCATCGGCTAGGGGTAGAGGCCATCAGCCACAAGAAATGGCCATCGGCCAGGAATTTGTTCGGTCGGCAAAAAGTAATGGCCGGTCGGCTCAATATTTGGCCGGCCGGCCATGAATGAGGGAATCACCAGAATGTTGACACATGTCCTCCACCCAACCTTATCTCCTACAAAAGACCCCAGCTTCGTAGTTTTTCTCAATTCCACACTGATTCGCTCTAATGGAAGAGTTTCTTGCTCAAAACCTCACAACTTGGATTGCTAGTTTGGACGGCTCGGAAAAGTTGAATTTCCAGGGTTTCGGCATAAATGCACTATTCACTTTGGGTCGTACCCCATTGCACCTTCCCTTTCTACATGTCGCGGCAAGGTTTTGGAATCCGGTGACGCATGTCTTTAGCTTCGCTGGGCAAGAGATATGTCCTACCTTCGAAGATTTCCGAGCCTTAATGGAGTCCGAGCGCGATGAGGAGCTCCTGCCCCAACTTAATTTTGGGCATGCCCAATCCTTAGGGCAAATGTGTGGACTCACTATGCGTGACGCTCGGTCTCTGATTTGTGACGGGATGCTGGATATTCCGAGTTTGATCGATCGGTTTTCAAATGCCGGTGATCGCAACAACCATCGTTGGCAAGGCTTCCGGCGACACGCCCTCTGTTTGTGCATGCTATCTCATTTTCTATTTGTCTCAGGCTCCGGAGGGTCTAGTGTCCGGCTGACTGAGGTTGCCCAAGGCTTGAAGGAGGGCAAGAGCTGTATTGCCATGACTCTGGCTGAGACGTTGATGGGCTTAGACGCCTTTTATCGTTGTGAGACGACCAGATTAGCAGGGAGCCCACTACTACTACAGGTAATGTTTCCCACCCAATCTCACATATGTATCGCTCACATCACTAGGCCCTCAAGCTCGGTTTTTCTCACAAAAACCCTATTCTCACTTTTCTCTCATCGTACATCTCTCTATTCTTTATTCTCTCGTTTTTCATCCCTTCCCAGGTATGGTTGATGGACAAACTGCAGGTTGTGGACTCTTGCCCAACATATTCGGCTCGCGGCTACTTCTTCCGGCACCGTCTAGTCAATGCCCTTGATGAGGGATGGTGGTTCGCTTGGATGTGCCGCTTGTCCGCAGACCGTATTGCTTGGCGGTGCCCTTGGCTGAGCCTTCCGGCAATGAGTTACAACATGTCCCGGCAGACTGGGATTCAATTGATTGGTCTCACTCACTGTGCATTCTACTTCCCATTCTGGATTCGGCGCCAATTTGGCCATGATCAGACCTGCCCGCCAGAGGAAATAGAGTATCCTGCTGCATTCCCAGCCCGAGGCGCACAGCTTGCTTGGCAGGCCGTCGCGTGGAGGACGAGAGAACTCCTGGCCCCCGCTCCTACTTTCAGTTGCACGTTGTCTGATGAGTGCTTGGATTGGCTTAATGAGGAGGCACAGGTCGGGCCCATCTTGGCGTAGGAGGTTTCGACCAGCTCTGGGAGGGGGCGCAGGAGCACCTGACTTGACTATGCCCCGGATCTATTGCTTTATTAGTACTTTCAAGTTTTCTTTATGAACATAATAAAAAGCAACTTCGATTGTATGCAAGAGCAAGAGAACTCTGTTTTGAAATCAATGAAATTGAAGGCTGTGGCACTGAAAATTTTCCGCTTTGGTCCGAAAATTTTCCGCTTTGGTCCGAAAATGGTCTTAGTTGCAAAAACACTAATTTGAACAAAGTCAACTTTTATTAAAACTTTTCAAAATCATTTTCGATGTGGATTAGAACTGGACATGCTTGAGATCTGTCACTGAGATGCACAAGCCCGGATCCCTGTAACTGGAAAGTTGCCCCTAGTTTGAAGAGTACCGCGGCACTGCATGGCAACGAAAAGTTGCCCCTAGTCTGAATAACACTGCACTGGAGATTCCAATGGATGCTGATAGATAAAGATGACTGAGATGATCGAATGGACAAAGTTGATCGGGAAAAAGTTTATGGCTGAACTTCAGGATGAAGTTGCCTACTTATCCCAAACATGGGAATCAAGCCTTACGTAGTTCAGGCTTAGGTTCACTCGGGTATTTTCACTCTCCTTTTACGCTCTAACTTTTGCCAAGGTCGCCCTTTGCGGGTTTTCAACCTTGCGAGCTCAGTTTTTATATTTTTCAATTTTCTATGCTCTAACTTTTGCCTAGGTCGCCCTTTCAGGTTTTCGGCCTAGCGAGCCTCTCGAGGGTAATATTCCTTCAACTTGTCCATGTTGATCAGTTGGGAGAATTCCAGGCCATCTAGGTCCATCAGAACCATTGCTCCACCTGACCAGATAGCTTTGATGATGTAGGGACCGGTCCAATTAGGTCTGAACTTGCCCCTAGGGTCGTGGATGGGAGCTCGGTTGTCTTTGAGCACCAAATCTCCTTCCTTTAGATTCCTGGACTTGACTTTCTTGTTGAAAGCTCGGGCAATTCTGCGCTGATAACTTTGAACATGGTACAGTGCTTTCAGTCTTCTCTCATCAAAGAGCATGAGTTCTTCAAACCTGCTCTGCTGCCAATCTGCTTCGGCTATTTGACACTCAGCCAATACTCGTAATGACGGAACCTCAATTTCGATAGGTAGAACGGCCTCCATCCTATAAACCAATGAATATGGAGTCGCTCCGGTAGAAGTTCTAATCGAAGTCCTGTAGCCCCACAGAGCAAACGGCAGCTTATCTGGCCAATCTCGGTAGGTTTCCACCATCTTCCGCAGTATATGCTTGATGTTCTTGTTGGCGGCCTCAACTGCTCCATTGGTTTGCGGCCGGTATGTGGATGACTTATGAAAAGCCACGTTATATTTCTCTAACAAGTCAATCACTTCCTTCTTAAAGTGGGAACCATTATCCGAAATAATCTCGTTTGGGACCCCGTAGCGATAGATGATGTTGTTTCTAATAAACTTTGCAACGTGCGACGCCTTCAACACGGCATATGATTGGGCCTCGACCCACTTCGTAAAGTAATCTATCGCGACGAGGATGAACTCATGCCCATTCGATCCCTTCGGAGTGACAGCCCCGATCACATCAATTCCCCAAACTGAAAATGGCCATGGCGAAGTCATGTTGTATAGTTTTGACGGCGGGATGTTCATGCGGTTTGCATGGATCTGACATTTGTGGCATCGCCGAACAAAACTGATGCAATCTTCCTCCATGGTGGACCAGTAGTAACCCTGTATGAGGATCTTCCGTGCTAGCATTACTCTGTTCATGTGCGCACCGCACTCTCCTCCATGGATGGCCTCCATCAGGCGCTTCGATTCTTCGGCTTCGACACACAGCTTGTGCATTCCCAGATGACCTCTCTTATACAACTTACCCCCACAGATGATGAACTGAACGACCATTCTTCTGATTGCCCTTTTATCCTTGGCATTTACCCATGGCGGATATGCTTCCTTCTCCAAGAAGTTCCAAATGTCGTAATACCAGGGGTTTTCGTCTTGAACTTCGTCTATGGCGGGATATGCTTCCTTCTCCAAGAAGTTCCCCATCTTCACCTCGGGCATTAATGCCGAGATGTTTTACACGTATTGAACCTTGTCCGCGGGCAGGTATGGCCTAGGCCGAGATGTGGCACACCCCGGCCAAGGCGTGGCACAGCTTAGTCAAGCGTCGTCCTCCCTAGCCGATGTCTTTGTTATCCTGTTGCCGGATCCTTGATTTGAGCCGATGTCATTTCTTGCCGATGTGTCTTACCCGAGCTTGCTGCATACGCTTTGTCAGAGACTTGTCTTATCAATCAATCACCTTTTTGAACTGAACCAACGGGATAGCGCCACGTGTCCGGGCTGATTGTTAAGACAGCCGGCAGACCTTGAAACAAATCATTTTTCTTGTCTCAAATCTTTGTTTTAGAGAGAGAAGCTCTAGAGAGAAGGAGGAGAAGTTCTTGAGTGAGAATAGATTTTTCCAAGCTTGATCTTCGTGGTTTGAGCCGTTAGATCCGAGCTTTGGGGTAAGAATCTTGATCTACTTTGGTTGTTGACATTGATTATCTAGCTGCATTGCATGATCGAATCTATTTTGCATGTCATGCATTGCTTTGAAGTTGGTTTTGGGAAGAGAAAATGGTTTTTCATATGTTCTTGAAGAAAGTCTCGTTTTGATCCGAAAGTTTGGAACGAAAACCATGTTTTTATGTTTGTTCTTGCATGACCTTCTTGTATGGGTACCCAAGTCCATGTTTTTAACTCATGGCATGTAATCTCAGATTTTTGTAACAAGTTATGATCTTTGCATTCGTCTTCTTCTTGATCATGTTCTTCATGTGCTTCAAAGGGAAACCCAGGTTTTCCCGACTTTGCTTTTGAATGAGGCCAGCGGGACCACACCTCGGCAAGGATGTGTGGGACCTCGGCAAAGACCTGGATGGTACCCAGTGTGTTTTCATGAGACGAGAACAGTGTTTAAACTCCCAGCATGTTTTGCTTTGATATTTACTTGGATCTGGTAAGAATGCCGAGATCATTTGCGTGCATATAGAGCTTGTTTTGAGAATGAGATTTGCCATGTGATTGTAGGTCCTTGATATTTGCTTTGAGTCTACACCTGAAGAACTAGGTGAGTGGTATTATTGATAAAGCTATGTTATACTTGTTTTGATAAATCTTGCTTTGCTTTGTTTTAATGAAAGTATTTGTTAAGCATGAATGAATAGCTCTATTTTGATGTATCCAGTATAAGCTTCGTTTGATGTTAACCTTGGAAAGTCCCTCGTACTGGAGGACTCTAAACTTTCGCAGTACTAAGTATAAAAGGATACGGTCGTCTCTTGGAAAGTCCCTCGTACTGGAGGACTCTAAACTTTCGCAGTACTAAGTATAAAAGGATACGGTCCTCTCTTGGAAAGTCCCTCGTACTGGAGGACTCCAAACTTTCGTAGTGCTAAGCATAAAAGGATACGGTCCTTGTTAAATCGGGCTACGGGCCTAAGTAACACCAGTTTTGCTATGTTAAATCGGGCTACGGGCCTAAGTAACACAAGTCCCTTGTGCTAGAGGACTATAAACTTCCGCAGTACCTTTGACTAAACGATTACGGAACGTACAGCCCTCGTTTTGATGAGCTTGATGTGTTTTGCCGATGTCAGTAAGCATCCCTTGTGACTTGTGATACTTGATGGATGAATACGGTTCATCCCTTGTTTTGCCGATGTCAGTAAGCATTCCTTGAGACTTGTGTGACTTGACAGATGAATACGGTTCATCCTTTGTTTGTTCGGAAAGCTCGATACTTGCAAGATTTGATTGATGAATACGGTTCATCCCTTGTCTTGATAAAGTTTGATGCGTTTGTTTTGAAAGACTTCGGCTATATTCATGCAAAACCTTTATTTCTAGTACCATTCACTGAGTATCCAAGCTCACCCTCTCTATATATATGTAGGTGATGAGCAGGACGTCGGCGACGCCTAGACTATTTTGAAAGCTTATTTGGACTCTTGCTTGTGTCGGCTTTGTTTTGTATTTACATCGGCAATGTCATTTATCTTTATGTCGGCAATTCTTGAAAATCATGCTTCTTGGCTTGTATTGACTGTATTTTGTATATGTTGGCTCAAGAAGCCTTTTGATCAAGATGTAATTCGTCTTTTACTTTGCTGTATTCAAGTTGTAAAGCCAATTGGAAATGTGTGACATTGCATTGGATCTATGCATAGCTCTTATGGACCACTCGTATTTGATTTATTGCTTCCGCATTTGTGAGCCCCCTATATCCATACTCTGATTGTGTTAAGTTTTTGAAAGTTGGCCTTCGGTAATTACGGATTACTGGCCATCACGGCACCAAACTACTAGGGGCGGTTTGGGGTCGTGACAGAATGGTATCAGAGCACAAGTTCCTCGGTATACGTTATTCACACACTTGAGTCCTAAAGAGCGTAGGATTTCCCTTAGAAAGATGTTAGGGTTTCATCATGGTATTTGTTATTTGAATGAGGTGTGCATTGTCCTGATACGTTTATTTGTTGCTTGCCTACGGGGCTATTTGCTTGTTTGTTTTAAAGTCATACCTTGCACACTCATAGCATCATGAGGAGAGGTAGACCTCAAATTGGCCGGAATCAGCCCGAAGACAGAATGGATAGACTGGAAAGATTAGTTGAGGGTTTGGCCCACGAGTTGAGGCAAACAAGACAGCAGTTCGCTAGTGCTACGTCGACCCAGGCCGAGCAGACCAACGGCCGAAATGTAGTTCCGCCTCCACCCCCTCCGGTGCCGCAAGTTCCCCCGCAACCAGCCTTGTATGGGGATGGCACGATAGCTTTGATTCAGGAGTTCAAGAAAATGAGACCACCGAGATTCTCTAGGGGTATAGAGCCGATGAAGGCTGAGGCATGGGTTTTAGAAATGGAGAAGTTGTTCGAGATCTTCCCTAGCACCGACGCTCAGAAAGTGACGTTGGCAGCATTCACATTAGATGATGACGCTCGCATGTGGTGGATGATGATGAGAGAGAGCAATCCAGATTTGACCTGGACCCGATTCTTAGAGTTGTTCTACAAGAAACATTTTCCCTAAGTGTTCGAAACCGCAAGGCTACCGAATTTCACACTTTGACGCAAGGCAACAAAACAGTGGCGGAATATGACCGCGCTTTTACTAAATTGGTGAGATTTGTACCTCACATGACCAACGATGAATATATGAAGGCCAGGAAGTTCGAGTGTGGGCTTCGTGGACCGATTCAAGACCGGGTTAGTTTGCTCGATATGCCAATTTATGCCGAAGTATTGGACAAAGCCATTCAGGCCGAAGCTAATTTGAATCGATACCAGAGCTCGGGAGAGAACCAGCGAAAAAGGCAGAACTATGACAATCGCCGAGGGCGGCTAGGCACCAAGAAGAGAATGAACAGGGGCAGTACTAGTGACCTAAGACAGGAAGGGAGTACTAAGCCGACGTGTTCGGACTGTGGGAAGCAACATTTCGGGATCTGTCGTCGGACGTCTGGAGCCTGCTATGAATGTGGCGAGATGGGCCATTATGTGAGAGATTGCCCCAAGACAAAGGCTGATAACAACAAGAAAGGTGAGAATACCTCGGGTTCCGTTCAGAAGGGAAATGCTGGGAAAGGACAGATGAGACAGGGCAGAGTATTTGCGTTAGTACCAGGAGACACTCAGAATGCTGAGGCAGTCGTGTCAGGTATACTTCTAATTTGCTCCCAAGATGCTTATGTGTTGATTGATTCGGGATCTACGCATTCGTTTATATCTACTAAGTTTGCCGAGAAAATTGATAAAGAACTAGAGCCCCTTGATTTCATATTATCTGTGTCTATTCCATCTGGGAGACCTATGATTGTTGTGTCCATTTATAGAGCGTGTGTTGTTATGATTGAGAATGTCGAACTGTTAGTAGATTTAATGCCACCGGATATGGTTCATTTTGATGTTATACTGGGAATGGATTGGTTGGCCGCAAGTCATGCGTCTATTAATTGTGTTTCGAAAAGTGTCACATTGAGACCCCCAAACCTAGCCGAGATTATTTTCCAGGGTAAGGGGTTAGTGCCCCCACCTTACTTAATTTCGTCCATTAAGGCCTATAAGTTGATTCAGAAAGGGTGTCGAGGCTACTTGTGTAGTGTACTGAGTGATCAAAATGGAAATGTTAACCTAGCCGACATCCCAGTAGTTAACGAATTCCCCGACGTCTTCCCAGACGAATTGCCTGGCCACTTGACCGATAGAGAAATAGAGTTTACTATTGACATCATGTCGGGAACACAGCCGATCTCCAAAACACCTTATAGGATGGCCCCAGCTGAACTTAGAGAGTTGAAACTGCAATTGCAAAAGTTGTTAGATAAGGGATTTATTAGGCCGAGCACTTCACCATGGGGAGCACCTGTTTTATTTGTTAAGAAGAAGGATGGCACACTCCGTCTTTGCGTCGACTATAGAGAACTTAATAAGGTCACCATCAAGAACACGTACCCATTGCCTAGGATCGATGATCTGCTTGACCAATTACAAGGAGCACGAGTCTTTTCTAAGATCGACCTTAGGTCTGGTTACCATCAGCTTAAAGTTAAAGCCGAAGATGTTGAGAAGACCACTTTTTGGACAAGATATGGCCACTACGAGTTTTTAGTAATGCCTTTTGGAGTGACTAATGCCCCTGCTGCATTTATGGATTTGATGAACAGAGTCTTCAAACCGTATTTAGATGAGTTTGTAGTTGTCTTCATTGATGATATATTGATCTATTCCAAGAGTGAAGTTGAACATGAAAATCATTTGAGACTTGCCTTACAGATCTTGAGAGAACGGAAATTGTATGCTAAGTTTAACAAGTGTGAATTTTGGCTTTCTACTATCTCATTCTTGGGTCATGTGATTAATGAAGAGGGTATCTCGGTTGATCCTAGCAAAGTTGAAGCCGTAGTAAATTGGCCAAGACCGACTAATGTATCCAAGATTCGTAGTTTTCTGGGTTTGGCAGGTTATTACAGAAAGTTTGTGAAAGATTTCTCGAGGATTGCAATTCCATTAACGCAACTGACTAAGAAGGGAACACTGTACGAATGGACTGAAGATCGGGAATCAGCTTTCCAGGAACTGAAGACGAGGTTAGTTACAGCACCAGTACTCGTACTTCCATCAGGTAACGAAGAGTTTCATGTCTATAGTGATGCATCGCATAAGGGTTTGGGTTGTGTGTTAATGCAAGGGGGTAAAGTTATAGCTTATGCATCCCGTCAGTTGAAACCCCATGAGAAGAACTATCCTACCCATGATTTAGAGTTAGCGGCCGTGGTATTTGCTTTGACGATTTGGCGTCACTATTTGTATGGAGCTTCTTGTCAGGTTTTTACAGATCATAAGAGTTTGAAGTATCTATTCACACAGAAGGAATTGAATTTGAGACAGAGAAGGTGGCTTGAGTTGTTGAAGGACTATGATATGCAAATTCAATATCACCCGGGTAAAGCTAACAGCGTAGCCGACGCTTTGAGCAGAAAGTCAGATGGAAACTTGGCGTGTTTGACCATGATAACAGTGGAGCCGACTATTGTTGATGAGGTAAAGACAAGACAGATGGAAGATAACTTCTTTAAGAAAACAGCCGAGGAAATTGTCACAAAGCCGAGACCAGGGTATACCATCGAAAATGAAGTACTCAAGTTTGAGGGAAGGTTATGTGTGGCCGACATCCCAGAGTTGAAAAGGAAAATTTTACAGGGAGCTCACGGTTCCAAGTTTGCTATTCATCCAGGGAACACCAAAATGTATCAAGATGTGAAGCAGACCTTTTGGTGGCCAAACATGAAAAGAGAGATAGCCGAATTCGTGTCCCAGTGTTTACATTGTCAACAAGTGAAAGCAGAACATCAAAGACCAGCAGGACTTCTTCAACCTTTGCCGATTCCTGAGTGGAAATGGGAACACATCTCCATGGATTTTGTGACTGGTTTACCGAAGACACCGAAAGGTATGGATTCGATTTGGGTTGTTGTTGATAGATTAACTAAGTCAGCACATTTTTTACCTGTTAAGACTACCTTCAACGCCGATCAACTTGCTTTGTTATATGTGAACGAGATTGTCAGACTTCATGGAGTGCCGATATCAATTGTGTCAGACCGAGATCCTAAATTTGTTTCTAGATTTTGGCAGAGCTTACAGAGGGCTTTCGGAGCCGAGCTGAGATTTAGTACAGCTTTTCATCCCCAGACAGATGGGCAGACAGAGAGAACAATTCAGACACTCGAAGATATGCTTAGACTTTGTGTATTGGACTTCCTAGGGAGTTGGGGAACACATTTGCCCTTAGTAGAATTCGCTTACAACAACAGTTATCAAACTAGCATTGGCATGGTGCCGTATGAAGCCTTGTACGGAAGAAAATGTAGGTCGCCGATATGTTGGACCGAAGTTGGAGACAGAGCTCTGCTTGGCCCCGAATTGATTCAAGTGACGATAGAGAAGATTAAACTTATCCAACAGAGGATTAAAACTGCCCAGAGCCGACATAAGAGCTACGCCGATTAGAGAAGAAATGAGTTAGAATTCGAAGCCGGGAATCATGTATTCTTGAAGGTTTCACCCATGAAAAGAGTTTCCAGATTTGGGAAGAAAGGTAAGTTAGCACCTCGGTATATTGGACCATTTGAAATTCTTGAGAGAATTAACCCTGTCGCCTACAGACTTGCTTTGCCGCCGGATTTGAGCCAAGTCCACAATGTGTTTCATGTTTCGATGTTGAGAAAGTACATCCGAGATCCACTACATATAATCGATCACTCCAAGATCACGGTTAATGGGGATTTGGGCTACGAGGACAAGCCGATGAGGATTATTGACAGACAAGTGAGGCAGTTGAGAAACAAATCGATACCGATGGTAAAGGTCGAATGGAAGGAACATTATGGCACAGAAGCCACGTGGGAAAAGGAAGAGGATGTGAGAATCCGTTATCCAGAGTTGTTTATAGAGCAAGGTAATCTAAAGTTTGGGGACCAAACTTCTTTAAGGGGGGTAGGATGTAACAACCCTCACCTTACTCTTGTCATACTTGCATACATTCATGCATGATCTTGCCTTGATATGTTGACTGGAAGGATTTGTTTGCCTTATTTTGTTTGTGTTGCTTGCGTAGTTTTGTTCTTTGTTTGGTGTGTGTGTGGGGCCGAGGTCATCTTGAGCTTAGTTCGCCATTGAACCCTTGTACTTACAACTGATTTGAGACCTTGGTCAACCCCCATCTTCACCTCGGGCATTAATGCCGAGATGTTTTACACGTATTGAACCTTGTCCGCGGGCAGGTATGGCCTAGGCCGAGATGTGGCACACCCCGGCCTCCCTAGCCGATGTCTTTGTTATCCTGTTGCCGGATCCTTGATTTGAGCCGATGTCATTTCTTGCCGATGTGTCTTACCCGAGCTTGCTGCATACGCTTTGTCAGAGACTTGTCTTATCAATCAATCACCTTTTTGAGCTGAACCAACCCGATAGCGCCACGTGTCCGGGCTGATTGTTAAGACAGCCGGCAAACCTTGAAACAAATCATTTTTCTTGTCTCAAATCTTTGTTTTAGAGAGAGAAGCTCTAGAGAGAAGGAGGAGAAGTTCTTGAGTGAGAATAGATTTTTCCAAGCTTGATCTTCGTGGTTTGAGCCGTTAGATCCGAGCTTTGGGGTAAGAATCTTGATCTACTTTAGTTGTTGACATTGATTATCTAGCTGCATTGCATGATCGAATCTGTTTTGCATGTCATGCATTGCTTTGAAGTTGGTTTTGGGAAGAGAAAATGGTTTTTCATATGTTCTTGAAGAAAGTCTCGTTTTGATCTGAAAGTTTGGAATGAAAACCATGTTTTTATGTTTGTTCTTGCATGACCTTCTTGTATGGGTACCCAGGTCCATGTTTTGAACTCATGGCATGTAATCTCAGATTTTTGTAACAAGTTATGATCTTTGAATTCGTCTTCTTCTTGATCATGTTCTTCATGTGCTTCAAAGGGAAACCCTGGTTTTCCCGACTTTGCTTTTGAATGAGGCCAGCGGGACCACACCTCGGCAAGGATGTGCGGGACCTCGACAAAGACCTGGATGGTACCCAGTGTGTTTTCATGAGACGAGAACAGTGTTTAAACTCCCAGCATGTTTTGCTTTGATATTTACTTGGATCTGGTAAGAATGCCGAGATCATTTGCGTGCATATAGAGCTTGTTTTGAGAATGAGATTTGCCATGTGATTGTAGGTCCTTGATATTTGCTTTGAGTCTACACCTGAAGAACTAGGTGAGTGGTATTATTGATAAAGCTATGTTATACTTGTTTTGATAAATCTTGCTTTGCTTTGTTTTGATAAAAGTATTTGTTAAGCATGAATGAATAGCTCTATTTTGATGTATCCAGTATAAGCTTCGTTTGATGTTAACCTTGGAAAGTCCCTCGTACTGGAGGACTCTAAACTTTCGCAGTACTAAGTATAAAAGGATACGGTCGTCTCTTGGAAAGTCCCTCGTACTGGAGGACTCTAAACTTTCGCAGTACTAAGTATAAAAGGATACGGTCCTCTCTTGGAAAGTCCCTCGTACTGGAGGACTCTAAACTTTCGCAGTGCTAAACATAAAAGGATACGGTCCTTGTTAAATCGGGCTACGGGCCTAAGTAACACTAGTTTTGCTATGTTAAATCGGGCTACGGGCCTAAGTAACACCAGTTTTGCTATGTTAAATCGGGCTACGGACCTAAGTAACACAAGTCCCTTGTGCTGGAGGACTATAAACTTCCGCAGTACCTTTGACTAAACGATTACGGAACGTACAGCCCTCGTTTTGATGAGCTTGATGTGTTTTGCCGATGTCAGTAAGCATCCCTTGTGACTTGTGATACTTGATTGATGAATACGGTTCATCCCTTGTTTTGCCGATGTCAGTAAGCATTCCTTGAGACTTGTGTGACTTGACAGATGAATACGGTTCATCCTTTGTTTGTTCGGAAAGCTCGATACTTGCAAGATTTGATTGATGAATACGGTTCATCCCTTGTCTTGATAAAGTTTGATGCGTTTGTTTTGAAAGACTTCGGCTATATTCATGCAAAACCTTTATTTCTAGTACCATTCACTGAGTATCCAAGCTCACCCTCTCTATATATATGTAGGTGATGAGCAGGACGTCGGCGACGCCTAGACTGTTTTGAAAGCTTATTTGGACTCTTGCTTGTGTCGGCTTTGTTTTGTATTTACGTCGGCAATGTCATTTATCTTTATGTCGGCAATTCTTGAAAATCATGCTTCTTGGCTTGTATTGACTGTATTTTGTATATGTCGGCTCAAGAAGCCTTTTGATCAAGATGTAATTCGTCTTTTACTTTGCAGTATTCAAGTTGTAAAGCCAATTGGAAATGTGTGACATTGCATTGGATCTATGCATAGCTCTTATGGACCACTCGTATTTGATTTATTGCTTCCGCATTTGTGAGCCCCCTATATCCATACTCTGATTATGTTAAGTTTTTGAAAGTTGGCCTTCGGTAATTACAGATTACTGGCCATCACGGCACCAAACTACTAGGGGCGGTTTGGGGTCGTGACATTCCTGGTAGCCCATACCAAAGCTAAGCAAGCCTTCTCTAACGGTGTGTAGCGAGTCTCATACTCTAGCATCTTCTTGCTCAGATAGTAGATAGCTCTCTCCACTTTGTCCTCTGATTCTTGCGCAAGCATGCAACCCATCGTGGTCTCAGTCACTGAAAGATACAATATCAACGGTCTCCATTGCTTTGGCGGCGATAACACGGGCGGGTTCTGTAAATATTCTTTGATCTGTTCAAAAGCAGCTTGGCATCGGGCGTCCCATTGGAATTTCTTGCCTTTTTTTAGGAGACCAAAGAGTGGTTCACAAGTCAAGGTTAATTTCAAGATAAACCGTCTTATGAATTGCACTTTACCCAGAAAGCCTCGCACCTCCTTTTCAGTCCTTGGTGGTGGCATTTCTAAGATGGCCTTGATTTTTGAAGGGTCGACCTCGATGCCCCTTTGTGTAATCAAAAATCCCAGCATTTTTCCCGCTGTAACACCGAACGTACACTTCTGAGGATTTAGCCGCAGCCGAAATTCTCTGATCCTTTGGAAGAACTTTTGCAAGGCGGTGTAGTGGCCTTCTCTTTCTTTGGACTTGACAATCATGTCGTCCACGTACACCTCAACCTCTTTGTGGATCATATCATGCAATATTGTGGTTGCAGCCCGTTGATATGTGGCTCCAGCATTCTTCAACCCAAACGGCATCACTCTATAACAGTATGTCCCCCATGGGGTGGTGAAAGCAGTCTTCTCCCGGTCTTCGGGTGCCATCACTATCTGATTGTAGCCTGAGAAACCATCCATAAATGAGAGCAAAGCATGCCCCGCTGTAAAATCCACCAACTCATCAATATGTGGCAAGGGAAAGTCGTCCTTCGGACTAGCTCTGTTCAAATCCCTGAAATCCACGCATACTCGGATCTTGCCATCCTTCTTCGGCACTGGAACAATGTTGGCCAACCAAGTCGGGTATTCGGATACTAACAGGAAGCCTGCATCGATTTGCTTGGTGACCTCTTCCTTAATTTTGATGGCCCAGTCCGGACGAATCCTTCTGAGCTTCTGTTTGATCGGTCGGGCCTCAGGGTCGAGAGGGATCCGGTGCTGTACAATCTCAGGATCGATTCCAGGCATGTCTTCGTAGGACCACGCGAAAACGTCTTTGAATTCTTTTAATAAAGAGACTAAGCGCTCGCGTTCCTCCGAAGACAACGTGGACCCGATCTGGACCAGCTGCGGGTCTTTTTCAGTACCAACATTCACAGTAGTGATTTCATCCATTAAGGGTTTAACAAATCTTTCCTGCTCTTGATCAATTAATCGTTGCATAATCGGAGGAATTTCTTCCTTGTCGTTTTCATCAAAATTTTGAAAATCCTGATTTAAGCAATAAATCAAAGGCACAGAAAAATACTCAGAAACCACATCCATATCATTCTCATTAAATACTTCCAAGCCGTTGGATTCTTCTGTTACAACAGACTCAAAAGAGAAAGAAAATGACGACCTAGACAGGACTGTGGCATCCGGGTTATCACCCCCAGGAATGCCGGACTCAGACTCAGTTGAGCTGGAACCTGATTCCGACTCACAAGACTCGGTGGAATCAGATTCCGGCTCACTACTTGACCCGGTGTTGCTTGATAAAAATCCCTCTTCATATTGCCAGACGAGAGAGGGTGCGATGGATGCATCCAAAATAGTTGATGGTAGGCCTGCAGCCGTTTCATTCCCGATCATGCATACCGAGGAGTTGTTCCCCAAGCACTTCTGTTCGATCGGAGGATCTGAAAGTAGACATGCCAGCGCTATCCCCATTTCATTTTTAGCCTCCTCAGACTGCACTTCCTTACTTTGCTCAGCCTCGACTAATGGGTCTATCTGCTCTTCGGCAATGTCATCCCCTGGTAACTGTAGATCAAAGAAAATCTCAAACCCTGGCACACGCTTCCTTTCCGCGTTCAGCCACAGCTCTGGGAAGCCACAGAACGGAAAGTCCTCCCCCTCCCGGACGAAGCGTCCGTTTAGGGTACCCTGAATGGGCCGGTGCATTAAGTCAAAAGGCTTCCCCATCTACTTCGCTCTGGCTTTTCCGGCCATTTCCTTTCCTTTCCTTTCCTTATCCAGTCCTCTTTGGTGGGTAGATAACCCAATCCAAAGGTATGAGGGTTGTGTGGCACTTTGGCCAATGCTGCGACGCCCTTCCGGCTGCTCTTTCCCAATCCCATCCCGGGGATGTGTTGGAGCTTGTTCATGAGATAGACTGCTTGAGCACTGACATATACCCCTTCATTAGCTGCCATGATGTCCTATACAACCCGAGCCTCAGCCAAGGTAAAACCCGATATGAACATATCTTCCATACCGTGCTCGATTTCTAGAACAGGCGTAGATACCTCCGACGGCGGATGAATCGATGAATTTTCGAAAACAATGGCTACTCCCTTCCCATAGGGGTATTTCACCACTTGATGTACGGTGGAGGAGACCGCCTTTACCTGATGCAGCCACGGCCGCCGCAAAAGCAGGTTGAAAGTTGCAGGAACCTCCAAGACATGGAAATCTATCTCATGTTGTCCCGGCCCAACCTTTGTTTGAATCTTAACTGTTCCCATTACCTCCCGGCTTGTGTTGTCATACGCCCGAATCACCTGGGCCGTTGGCACAAAGTCCGCAATTTTCAAACCGATCGCGTAGGCTGTCCTTGCCGGACAGGCGTTGATGGCGGACCCTGTGTCGACAAGCACCACGGGTATCCATTTATTTCTGCATTCCACGGAGATGTAGAGTGGCTTGTTATGGTTCGCACCCTCAGGTGGCAGTTCTTTGTCAGAAAAGGTCAACATCAAGGTAGCTCCTCCCGAAAAAACTAGGCCCACCAGCTGTTCGGGCGTGGTGTCTATAGAAAGCTTGGCTTTGTCCATGGCTGAAAGGACAGCCTGTCTATGTACTCGAGAAGCCATAAGCAGACCCCAGATGGAGATGTCTGCTTATATCTTTTTCAATTGTCTCAAAACGGCCTCATCCTCGAGTTGCTTTTCTTTTTGCTTCTCTGCCTCCCTATCTTTTCCAGACGCCTCTAGTTGATCTAGGTGTGGAGGCTTGAAATACCGTCCACTCCTAGTCATGTGATCGACCTCGCCGATATACCAGGTATCATCTGGTTGGTTACTCCTCCAATCTTCGTCTGTGTGGGCAAGACATAGATCATCGTCCTCCCACCACATTCCATCTGCAGCCGACAGGCACCTGTCCGGTTCTGGCATGACTGTTCTCATACTTGCAGTACCTTCTATCCCTATGCTCGCGACATTTTCCATTTCTGTGCTTATAGCAATCTCAGTCCCCACATGGGCTTTTGCCTTCCTGATTCTCTTGGAATCTTCGAATCTTTCCTGTTCCGACTGTGTCAATGCAGCCGACTGTTCAATAATCCCCGTACTTGAAATGCTCCAATCCCGAGCGAAATTCTTGACACCGGCGCTCTCCGGCGATGCACTCTGTTCTCCAACCCTTCCGGCTGTCACTAACATTCTTGCCCCTGCCGGGCCTTGTTGTGGCTGAAACTCTTCTACCACATCTGGTTGATCGTCCAACCATCCCGTAGCCTCTGTTGATTCCTCATAATCGAACCAGTTGACGGCTAAGTCCCCTGGATCTTGGTTACTGTAAAACTGGAGCTTGGCAAGGTCCTCCTCCACAGCCATCAAATCATCCGTTCCTTGTCCCAAACTGCCCCCTGGGATCACACACAGCTCCCCCTCTGTTGGTAGTTCCATATCTGGCCTGTCCTGGCCTATTGACAAAATGTAGTCACTTGGACTATAAGCATTCCCAACACCACTACCAGATTCCGCAGACTCTGGCTCAACAACCCCATTCTCCTTTGGAGTCTTCTCTCTCCTGTTCTCGATAGTCACCACCGTTGGCTTGGGTTGGGTTATGGAGATGTCCATCATGCACAAATCGGTGCAATCGGGAAGGAACACTTCCGGCTTAGACAGGTGGAAAGGAGTGATATAGATGCTAGGATCGTAAGACACGACCCCAGCTTGGATGAAGTTGACTCTTTTGGGTGGTGGAGTTTGGTTATGTGTGGGGAGAGGGTTTGTAGTAACGTTGGGTTTCTCGGGAGGCAAAATCACCCCGTTATCGATGAGATCTTGAATCTCATGACGTAATCGGAAGCACAGATCGGTGTCATGACCGTGCTGTTGGTGAAATGCACAATATTTGGCTGGGTTGTGGGCAGCAGGGAGTCTTTCTGGTAAGGGCCGCGGCTCTAGGGGCTTCAGCTGCCCTTTTCTGATTAAGACCCCCAAAGCTTTGGACAGGGGCATATAAAGCGGAGCGAAGGTTCTGGTGTTTTTGGGTGGGTATTTGACTGTTTGTGGGTTGCTTCCGGACGCACCGGAGAATGGTGCGGCTGCCATAGTTCTTGAGGGAGGGTTGGTGGTGACCATACTTACTTCGGAGGTCCTAGTAGTTGTAGCGCCACTCGGGCCTGCATTAGTGTTACGATTGAAAGTTCTGCGGGGTTGCTCCCGGTCATTATCAATCAAGCCATGCTTTAAGGCATCCTCAATCTACACCCCCATTTCATGTAGATCAGAAAAGGTAGGGAAGGGGAGTACAATCATCTTTTGCATCAACTTCAGCTGAAGATTGCGCACAATCATCCGAATCTGGTCTTTGTCCGTGGTCCTTGAGGTCATCATCGAAGCCTTGGCCCGCCATCTGGTTACGAATTCTGAGAAGCTCTCCTTGGGTTCTTGCCTCGTTGTCTCGAGATCCCGGGTCGTAATCTCGATTTTTGTATTGTATGAGTACTGCAAGATGAAGGCCTCAGCCATCTCGTCCCAACTTCTCTTGACGTCATCCTCCAATTTGGCATACCATATGGCCGCTACACCCGACAGGGTCCGGCCAAATAGAGATAGCTTCTGCAGTCTAGTGAGGCCCATTGGCCTTACGATGTTTGAAAACAATCTCAGGTGCACCATGGGGTCGCCGGACCCATCAAATCGATCAATGTGCGGCATTTTGAATCTGCCAGGCAGCGTCACGGCTGCGTCGGTATACCCATCTTCGATGTCAGGGATGGTCTTGACTCCCAGGGACTTCTTAAACATATTTTCCAACTTGCTTAATTTTAAGGTTGTGGGGTCCACTTTGAACTCAAAAGGAGAGTCCGGTATATTGACAGGCGTGGGTGCCTTGGATAGTTGTGGTGGAATCGGGGGCGGAGCTGGCCCCGCTGGAAGGTCTGTATCCTCTTGGACATTCTGGGCATTCGGTGTTTCTTCGGGTATCGGAACCCTTAGTGGGGAAGGGACTTGCTGTGAAGCAAATGCTCCGGTTTGCTACTGTAACCTCACGATTAACTCTGCTTGTTCATTCATAACCGTGGCCTGCTGTTTGGCGAACTCTGCTTGTCGGACAGCATCCTGCTGCATCACTTTCATGCTTTCTTGGAGTTGGCGCACCATCTCCTCCAAACTAGCCATATTGTTCTGTTCTGACTGAATTATCGGTATATGTTCCATCTCTGTGGGTGAAACAGAACCCTGATCCCTACTGTACACAGGTGGGGTAGATAAAGTCCTCTATACTGACTGTTGAACTGATGCCCTCTGCCTAGCTGTCTTCCGTCTAGTAACCGGGGGTAGAGAGTGGTACACTGGTTGTCCGTCTACCAGATCCTCAGATCGATGGAGCCGACGACCTCTAATCCAGAGTGCTTGGGGAATATCTACCGGGTTGGAAGCAATGGTGCTAAACTACCTAGCAAAAAGATAAATAAAGCAATAAATAACCAAACAATCGGACAGCATAACGGCGTAAAATAAACACATACAACGCGCAGTTGGGTATTCATAATGCACAGTTGGTAAGCCGAACACACTGTTCCTCGATACTGGTCATTGTTCTCAAATCACCGTTCCCAAAACTGAACTTGATATCCGCAGATAACTGATTTCTCAACAACACTGATACTGGCGCCCTCGGGCCTGATACTCAAACTTGCAAACTGATATGCACGTTCCTGTAGAGATACACTCTAAAAGCACAGCAAGTAAAGAGAGCCAAAACACCCCTATGTTGGGGTAGGGTTTCCCTGTCCTATTTTGTCAGGAGCTAGGGTTCCACTATGCACGCAGCAGTTTTCAAACAACCTATCATCGGGTAAGCAACCTGTCCTAGCTTGGAATGGTCACTATGGATTTCGATATGCACTAGGTCGAATGGTCGAAAAGGGTGCCCCCGTAAAACTGGGGTTTGTGTTCCCATACTGTCAGAGCCCATAACCGGTCAGCCTTATGGTCATGCCTTGACAAGACAAGCCTCTGGCAAACCGTTCAGGAATGGCAGATGGCAAACACGGTGTCCTAGGTGCACCAATGCACATGCAATGCAAAGAGACACATAAATGAGATCAAAACAGGATATCATGAGTTCGAGTCAAGCTCTCTAAATTCCCCAGCAGAGTCGCCATAAACTGTAGACGACGCGCCCGCGAGGGACCCTCGCTACAGTTCGGACTCGATTTGTGTCACGGTTCTTAGTCTGAACCAAAGAGTCCAAATCCGGCAAATCGTTTTGAGAAACAGATTTTTGAAAAGAAGTGCCAAACATGGACTGCTTTGCCAGATACAGAGTCGCCACCTAAATATTTTTTATTTTGGGGAATTTAGGAAACCCTGACTCGGTGCCAAAGGCCACGTGTCCATCATCACCAAAGTTGCCTCGGCTCGGGAACTTGGGTACGATTGGAGAAGGTCAGCTATGAGCACCCCCTCTCGCCCGATCCGAAGATCGGCCTCTACTGACCATGATATCTGATTTTGAAAACGTTATGTGTTCTTATCCCGATTATTAACCTAGAATTACTATGTTATGCTCACAGCACAAAAGTATAGACTAGATTGCCATGTTGATGTTAAGATGGCTAATGCAACACATACAAGATGTAATTAGGATAGGCTCGGCTAATCTACAATGACATGTTGAAATGCTACAACTAACACATATTCAATTTTGTAATTGAAATACAAATGTAGTTAGAATGATGCGTCGTGCCCGGTGCATGCAAGACAAATGTATGAATGCACGCATGCATAGGATAAGGTATGCTAATTTAAATATGCCCTAGTCTACCATCATGAGCGGGTAAATAAAAGGGAAGAAAGACATGGGGTTGGAAGACATACACACACTCACGCACACTTATTACACAATTGCCCTCACTCGGAGGGTCCCAAATAAATATTACAGTCCGAATAAATAATACTAAATTAATTATTACAAAATTTCTAATCTAATTAACAAGTTAAATGCAAAGAGAAGATGACCGCAGCCTCCGCCTCGGGATATGCGAATGATGCATGCTCGGTCCATTTTGCCCGAAAACCTATACCATGCCACTGCTGCCTCTGTTAATGCTGCCCTGCTCCTCTGAAAATTGCCAAAGTCTCAGGGTATCTTCAATGAGCACTGCATAACACCACCGGCTAAGTGAAATGACCACCGGCCATGGGAAACTTCCATCGGCTGCTTTTTAGTCTATCGGCCACCAATCTACGGCCGGTCGGCATTCTACAGTGCCGGTCGGCAAAAACTTCCTGCAGAAGTTGGTTTTTGACAGCAGCAGAGGATAGGTAGTGCATGGCATAGAGTTTCAAGCACATGTAAGCATGGTCATGTTCCCTATCATGTATTGAACTCAGGGAAGCATGGTCCTTGATCCTTGGGCCATCAATCGCGCATGATAGCCTGAGGGACCAAACTTGCCATTCAATGTAAAATGCATGCAACACACAAATGAGGACCAAGACCCTATCATGTCAAAGTCAAGGGGCCTCGGTGACCGAGGGTTGAGATGTGTTTCATCACTTGTAGTATGAACACCTCTCGCCCTCACACTAGGTTTGACACCCCAAACCAAGCAATGCAATGCATGTTGTGCAAACATGGCTCAAAAATGCAACAAGAAGCTAAGATGCAAAACATGTCAAATGTGATGCAATGCAAACCATCATGCAAACAACATGGTAATGCCACTAGCATGCAACACTACAAGCAATACTACAATGCACACTAGATAGGCAAGTATGTAAAGAGGTGGGCATGCAACAATGCTCAAACCATAAGGATACCACAACATGAAATGTCATGAGCATACTACAAGATACAAATATATGATCCATGGACTTACACTAAGATGGAGGACCCTCAGCCACACCCCAAAATAGTGGCCAAAAGTGATGGAATGATGGGCAAATACTCATGCAAACTTGCGTACCAAAGAGCATAAGGCTAAGGCCTAAAAGAAGCCTTCTACCACAACTATCATAACCACACATGGTATGAATGAAACAACCAAAAAAAAAACAAAGTTTTAATACATTAAAACACGCCCCAAAACCCTCATGAATGGCAACCCAAGTGACTTAAACATACAAGCATGCACAATGCCCATTTCAAGGCACAAACTTAAAAAGATGATAAATGCTGTTATACAAGCATGATATAGGGACTGAAATAGCATGAGAAGTGACTCCAAACAATTTAAACAACCTAACCAAAGCATGCTAATGACTTATTCGCTCAAGGCCAAAATTCTAGAATGCAAAGGAGCTATGTAAAACACGACTAACATGACAAAAACAGTGGCCAACAGACCTAAAACATGACAAATCATGACCAAAAGCTTCAATAAGCTAAGCCAAATCATGAAGATATACTAGGCTAAACACATGGTACATTTCTAGGCAAGATAAGGAATTACAAAGCAAGTACAAGATGCATGCTAAGGGCTACAAATCCAACCAAAGAAAGAGATATAACATGACTAATAGGCACCCAAAAAACTCTAAGATGGGACCAAAAACAACCAAGCATGCATGTTGCCCTTTTAAGCCAAAACAAAGGTAAAAGAAGGACAAAGGGGAGAGGGGTGTCCCTCCCCTACACAAGACTTCAAAATCACTCCATCACCACTAAAAATCCACTGGATTTCAGTAGTGAGAAGACCAACACAACAAAGTAAACAAAGCTTAAAGAAAAGGGCACCAAAATAGACCAAAAGAGGCCTAAGGGGAGGCGTTCGACCCCCAATGCCAAAACACCCTTAATGAAATATGTTAAGCACGAAAATACAAGACTTTTTCATGTTATACACAAAGCTTAAATCAGGATGCAAGACAGGTCGAAAACTAGTGCAAGTTTGGGGAAACTAAAGCAAATGTCTCACCCTTGAAGAAACCTTGAAGAACAGATGATCCAGCCGCTCTCTACTGATCAAAATCAGTCCAAAACCTCAACAAACAACCCTCAATGCCTCTCAATCTCGGAGCAAGGTGTAATGGGGTGTGTGTTAGTGCAAAAGTAAGGTCAAAATACACTTTTAGGCTTCCAAACACACCCTAAGGATGAGAGAGGGGGAGATATATAGAGAGAGGATGATATATCAGATATATAGATATATAAGCTCTAGTTTTTATGTTCAAAAAACTCTAACCTCAACAATGGAAGAAGAGAGGTGCTTAAATAGGCAAAGGGCAATGACTTAAGCTTCTCAAGGAAGCTAAATGAAAGGGGCAAAGGGGGCAAGGAGGTCAAGGCTTCTTGAGGAAGCTAAGACAGCTGGCCAAGCTTCTTGAGGAAGCTTTAACTAAAGGGTCAAGCTTCCTCAAGAAGCTTTGACCAAAAGGGGGCAAAAGGGGCAAAACAGCCACTTCATGCACGGGGAGGAGTGTTGGTGCATTCCAACTGGCACAGCTGGCATGCACCAAGTCTGAAGGGAGCAAAAGGGTCACACCGGCCAGCAAAAAAAGTCACCGGCCAGAGAAAAGTGCCGGTCGGCAAAATATAATGCCGACCGGCCATTGGTTTGAAGAAACCATTGCCGGTGGCACCAATAAACGGCCGGTGGTGTGAGGGGACAGCCGGTGGGGTGTGGGAATGGCCAACAAGCCATTCCCTACCTATCAAGGCGAAAACATAAGTGTTTGGTGCAAAACCAGACACCGAAAAGCCGAGTCGAGAGATCCTGAGGCGAGGCGCGCAGCCGAGACCTCCGGGAACTCGGGACGAACACAAGCATGGATGATCACCGAGTGTTCCAGCGATGACGTCCAAGTCTTGAGGACGGTCAAAAATGGGGTGTCTACAGTTGCCCCTCTTTGACAGAACTCGAAAGTCATAACAATGACGGGAGTGAATGTCAAAGCCCAGAGACGACCCATTTTTGACAAGGCCGAAGACTTAGACAGACATGCAAGACAAGCAGGATATGTGCCCGAAGGCAGGGGCAAAATGCAAGGCAATGCACAAAGCCGAACATAACTTATGATCATGCAAAGAAAGCTGTAATGAAGCAAAACATGCGACAGTTTTAAGCTAGCATACACCGAACTACACTACAATGCAGAAAGGATGTAAGAGAATTATACAATTCTCAATACATCTCACGCAGAGGATACAATACCTATCCGGTTCGTCTGGTTGCACCAGCCTCAAATGAACCGTACATACAATATCGTGCCTGCAAAGAAAACAACTTAACAGCTATGATGTCATTAACAACATGCATATTAATGTACTTAGAACTGCGTGACAACGCAAAGCAAGTGGGAAGCATAACAATGTTGCGAAGGCACAGACATGTAAGTAGAGCACGCGATCTACGCAGTCAACGAAATTGATCATAAGCATGCGGTCTACGCAAGCAATGAAATTCATTATAAGCATGCGGTCTACGCAAGCAGAACATACGGTCTACACAAGTAATGTGTGCGGTCTACGCAAGTAAAACATGCGGTCTATGCAAGCAGAACATGCAGTCTACGCCAGCAAAACATGCGGTCTACGCAAGTAAAGGAATTGATTACAAACATGCGGTCTACGCAGGTAAAACATGCGGTCTATGCAAGGAAAACATGCGGTCTACGCGAGCAAGACATGCGGTCTACGCAAGCAAAACATGCGGTCTACGCTAGTAATGAAATTGATTACAAACATGCGGCCTACACAAGTAGTGTGTGTGAGAAGAGTCGAATGTACACATGTAAGTAAAAACATGTTATCCACGATGCTGGAATGTAAAGTACTATAACACAGCATAATTGAAACGATTTGTGGAAATCTCAAGACATGAAAAGGATACGGGAAGGGACGTTCTTCGTACGTATCGAGCATCGCTCGCAGAAGTTGTGGCCTGAGGTCAACTCGAAGGTCCACGTTTCAAAAGTGTGCTTTCCTACATTGTCTCAAGTGATGAAGATGCCAAACCATGTAGTTGACCCGAACAAAGGCGTGGCAGGTGCGTTGACCGCAAGGGGAGTTTTGCTGGTATCAATTCCGACACTTTGCTACCCTGCCATTCTATGTTTTACTTTCCTTTTTACTGGTAGTTTAAGCACATTGCACGGCCTCGGGCAGGTTTTATTCTTTAGCAAAATTACAAATTTTGCAAAACACATGATGGGAATGAAACAACCATTTTGTCCAAAAGATGTTGCAATTGTAAACTTTCTACGCATCGCATCGCAAGGTATCACACCACAATGTGAACGAAATTGAACCTGTTTTGAATATTGGGTACTTGCATCGTAATAATCACGTAGTGAACCGACTTACAACTCGATGAGCAAAAACAAAGGCATGATATAACCAAACAAGTGTGAGCACAACTCGATAAACAAATCAAAGACTTAAGGAGAGTGAAATACAACTCGATAAGCAAATGTACAATAACTTGATAAGCAGGCAGGTGTGACTCCACAAGAATCGATCACCGGGGGAGGGATCGGAGGTGGTGGAGTTCCCCAATCCCTAGCATAAACAGCTCAGGGAACAAGGAAGAAGACCATCGGCCAGGGGTAGAGGCCATCGGTCACAAGAAATGGCCATCGGCCAGGAATTTGTTCGATCGGCAAAAAGTAATGGCCGGTCGGCTCAATATTTGGCCGGCCGGCCATGAATGAGGGAATCACCAGAATGTTGACACCTGTCCTCCACCCAACCTTATCTCCTACAAAAGACCCCAGCTTCGTAGTTTTTCTCAATTCCACACTGATTCGCTCTAATGGAAGAGTTTCTTGCTCAAAACCTCACAGCTTGGATTGCTAGTTTGGACGGCTCGGAAAAGTTGAATTTCCAGGGTTTCGGCATAAATGCACTATTCACTCTGGGTCGTACCCCATTGCACCTTCCCTTTCTCCATGTCGCGGCAAGGTTTTGGAATCCGGTGACGCATGTCTTTAGCTTCGCTAGCCAAGAGATATGTCCTACCTTCGAAGATTTCCGAGCCTTAATGGAGTCCGAGCGCGATGAGGAGCTCCTGCCCCAACTTAATTTTGGGCATGCCCAATCCTTAGGGCAAATGTGTGGACTCACTATGCGTGACGCTCAGTCTCTGATTTGTGACGGGATGCTGGATATTCCGAGTTTGATCAATCGGTTTTCAAATGCCGGTGATCGCAACAACCATCGTTGGCAAGGCTTCCGGCGACACGCCCTCTGTTTGTGCATGCTATCTCATTTTCTATTTGTCTCAGGCTCCGGAGGGTCTAGTGTCCGGCTGACTGAGGTTGCCCAAGGCTTGAAGGAGGGCAAGAGCTGTATTGCCATGACTCTGGCTGAGACGTTGATGGGCTTAGACGCCTTTTATCGTTGTGAGACGACCAGATTAGCAGGGAGCCCACTACTACTACAGGTAATGTTTCCCACCCAATCTCACATATGTATCGCTCACATCACTCGGCCCTCAAGCTCGGTTTTTCTCACAAAAACCCTATTCTCACTTTTCTCTCATCGTACATCTCTCTATTCTTTATTCTCTCGTTTTTCATCCCTTCCCAGGTATGGTTGATGGACAAACTGCAGGTTGTGGACTCTTGCCCAGCATATTCGGCTCGCGGCTACTTCTTCCGGCACCGTCTAGTCAATGCCCTTGATGGGGGATGGTGGTTCGCTTGGATGTGCCGCTTGTCCGTACACCGTATTGCTTGGCGGTGCCCTTGGCTGAGCCTTCCGGCAATGAGTTACAACATGTCCCGGCAGACTGGGATTCAATTGATTGGTCTCACTCACTGTGCATTCTACTTCCCATTCCGGATTCGGCGCCAATTTGGCCATGATCAGACCTGCCCGCCAGAGGAAATAGAGTATCCTGCTGCATTCACAGCCCGAGGCGCACAGCTTGCTTGGCAGGCCATCGCGTGGAGGACGAGAGAACTCCTGGCCCCCGCTCCTACTTTCAGTTGCACTTCGCCTGATGAGTGCTTGGATTGGCTTAATGAGGAGGCACTGGTCGGGCCCATCTTGGCGTAGGAGGTTTCGACCAGCTTTGGGAGGGGACGCAGGAGCACCCGACTTGACTATGCCCCGGATCTATTGCTTTATTAGTACTTTCAAGTTTTCTTTATTAACATAATAAAAAGCAACTTCGATTGTATGCAAGAGCAGGAGAACTCTGTTTTGAAATCAATGAAATTGAAGGCTGTGGCACTGAAAATTTTCCGCTTTGGTCCAAAAATGGTCTTAGTTGTAAAAACACTAATTTGAACAAAGTCAACTTTTATTAAAACTTTTCAAAATCATTTTCGATGTGGATCAGAACTGGACATGCTTGAGATCTGTCACTAAGATGCACAACCCCGGATCCCTGCAACTGGAAAGTTGCCCCTAGTTTGAAGAGTACCGCGGCACTGCATGGCAACGAAAAGTTGCCCCTAGTCTAAATAGCACTGCACTGGAGATTCTAATGGATGCTGATAGACAAAGATGACTGAGATGATCGAATGGACAAAGTTGATCGGGAAAAAGTTTACGGCTGAACTTCAGGATAAAGTTGCCTACTTATCCCAAAGATGGGAATCAAGCCTTACGTAGTTCAGGCTTAGGTTCACTCGGGTATTTTCACTCTCCTTTTACGCTCTAACTTTTGCCAAGGTCGCCCTTTGCGGGTTTTCAACCTTGCGAGCTCAGTTTTTATATTTTTCAATTTTCTATGCTCTAACTTTTGCCTAGGTCGCCCTTTCAGGTTTTCGGCCTAGCGAGCCTCTCAAGGGTAATATTTCTTCAACTTGTCCATGTTGATCGGTTGGGAGAATTCCAGGCCATCTAGGTCCATCAGAACCACAGCTCCACCTGACCAGATAGCTTTGATGATGTAGGGACCGGTCCAATTAGGTCTGAACTTGCCCCTAGGGTCGTGGATGGGAGCTCGGTTGTCTTTGAGCACCAAATCTCCTTCCTTTAGATTCCTGGACTTGACTTTCTTGTTGAAAGCTCGGGCAATTCTGTGCTGATAACTTTGAACATGGTACAGTGCTTTCAGTCTTCTCTCATCAAATAGCATGAGTTCTTCAAACCTTCTCTGCTGCCAATCTGCTTCGGCTATTTGACACTCAGCCAATACTCGTAATGACGGAACCTCAATTTCGATAGGTAGAACGGCCTCCATCCTATAAACCAATGAATATGGAGTCATTCCGGTAGAAGTTCTAATCGAAGTCCTATAGCCCCACAGAGCAAACGGCAGCTTATCTGGCCAATCCCGGTAGGTTTCCACCATCTTCCGCAGTATATGCTTGATGTTCTTGTTGGCGGCCTCAACTGCTCCGTTGGTTTGCGGCCGGTATGTGGATGACTTATGAAAAGCCACGATATATTTCTCCAACAAGTCAATCACTTCCTTCTTAAAGTGGGAATCATTATCCGAAATAATCTCGTTTGGGACCCCGTAGCGACAGATGATGTTGTTTCTGATAAACTTTGCAACGTGCGACGCCTTCAGCACGGCATATGATTGGGCCTCGACCCACTTCGTAAAGTAATCTATCGCGACTAGGATGAACTCATGCCCATTCGATCCCTTCGGAGTGACAGCCCCGATCACATCAATTCCCCAAACTTAAAATGGCCATGGCGAAGTCATGTTCTACAGTTTTGACGGCGGGATGTTCATGCGGTTTGCATGGATCTGACATTTGTGGCATCGCCGAACAAAACTGATGCAATCTTCCTCCATGGTGGACCAGTAGTAACCCTGTCTGAGGATCTTCCGTGCTAGCATTACTTTGTTCATGTGCGCACCGCACTCTCCTCCATGGATGGCCTCCATCAGGCGCTTCGATTCTTCGGCTTCGACACACAGCTTGTGCATTCCCAGATGACCTCTCTTATACAGCTTACCCCCACAGATGTTGAACTGAACGGCCATTCTTCTGATTGCCCTTTTCTCCTTGGCATTTACCCCTGGCGGATATGTTTCCTTCTCCAAGAAGTTCCAAATGTCGTAATACCAGGGGTTTTCATCTTGAACTTCGTCTATGGCGGCGATTGATTCATACGCCGGCACAAACTTCTGATCAATGATAACCGGACGCATCTAGACTCTAGACGGGATGTCTATCATGGAAGATAGAGTTGCTAGCGAATCTGTGAACCTATTGTTCTCTCTTACTAGATGAGTGAAAGTTAGCTTCTCAAACCGAGGAATTAACAAGTCCAAGGTCTGGTGGTAAATTATCATTTTTTCTTCTTTGACTTTCCAATCTCCTTTTGCTTGAGACACAACAAGGTTCGAGTCACCGATGACGTCCAACCGTCTTGCCCTTAGTTCCAGGGCTGCTTCTAGACCGGCGATGCATGCCTCATATTCTGCTTCGTTGTTCGAGACTTTGAACCGGAGCTTGAAGGCTAGGGGGATACGGGAATTGTCGGGTGCTATCATGGGTGCTATCAGCAACACTCCTATCCCATACCCATACTGATTTGACGCTCCGTCAAAGTACATCGTCCAATACTCGTCGTCGACGTGCAAAATGGATTCATCTGGGAATAGGTATTCAACTGCTTCACCCCCTTCCACTAGATGATCGGCTAAGAACTCTGCCACTGCTCTTCCTTTGACTGACTTGCGCGTCACATATTTTAGATCGAATTCGGAAAGCAACAGCAACCAACGAGCTAGCCTACCCGTAAGTGCCGATTTCTCGAAAAGATATTTGATGGGATCGAGTCGTGAAACCAACATTACGGAGTGAGCTAACAGGTAGTGCCGCAGCTTCCTGGTAGCCCATACCAAAGCTAAGCAAGCCTTCTCCAACGGTGTGTAGCGAGTCTCATACTCTAGCATCTTCTTGCTCAGATAGTAGATGGTTCTCTCCACTTTGTCCTCTGATTCTTGCACAAGCATGCAACCCATCGTGGTCTCAGTCACTGAAAGATACAATATCAACGGTCTCCCCTGCTTTGGCGGCGATAACACGGGTGGGTTCTGTAAATATTCTTTGATCTGTTCAAAAGCAGCTTGGCATCGGGCGTCCCATTGGAATTTCTTGCCTTTCTTCAGGAGACCAAAGAGTGGTTCACAAGTCAAGGTTAATTTCGAGATAAACCGTCTTATGAATTGCACTTTACCCAGAAAGCCTCGCACCTCCTTTTCAGTCCTTGGTGGTGGCATTTCTAAGATGGCCTTGATTTTTGAAGGGTCGACCTCGATGCCCCTTTGTGTAATCAGAAATCCCAGCATTTTTCCCGCTGTAACACCGAACGTACACTTCTGAGGATTTAGCCGCAGCCGAAATTCTCTGATCCTTTGGAAGAACTTTTGCAAGGCGGTGTAGTGGCCTTCTCTTTCTTTGGACTTGACAATCATGTCGTCCACGTACACCTCAACCTCTTTGTGGATCATATCATGCAATATTGTGGTCGCAGCCCGTTGATATGTGGCTCCAGCATTCTTCAACCCAAACAGCATCACTCTATAACAGTATGTCCCCCACGGGGTGGTGAAAGTAGTCTTCTCCCGGTCTTCGGGTGCCATCACTATCTGATTGTAGCCTGAGAAACCATCCATAAATGAGAGCAAAGCATGCCCCGCTGTAAAATCCACCAACTCATCAATATGTGGCAAGGGAAAGTCGTCCTTCGGACTAGCTCTGTTCAAATCCCTGAAATCCACGCATACTCAGATCTTGCCATCCTTCTTCGGCACTGGAACAATGTTGGCCAACCAATTCGGGTATTCGGATACTAACAGGAAGCCTGCATCGATTTGCTTGGTGACCTCTTCCTTAATTTTGATGGCCCAGTCCGGACGAATCCTTCTGAGCTTCTGTTTGATCGGTCGGGCCTCAGGGTCGAGAGGGATCCGGTGCTGTACAATCTCAGGATCGATTCCAGGCATGTCTTCGTAGGACCACGCGAAAACGTCTTTGAAATCTTTTAATAAAGAGACTAAGCGCTCGCGTTCCTCCAAAGACAACGTGGACCCGATCTGGACCAGCTGCGGGTCCTTCTCAGTACCAACATTCACAGTAGTGATTTCATCCATTAAGGGTTTAACAAATCTTTCCTGCTCTTGATCAATTAATCGTTGCAAAACCGAAGGAATTTCTTCCTTGTCGTTTTCATCAAAATTTTGAAAATCCTGATTTAAGCAATAAATCAAAGGCACAGAAAAATACTCAGAAACCACATCCATATCATTCTCATTAAATACTTCCAAGCCGTCGGATTCTTCTGTTACAACAGACTCAAAAGAGAAAGAAAATGACGACCTAGACAGGACTATGGCATCCAGGTTATCACCCCCAGGAATACCGGACTCGGACTCAGACTCAGTTGAGCTGGAACCTGATTCTGACTCACAAGACTCGGTGGAATCAGATTCCGTCTCACTACCTGACCCGGTGTTGCTTGATAAAAATCCCTCTTCATATTGCCAGACGAGTGAGGGTGCGATGGATGCATCCAAAATAGTTGATGGTAGGCCTGCAGCCGTTTCATTCCCGATCATGCATACCGAGGAGTTGTCCCCCAAGCACTTCTGTTCGATCGGAGGATCTGAAAGTAGACATGCCAGCGCTATCCCCATTTCATTTTCAGCGTCCTCAGACTGCACTTCCTTACTTTGCTCAGCCTCGACCAATGGGTCTATCTGCTCTTCGGCAAAGTCATCCCCAGGTAACTGTAGATCAAAGAAAATCTAAAACCCTGGCACGCGCTTCCTTTCTGCGTTCAGCCATGGCTCTGGGAAGCCACAGAACGGAAAGTCCTCCTCCTCCCGGACGAAGCGTCCGTTTAGGGTACCCTGAATAGGCCGGTGCATTAAGTCAAAAGGCTTCCCCCTCTATTTCGCTCTGGCTCTTCCGGCCATTTCCTTTCCTTTCCTTATCTTGTCCTCTTGGGTGGGTAGATAACCCAATCCAAAGGTATGAGGGTTGTGTGGCACTTCGGCCAATGCTGCGACGCCCTTCCGGCTGCTCTTTCCCAATCCCATCCCGGGGATGTGTTGGAGCTTATTCATGAGATAGACTGCTTGAGCACTGACATATACCCCTTCATTAGCTGCCATGATGTCCTGTACAACCCGAGCCTCAGCCAAGGTAAAACCCGATATGAACATATCTTCCATACCGTGATCGATTTCTAGAACAGGCGTAGATACCTCCGACGGCGGATGAATCGATGAATTTTCAAAAACAATGGCTACTCCATTCCCATAGGGGTATTTCACCACTTGATGTAGGGTGGAGGAGACCGCCTTTACCTGATGCAGCCACGGCTGCCCTAAAAGCAGGTTGAAAGTTGCAGGAACCTCCAAGACATGGAAATCTATCTCATGCTGTCCCGGCCCAACCTTTGTTTGAATCTTAACTGTTCCCATTACCTCCCGGCTTGTGTTGTCATACGCCCGAATCACCTGGGCCGTTGGCACAAAGTCCGCAATTTTCAAACCGATCGCGTAGGCTGTCCTTGCCGGACCGACGTTGATGGCGGACCCTGTGTCGACAAGCACCACGGGTATCCATTTATTTCTGCATTCCACGGAGATGTAGAGTGGCTTGTTATGGTTCGCACCCTCAGGTGGCAGTTCTTTGTCAGAAAAGGTCAACATCAGGGTAGCTCCTCCCGAAAAAACTAGGCCCACCAGCTGTTCGGGCGTGGTGTCTATAGAAAGCTTGGCTTTGTCCATGGCTGAAAGGACAGCCTGTCTATGTACTCGAGAAGCCATAAGCAGCCCCCAGATGGAGATGTCTGCTTGTATCTTTTTCAATTGTCTCAAAACGGCCTTATCCTCGAGTTGCTTTTCTTTTTGCTTCTCTGCCTCCCTATCTTTTCCAGACGCCTCTGGTTGATCTAGGTGTGGAGGCTTGAAATACCGTCCACTCCTAGTCATGTGATCGACTTCGCCGATATACCAGGTATCATCTGGTTGGTTACTCCTCCAATCTTCGTCTGTGTGGGCAAGACATAGATCATTGTCCTCCCACCACATTCCATCTGCAACCGGCAGGCACCTGTCCGGTTCTGGCATGACTGTTCTCATACTTGCAGTACCTTCTATCCCTATGCTCGCGACATTTTCCATTTCTGTGCTTATAGCAATCTCAGTCCCCACATGGGCTTTTGCCTTCTTGATTCTCTTGGAATCTTCGAATCTTTCCTGTTCCGACTGTGTCAATGCAGCCGACTATTCAATAATCCCCGTACTTGAAATGCTCCAATCCCGAGCGAAATTCTTGACACCGGCGCTCTCCGACGATGCACTCTGTTCTCCAACCCTTCCGGCTGTCACTAACATTCTTGCCCCTGCCGGGCCTTGTTGTGGCTGAAACTCTTCCACCGCATCTGGTTGATCGTCCAACCATCCCGCAGCCTCTGTTGATTCCTCATAATCGAACCAGTTAACGGCTAAGTCCCCTGGATCTTGGTCACTGTAAAACTGGAGCTTGGCAAGGTCCTCCTCCACAGCCATTAAATCACCCGTTCCTTGTCCCAAACTGCCCCCTTGGATCACACACAGCTCCCCCTCTGTTGGTAGTTACTTCAGCTGAAGATTGCGCACAATCATCCCAATCTGGTCTTTGTCCGTGGTCCTTAAGGTCATCATCGAAGCCTTGGCCCGCCATCTGGTTACGAATTCTGAGAAGCTCTCCTAGGGTTCT
Source organism: Camellia sinensis (assembly GCF_055761805.1). NCBI lineage: Eukaryota > Viridiplantae > Streptophyta > Magnoliopsida > Ericales > Theaceae > Camellia > Camellia sinensis. The sequence continues at coordinate 140,553,479 of NC_138962.1, forward strand.
TGCCTCCTTGTCTCGAGATCCCAGGTCGTAATCTCGATTTTTGTATTGTATGAGTACTGCAAGATGAAGGCCTCAGTCATCTCGTCCCAACTTCTCTTGACGTCATCCTCCAATTTGGCATACCATATGGCCGCTACACCCGACAAGGTCCGGCCAAATAGAGACAGCTTATGTAGTCTAGTGAGGCCCATTGGCCTTAGGATGTTTGAAAACAATCTCAGGTGCACCATGGGGTCGCCGGACCCATCAAATCGATCATTGTGCGGCATTTTGAATCTGTCAGGCAGCGTCACGGCTGCGTCGGTATACCCATCTTCGATGTCAGGGATGGTCTTGACTCCCTGGGACTTCTTAAACATATTTTCCAACTTGCTTAATTTTAAGGCTGTGGGGTCCACTTCGAACTCAAAAGGAGAGTCTGGTATATTGACAGGCGTGGGTGCCTCGGATAGTTGTGGTGGAATCGGGGGCGGAGCTGGCCCCGCTGGAAGGTCTGTATCCTCTTAGACATTTTGGGCGTTCGGTGTTTCTTCGGGTATCGGAACCCTTAGTGGGGAAGGGACTTGCTGTGAAGCAAATGCTCTGGTTTGCTACTGTAACCTCACGATTAACTCTGCTTGTTCATTCATAACCGTGGCCTGCTGTTTGGCGAACTCTGCTTGTCGGACAGCATCCTACTACATCACTTTCATGCTTTCTTGGAGTTGGCGCACCATCTCCTCCAAACTAGCCATACTGTTCTTTTCTGACTGAATTATCGGTATATGTTCCCTCTCTGTGGGTGAAACAGAACCCTGATCCCTACTGTACACAGGTGGGGTAGATAAAGTCCTCTATACTGACTGTTGAACTGATGCCCTCTGCCTAGCTATCTTCCGTCTAGTAACCGGGGATAGAGAGTGGTACACTGGTTGTCCGTCTACCAGATCCTCAGATCGATGGAGCCGACGACCTCTAATCCAGAGTGCTTGGGGAATATCTACCGGGTTGGAAGCAATGGTGCTAAACTACCTAGCAAAAAGATAAATAAAGCAATAAATAACCAAACAATCGGACAGCATAACGGCGTAAAATAAACACATACAACGCGCAGTTGGGTATTCATAATGCACAGTTGGTAAGCCGAACACACTGTTCCTCGATACTGGTCATTGTTCTCAAATCACCGTTCCCAAAACTGAACTTGATATCCGCAGATAACTGATTTCTCAACAACACTGATACTGGTGCCCTCGGGCCTGATACTCAAACTTGCAAACTGATATGTACGTTCCTGTAGAGATACACTCTAAAAGCACAGCAAGTAAAGAGAGCCAAAACACCCCTATGTTGGGGTAGGGTTTCCCTGTCCTATTTTGTCAGGAGCTAGGGTTCCACTATGCACGCAGCAGTTTTCAAACAACCTATCATCGGGTAAGCAACCTGTCCTAGCTTGGAATGGTCACTATGGATTTCGATATGCACTAGGTCGAATGGTCGAAAAGGGTGCCCCCGTAAAATCGGGGTTTGTGTTCCCATACTGTCAGAGCCCATAACCGGTCAGCCTTATGGTCATGCCTTGACAAGACAAGCCTCTGGCAAACCGTTCAGGAATGGCAGATGGCAAACACGGTGTCCTAGGCGCACCAATGCACATGCAATGCAAAGAGACACATAAATGAGATCAAAACAGGATATCATGAGTTCGAGTCAAGCTCTCTAAATTCCCCAGCAGAGTCGCCATAAACTGTAGACGACGCGCCCGCGAGGGACCCTCGCTACAGTTCGGACTCGATTTGTGTCACGGTTCTTAGTCTGAACCAAAGAGTCCAAATCCGGCAAATCGTTTTGAGAAATAGATTTTTGAAAAGAAGTGCCAAACATGGACTGTTTTGCCAGATACAGAGTCGCCACCAAAATATTTTTTATTTTGGGAAATTTAGGAAACCCTGACTTGGTGCCAAAGGCCACGTGTCCATCATCACCAAAGTTGCCTCGGCTCGGGAACTTGGGTACGATTGGGGAAGGTCAGCTATGAGCACCCCCTCTCGCCCGATCCGAAGATCGGCCTCTACTGACCATGATATCTGATTTTGAAAACGTTATGTGTTCTTATCCCGATTATTAACCTAGAATTGCTATGTTATGCGCACAGCACAAAAGTATAGACTAGATTGCCTAATTTGGGGATGAGCATTGCATATCCGTTTGTTTTGAAAAAATGTTTTGGAATTTGCTACTCGCAAGTAGGCTAAAACACGAATTCCAATGAGCTATTCCAACTCAGACAATCTGACCTTCACCCACAGGCATTCAAACAGTTATAACACATAAGCAGCTAGCCTCATGGTAATCATGCTATCATGGCAATACTCACACGCATGCAAGGATGCTAAAGCATAAATTCTTACCGAGTACTCCGAGCCAAAACAAAAACTAGTTAATAATCATATGCATGATCCTAGTTCATGTTAAGATGGCTAATGCAACACATGCAAGATGTAATTAGGATAGGCTCGGCTAATCTACAATGACATGTTAAAATGCTACAACTAACACATATTCAATTTTGGAATTGAAATACAAATGTAGTTAGAATGATGCGCCGTGCCCGGTGCATGCAAGACAAATGTATGAATGCACGCATGCATAGGATAAGGTATGCTAATTTAAATATGCCCTAGTCTACCATCATGAGCGGGTAAATAAAAGGGAAGAAAGACATGGGGTTGGAAGACATACACACACTCACGCACACTTATTACACAATTGCCCTCACTCAGAGGGTCCCAAATAAATATTACAGTCCGAATAAATAATACTAAATTAATTATTACAAAATTTCTAATCTAATTAACAAGTTAAATGCAAAGAGAAGATGACCGCAGCCTCCGCCTCGGGATATGCGAATGATGCATGCTCGGTCCATTTTGCCCGAAAACCCATACCATGCCACTGCTGCCTCTGTTAATGCTGCCCTGCTCCTCTGAAAATTGCCAAAGTCTCAGGGTATCTTCAATGAGCACTGCATAACACCACCGGCTAAGTGAAATGACCACCGGCCATGGGAAACTTCCATCGGCTGCTTTTTAGTCTATCGGCCACCAATCTACGGCCGGTCGGCATTCTATAGTGCCGGTCGGCAAAAACTTCCTGCAGAAGTTGGTTTTTGACAGCAGCAGAGGATAGGTAGTGCATGGCATAGAGTTTCAAGCACATGTAAGCATGGTCATGTTCCCTATCATGTATTGAACTCAGGGGAGCATGGTCCTTGATCCTTGGGCCATCAATCGCGCATGATAGCCTGAGGGACCAAACTTGCCATTCAATGTAAAATGCATGCAACACACAAATGAGGACCAAGACCCTATCATGTCAAAGTCAAGGGGCCTCGGTGACCGAGGGTTGAGATGTGTTTCATCACTTGTAGTATGAACACCTCTCGCCCTCACACTAGGTTTGACACCCCAAACCAAGCAATGCAATGCATGTTGTGCAAACATGGCTCAAAAATGCAACAAGAAGCTAAGATGCAAAACATGTCAAATGTGATGCAATGCAAACCATCATGCAAACAACATGGTAATGCCACTAGCATGCAACACTACAAGCAATACTACAATGCACACTAGATAGGCAAGTATGTAAAGAGGTGGGCATGCAACAATGCTCAAACCATAAGGATACCACAACATGCAATGTCATGAGCATACTACAAGATACAAATATATGATCCATGGACTTACACTAAGATGGAGGACCCTCAGCCACACCCCAAAACAGTGGCCAAAAGTGATGGAATGATGGGCAAATACTCATGCAAACTTGCATACCAAAGAGCATAAGGCTAAGGCCTAAAAGAAGCCTTCTACCACAACTATCATAACCACACATGGTATGAATGAAACAACCAAAAAAAAAACAAAGTTTTAATACATTAAAACACGCCCCAAAACCCTCATGAATGGCAACCCAAGTGACTTAAACATACAAGCATGCACAATGCCCATTTCAAGGCACAAACTTAAAAAGATGATAAATGCTGTTATACAAGCATGATATAGGTACTGAAATAGCATGAGAAGTGACTCCAAACAATTTAAACAACCTAACCAAAGCATGCCAATGACTTATTCGCTCAAGGCCAAAATTCTAGAATGCAAAGGAGCTATGTAAAACACGACTAACATGACAAAAACAGTGGCCAACAGACCTAAAACATGACAAATCATGACCAAAAGCTTCAATAAGCTAAGCCAAATCATGAAGATATACTAGGCTAAACACATGGTACATTTCTAGGCAAGATAAGGAATTACAAAGCAAGTACAAGATGCATGCTAAGGGCTACAAATCCAACCAAAGACAGAGATATAACATGACTAATAGGCACCCAAAAAACTCTAAGATGGGACCAAAAACAACCAAGCATGCATGTTGCCCTTTTAAGCCAAAACAAAGGTAAAAGAAGGACAAAGGGGAGAGGGGTGTCCCTCCCCTACACAAGACTTCAAAATCACTCCATCACAACTAAAAATCCACTGGATTTCAGTAGTGAGAAGACCAACACAACAAAGTAAACAAAGCTTAAAGAAAAGGGCACCAAAATAGACCAAAAGAGGCCTAAGGGGAGGCGTTCGACCCCCAATGCCAAAACACCCTTAATGAAAGATGTTAAGCATGAAAATACAAGACTTTTTCATGTTATACACAAAGCTTAAATCAGGATGCAAGACAGGTCGAAAACTAGTGCAAGTTTGGGGAAACTAAAGCAAATGTCTCACCCTTGAAGAAACCTTGAAGAACAGATGATCCAGCCGCTCTCTACTGATCAAAATCAGTCCAAAACCTCAACAAACAACCCTCAATGCCTCTCAATCTCGGAGCAAGGTGTAATGGTGTGTGTGTTAGTGCAAAAGTAAGGTCAAAATACACTTTTAGGCTTCCAAACACACCCTAAGGATGAGAGAGGGGGAGATATATAGAGAGAGGATGATATATCAGATATATAGATATATAAGCTCTAGTTTTTATGTTCAAAAAACTCTAACCTCAACAATGGAAGAAGAGAGGTGCTTAAATAGGCAAAGGGCAATGACTTAAGCTTCTCAAGGAAGCTAAATGAAAGGGGCAAAGGGGGCAAGGAGGTCAAGGCTTCTTGAGGAAGCTAAGACAGCTGGCCAAGCTTCTTGAGGAAGCTTTAACTAAAGGGTCAAGCTTCCTCAAGAAGCTTTGACCAAAAGGGGGCAAAAGGGGCAAAACAGCCACTTCATGCACGGGGAGGAGTGTTGGTGCATTCCAACTGGCACAGCTGGCATGCACCAAGTCTGAAGGGAGCAAAAGGGTCACACCGGCCAGCAAAAAAAGTCACCGGCCAGAGAAAAGTGCCGGTCGGCAAAATATAATGCCGACCGGCCATTGGTTTGAAGAAACCATTGCCGGTGGCACCAATAAACGGCCGGTGGGGTGAGGGGACAGCCGGTGGGGTGTGGGAATGGCCAACAAGCCATTCCCTGCCTATCAAGGCCAAAACACAAGTGTTTGGTGCAAAACCAGACACCGAAAAGTCGAGTCGAGAGATCCTGAGGCGAGGCGCGCAGCCGTGACCTCCGGGAACTCGGGACGAACACAAGCATGGATGATCACCGAGTGTTCCAACGGTGACGTCCAATTCTTGAGGACGGTCAAAAATGGGGTGTCTACAGTTGCCCCTCTTTGACAGAACTCGAAAGTCATAACAATGACGGGAGTGAATGTCAAAGCCCAGAGACGACCCATTTTTGACAAGGCCGAAGACTTAGACAGACATGCAAGACAAGCAGGATATGTGCCCGAAGGCAGGGGCAAAATGCAAGGCAATGCACAAAGCCGAACGTAACTTATGATCATGCAAAGAAAGCTGTAATGAAGCAAAACATGTGACAGTTTTAAGCTAGCATACACCGAACTACACTACAATGCAGAAAGGATGTAAGAGAATTATGCAATTCTTAATACATCTCACGTAGAGGATACAATACCTGTCTGGTTCGTCTGGTTGCACCATCCTCAAATGAACCGTACATACAATATCGTGCCTGCAAAGAAAACAACTCAACAGCTACGATGTCATTAACAACATGCATATTAATGTACTTAGAAATGCGTGACAACGCAAAGAAAGTGGGAAGCATAACAATGCTGCGAAGGCACAGACATGTAAGTAGAGCACGCGGTCTACGCAGTCAACGAAATTGATCATAAGCATGCGGTCTACGCAAGCAATGAAATTCATTATAAGCATGCGGTCTACGCAAGCAGAACATACGGTCGACGCAAGTAATGTGTGCGGTCTACGCGATTAAAACATGCGGTCTATGCAAGCAGAACATGCGGTCTGCGCCCGCAAAACATGCGGTCTACGCAAGTAAAGGAATTGATTACAAACATGCGGTCTACGCAGGTAAAACATGCGGTCTACGCAAGCAAAACATATGCGGTCTACGCAAGCAAAACATGCGGTCTACGCAAGGAAAACAAGCGGTCTACGCAAGTATTGAAATTGATTACAAACATGCGGTCTACGCAAGTAGTGTGTGTGAGAAGAGTCGAATGTACACATGTAAGTAAAAACATGTTATCCACGATGCTGGAATGTAAAGTACTATAACACGGCATAATTGCAACGATTTGTGGAAATCCTCAAGACATGAAAAGGATACGGGAAGGGACGTTCTTCGTACGTATCGAGCATCGCTCGCAGAAGTTGTGGCCTGAGGTCAACTCGAAGGTCCACATTTCAAAAGTGTGCTTTCATTCATTGTCTCAAGTGATGAAGATGCCAAACCATGTAGTTGACCCGAACAAAGGCGCGGAAGGCGCGTTGACCGCAAGGGGAGTTTTGCTGGTTTCAATTCCGACACTTTGCTACCCTGCCATTCTATGTTTTACTTTCCTTTTTACTGGTAGTTTAAGCACATTGCACTGCCTCGGGCAGGTTTTATTCTTTATCAAAATTACAAATTTTGCAAAACACATGATGGGAATGAAACAACCATTTTGTCCAAAAGATGTTGCAATTGTAAACTTTCTACGCATCGCATCGAAAGGTATCACACCACAATGTGAACGAAATTGAACCTGTTTTGAATATTGGGCACTTGCATCGTAATAATCAGGTAGTGAACCGACTTACAACTCGATGAGCAAAAACAAAGGCATGATATAACCAAACAAGTGCGAGCACAACTCGATAAACAAATCAAAGACTTAAGGAGAGTGAAATACAACTCGATAAGCAAATGTACAATAACTTGATAAGCAGACAGGTGTGACTCCGCAAGAATCGATCACCGGGGGAGGGATCGGAGGTGGTGGAGTTCCCCAATCCCTAGCATAAACAGCTCAGGGAACAAGGAAGAAGACCATCGGCCAGGGGTAGAGGCCATCGGTCACAAGAAATGGCCATCGGCCAGGAATTTGTTCGGTCGGCAAAAAGTAATGGCCGGTCGGCTCAATATTTGGCCGGCCGGCCATGAATGAGGGAATCACCAGAATGTTGACACCTGTCCTCCACCCAACCTTATCTCCTACAAAAGACCCCAGCTTCGTAGTTTTTCTCAATTCCACACTGATTCGCTATAATGGAAGAGTTTCTTGCTCAAAACCTCACAGTTTGGATTGCTAGTTTGGACGGCTCGGAAAAGTTAAATTTCTAGGGTTTCGGCATAAATGCACTATTCACTCTGGGTCGTACCCCATTGCGCCTTCCCTTTCTCCATGTCGCGGCAAGGTTTTGGAATCCGGTGACGCATGTCTTTAGCTTCGCTAGGCAAGAGATATGTCCTACCTTCGAAGATTTCCGAGCCTTAATGGAGTCCGAGCGCGATGAGGAGCTCCTGCCCCAACTTAATTTTGGGCATGCCCAATCCTTAGGGCAAATGTGTGGACTCACTATGCGTGACGCTCGGTCTCTGATTTGTGACGGGATGCTGGATATTCCGAGTTTGATCAATCGGTTTTCAAATGCCGGTGATCGCAACAACCATCGTTGGCAAGGCTTCCGGCGACACGCCCTCTGTTTGTGCATGCTATCTCATTTTCTATTTGTCTCAGGCTCCGGAGGGTCTAGTGTCCGGCTGACTGAGGTTGCCCAAGGCTTGAAGGAGGGCAAGAACTGTATTGCCATGACTCTGGCTGAGACGTTGATGGGCTTAGACGCCTTTTATCGTTGTGAGACGACCAGATTAGCAGGGAGCCCACTACTACTACAGGTAATGTTTCCCACCCAATCTCACATATGTATCGCTCACATCACTCGGCCCTCAAGCTCGATTTTTCTCACAAAAACCCTATTCTCACTTTTCTCTCATCGTACATCTCTCTATTCTTTGTTCTCTCGTTTTTCATCCCTTTCCAGGTATGGTTGATGGACAAACTGCAGGTTGTGGACTCTTGCCCAGCATATTCGGCTCGCGGCTACTTCTTCCGGCACCGTCTAGTCAATGCCCTTGATGAGGGATTGTGGTTCTCTTGGATGGGCCGCTTGTCCGCAGACCGTATTGCTTGGCGGTGCCCTTGGCTGAGCCTTCCGGCAATGAGTTACAACATGTCCCGGCAGACTGGGATTCAATTGATTGGTCTCACTCACTGTGCATTCTACTTCCCATTCCGGATTCGGCGCCAATTTGGCCATGATCAGACCTGCCCGCCAGAGGAAATAGAGTATCCTGCTGCATTCCCAGCCCGAGGCGCACAGCTTGCTTGGCAGGCCATCGCGTGGAGGACCAGAGAACTCCTGGCCCCCGCTCCTACTTTCAGTTGCACTTTGTCTGATGAGTGCTTGGATTGGCTTAATGAGGAGGCACAGGTCGGGCCCATCTTGGCGTAGGAGGTTTCGACCGGCTCTGGGAGGAGGCACAGGAGCACCTGACTTGACTATGCCCCGGATCTATTGCTTTATTAGTACTTTCAAGTTTTCTTTATGAACATAATAAAAAGCAACTTCGATTGTATGCAAGAGCAGGAGAACTCTGTTTTGAAATCAATGAAATTGAAGGCTGTGGCACTGAAAATTTTCCGCTTTGGTCCAAAAATGGTCTTAGTTGTAAAAACACTAATTTGAACAAAGTCAACTTTTATTAAAACTTTTCAAAATCATTTTCGATGTGGATCAGAACTGGACATGCTTGAGATCTGTCACTAAGATGCACAACCCCGGATCCTTGCAACTGGAAAGTTGCCCCTAGTTTGAAGAGTACCACGGCACTGCATGGCAACGGAAAGTTGCCCCTAGTCTGAAAAGCACTGCACTGGAGATTCCAATGGATGCTGATAGACAAAGATGACTGAGATGATCGAATGGACAAAGTTGATCGGGAAAAAGTTTATGGCTGAACTTCAGGATGAAGTTGCCTACTTATCCTAAAGATGGGAATCAAGCCTTACGTAGTTCAGGCTTAGGTTCACTCGGGTATTTTCACTCTCCTTTTACGCTCTAACTTTTGCCAAGGTCGCCCTTTGCGGGTTTTCAACCTTGCGAGCTCAGTTTTTATATTTTTCAATTTTCTATGCTCTAACTTTTGCCTAGGTCGCCCTTTCAGGTTTTCAGCCTAGCGAGCCTCTTAAGGGTAATATTTCTTCAACTTGTCCATGTTGATCGGTTGGGAGAATTCCAGGCCATCTAGGTCCATCAGAACCACAGCTCCACCTGACCAGATAGCTTTGATGATGTAGGGATCGGTCCAATTAGGTCTGAACTTGCCCCTAGGGTCGTGGATGGGAGCTCGGTTGTCTTTGAGCACCAAATTTCCTTCCTTTAGATTCCTGGACTTGACTTTCTTGTTGAAAGCTCGGGCAATTCTGCGCTGATAACTTTGAACATGGTACAGGGCTTTCAGTCTTCTCTCATCAAAGAGCATGAGTTCTTCAAACCTGCTCTGCTACCAATCTGCTTCAGCTATTTGACACTCAGCCAATACTCGTAATGACGGAACCTCAATTTCGATAGGTAGAACGGCCTCCATCCTATAAACCAATGAATATGGAGTCACTCCGGTAGAAGTTCTAATCGAAGTCCTGTAGCCCCACAGAGCAAACGGCAGCTTATCTGGCCAATCCCGGTAGGTTTCCACCATCTTCTGCAGTATATGCTTGATGTTCTTGTTGGCGGCCTCAACTGCTCCGTTGGTTTGCGGCCGGTATGTGGATGACTTATGAAAAGCCACGTTATATTTCTCCAACAAGTCAATCACTTCCTTCTTAAAGTGGGAACCATTATCCGAAATAATCTCGTTTGGGACCCCGTAGCGACAGATGATGTTGTTTCTAATAAACTTTGCAATGTGCGACGCCTTCAACACGGCATATGATTGGGCCTTGACCCACTTCGTAAAGTAATCTATCGCGACTAGGATGAACTCATGCCCATTCGATCCCTTCGGAGTGACAGCCCCGATCACATCAATTCCCCAAACTGAAAATGGCCATGGCGAAGTCATGTTGTACAGTTTTGACGGCGGGATGTTCATGCGGTTTGCATAGATCTGACATTTGTGGCATCGCCGAACAAAACTGATGCAATCTTCCTCCATGGTGGACCAGTAGTAACCCTGTCTGAGGATCTTCCGTGCTAGCATTACTTTGTTCATGTGCGCACCGCACTCTCCTCCATGGATGGCCTCCATCAGGCGCTTCGATTCTTCTGCTTCGACACACAGCTTGTGCATTCCCAGATGACCTCTCTTATACAGCTTACCCCCACAGATGATGAACTGAACGGCCATTCTTCTGATTGCCCTTTTATCCTTGGCATTTACCCCCTGGCGGATATGCTTCCTTCTCCAAGAAGTTCCAAATGTCGTAATACCAGGGGTTTTCGTCTTGAACTTCGTCTATGGCGGCGATTGATTCATACGCCGGCACAAACTTCTGATCAATGATAACCGGACGCATCTAGACTCCAGACGGGACGTCTATCATGGAAGATAGAGTTGCTAGCGAATCTGCGAACCTATTGTTCTCTCTTACTAGCTGAGTGAAAGTTAGCTTCTCAAACCGAGGAATTAACAAGTCCAAGGTCTGGTGGTAAATTATCATTTTTTCTTCTTTGACTTTCCAATCTCCTTTTGCTTGAGACACAACAAGGTTCGAGTCACCGATGACGTCCAACCGTCTTGCCCCTAGTTCCAGGGCTGCTTCTAGACCGGCGATGCATGCCTCATATTCTGCTTCGTTGTTCGAGACTTTGAACCGGAGCTTGAAGGCTAGGGGGATACGGGAATTGTCGGGTGCTATCACGGGTGCTATCAGCAACACTCCTATCCCACACCCATACTGATTTGACGCTCCGTCAAAGTACATCGTCCAATACTCGTCGTCGACGTGCAAAATGGCTTCATCTGGGAATAGGTATTCAACTGCTTCACCCCCTTCCACTAGATGATCGGCTAAGAACTCTGCCACTGCTCTTCCTTTGACTGACTTGCGCGTCACATATTTTAGATCGAATTCGGAAAGCAACAGCAACCAACGAGCTAGCCTACCCGTAAGTGCCGATTTCTCGAAAAGATATTTGATGGGATCGAGTCGTGAAACCAACATTACGGAGTGAGCTAACAGGTAGTGCCGCAGCTTCCTGGTAGCCCATACCAAAGCTAAGCAAGCCTTCTCCAACGGTGTGTAGCGAGTCTCATACTCTAGCATCTTCTTGCTCAGATAGTAGATGGCTCTCTCCACTTTGTCCTCTGATTCTTGCGCAAGCATGCAACCCATCGTGGTCTCAGTCACTGAAAGATACAATATCAACGGTCTCCCCTGCTTTGGCGGCGATAACACGGGTGGGTTCTGTAAATATTCTTTGATCTGTTCAAAAGCAGCTTGGCATCGGGCGTCCCATTGGAATTTCTTGCCTTTCTTCAGGAGACCAAAGAGTGGTTCACAAGTCAAGGTTAATTTCGAGATAAACCGTCTTATGAATTGCACTTTACCCAGAAAGCCTCGCACCTCCTTTTCAGTCCTTGGTGGTGGCATTTCTAAGATGGCCTTGATTTTTGAAGGGTCGACCTCGATGCCCCTTTGTGTAATCAGAAATCCCAGCATTTTTCCCGCTGTAACAACGAACGTACACTTCTAAGGATTTAGCCGCAGCCGAAATTCTCTGATCCTTTGGAAGAACTTTTGCAAGGCGGTGTAGTGGCCTTCTCTTTCTTTGGACTTGACAATCATGTCGTCCACGTACACCTCAACCTCTTTGTGGATCATATCATTGAATATTGTGGTCGCAGCCCGTTGATATGTGGCTCCAGCATTCTTCAACCCAAACGGCATCACTCTATAACAGTATGTCCCCCACGGGGTGGTGAAAGCAGTCTTCTCCCGGTTTTCGGGTGCCATCACTATCTGATTGTAGCCTGAGAAACCATCCATAAATGAGAGCAAAGCATGCCCCGCTGTAAAATCCACCAACTCATCAATATGTGGCAAGGGAAAGTCGTCCTTCGGACTAGCTCCGTTCAAATCCCTGAAATCCACGCATACTCGGATCTTGCCATCCTTCTTCGGCACTGGAACAATGTTGGCCAACCAAGTCGGGTATTCGGATACTAACAGGAAGCCTGCATCGATTTGCTTGGTGACCTCTTCCTTAATTTTGATGGCCCAGTCCGGACGAATCCTTCTGAGCTTCTGTTTGATCGGTCGGGCCTCGGGGTCGAGAAGGATCCGGTGCTGTACAATCTCAGGATCGATTCCAGGCATGTCTTCCTAGGACCACGCGAAAACGTCTTTGAAATCTTTTAATAAAGAGACTAAGCGTCGCGTTCCTCCGAAGACAACGTGGACCCGATCTGGACCAGCTGCGGGTCCTTCTCAGTACCAACATTCACAGTAGTGATTTCATCCATTAAGGGTTTAACAAATCTTTCCTGCTCTTGATCAATTAATCATTGCAAAACCGAAGGAATTTCTTCCTTGTCGTTTTCATCAAAATTTTTAAAATCCTGATTTAAGCAATAAATCAAAGGCACAGAAAAATACTCAGAAACCACATCCATATCATTCTCATTAAATACTTCCAAGCCGTCGGATTCTTCTGTTACAACAAACTCAAAAGAGAAAGAAAATGACGACCTAGACAGGACTGTGGCATCCAGGTTATCACCCCCAGGAATACCGGACTCAGACTCAATTGAGCTGGAACCTGATTCCGACTCACAAGACTCGGTGGAATCAGATTCCGTCTCACTACCTGACCCGGTGTTGCTTGATAAAAATCCCTCTTCATATTGCCAGACGAGAGAGGGTGCGATGGATGCATCCAAAATAGTTGATGGTAGGCCTGCAACCGTTTCATTCCCGATCATGCATACCGAGGAGTTGTCCCCCAAGCACTTCTGTTCGATCGGAGGATCTGAAAGTAGACATGCCAGCGCTATCCCCATTTCATTTTCAGCGTCCTCAGACTGCACTTCCTTACTTTGCTCAGCCTCGACCAATGGGTCTATCTGCTCTTCGGCAATGTCATCCCCAGGTAACTGTAGATCAAAGAAAATCTCAAACCCTGGCACGCGCTTCCTTTCCGTGTTCAGCCACGGCTCTGGGAAGCCACAGAACGGAAAGTCCTCCCCCTCCCGGACGAAGCGTCCGTTTAGGGTACCCTGAATGGGCCGGTGCATTAAGTCAAAAGGCTTCCCCATCTGTTTCGCTCTGGCTCTTCTAGCCATTTCCTTTCCTTTCCTTTCCTTATCCAGTCCTCTTTGGTGGGTAGATAACCCAATCCAAAGGTATGAGGGTTGTGTGGCACTTCGGCCAATGCTGCGACGCCCTTCCGGCTGCTCTTTCCCAATCCCATCCCGGGGATGTGTTGGAGCTTGTTCATGAGATAAACTGCTTGAGCACTGACATATACCCCTTCATTAGCTGCCATGATGTCCTGTACAACCCGAGCCTCAGCCAAGGTAAAACCCGATATGAACATATCTTCCATACCGTGCTCGATTTCTAGAACAGGCGTAGATACCTCCGACGGCGGATGAATCGATGAATTTTCGAAAACAATGGCTACTCCCTTCCCATAGGGGTATTTCACCACTTGATGTAGGGTGGAGGAGACCGCCTTTACCTGATGCAGCCACGGCCGCCCCAAAAACAGGTTGGAAGTTGCAGGAACCTCCAAGACATGGAAATCTATCTCATGCTGTCCCGGCCCAATCTTTGTTTGAATCTTAACTATTCCCATTACCTCCCGGCTTGTGTTGTCATATGCCCGAATCACCTGGGCCGTTGGCACAAAGTCCGCAATTTTCAAACCGATCGCGTAGGCTGTCCTTGCCGGACAGGCGTTGATGGCGGACCCTGTGTCGACAAGCACCACGGGTATCCATTTATTTCTGCATTCCACGGAGATGTAGAGTGGCTTGTTATGGTTCGCACCCTCAGGTGGCAGTTCTTTGTCAGAAAAGGTCAACATCAAGGTAGCTCCTCCCGAAAAAACTAGGCCCACCAGCTGTTCGGGCGTGGTGTCTATAGAAAGCTTGGCTTTGTCCATGGCTGAAAGGACAGCCTGTCTATGTACTCGAGAAGCCATAAGCAGCCCCCAGATGGAGATGTCTGCTTGTATCTTTTTTCATTGTCTCAAAACGGCCTCATCCTCGAGTTGCTTTTCTTTTTGCTTCTCTGCCTCCCTATCTTTTCCAGACGCCTCTGGTTGATCTAGGTGTGGAGGCTTGAAATACCGTCCACTCCTAGTCATGTGATCGACTTCGCCGATATACCAGGTATCATCTAGTTGGTTACTCCTCCAATCTTCATCTGTGTGGGCAAGACATAAATCATCGTCCTCCCACCACATTCCATCTCCAGCCGACAGGCACCTGTCCGGTTCTGGCACGACTGTTCTCATACTTGCAGTACCTTCTATCCCTATGCTCGCGACATTTTCCATTTCTGTGCTTATAGCAATCTCAGTTCCCACATGGGCTTTTGCCTTCCTGATTCTCTTGGAATCTTCGAATCTTTCCTGTTCCAACTGTGTCAATGCAGCCGACTGTTCAATAATCCCCGTACTTGAAATGCTCCAATCCCGAGCGAAATTCTTGACACCGGCGCTCTCCGGCGATGCACTCTGTTCTCCAACCCTTCCAGCTGTCACTAACATTCTTGCCCCTGCCGGGCCTTGTTGTGGCTGAAACTCTTCCACCACATCCGGTTGATCGTCCAACCATCCCGTAGCCTCTGTTGATTCCTCATAATCGAACCAGTTGACGGCTAAGTCCCCTGGATCTTGGTTACTGTAAAACTGGAGCTTGGCAAGGTCCTCCTCCGCAGCCATTAAATCATTCGTTCCTTGTCCCAAACTGCCCCCTTGGATCACACACAGCTCCCCCTCTGTTGGTAGTTCCATATCTGGCCTGTCCTGGCCTATTGACAAAATGTAGTCACTTGGACTATAAGCATTCCCAACACCACTACCAGATTCCGCAGACTCTGGCTCGACAACCCCCTTCTCCTTTGGAGTCTTCTCTCTCCTGTTCTCGATAGTCACCACCATTGGCTTGGGTTGGGTTATGGAGATGTCCATCATGCACAAATCGGTGCAATCGGGAATGAACACTTCCGGCTTAGACAGGTGGGAAGGAGTGATATAGATGCTAGGATCGTAAGGCACGACCCCAGCTTGGATGAAGTTGACTCTTTTGGGTGATGGAGTTTGGTTATGTGTGGGGAGAGGGTTTGTAGTAACGTTGGGTTTCTCGGGAGGCAAAATCACCCCGTTATCGATGAGATCTTGAATCTCATGACGTAATCGGAAGCACAGATCGGTGTCATGACCGTGCTGTTGGTGAAATGCACAATATTTGGCTGGGTTGTGGGCAGCGGGGAGTCTTTCTGGTAAGGGCCGCGGCTCTAGGGGCTTTAGCTGCCCTTTTCTGATTAAGACCCCCAAAGCTTTGGACAGGGGCATATAAAGCGGGGCGAAGGTTCTGGTGTTTTTGGGTGGGTATTTGACTGTTTGTGGGTTGCTTCCAGACGCACCGGAGAATGGTGTGGCTGCCATAGTTCTTGAGGGAGGGTTGGTGGTGACCATACTTACTTCGGAGGTCCTAGTAGTTGTAGCGCCACTCGGGCCTGCATTAGTGTTACGATTGAAAGTTCTGCGGGGTTGCTCCCGGTCATTATCAATCAAGCCTTGCTTTAAGGCATCCTCAATCTACACCCCCATTTCATGTAGATCAGAAAAGGTAGGGAAGGGGAGTACAATCATCTTTTGCATCAACTTCAGCTGAAGATTGCGCACAATCATCCGAATCTGGTCTTTGTCCGTGGTCCTTAAGGTCATCATCGAAGCCTTGGCCCGCCATCTGGTTACGAATTCTGAGAAGCTCTCCTTGGGTTCTTGCCTCGTTGTCTCGAGATCCCGGGTCGTAATCTCGATTTTTGTATTGTATGAGTACTGGAAGATGAAGGCCTCAGCCATCTCGTCCCAACTTCTCTTGACGTCATCCTCCAATTTGGCATACCATATGGCCGCTACACCTGACAGGGTCCGGCCAAATAGAGACAGCTTCTGCAGTCTAGTGAGGCCCATTGGCCTTAGGATGTTTGAAAACAATCTCAGGTGCACCATGGGGTCGCCGGACCCATCAAATCGATCAATGTGCGGCATTTTGAATCTGTCAGGCAGCGTCACGGCTGTGTCGGTATACCCATCTTCGATGTCAGGGATGGTCTTGACTCCCTGGGACTTCTTAAACATATTTTCCAACTTGCTTAATTTTAAGGCTGTAGGGTCCACTTCGAACTCAAAAGGAGAGTCCGGTATATTGACAGGCGTGGGTGCCTTGGATAGTTGTGGTGGAATCGGGGGCGGAGCTGGCCCCGCTGGAAGGTCTGTATCCCCTTGGACATTCTGGGCGTTCGGTGTTTCTTCGGGTATCGGAACCCTTAGTGGGGAAGGGACTTGCTGTGAAGCAAATGCTCCGGTTTGCTACTGTAACCTCACGATTAACTCTGCTTGTTCATTCATAACCGTGGCCTGCTGTTTGGCGAACTCTGCTTGTCGGACAGCATCCTGCTGCATCACTTTCATGCTTTCTTGGAGTTGGCGCACCATCTCCTCTAAACTACCCATACTGTTCTGTTCTGACAGAATTATCGGTATATGTTCCCTCTCTGTGGGTGAAACAGAACCCTGATCCCTACTGTACACAGGTGGGGTAGATAAAGTCCTCTATACTGACTGTTGAACTGATGCCCTCTGCCTAGCTGTCTTTCGTCTAGTAACCGAGGGTGGAGAGTGGTACACTGGTTGTCCGTCTACCAAATCCTCAGATCGATGGAGCCGACGACCTCTAATCTAGAGTGCTTGGGGAATATCTACCGGGTTGGAAGCAATGGTGCTAAACTACCTAGCAAAAAGATAAATAAAGGAATAAATAACCAAACAATTGGACAGCATAACGGCGTAAAATAAACACATACAACGCGCAGTTGGGTATTCATAATGCACAGTTGGTAAGCCGAACACACTGTTCCTCGATACTGGTCATTGTTCTCAAATCACCGTTCCCAAAACTGAACTTGATATCCGCAGATAACTGATTTCTCAACAACACTGATACTGGTGCCCTCGGGCCTGATACTCAAACTTGCAAACTGATATGTACGTTCCTGTAGAGATACACTCTAAAAGCACAGCAAGTAAAGAGAGCCAAAACACCCCTATGTTGGGGTAGGGTTTCCCTGTCCTATTTTGTCAGGAGCTAGGGTTCCACTATGCACGCAGCAGTTTTCAAACAACCTATCATCGGGTAAGCAACCTGTCATAGCTTGGAATGGTCACTATGGATTTCGATATGCACTAGGTCGAATGGTCGAAAAGGGTGCCCCCGTAAAACCGGGGTTTGTGTTCCCATACTGTCAGAGCCCATAACTGGTCAGCCTTATGGTCATGCCTTGACAAGACAAGCCTCTGGCAAACCGTTCAGGAATGGCAGATGGCAAACACGGTGTCCTAGGGGCACCAATGCACATGCAATGCAAAGAGACACATAAATGAGATCAAAACAGGATATCATGAGTTCGAGTCAAGCTCTCTAAATTCCCCAGCAGAGTCGCCATAAACTGTAGACGACGCGCCCGCGAGGGACCCTCGCTACAGTTCGGACTCGATTTGTGTCACGGTTCTTAGTCTGAACCAAAGAGTCCAAATCCGGCAAATCGTTTTGAGAAACAGATTTTTGAAAAGAAGTGCCAAACATGGACTGCTTTGCCAGATACAGAGTCGCCACCTAAATATTTTTTATTTTGGGGAATTTAGGAAACCCTGACTCGGTGCCAAAGGCCACGTGTCCATCATCACCAAAGTTGCCTCGGCTCGGGAACTTGGGTACGATTGGGGAAGGTCAGCTATGAGCACCCCCTCTCGCCCGATCCGAAGATCGGCCTCTACTGACCATGATATCTGATTTTGAAAACGTTATGTGTTCTTATCCCGATTATTAACCTAGAATTACTATGTTATGCGCACAGCACAAAAGTATAGACTAGATTGCCTAATTTGGGAATGAGCATTGCATATCCGTTTGTTTTGGAAAAATGTTTTGGAATTTGCTACTCGCAAGTAGGCTAAGACACGGATTCCAATGAGCTATTCCAACTCAGACAATCTGGCCTTCACCCACAGGCATTCAAACAGTTATAACACATAAGCAGCTAGCCTCATGGTAATCATGCTATCATGGCAACACTCACACGCATGCAAGGATGCTAAAGCATAAATGCTTACCGAGTACTCCGAGCCAAAACAAAAACTAGTTAATAATCATATGCATGATCCTAGTTCATGTTAAGATGGCTAATGCAACACATACAAGATGTAACTAGGATAGGCTCGGCTAATCTACAATGACATGTTGAAATGCTACAACTAACACATATTCAATTTTGGAATTGAAATACAAATGTAGTTAGAATGATGCGCCGAGCCCGGTGCATGCAAGACAAATGTATGAATGCACGCATGCATAGCATAAGGTATGCTAATTTAAATATGCCCTAGTCTACCATCATGAGCGGGTAAATAAAAGGGAAGAAAGACATGGGGTTGGAAGACATACACACACTCACGCACACTTATTACACAATTGCCCTCACTCGGAGGGTCCCAAATAAATATTACAGTCCGAATAAATAATACTAAATTAATTATTACAAAATTTCTAATCTAATTAACAAGTTAAATGCAAAGAGAAGATGACCGCAGCCTCCGCCTCGGGATATGCGAATGATGCATGCCCGGTCCATTTTGCCCGAAAACCCATACCATGCCACTGCTGCCTCTGTTAATGCTGCCCTGCTCCTCTGAAAATTGCCAAAGTCTCAGGGTATCTTCAATGAGCACTGCATAACACCACCGGCTAAGTGAAATGACCACCGGCCATGGGAAACTTCCATCGGCTGCTTTTTAGTCTATCGGCCACCAATCTACGGCCGGTCAGCATTCTACTGTGCCGGTCGGCAAAAACTTCCTGCAGAAGTTGGTTTTTGACAACAGCAGAGGATAGGTAGTGCATGGCATAGAGTTTCAAGCACATGTAAGCATGGTCATGTTCCCTATCATGTATTGAACTCAGGGGAGCATGGTCCTTGATCCTTGGGCCATCAATCGCGCATGATAGCCTGAGGGACCAAACTTGCCATTCAATGTAAAATGCATGCAACACACAAATGAGGACCAAGACCCTATCATGTCAAAGTCAAGGGGCCTCGGTGACCGAGGGTTGAGATGTGTTTCATCACTTGTAGTATGAACACCTCTCGCCCTCACACTAGGTTTGACACCCCAAACCAAGCAATGCAATGCATGTTGTGCAAACATGGCTCAAAAATGCAACAAGAAGCTAAGATGCAAAACATGTCAAATGTGATGCAATGCAAACTATCATGCAAACAACATGGTAATGCCACTACCATGCAACACTACAAGCAATACTACAATGCACACTAGATAGGCAAGTATGTAAAGAGGTGGGCATGCAACAATGCTCAAACCATAAGGATACCACAACATGCAATGTCATGAGCATACTACAAGATACAAATATATGATCCATGGACTTACACTAAGATGGAGGACCCTCAGCCACACCCCAAAACAGTGGCCAAAAGTGATGGAATGATGGGCAAATACTCATGCAAACTTGCATACCAAAGAGCATAAGGCTAAGGCCTAAAAGAAGCCTTCTACCACAACTATCATAACCACACATGGTATGAATGAAACAACCAAAAAAAAAACAAAGTTTTAATACATTAAAACACGCCCCAAAACCCTCATGAATGGCAACCCAAGTGACTTAAACATACAAGCATGCGCAATGCCCATTTCAAGGCACAAACTTACAACACCTCAAGGCATAAAAAGATGATAAATGTTGTTATACAAGCATGATATAGGGACTGAAATAGCATGAGAAGTGACTCCAAACAATTTAAACAACCTAACCAAAGCATGCTAATGACTTATTCGCTCAAGGTCAAAATTCTAGAATGCAAAGGAGCTATGCAAAACACGACTAACATGACAAAAACAGTGGCCAACAGACCTAAAACATGACAAATCATGACCAAAAGCTTCAATAAGCTAAGCCAAATCATGAAGATATACTAGGCTAAACACATGGCACATTTCTAGGCAAGATAAGGAATTACAAAGCAAGTACAAAATGCATGCTAAGGGCTACAAATCCAACCAAAGACAGAGATATAACATGACTAATAGGCACCCAAAAAACTCTAAGATGGGACCAAAAACAACCAAGCATGCATGTTGCCCTTTTAAGCCAAAACAAAGGTAAAAGAAGGACAAAGGGGAGAGGGGTGTCCCTCCCCTACATAATACTTCAAAATCACTGCATCACCACTAAAAATCCACTGGATTTCAGTAGTGAGAAGACCAACACAACAAAGTAAACAAAGCCTAAAGAAAAGGGCACCAAAATAGGCCAAAAGAGGCCTAAGGGGAGAAGTTCGACCCCCAATACCAAAACACCCTTAATGAAAGATGTTAAGCACGAAAATACAAGACTTTTTCATGTTATACACAAAGCTTAAATCAGGATGCAAGACAGGTAGAAAACTAGTGCAAGTTTGGGGAAACTAAAGCAAATGTCTCACCCTTGAAGAAACCTTGAAGAACAGATGATCCAGCCGCTCTCTACTGATCAAAATCAGTCCAAAACCTCAACAAACAACCCTCAATGCCTCTCAATCTCGGAGCAAGGTGTAATGGTGTGTGTGTTAGTGCAAAAGTAAGGTCAAAATGCACTTTTAGGCTTCCAAACACACCCTAAGGATGAGAGAGGGGGAGATATATAGAGAGAGGATGATATATCAGATATATAGATATATAAGCTCTGGTTTTTATGTTCAAAAAACTCTAACCTCAACAATGGAAGAAGAGAGGTGCTTAAATAGGCAAAGGGCAATGACTTAAGCTTCTCAAGGAAGCTAAATGAAAGGGGCAAAGGGGGCAAGGAGGTCAAGGCTTCTTGAGGAAGCTAAGACAGCTGGCCAAGCTTCTTGAGGAAGCTTTAACTAAAGGGTCAAGCTTCCTCAAGAAACTTTGACCAAAAGGGGGCAAAAGGGGCAAAACAGCCACTTCATGCACGGGGAGGAGTGTTGGTGCATTCCAACTGGCACAGCTGGCATGCACCAAGTCTGAAGGGTGCAAAAGGGTCACACCGGCCAGCAAAAAAAGTCACCGGCCAGAGAAAAGTGCCGGTCGGCAAAATATAATGCCGACCGGCCATTGGTTTGAAGAAACCATTGCCGGTGGCACCAATAAACGGCCGGTGGTGTGAGGGGACAGCCGGTGGGGTGTGGGAATGGCCAACAAGCCATTCCCTGCCTATCAAGGCAAAAACACAAGTGTTTGGTGCAAAACCAGACACCGAAAAATCGAGTCGAGAGATCCTGAGGCGAGGCGCGCAGCCGTGACCTCCGGGAACTCGGGACGAACACAAGCATGGATGATCACCGAGTGTTCCAACGGTGACGTCCAAGTCTTGAGGACGGTCAAAAATGGGGTGTCTACAGTTGCCCCTCTTTGACAGAACTCGAAAGTCATAACAATGACGGGAGTGAATGTCAAATCCCAGAGACGACCCATTTTTGACAAGGCCGAAGACTTAGACAAACATGCAAGACAAGCAGGATATGTGCCCGAAGGCAGGGGCAAAATGCAAGGCAATGCACAAAGCCGAACATAACTTATGATCATGCAAAGAAAGCTGTAATGAAGCAAAACATGCGACAATTTTAAGCTAGCATACACCGAACTACACTACAATGTAGAAAGGATGTAAGAGAATTATGCAATTCTCAATACATCTCACGTAGAGGATACAATACCTGTCTGGTTCGTCTGGTTGCACCAGCCTCAAATGAACCGTACATACAATATCGTGCCTGCAAAGAAAACAACTCCACAGCTACGATGTCATTAACAACATGCATATTAATGTACTTAGAAATGCGTGACAACGCAAAGCAAGTGGGAAGCATAACAATGCTGCGAAGGCACAGACATGTAAGTAGAGCACACGCGGTCTACGCAGTCAACGAAATTGATCATAAGCATGCGGTCTACGCAAGCAATGAAATTCACTATAAGCATGCGGTCTACGCAAGCAGAACATATGGTCTACGCAAGTAATGTATGCGGTCCACGCGAGTAAAACATGCGGTCTATGCAAGCAGAACATGCGATCTACGCCAGCAAAACATGCGGTCTACGCAAGTAAAGGAATTGATTACAAACATGCGGTCTACGCAGGTAAAACATGCGGTCTACGCAAGCAAAACATGCGGTCTACGCGAGCAAGACATGCGGTCTACGCAAGCAAAACATGCGGTCTACGCAAGGAAAACATGCGGTCTACGCAAGGAAAACAAGCGGTCTACGCAAGTAATGAAATTGATTACAAACATGCGGTCTACGCAAGTAGTGTGTGTGAGAAGAGTCGAATGTACACATGTAAGTAAAAACATGTTATCCACGATGCTGGAATGTAAAGTACTATAACACAGCATAATTGCAACGATTTGTGGAAATCCTCAAGACATGAAAAGGATACGGGAAGGGACGTTCTTCGTACGTATCGAGCATCGCTCGCAGAAGTTGTGGCCTGAGGTCAACTCGAAGGTCCACGTTTCAAAAGTGTGCTTTCATGCATTGTCTCAAGTGATGAAGATGCCAAACCATGTAGTTGACCCGAACAAAGGCGCGGAAGGTGCGTTGACCGCAAGGGGAGTTTTGCTGGTATCAATTCCGACACTTTGCTACCCTGCCATTCTATGTTTTACTTTCCTTTTTACTGGTAGTTTAAGCACATTGCACTGCCTCGGGCAGGTTTTATTCTTTATCAAAATTAAAAATTTTGCAAAACACATGATGGAAATGAAACAACCATTTTGTCCAAAAGATGTTGCAATTGTAAACTTTCTACGCATCGCATCGAAAGGTATCACACCACAATGTGAACGAAATTGAACCTGTTTTGAATATTGGGCACTTGCATCGTAATAATCAGGTAGTGAACCGACTTACAACTCGATGAGCAAAAACAAAGGCATGATATAACCAAACAAGTGTGAGCACAACTCGATAAACAAATCAAAGACTTAAGGAGAGTGAAATACAACTCGATAAGCAAATGTACAATAACTTGATAAGCAGACAGGTGTGACTCCGCAAGAATCGATCACCGGGGGAGGGATCGAAGGTGGTGGAGTTCCCCAATCCCTAGCATAAACAGCTCAGGGAACAAGGAAGAAGACCATCGGCCAGGGGTAGAGGCCATCGGTCACAAGAAATGGCCATCGGCCAGGAATTTGTTCGGTCGGCAAAAAGTAATGGCCGGTCGGCTCAATATTTGGCCGGCCGGCCATGAATGAGGGAATCACCAGAATGTTGACACCTGTCCTCTACCCAACCTTATCTCCTACAAAAGACCCCAGCTTCGTAGTTTTTCTCAATTCCACACTGATTCGCTATAATGGAAGAGTTTCTTGCTCAAAACCTCACAGTTTGGATTGCTAGTTTGGACGGCTCGGAAAAGTTAAATTTCCAGGGTTTCGGCATAAATGCACTATTCACTCTGGGTCGTACCCCATTGCGCCTTCCCTTCTCCATGTCGCGGCAAGGTTTTGGAATCCGGTGACGCATGTCTTTAGCTTCGCTAGGCAAGAGATATGTCCTACCTTCGAAGATTTCCGAGCCTTAATGGAGTCCGAGCGCGATGAGGAGCTCCTGCCCCAACTTAATTTTGGGCATGCCCAATCCTTAGGGCAAATGTGTGGACTCACTATGCGTGACGCTCGGTCTCTGATTTGTGACGGGATGCTGGATATTCCGAGTTTGATCAATCGGTTTTCAAATGCCGGTGATCGCAACAACCATCGTTGGCAAGGCTTCCGACGACACGCCCTCTGTTTGTGCATGCTATCTCATTTTCTATTTGTCTCAGGCTCCGGAGGGTCTAGTGTCCGGCTGACTGAGGTTGCCCAAGGCTTGAAGGAGGGCAAGAGCTGTATTGCCATGACTCTGGCTGAGACGTTGATGTGCTTAGACGCCTTTTATCGTTGTGAGACGACCAGATTAGCAGGGAGCCCACTACTACTACAGGTAATGTTTCCCACCCAATCTCACATATGTATCGCTCACATCACTCGGCCCTCAAGCTCGTTTTTTCTCACAAAAACCCTATTCTCACTTATCTCTCATCGTACATCTCTCTATTCTTTGTTCTCTCGTTTGTCATCCCTTCCCAGGTATGGTTGATGGACAAACTGCAGGTTGTGGACTCTTGCCCAGCATATTCGGCTCGCGGCTACTTCTTCCGGCACCGTCTAGTCAATGCCCTTGATGAGGGATGGTGGTTCGCTTGGATGTGCTGCTTGTCCGCAGACCGTATTGCTTGGCGGTGCCCTTGGCTGAGCCTTCCGGCAATGAGTTACAACATGTCCCGGCAGACTGGGATTCAATTGATTGGTCTCACTCACTGTGCATTCTACTTCCCATTCCGGATTCGGCGCCAATTTGGCCATGATCAGACCTGCCCGCCAGAGGAAATAGAGTATCCTGCTGCATTCCCAGCCCGAGGCGCACAGCTTGCTTGGCAGGCCATCGCGTGGAGGACGAGAGAACTCCTAGCCCCCGCTCCTACTTTCAGTTGCACTTTGTCTGATGAGTGCTTGGATTGGCTTAATGAGGAGGCACAGGTCGGGCCCATCTTGGCGTAGGAGGTTTCGACCAGCTCTGGGAGGGGGCGCAGGAGCACCTGACTTGACTATGCCCCGGATCTATTGCTTTATTAGTACTTTCAAGTTTTCTTATGAACATAATTAAAAGCAACTTCGATTGTATGCAAGAGCAGGAGAACTCTGTTTTGAAATCAATGAAATTGAAGGCTGTGGCACTGAAAATTTTCCGCTTTGGTCCAAAAATGGTCTTAGTTGTAAAAACGCTAATTTGAACAAAGTCAACTTTTATTAAAACTTTTCAAAATCATTTTCGATGTGGATCAGAACTGGACATGCTTGAGATCTGTCACTGAGATGCACAACCCCGGATCCCTGCAACTGGAAAGTTGCCCCTAGTTTGAAGAGTACCGCGGCACTGCATGGCAACGGAAAGTTGCCCCTAGTCTGAATAGCACTGCACTGGAGATTCCAATGGATGCTGATAGACAAAGATGACTGAGATGATCGAATGGACAAAGTTGATCGGGAAAAAGTTTATGGCTGAACTTCAGGATGAAGTTGCCTACTTATCCCAAAGATGGGAATCAAACCTTACGTAGTTCAGGCTTAGGTTCACTCGGGTATTTTCACTCTCCTTTTACGCTCTAACTTTTGCCAAGGTCGCCCTTTGCGGGTTTTCAACCTTGCGAGCTCAGTTTTTATATTTTTCAATTTTCTATGCTCTAACTTTTGCCTAGGTCGCCCTTTCAGGTTTTCAGCCTAGCGAGCCTCTCAAGGGTAATATTTCTTCAACTTGTCCATGTTGATCGGTTGGGAGAATTCCAGGCCATCTAGGTCCATCAGAACGACAGCTCCACCTGACCAGATAGCTTTGATGATGTAGGGACCGGTCCAATTAGGTCTGAACTTGCCCCTAGGGTCGTGGATGGGAGCTCAGTTGTCTTTGAGCACCAAATCTCCTTCCTTTAGATTCCTGGACTTGACTTTCTTGTTGAAAGCTCGGGCAATTCTGCGCTGATAACTTTGAACATGGTACAGTGCTTTCAGTCTTCTCTTATCAAAGAGCATGAGTTCTTCAAACCTGCTCTGCTGCCAATCTGCTTCGGCTATTTGACACTCAGCCAATACTCGTAATGACGGAACCTCAATTTCGATAGGTAGAACGGCCTCCATCCTATAAACCAATGAATATGGAGTCGCTCCGGTAGAAGTTCTAATCGAAGTCCTGTAGCCCCACAGAGCAAACGGCAGCTTATCTGGCCAATCCCGGTAGGTTTCCACCATCTTCCGCAGTATATGCTTGATGTTCTTGTTGGCGGCCTCAACTGCTCCGTTGGTTTGCGGCCGGTATGTGGATGACTTATGAAAAGCCACGTTATATTTCTCCAACAAGTCAATCACTTCCTTCTTAAAGTGGGAACCATTATCCGAAATAATCTCGTTTGGGACCTCGTAGCGACAGATGATGTTGTTTCTGATAAACTTTGCAACGTGCGACGCCTTCAACACGGCATATGATTGGGCCTCGACCCACTTCGTAAAGTAATCTATCGCGACTAGGATGAAATCATGCCCATTCGATCCCTTCGGAGTGACAGCCCCGATCACATCAATTCCCCAAACTTAAAATGGCCATGGCGAAGTCATGTTGTACAGTTTTGACGGCGGGATGTTCATGCGGTTTGCATGGATCTGACATTTGTGGCATCGCCGAACAAACCTGATGCAATCTTTCTCCATGGTGGACCAGTAATAACCCTGTCTGAGGATCTTCCGTGCTAGCATTACTCTGTTCATATGCGCACCGTACTCTCCTCCATGGATGGCCTCCATCAGGCGCTTCGATTCTTCGGCTTCGACACACGGCTTGTGCATTCCCAGATGACCTCTCTTATAATGCTTACCCCCCCAGATGATGAACTGAACGGCCATTCTTCTGATTGCCCTTTTATCCTTGGCATTTACCCCTGGCGGATATGCTTCCTTCTCCAAGAAGTTCCAAATGTCGTAATACCAGGGGTTTTCATCTTGAACTTCGTCTATGGCGGCGATTGATTCATACGCCGGCACAAACTTCTGATCAATGATTACCGGATGCATCTGGACTCCAGACGGGATGTCTATCATGGAAGATAGAGTTGCTAGCAAATCTGCAAACCTATTGTTCTCTCTTACTAGATGAGTGAAAGTTAGCTTCTCAAACCGAGGAATTAACAAGTCCAAGGTCTAGTGGTAAATTATCATTTTTTCTTCTTTGACTTTCCAATCTCCTTTTGCTTGAGACACAACAAGGTTCGAGTCACCGATGACGTCCAACCGTCTTGCCCCTAGTTCCAGGGCTGCTTCTAGACCGGCGATGCATGCCTCATATTCTGCTTCGTTGTTCGAGACTTTGAACCGGAGCTTGAAGGTTAGGGGGATACGGAATTGTCGGGTGCTATCACGGGTGCTATCAGCAACACTCCTATCCCATACCCATACTAATTTGACGCTCCGTCAAAGTACATCGTCCAATACTCGTCGTCGACGTGCAAAATGGCTTCATCTGGGAATAGGCATTCAACTGCTTCACCCCCTTCCACTAGATGATCGGCTAAGAACTCTGCCACTGCTCTTCCTTTGACTGACTTGCGCGTCACATATTTTAGATCGAATTCGGAAAGCAACAGCAACCAACGAGCTAGCCTACCCGTAAGTGCCGATTTCTCGAAAAGATATTTGATGGGATCGAGTCGTGAAACCAACATTACGGAGTGAGCTAACAGGTAGTGCCGCAGCTTCCTGGTAGCCCATACCAAAGCTAAGTAAGCCATCTCCAACGGTGTGTAGCGAGTCTCATACTCTAGCATCTTCTTGCTCAGATAGTAGATGGCTCTGTCCACTTTGTCCTCTGATTCTTGCGCAAGCATGCAACCCATCATGGTCTCAGTCACTGAAAGATACAATATCAACGGTCTCCCCTGCTTTGGCGGCGATAACACGGGCGGGTTCTGTAAATATTCTTTGATCTGTTCAAAAGCAGCTTGGCATCGGGCGTCCCATTGGAATTTCTTGCCTTTCTTCAGGAGACCAAAGAGTGGTTCACAAGTCAAGGTTAATTTCGAGATAAACCGTCTTATGAATTGCACTTTACCCAGAAAGCCTCGCACCTCCTTTTCAGTCCTTGGTGGTGGCATTTCTAAGATGGCCTTGATTTTTGAAGGGTCGACCTCGATACCCCTTTGTGTAATCAGAAATCCCAGCATTTTTCCCGCTGTAACACCGAACGTACACTTCTGAGGATTTAGCCGCAGCCGAAATTCTCTGATCCTTTGGAAGAACTTCTGCAAGGCGGTGTAGTGGCCTTCTCTTTCTTTGGACTTGACAATCATGTCGTCCACGTACACCTCAACCTCTTTGTGGATCATATCATGCAATATTGTGGTCGCAGCCCGTTGATATGTGGCTCCAGCATTCTTCAACCCAAACGGCATCACTCTATAACAGTATGTCCCCCACGGGGTGGTGAAAGCAGTCTTCTCCCGGTCTTCGGGTGCCATCACTATCTGATTGTAGCCTGAGAAACCATCCATAAATGAGAGCAAAGCATGCCCCGCTGTAAAATCCACCAACTCATCAATATGTGGCAAGGGAAAGTCGTCCTTTGGACTAGCTCTGTTCAAATCCCTGAAATCCACGCATACTCGGATCTTGCCATCCTTCTTCGGCACTGGAACAATGTTGGCCAACCAAGTCGGGTATTCGGATACTAACAGGAAGCCTGCATCGATTTGCTTGGTGACCTCTTCCTTAATTTTGATGGCCCAGTCCGGACGAATCCTTCTGAGCTTCTGTTTGATCGGCCGGGCCTCGAGGTCGAGAGGGATCCGGTGCTGTACAATCTCAGGATCGATTCCAGGCATGTCTTCGTAGGACCACGCGAAAACGTCTTTGAAATCTTTTAATAAAGAGGCTAAGCGCTCGCGTTCCTCCGAAGACAACGTGGACCTGATCTGGACCAGCTGCGGGTCCTTCTCAGTACCAACATTCATAGTAGTGATTTCATCCATTAAGGGTTTAACAAATCTTTCCTGCTCTTGATCAATTAATCGTTGCAAAACCGAAGGAATTTCTTCCTTGTCATTTTCATCAAAATTTTGAAAATCCTGATTTAAGCAATAAATCAAAGGCACAGAAAAATACTCAGAAACCAAATCCATATCATTCTCATTAAATACTTCCAAGCCGTCGGATTCTTCTGTTACAACAGACTCAAAAGAGAAAGAAAATGACGACCTAGACAGGACTGTGGCATCCGGGTTATCACCCCCAGGAATACCGGACTGAGACTCAGTTGAGCTGGAACCTGATTCCGACTCACAAGACTCGGTGGAATCAGATTCCGTCTCACTACCTGACCCGGTGTTGCTTGATAAAAATCCCTCTTCATATTGCCAGACGAGAGAGGGTGCGATGGATGCATCCAAAATAGTTGATGGTAGGCCTGCAGCCGTTTCATTCCCGATCATGCATACCGAGGAGTTGTCCCCCAAGCACTTCTGTTCGATCGGAGGATCTGAAAGTAGACATGCCAGCGCTATCCCCATTTTATTTTCAGCGTCCTCAGACTGCACTTCCTTACTTTGCTCAGCCTCGACTAATGGGTCTATCTGCTCTTCGGCAATGTCATCCCCAGGTAACTGTAGATCAAAGAAAATCTCAAACCCTGGCACGCGCTTCCTTTCCGCGTTCAGCCACGGCTCTGGGAAGCCACAGAACGGAAAGTCCTCCCCCTCCCGGACGAAGCGTCCGTTTAGGGTACCCTGAATGGGCCGGTGCATTAAGTCAAAAGGCTTCCCCATCTATTTCGCTCTGGCTCTTCCGGCCATTTCCTTTCCTTTCCTTTCCTTTCCTTATCCAGTCCTCTTTGGTGGGTAGATAACCCAATCCAAAGGTATGAGGGTTGTGTGGCACTTCGGCCAATGCTGCGACGCCCTTCCGGCCGCTCTTTCCCAATCCCATCCCGGGGATGTGTTGGAGCTTGTTCATGTGATAGACTACTTGAGCACTGACATATACCCCTTCATTAGCTGCCATGATGTCCTGTACAACCCGAGCCTCAGCCAAGGTAAAACCCGATATGAACATATCTTCCATACCGTGCTCGATTTCTAGAACAGGCGTAGATACCTCCGACGGTGGATGAATCGATGAATTTTCGAAAACAATGGCTACTCCCTTCCCATAGGGGTATTTCACCACTTGATGTAGGGTGGAGGAGACCGCCTTTACCTGATGCAGCCACGGCCGCCCCAAAAGCAGGTTGAAAGTTGCAGGAACCTCCAAGACATGGAAATCTATCTCATGCTATCTCGGGCCAACCTTTGTTTGAATCTTAACTATTCCCATTACCTCCCGGCTTGTGTTGTCATACGCCCGAATCACCTGGGCCGTTGGCACAAAGTCCGCAATTTTCAAACCGATCGCGTAGCCTATCCTTGCCGGACAGGCGTTGATGGCGGACCCGGTGTCGACAAGCACCACGGGTATCCATTTATTTCTGCATTCCACGGAGATGTAGAGTGGCTTGTTATGGTTCGCACCCTCAGGTGGCAGTTCTTTGTCAGAAAAGGTCAACATCAGGGTAGCTCCTCCCGAAAAAACTAGGCCCACCAGCTGTTCGGGCATGGTGTCTATAGAAAGCTTGGCTTTGTCCATGGCTGAAAGGACAGCCTGTCTATGTACTCGAGAAGCCATAAGCAGCCCCCAGATGGAGATGTCTGCTTGTATCTTTTTCCATTGTCTCAAAACGGCCTCAACCTCGAGTTGCTTTTCTTTTTGCTTCTCTGCCCCCTATCTTTTCCAGACGCCTCTGGTTGATCTAGGTGTGGAGGCTTGAAATACCGTCCACTCCTAGTCATGTGATCGACTTCGCCGATATACCAGGTATCATCTGGTTGGTTACTCCTCCAATCTTCGTCTGTGTGGGCAAGACATAAATCATTGTCCTCCCACCACATTCCATCTGCAGCCGACAGGCACCTGTCCGGTTCTGGCATGACTGTTCTCATACTTGCAGTACCTTCTATCCCTATGCTCGCGACATTTTCCATTTCTGTGGTTATAGCAATCTCAGTCCCCACATGGGCTTTTGCCTTCCTGATTCTCTTGGAATCCTCGAATCTTTCCTGTTCCGACTGTGTCAATGCAGCCGACTGTTCAATAATCCCCGTACTTGAAATGCTCCAATCCCGAGCAAAATTCTTGACACCGGCGCTCTCCGGCGATGCACTCTGTTCTCCAACCCTTCCGGCTGTCACTAACATTCTTGCCCCTGCCGGGCCTTGTTGTGGCTGAAACTCTTCCACCACATCTGGTTGATCGTCCAACCATCCCGTAGCCTCTGTTGATTCCTCATAATCGAACCAGTTGACGGCTAAGTCCCCTGGATCTTGGTTACTGTAAAACTGGAGCTTGGCAAGGTCCTCCTCCACAGCCATTAAATCATCCGTTCCTTGTCCCAAACTGCCCCCTTGGATCACACATAGCTCCCCCTCTATTGGTAGTTCCATATCTGGCCTGTCCTGGCCTATTGACAAAATGTAGTCACTTGGACTATAAGCATTCCCAACACCACTACCAGATTCCGCAGACTCTGGCTCAACAACCCCCTTCTCCTTTGGAGTCTTCTCTCTCCGGTTCTCGATAGTCACCACCGTTGGCTTGGGTTGGGTTATGGAGATGTCCATCATGCACAAATCGGTGCAATCGGGAATGAACACTTCCGGCTTAGACAGGTGGGAAGGAGTGATATAGATGCTAGGATCGTAAGGCACGACCCCAGCTTGGATGAAGTTGACTCTTTTGGGTGGTGGAGTTTGGTTATGTGTGGGGAGAGGGTTTGTAGTAACGTTGGGTTTCTCGGGAGGCAAAATCACCCCGTTATCGATGAGATCTTGAATCTCATTCGGAAGCACAGATCGGTGTCATGACCGTGCTGTTGGTGAAATGCACAATATTTGGCTGGGTTGTGGGCAGCAGGGAGTCTTTCTGGTAAGGGCCGCGGCTCTAGGGGCTTCAGCTGCCCTTTTCTGATTAAGACCCCCAAAGCTTTGGACATGAGCATATAAAGCGGAGCGAAGGTTCTGGTGTTTTGGGTGGGTATTTGACTGTTTGTGGGTTGCTTCCGGACGCACCGGAGAATGGTGCGGCTGCCATAGTTCTTGAGGGAGGGTTGGTGGTGACCATACTTACTTCGGAGGTCCTAGTAGTTGTAGCGCCACTCGGGCCTGCATTAGTGTTACGATTGAAAGTTCTGCGGGGTTGCTCCCGGTCATTATCAATCAAGCCTTGCTTTAAGGCATCCTCAATCTACACCCCCATTTCATGTAGATCAGAAAAGGTAGGGAAGGGGAGTACAATCATCTTTTGCATCAACTTCAGCTGAAGATTGCGCACAATCATCCGAATCTAGTCTTTGTCCGTGGTCCTTAAGGTCATCATCGAAGCCTTGGCCCGCCATCTGGTTACGAATTCTGAGAAGCTCTCCTTGGGTTCTTGCCTCGTTGTCTCGAGATCCCGGGTCGTAATCTCGATTTTTGTATTATATGAGTACTACAAGATGAAGGACTCAGCCATCTCGTCCCAACTTCTCTTGACGTCATCCTCCAATTTGGCATACCATATGGCCACTACACCCGACAGGGTCCAGCCAAATAGAGACAGCTTCTGCAGTCTAGTGAGGCCCATTGGCCTTAGGATGTTTGAAAACAATCTCAGGTGCACCATGGGGTCGCCGGACCCATCAAATCGATCAATGTGCGGCATTTTGAATCTGTCAGGCAGCGTCACGGCTGCGTCGGTATACCCATCTTCGATGTCAGGGATGGTCTTGACTCCCTGGGACTTCTTAAACATATTTTCCAACTTGCTTAATTTTAAGGCTGTGGGGTCCACTTCGAACTCAAAAGGAGAGTCCGGTATATTGACAGGCGTGGGTGCCTTGGATAGTTGTGGTGGAATCGGGGGCGGAGCTGGCCCCGCTGGAAGGTCTGTATCCTCTTGGACATTCTGGGCGTTCGGTGTTTCTTCGAGTATCGGAACCCTTAGTGGGGAAGGGACTTGCTGTGAAGCAAATGCTCCGGTTTGCTACTGTAACCTCACGATTAACTCTGCTTGTTCATTCATAACCGTGGCCTGCTGTTTGGCGAACTCTGCTTGTCGGACAGCATCCTGCTGCATCACTTTCATGCTTTCTTGGAGTTGGCGCACCATCTCCTCCAAACTAGCCATGCTGTTCTGTTCTGACTGAATTATCGGTATATGTTCCCTCTCTGTGGGTGAAACAGAACCCTGATCCCTACTGTACACAGGTGGGGTAGATAAAGTCCTCTATACTGACTGTTGAACTGATGCCCTCTGCCTAGCTGTCTTCCGTCTAGTAACCGGGGGTAGAGAGTGGTACACTGGTTGTCCGTCTACCAGATCCTCAGATCGATGGAGCCGACGACCTCTAATCCAGAGTGCTTGGGGAATATCTATCGGGTTGGAAGCAATGGTGCTAAACTACCTAGCAAAAAGATAAATAAAGCAATAAATAACCAAACAATCGGACAGCATAACGGCGTAAAATAAACACATACAACGCGCAGTTGGGTATTCATAATGCACAGTTGGTAAGCGGAACACACTGTTCCTCGATACTGGTCATTGTTCTCAAATCACCGTTCCCAAAACTGAACTTGATATCCGCAGATAACTGATTTCTCAACAACACTGATACTGGTGCCCTCGGGCCTGATACTCAAACTTGCAAACTGATATGTACGTTCCTGTAGAGATACACTCTAAAAGCACAGCAAGTAAAGAGAGCCAAAACACCCCTATGTTAGGGTAGGGTTTCCCTGTCCTATTTTGTCAGGAGCTAGGGTTCCACTATGCACGCAGCAGTTTTCAAACAACCTATCATCGGGTAAGCAACCTGTCCTAGCTTGGAATGGTCACTATGGATTTCGATATGCACTAGGTCGAATGGTCGAAAAGGGTGCCCCCGTAAAACTGGGGTTTGTGTTCCCATACTGTCAGAGCCCATAACCGGTCACCCTTATGGTCATGCCTTGACAAGACAAGCCTCTGGCAAACCGTTCAGGAATGGCAGATGGCAAACACGGTGTCCTAGGCGCACCAATGCACATGCAATGCAAAGAGACACATAAATGAGATCAAAACAGGATATCATGAGTTCGAGTCAAGCTCTCTAAATTCCCCAGCAGAGTCGCCATAAACTGTAGACGACGCGCCCGCGAGGGACCCTCGCTACAGTTCGGACTCGATTTGTGTCACGGTTCTTAGTCTGAACCAAAGAGTCCAAATCCGGCAAATCGTTTTGAGAAACAAATTTTTGAAAAGAAGTGCCAAACATGGACTGCTTTGCCAGATACAGAGTCGCCACCTAAATATTTTTTATTTTGGGGAATTTAGGAAACCCTGACTCGGTGCCAAAGGCCACGTGTCCATCATCACCAAAGTTGCCTCGGCTCGGGAACTTGGGTACGATTGGGGAAGGTCAGCTATGAGCACCCCCTCTCGCCCGATCCGAAGATCGGCCTCTACTGACCATGATATCTGATTTTGAAAACGTTATGTGTTCTTATCCCGATTATTAACCTAGAATTACTATGTTATGCGCACAGCACAAAAGTATAGACTAGATTGCCTAATTTGGGAATGAGCATTGCATATCCGTTTGTTTTGGAAAAATGTTTTGGAATTTGCTACTCGCAAGTAGGCTAAGACACGGATTCCAATGAGCTATTCCAACTCAGACAATCTGGCCTTCACCCACAGGCATTCAAACAGTTATAACACATAAGCAGCTAGCCTCATGGTAATCATGCTATCATGGCAACACTCACACGCATGCAAGGATGCTAAAGCATAAATGCTTACCGAGTACTCCGAGCCAAAACAAAAACTAGTTAATAATCATATGCATGATCCTAGTTCATGTTAAGATGGCTAATGCAACACATACAAGATGTAACTAGGATAGGCTCGGCTAATCTACAATGACATGTTGAAATGCTACAACTAACACATATTCAATTTTGGAATTGAAATACAAATGTAGTTAGAATGATGCGCCGAGCCCGGTGCATGCAAGACAAATGTATGAATGCACGCATGCATAGCATAAGGTATGCTAATTTAAATATGCCCTAGTCTACCATCATGAGCGGGTAAATAAAAGGGAAGAAAGACATGGGGTTGGAAGACATACACACACTCACGCACACTTATTACACAATTGCCCTCACTCGGAGGGTCCCAAATAAATATTACAGTCCGAATAAATAATACTAAATTAATTATTACAAAATTTCTAATCTAATTAACAAGTTAAATGCAAAGAGAAGATGACCGCAGCCTCCGCCTCGGGATATGCGAATGATGCATGCCCGGTCCATTTTGCCCGAAAACCCATACCATGCCACTGCTGCCTCTGTTAATGCTGCCCTGCTCCTCTGAAAATTGCCAAAGTCTCAGGGTATCTTCAATGAGCACTGCATAACACCACCGGCTAAGTGAAATGACCACCGGACATGGGAAACTTCCATCGGCTGCTTTTTAGTCTATCGGCCACCAATCTACGGCCGGTCGGCATTCTACAGTGCCGGTCAGCAAAAACTTCCTGCAGAAGATGGTTTTTGACAGCAGCAGAGGATAGGTAGTGCATGGCATAGAGTTTCAAGCACATGTAAGCATGGTCATGTTCCCTATCATGTATTGAACTCAGGGGAGCATGGTCCTTGATCCTTGGGCCATCAATCGCGCATGATAGCCTGAGGGACCAAACTTGCCATTCAATGTAAAATGCATGCAACACACAAATGAGGACCAAGACCCTATCATGTCCAAGTCAAGGGGCCTCGGTGACCGAGGGTTGAGATGTGTTTCATCACTTGTAGTATGAACACCTCTCGCCCTCACACTAGGTTTGACACCCCAAACCAAGCAATGCAATGCATGTTGTGCAAACATGGCTCAATAATGCAACAAGAAGCTAAGATGCAAAACATGTCAAATGTGATGCAATGCAAACCATCATGCAAACAACATGGTAATGCCACTAGCATGCAACACTACAAGCAATACTACAATGCACACTAGATAGGCAAGTATGTAAAGAGGTGGGCATGCAACAATGCTCAAACCATAAGGATACCACAACATGCAATGTCATGAGCATACTACAAGATACAAATATATGATCCATGGACTTACACTAAGATGGAGGACCCTCAGCCACACCCCAAAACAGTGGCCAAAAGTGATGGAATGATGGGCAAATACTCATGCAAACTTGCATACCAAAGAGCATAAGGCTAAGGCCTAAAAGAAGCCTTCTACCACAACTATCATAACCACACATGGTATGAATGAAACAACCAAAAAAAAAGACAAAGTTTTAATACATTAAAACACGCCCTAAAACCCTCATGAATGGCAACCCAAGTGACTTAAACATACAAGCATGCACAATGCCCATTTCAAGGCACAACACTACAACACCTCAAGGCATAAAAAGATGATAAATGCTGTTATACAAGCATGATATAGGGACTGAAATAGCATGAGAAGTGACTCCAAACAATTTAAACAACCTAACCAAAGCATGCTAATGACTTATTCGCTCAAGGCCAAAATTCTAGAATGCAAAGGAGCTATGTAAAACACAACTAGCATGACAAAAACAGTGGCCAACAGACCTAAAACATGACAAATCATGACCAAAAGCTTCAATAAGCTAAGCCAAATCATGAAGATATACTAGGCTAAACACATGGCACATTTCTAGGCAAGATAAGGAATTACAAAGCAAGTACAAGATGCATGCTAAGGGCTACAAATCCAACCAAAGACAGAGATATAACATGACTAATAGGCACCCAAAAAACTCTAAGATGGGACCAAAAACAACCAAGCATGCATGTTGCCCTTTTAAGCCAAAACAAAGGTAAAAGAAGGACAAAGGGGAGAGGGTGTCCCTCCCCTACACAAGACTTCAAAATCACTCCATCACCACTAAAAATCCACTGGATTTCAGTAGTGAGAAGACCAACACAACAAAGTAAACAAAGCTTAAAGAAAAGGGCACCAAAATATGCCAAAAGAGGCCTAAGGGGAGGAGTTCGACCCCCAATGCCAAAACACCCTGAATGAAAGATGTTAAGCACGAAAATACAAGACTTTTTCATGTTATACACAAAGCTTAAATCAGGATGCAAGACAGGTAGAAAACTAGTGCAAGTTTGGGGAAACTAAAGCAAATGTCTCACCCTTGAAGAAACCTTGAAGAACAGATGATCCAGCCGCTCTCTACTGATCAAAATCAGTCCAAAACCTCAACAAACAACCCTCAATGCCTCTCAATCTCGGAGCAAGGTGTAATGGTGTGTGTGTTAGTGCAAAAGTAAGGTCAAAATGCACTTTTAGGCTTCCAAACACACCCTAAGGATGAGAGAGGGGGAGATATATAGAGAGAGGATGATATATCAGATATATAGATATATAAGCTCTGGTTTTTATGTTCAAAAAACTCTAACCTCAACAATGGAAGAAGAGAGGTGCTTAAATAGGCAAAGGGCAATGACTTAAGCTTCTCAAGGAAGCTAAATGAAAGGGGCAAAGGGGGCAAGGAGGTCAAGGCTTCTTGAGGAAGCTAAGACAGCTGGCCAAGCTTCTTGAGGAAGCTTTAACTAAAGGGTCAAGCTTCCTCAAGAAGCTTTGACCAAAAGGGGGCAAAAGGGGCAAAACAGCCATTTCATGCACGGGGAGGAGTGTTGGTGCATTCCAACTGGCACAGCTGGCATGCACCAAGTCTGAAGGGTGCAAAAGGGTCACACCGGCCAGCAAAAAAAGTCACCGGCCAGAGAAAAGTGCCGGTCGGCAAAATATAATGCCGACCGGCCATTGGTTTGAAGAAACCATTGCCGGTGGCACCAATAAACGGCCGGTGGTGTGAGGGGACAGCCGGTGGGGTGTGGGAATGGCCAACAAGCCATTCCCTGCCTATCAAGGCAAAAACACAAGTGTTTGGTGCAAAACCAGACACCGAAAAGTCGAGTCGAGAGATCCTGAGGCGAGGCGGGCAGCCGTGACCTCCGGGAACTAGGGACGAACACAAGCATGGATGATCACCGAGTGTTCCAACGGTGACGTCCAAGTCTTGAGGACGGTCAAAAATGGGGTGTCTACAGTTGCCCCTCTTTGACAGAACTCGAAAGTCATAACAATGACGGGAGTGAATGTCAAAGCCCAGAGACGACCCATTTTTGACAAGGCCGAAGACTTAGACAGACATGCAAGACTAGCAGGATATGTGCCCGAAGGCAGGGGCAAAATGCAAAGCAATGCACAAAGCCGAACATAACTTATGATCATGCAAAGAAAGTTGTAATGAAGCACAACATGCGACAGTTTTAATCTAGCATACACCGAACTACACTACAATGCAGAAAGGATATAAGAGAATTATGCAATTCTCAATACATCTCACGCAGAGGATACAATGCCTGTCCGGTTCGTCTAGTTACACCAGCCTCAAATGAACCGTACATACAATATCGTGCCTGCAAAGAAAACAACTCAACAGCTACGATGTCATTAACAACATGCATATTAATGTACTTAGAAATGCGTGACAACGCAAAGCAAGTGGGAAGCATAACAATGTTGCGAAGGCACAGACATGTAAGTAGAGCACGCGGTCTACGCAGTCAACGAAATTGATCATAAGCATGCGGTCTACGCAAGCAATGAAATTCATTATAAGCATGCGGTCTACGCAAGCAGAACATACGGTGTACGCAAGTAATGTGTGCGGTCTACGTGAGTAAAACATGCGGTCTATGCAAGCAGAACATGCGGTCTACGCCAGCAAAACATGCGGTCTACGCAAGTAAAGGAATTGATTACAAACATGCGGTCTACGCAGGTAAAACATGCGGTCTACGCAAGCAAAACACGCGGTCTACGCGAGCAAGACATGCGGTCTACGCGAGCAAGACATGCGGTCTACGCAAGGAAAACATGCGGTCTACGCAAGCAAAACATGCGGTCTACGCAAGTAATGAAATTGATTACAAACATGCGGTCTACGCAAGTAGTGTGTGTGAGAAGAGTCGAATGTACACATGTAAGTAAAAACATGTTATCCACGATGCTGGAATGTAAAGTACTATAACACAGCATAATTGAAACGATTTGTGGAAATCCTCAAGACATGAAAAGGATACGGGAAGGGACGTTCTTCGTACGTATCGAGCATCGCTCGCAGAAGTTGTGGCCTGAGGTCAACTCGAAGGTCCACATTTCAAAAGTGTGCTTTCCTGCATTGTCTCAAGTGATGAAGATGCCAAACCATGTAGTTGACCCGAACAAAGGCGCGGAAGGTGCGTTGACCGCAAGGGGAGTTTTGCTGGTATCAATTCCGACACTTTGCTACCCTGCCATTCTATGTTTTACTTTCCTTTTTACTGGTAGTTTAAGCACATTGCACTGCCTCGGGCAGGTTTTATTCTTTATCAAAATTACAAATTTTGCAAAACACATGATGGGAATGAAACAACCATTTTGTCCAAAAGATGTTGCAATTGTAAA
Source organism: Camellia sinensis (assembly GCF_055761805.1). NCBI lineage: Eukaryota > Viridiplantae > Streptophyta > Magnoliopsida > Ericales > Theaceae > Camellia > Camellia sinensis. The sequence goes on from NC_138962.1 coordinate 140,593,340, forward strand.
CTTTTTACGCATCGCATCGCAAGGTATCACACCACAATGTGAACGAAATTGAACCTGTTTTGAATATTGGGTACTTGCATCGTAATAATCAGGTAGTGAACCGACTTACAACTCGATGAGCAAAAACAAAGGCATGATATAACCAAACAAGTGTGAGCACAACTCGATAAACAAATCAAAGACTTAAGGTGAGTGAAATACAACTCGATAAGCAAATGTACAATAACTTGATAAGCAGACAGGTGTGACTCCGCAAGAATCGATCACCGGGGGAGGGATCGGAGGTGGTGGAGTTCCCCAATCCCTAGCATAAACAGCTCAGGGAACAAGGAGGAAGACCATCGGCCAGGGGTAGAGGCCATCAGCCACAAGAAATGGCATCGGCCAGGAATTTGTTCGGTCGACAAAAAGTAATGGCCGGTCGGCTCAATATTTGGTCGGCCGGCCATGAATGAGGGAATCACCAGAATGTTGACACCTGTCCTCCACCCAACCTTATCTCCTACAAAAGACCCCAGCTTCGTAGTTTTTCTCAATTCCACACTGATTCGCTCTAATGGAAGAGTTTCTTGCTCAAAACCTCACAGCTTGGATTGCTAGTTTGGACGGCTCGGAAAAGTTGAATTTCCAGGGTTTCGGCATAAATGCACTATTCACTCTGGGTCGTACCCCATTGCACCTTCCCTTTCTCCATGTCGCGGCAAGGTTTTGGAATCCGGTGACGCATGTCTTTAGCTTCACTAGGCAAGAGATATGTCCTACCTTTGAAGATTTCTGAGCCTTAATGGAGTCCGAGCGCGATGAGGAGCTCCTGCCCCAACTTAATTTTGGGCATGCCCAATCCTTAGGGCAAATGTGTGGACTCACTATGCGTGACGCTCAGTCTCTGATTTGTGACGGGATGCTAGATATTCCGAGTTTGATCAATCGATTTTTAAATGCCGGTGATCACAACAACCATCGTTGGCAAGGCTTCCAGCGACACGCCCTCTATTTGTGCATGCTATCTCATTTTCTATTTGTCTCAGGCTCCGGAGGGTCTAGTGTCCGGCTAACTGAGGTTGCCCAAGGCTTGAAGGAGGGAAAGAGCTGTATTGTCATGACTCTGGCTGAGACGTTGATGGGCTTAGACGCCTTTTATCGTTGTGAGACGACCAGATTAGCAGGGAGCCCACTACTACTACAGGTAATGTTTCCCACCCAATCTCACATATGTATCGTTCACATCACTCGGCCCTCAAGCTCGGTTTTTCTCACAAAAACCCTATTCTCACTTTTCTCTCATCGTACATCTCTCTATTCTTTATTCTCTCATTTTTCATCCCTTCCCAGGTATGGTTGATGGACAAACTGCAGGTTGTGGACTCTTGCCCAGCATATTCGGCTCGCGGCTACTTCTTCCGACACCGTCTAGTTAATGCCCTTGATGAGGGATGGTGGTTCGCTTGGATGTGTCGCTTGTCCGCAGACCGTATTGCTTGGCGGTGCCCTTGGCTGAGCCTTCCGGCAATGAGTTACAACATGTCCCGGCAGACTGGGATTCAATTGATTGGTCTCACTCACTGTGCATTCTACTTCCCATTCCGGATTCGGCACCAATTTGGCCATGATCAGACCTGCCCGCTAGAGGAAATAGAGTATCCTGCTGCATTCCCAGCCCGAGGCGCACAGCTTGCTTGGCAGGCCATCGCGTGGAGGACGAGAGAACTCCTGGCCCCCGCTCCTACTTTCAGTTGCACTTTGTCTGATGAGTGCTTGGATTGGCTTAATGAGGAGGCACAGGTCGGGCCCATCTTGGCATAGGAGGTTTCGACCAGCTCTGGGAGGGGGCACAGGAGCACCTGACTTGACTATGCCCCGGATCTATTGCTTTATTAGTACTTTCAAGTTTTCTTTATGAACATAATAAAAAGCAACTTCGATTGTATGCAAGAGCAGGAGAACTCTGTTTTGAAATCAATGAAATTGAAGGCTGTGGCACTGAAAATTTTCCGCTTTGGTCCAAAAATGGTCTTAGTTGTAAAAACACTAATTTGAACAAAGTCAACTTTTATTAAAACTTTTCAAAATCATTTTCGATGTGGATCAGAACTGGACATGCTTGAGATCTGTCACTGAGATGCACAACCCCGTATCCCTGCAACTGGAAAGTTGCCCCTAGTTTGAAGAGTACCGCGGCACTGCATGGCAACGGAAAGTTGCCCCTAGTCTGAATAGCACTGCACTGGAGATTCCAATGGATGCTGATAGACAAAGATGACTGAGATGATCGAATGGACAAAGTTGATCGGGAAAAAGTTTATGGCTGAACTTCAGGATGAAGTTGCCTACTTATCCCAAAGATGGGAATCAAGCCTTACGTAGTTCAGGCTTAGGTTCACTCGGGTATTTTCACTCTCCTTTTATGCTCTAACTTTTGCCAAGGTCGCCCGTTGCGGGTTTTCAACCTTGCGAGCTCAGTTTTTATATTTTTCAATTTTCTATGCTCTAACTTTTGCCTAGGCCGCCCTTTCAGGTTTTCAGCCTAGCGAGCCTCTTAAGGGTAATATTTCTTCAACTTGTCCATGTTGATCGGTTGGGAGAATTCCATGCCATCTAGGTCCATCAGAACCACAGCTCCACCTGACCAGATAGCTTTGATGATGTAGGGACCGGTCCAATTAGGTCTGAACTTGCCCCTAGGGTCGTGGATGGGAGCTCGGTTGTCTTTGAGCACCAAATCTCCTTCCTTTAGATTCCTGGGCTTGACTTTCTTGTTGAAAGCTCGGGCAATTCTGCGCTTATAACTTTGAACATGGTACAGTGCTTTTAGTCTTCTATCATCAAAGAGCATGAGTTCTTCAAACCTGCTCTGCTGCCAATCTACTTCGGCTATTTGACACTCAGCCAATACTCGTAATGACGGAACCTCAATTTCGATAGGTAGAACGGCCTCCATCCTATAAACCAATGAATATGGAGTCGCTCCGGTAGAAGTTCTAATCGAAGTCCTGTAGCCCCACAGAGCAAACGGCAGCTTATCTGGCCAATCCCGGTAGGTTTCCACCATCTTCCGCAGTATATGCTTGATGTTCTTGTTGGCGGCCTCAACTGCTCCGTTGGTTTGCGGCCGGTATGTGGATGACTTATGAAAAGCCACGTTATATTTCTCCAACAAGTCAATCACTTCCTTCTTAAAGTGGGAACCATTATCCGAAATAATCTCGTTTGGGACCCCGTAGCGACAGATGATGTTGTTTCTGATAAACTTTGCAACGTGCGACGCCTTCAACATGGCATATGATTAGGCCTCGACCCACTTCGTACAGTAATCTATCGCGACTAGGATGAACTCATGCCCATTCGATCCCTTCGGAGTGACAGCCCCGATCACATCAATTCCCCAAACTTAAAATGGCCATGGCGAAGTCATGTTGTACAGTTTTGACGGCGGGATGTTCATGCGGTTTGCATGGATCTGACATTTGTGGCATCGCCGAACAAAACTGATGCAATCTTCCTCCATGGTGGACCAGTAGTAACCCTATCTGAGGATCTTCCGTGCTAGCATTACTCTGTTCATGTGCGCACCGCACTCTCCTCCATGGATGGCCTCCATCAGGCGCTTCGATTCTTCGGCTTCGACACACAGCTTGTGCATTCCCAGATGACCTCTCTTATACAGCTTACCCCCACAGATGATGAACTGAACGGCCATTCTTCTGATTGCCCTTTTATCCTTGGCATTTACCCCTGGCGGATATGCTTCCTTCTCCAAGAAGTTCCAAATGTCGTAATACCAGGGGTTTTCGTCTTGAACTTCGTCTATGGCGGCGATTGATTCATACGCCAGCACAAACTTCTGATCAATGATAACCGGACGCATCTGGACTCCAGACGGGATGTCTATCATGGAAGATAGAGTTGCTAGCGAATCTGTGAACCTATTGTTCTCTCTTACTAGATGAGTGAAAGTTAGCTTCTCAAACCGAGGAATTAACAAGTCCAAGGTCTGGTGGTAAATTATCATTTTTTCTTCTTTGACTTTCCAATCTCCTTTTGCTTAAGACACAACAAGGTTCGAGTCACCGATGACGTCCAACCGTCTTGCCCCTAGTTCCAGGGCTGCTTCTAGACCGGCGATGCATGCCTCATATTCTGCTTCGTTGTTCGAGACTTTGAACCAGAGCTTGAAGGCTAGGGGGATACGGGAATTGTCGGGTGCTATCACGGGTGCTATCAGCAACACTCCTATCCCATACCCATACTGATTTGACGCTCCGTCAAAGTACATCGTCCAATACTCGTCGTCGACGTGCAAAATGGCTTCATCTGGGAATAGGTATTCAAATGCTTCACCCCCTTCCACTAGATGATCGGCTAAGAACTCTGCCACTGCTCTTCCTTTGACTGACTTGCGCGTCACATATTTTAGATCGAATTCGGAAAGCAACAGCAACCAACGAGCTAGCCTACCCGTAAGTGCCGATTTCTCGAAAAGATATTTGATGGGATCGAGTCGTGAAACCAACATTACGGAGTGAGCTAACAGGTAGTGCCGCAGCTTCCTGGTAGCCCATACCAAAGCTAAGCAAGCCTTCTCCAACGGTGTGTAGTGAGTCTCATACTCTAGCATCTTCTTGCTCAGATAGTAGATGGCTCTCTCCACTTTGTCCTCTGATTCTTGCGCAAGCATGCAACCCATCGTGGTCTCAGTCACTGAAAGATACAATATCAACGGTCTCCCCTGCTTTGGCGGCGATAACACGGGCGGGTTCTGTAAATATTCTTTGATCTGTTCAAAAGCAGCTTGGCATCGGGCGTCCCATTGGAATTTCTTGCCTTTCTTCAAGAGACCAAAGAGTGGTTCACAAGTCAAGGTTAATTTCGAGATAAACCGTCTTATGAATTGCACTTTACCCAGAAAGCCTCGCACCTCCTTTTTAGTCCTTGGTGGTGGCATTTCTAAGATGGCCTTGATTTTTGAAGGGTCGACCTCGATGCCCCTTTGTGTAATTAGAAATCCCAGCATTTTTCTCGCTGTAACACCGAACCTACACTTCTGAGGATTTAGCCGCAACCGAAATTCTCTGATCCTTTGGAAGAACTTTTGCAAGGCAGTGTAGTGGCCTTCTCTTTCTTTGGACTTGACAATCATGTCGTCCACGTACACCTCAACCTCTTTGTGGATCATATCATGGAATATTGTGGTCGCAGCCCGTTGATATGTGGCTCCAGCATTCTTCAACCCAAACGGCATCACTCTATAACAGTATGTCCCCCACGGGGTGGTGAAAGCAGTCTTGTCCCGGTCTTCGGGTGCCATCACTATCTGATTGTAGCCTGAGAAACCATCCATAAATGAGAGCAAAGCATGCCCTGCTGTAAAATCCACCAACTCATCAATATGTGGCAAGGGAAAGTCGTCCTTCGGACTAGCTCTGTTCAAATCGCTGAATTCCACGCATACTCGGATCTTGCCATCCTTCTTCGGCACTGGAACAATGTTGGCCAACCAAGTCGGGTATTCGGATACTAACAGGAAGCCTGCATCGATTTGCTTGGTGACCTCTTCCTTAATTTTGATGGCCCAGTCCGGACGAATCCTTCTGAGCTTCTGTTTGATCGGTCGGGCCTCGGGGTCGAGAGGGATCCGATGCTGTACAATCTCAGGATCGATTCCAGGCATGTCTTCATAGGACCACGCGAAAACGTCTTTGAAATCTTTTAATAAAGAGGCTAAGCGCTCGCGTTCCTCCGAAGACAACGTGGACCCGATCTGGACCAGCTGCGGGTCCTTCTCAGTACCAACATTCACAGTAGTGATTTCATCCTTTAAGGGTTTAACAAATCTTTCCTGCTCTTGATCAATTAATCGTTGCAAAACCGGAGGAATTTCTTCCTTGTCGTTTTCATCAAAATTTTGAAAATCCTGATTTAAGCAATAAATCAAAGGCACAGAAAAATACTCAGAAACCACATCCATATCATTCTTATTAAATACTTCCAAGCCGTCGGATTCTTCTGTTACAACAGACTCAAAAGAGAAAGAAAATGATGACCTAGACAGGACTGTGGCATCCGGGTTATCACCCCCAGGAATACCGGACTCAGACTCAGTTGAGCTGGAACCTGATTCTGACTCACAAGACTCGGTGGAATCAGATTCCGGCTCACTACCTGACCCGGTGTTGCTTGATAAAAATCCCTCTTCATATTGCCAGACGAGAGAGGGTGCGATGGATGCATCCAAAATAGTTGATGGTAGGCCTGCAGCCGTTTCATTCCCGATCATGCATACCGAGGAGTTGTCCCCCAAGCACTTCTGTTCGATCGGAGGATCTGAAAGTAGACATGCCAGCGCTATCCCCATTTCATTTTCAGCGTCCTCAGACTGCACTTCCTTACTTTGCTCAGCCTCGACTAATGGCTCTATCTGCTCTTCGGCAATGTCATCCCCAGGTAACTGTAGATCAAAGAAAATCTCAAACCCTGGCACACGCTTCCTTTCCGCGTTCAGCCATGGCTCTGGGAAGCCACAGAACAGAAAGTCCTCCCCTTCCCGGACGAAGCGTCCGTTTAGGGTACCCTGAATAGGCCGGTGCATTAAGTCAAAAGGCTTCCCCATTTATTTCGCTCTGGCTCTTCCGGCCATTTCCTTTCCTTTCCTTATCCAGTCCTCTTTGGTGGGTAGATAACCCAATCCAAAGGTATGAGGGTTGTGTGGCACTTCGGCCAATGTTGCGACGCCCTTCCGGCCGCTCTTTCCCAATCCCATCCCGGGGATGTGTTGGAGCTTGTTCATGAGATAGACTGCTTGAGCACTGACATATACCCCTTCATTAGCTGCCATGATGTCCTGTACAACCCGAGCCTCAGCCAAGGTAAAACCCGATATGAACATATCTTCCATACCGTGCTCGATTTCTAGAACAGGCGTAGATACCTCCGACGGCGGATGAATCGATGAATTTTCGAAAACAATGGCTACTCCCTTCTGTAGACACCCCATTTTTGACCGTCCTCAAGACTTGGACGTCACCGTTTGAACACTCGGTGATTATCCATGTTTGTGTTCGTTTGGAGTTCCCGGAGGTCTCGGCTCGCGCGCCTTGCCTCAGGATCTCCGAACTTGACCGTTTAGTGTCTGGTTTTGCACCAAACACTTGCATCTTGCCTTGGAAGGGCAAGATGGGGCTTGTAGACCATCCCCATCCATCACCGGCAGTGGCTAGATGCCACCGGCTGGTTTTTGCTTCCACCGGCAATATAGTTTGCCGGCCGGCACTCTTTGTTGCCGGTCGGCACTTTTTGTTGCCGACCGGCACTCTTTTTGGCCAAGATGGCATTTTTTGCCGGCCGATTGCTGTTCATCTGCTTTTGCAGATATTTTTAGACAGCTGTATTGCTTTTGCTCCCCTCCATACACGTGTATGGAGGGATCTCCCTCTTGCAAGGCTTGTCTTGTAAGCTTTACAAGAGGGATATAGAGGGAGGCTCTCTAAGGCAAAAAGAAGAGCTCTTAGACATTTTTTTTGAGGAGAAAATACAGAGAGAGCTCTGGTTTTTCTAGGGTTAGGGTTAGATACATTCACCTATCTCTCTTTTCCTCTCATTTTGTACACTAGGTGTTTTGTGTCTCATTATTGCACACAAACACCTAGTGTTTCACCTTCCTCTTGGAGCTGAGGTTCTAAAGAGTGTGTTTTGAAGCTTTGGTGTTGGATTCAAGCTCAAGGAGGCCATTGGAGCACCATTGTTGAAGAGGACTACAAGGGTGAGAAACTAGTCCCCTTTTTCCCCCATTTTTGCATTGATTTTCTACTAGTCTTAGAGCTGTTTTTGTGATTATTGTATAACATAAAAAAGTTCTGTTTTTAAGCCCTCTTTGTTGTTTATTAAGAGTGTTTTGTTGTTTGAGGGTTGTTGACCACCCTTAGGCCTCAAAAGGCCTCATTTTGAGCCATTTTGTGCTAGCTCCGGGATTTTGGTGTTGAGGTCTCTTCACCACTGAAATCTTGAGGGATTTCAGTGGTGAAGATGATGCTTTGAAGTCCCAAGGAGGAGAGGGCCACCCCCTCTCCTTGTTGTCCTTGAAAAGGGCATATTTTGGCCTCCTAAGGAAGCCTATGCTTGAGTGTTTGTTGAGCATGTTTGGTTTGTTTTTCATGCTTATATATCCATGATATAACATGATTTAAAGTTGGTTTTGGAACTCCATGCATGTTTAGCATAGTTGCCATGTAATGCCTTATTTGTGCCTTAACATGTTCTAGGTTGTTAGCCTTTGTTGGAGCATGTTTTAGGCTTGCATTTGTGAAGTTTATGTGCTTATTTTGCCATGTTCTAGGTCTGTCCATAAGTATTTGGGTTGATTTTTGCATGCATTATATAGCTCCTTTGTATTTGGGCTTGTTGGCCTTGAGTATGTGCATGTGTAGCATGATATCTTTGCATCGTTTTGGTGATTTGGGATCATTCTACATGCCATTTCAGTCCCATTTCCATGCTTGTTTGATTGCCTTGCATGCCTCTTTAATGCCTTGGAAGCATGAGTTGCAATGCTCCATGTTTTGATGCCTTTGCATGCCTTTGAATTTGGGCCACTTAGATGCCATCTAAGGAGTCCTTTGGCCTTGTTTTAACATGCTAAAAATCTGTTTTTTAGTTGTTTAATGCATGCCATGTTTGGTCATGTTAAGTGTAGTTCAATGCCTTATTGATTTGCTTTGAACACTTGGACTATTCGTTGCATGTTTTGGCTTGATTTGTTGCTTGGTTTGGCACCATGTATTAGCATGATTTCAAAGCTTATAATGCATGCTAATTGTTCATGTTTGTCCCTTTCAAGTGTGCTTGAATGTTGTTTGATTTGTGCTTAAGTGTTGGTCCTTATGTGCATGTGTGTGTGTATGCCATTTAGCCCTCACTTTTTAGCACTTTGGCTACTGTTTTAGGCCTATTTTAGAGTCGCCTAATTCATGTTTAAGTCCATCTTTGCACCCATTTGTATTGCCATATGCATGCTTGTATGCTTGCATAAGTTAATTGCCATGCCATGTTGCATCCTTAGCTTGTATGCCTAGGTTGCATTGCATCTTGCATGCATGCCTTGTTCCTTGAAATGGTGATAGGAATTAGGCCTAATTTGTTTGATTGGTTTGCATGCATTTGAAATCAAAGTTGCATACTTGGTTCCTTGGGCCATCATGCATGGAAATGCGTGATTGGTGGTCCGAGAACCGAGGCACATGTCCCTTTGAGTCATTGCAATGATAAGAGACATGGTTGGTGCATACATGCCTTGAATTGTGCTGCCATGCCTTGTTTTGCCCTCTGTTGCTGTGAGTTGCAGGTTCTGCAGGAATACTCTACCGACCGGCAGTGTAATGTGCCGACCGGCACCATTTTCTCTGCCGACAGACCCTATTTTGTGCCGATGGCCATACTACACTGCCGATGGAAGTTTCATTCAGCCGGTGGTGATCCCCTCTGTCCAAGGATGCAGTCCTGAGGCTTTGACAGCCTCCAGAGGAGGAAAGGAAGGAAAACAGAGGCAGCTTGCGCATGGTGGCGCGCTTCCCGAGGCGTTTTCCCACTTTATTTAATTTATTCAATTTGTTAATTAAATTAGTTAATTTGTAATATTAATTAGCTGGTGTAGTTAATTAATTTGTAATATTTATTCGGTCCCTCCGAGCGAGGGTAAATCTGTAATAAGTGTGTGTGGGTGGTGTGTATGTCTTCCAACCCCACTTCTTTCTTCCCTTTTACTTACCCGCTTTAATGGTTAGTATTAGGGCACGTTTAATTTAGCATACCTTATGCTATGCATGTGTGCATCCATGCATTTGTATTGCATGCATTAGGCTCGGTACATCATGCTAATTGCATCAATGCTTCAATTCCAAACTGAATATGTGATAATTGTGCATTTTCACATGACATGTCTAGGATTAGCCGAGCCTATCTTAGCGACATTTTGTATGCGACACATTAGGCACTTAACATGGACTTGGATCATGCATGTTTGCTAACAAGTTCTTTGTTTTGGCACGGAGTACTATGTAAGTATTTCCGCTTTAGCATATCACATGAGTGTGAATATTGCCATGACAGCATGCTTAACATGTGGCTAGATGCTTATGTGTTAAACTGTTTCGAATGCCTGTGGGTGAAGGTTGGATTGTTTGAGTTGGAAGAACTCATTGAAATCCGTGTTTTTTAGCCTACTTGCGAGTAGCAAGTTCCAAAGCATTTTCAAACCGAACGGATATGCAATGTTTATTTCCAAATTAGGCAATCTAGTCTATACTTGTTTGCTACGCGCATAACATAGTAATTCTAGGTTAATAATTGGTTTTAGAACACGTAAAGTTTTCAAAAACGGATATCACGGTTAGTAGAGGCCGGTCTTCGGACCGGGCGAAAGGGGGTGCTCATAGCTGACCTTCCCCAATCGTACCCAAGCTCCCGAGCCGAGACAACTCCGGTGATGACGGACATGTGGCCTTCGGCACCGAGTCAGGGTTTCCTAAATTTTCCCATTTTAAAAAATATTTAGGTGGCGACTCTGTATCTGGCAAAGCAGTCCATGTTTGGCACTACTTTTTCAAAAATCTGTTTCTCAAAACGATTTGCCAGATTTGGACTCTTTGGTTCAGATTAGGAACCGTGACACAAGTCGAGTCCGAACTGTAGTGACCCCAAATGAACAGAACGGGACTCATCCTCCCGGGGCGTTCGGGGACGTCTACACCTTCCCATAGGGGTATTTCACCACTTGATGTAGGGTGGAGGAGACCGCCTTTACCTGATGCAGCCACGGCGCCCCAAAAGCAGGTTGAAAGTTGCAGGAACCTCCAAGACATGGAAATCTATCTCATGCTGTCCCGGCCCAACCTTTGTTTGAATCCTAACTGTTCCCATTACCTCCCGGCTTGTGTTGTCATACGCCCGAATCACCTGGGCCGTTGGCACAAAGTCCGCAATTTTCAAACCGATCGTGTAGGCTGTCCTTGCCGGACAGACGTTGATGGCGGACCCTGTGTCGACAAGCACCACGGGTATCCATTTATTTCTGCATTCCACGGAGATGTAGAGTGGCTTGTTATGGTTCGCACCCTCAGGTGGCAGTTCTTTGTCAGAAAAGGTCAACATCAGTGTAGCTCCTCCTGAAAAAACTAGGCCCACCAGCTGTTCGGGCGTGGTGTCTATAGAAAGCTTGGCTTTGTCCATGGCTGAAAGGACAGCCTGTCTATGTACTCGAGAAGCCATAAGCAGCCCCCAGATGGAGATGTCTGCTTGTATCTTTTTCAATTGTCTCAAAACGGCCTCATCCTCGAGTTGCTTTTCTTTTTGCTTCTCTGCCTCCCTATCTTTTCCAGACGCCTCTGGTTGATCTAGGTGTGGAGGCTTGAAATACCGTCCACTCCTAGTCATGTGATCGACTTCGCCGATATACCAGGTATCATCTGGTTGGTTACTCCTCCAATCTTCGTCTGTGTGGGCAAGACATAAATCATCGTCCTCCCACCACATTCCATCTGCAGCCGACAGGCACCTGTCCGGTTCTGGCATGACTGTTCTCATACTTGCAGTACCTTCTATCCCTATGCTCGCGACATTTTCCATTTCTGTGGTTATAGCAATCTCAGTCCCCACATGGGCTTTTGCCTTCCTGATTCTCTTGGAATTTTCGAATCTTTCCTGTTCCGACTCTGTCAATGCAGCCGACTGTTCAATAATCCCCGTACTTGAAATGCTCCAATCCCGAGCAAAATTCTTGACACCGGCGCTCTCCGGCGATGCACTCTGTTCTCCAACCCTTCCGGCTGTCACTAACATTCTTGCCCCTGCCGGGCCTTGTTGTGGCTGAAACTCTTCCACCACATCTAGTTGATCGTCCAACCATCCCGTAGCCTCTGTTGATTCCTCATAATCGAACCAGTTGACGGCTAAGTCCCCTGGATCTTGGTTACTGTAAAACTGGAGCTTGGCAAGGTCCTCCTCCACAGCCATTAAATCATCCGTTCCTTGTCCCAAACTGCCCCCTTGGATCACACGCAGCTCCCCCTCTGTTGGTAGTTCCATATCTGGCCTGTCCTGGCCTATTGACAAAATGTAGTTACTTGGACTATAAGCATTCCCAACACCACTACCAGATTCCGCAGACTCTGGCTCAACAACCCCCTTCTCCTTTGGAGTCTTCTCTCTCCTGTTCTCGATAGTCACCACCGTTGGCTTGGGTTGGGTTATGGAGATGTCCATCATGCACAAATCGGTGCAATCGGGAAGGAACACTTCCGGCTTAGACAGGTGGGAAGGAGTGATATAGATGCTAGGATCGTAAGGCACGACCCCAGCTTGGATGAAGTTGACTCTTTTGGGTGGTGGAGTTTGGTTATGTGTGGGGAGAGGGTTTGTAGTAACGTTGGGTTTCTCGGGAGGCAAAATCACCCCGTTATCGATGAGATCTTGAATCTCATGACGTAATCGGAAGCACAGATCGGTGTCATGACCGTGCTGTTGGTGAAATGCACAATATTTGGCTGGGTTTTGGGCAGCGGGGAGTCTTTCTGGTAAGGGTCGCGGCTCTAGGGGCTTCAGCTGCCCTTTTCTGATTAAGACCCCCAAAGCTTTGGACAGGGGCATATAAAGCGGAGCGAAGGTTCTGGTGTTTTTGGGTGGGTATTTGACTGTTTGTGGGTTGCTTCCGGCTGCCATAGTTCTTGAGGGAGGGTTGGTGGTGACCATACTTACTTCGGAGGTCCTAGTAGTTGTAGCGCCACTCGGGCCTGCATTAGTGTTACGATTGAAAGTTCTGAGGGGTTGCTCCCGGTCATTATCAATCAAGCCTTGCTTTAAGGCATCCTCAATCTACACCCCCATTTCATGTAGATCAGAAAAGGTGGGGAAGGGGAGTACAATCATCTTTTGCATCAACTTCAGCTAAAGATTGCGCACAATCATCCGAATCTGGTCTTTGTCCGTGGTCCTTAAGGTCATCATCGAAGCCTTGGCCCGCCATCTGGTTACGAATTCTGAGAAGCTCTCCTTGGGTTCTTGCCTCGTTGTCTCGAGATCCCGGGTCGTAATCTCGATTTTTGTATTGTATGAGTACTGCAAGATGAAGGCCTCAGCCATCTCGTCCCAACTTCTCTTGACGTCATCCTCCAATTTGGCATACCATATGGCCGCTACACCCGACAGGGTCCGCCCAAATAGAGACAGTTTCTGCAGTCTAGTGAGGCCAATTGGCCTTAGGATGTTTGAAAACAATCTCAGGTGCACCATGGGGTCGCCGAACCCATCAAATCGATCAATGTGCGGCATTTTGAATCTGTCAGGCAGCATCACGGCTGCGTCGGTATACCCATCTTCGATGTCAGGGATGGTCTTGACTCCCTGGGACTTCTTAAACATATTTTCCAACTTGCTTAATTTTAAGGCTGTGGGGTCCACTTCGTACTCAAAAGGAGAGTCCGGTATATTGACAGGCGTGGGTGCCTTGGATAGTTGTGGTGGAATAGGGGGCGGAGCTGGCCCCGCTGGAAGGTCTGTATACTCTTGGACATTCTAGGCGTTCGGTGTTTCTTCGGGTATCGGAACCCTTAGTGGGGAAGGGACTTGCTGTGAAGCAAATGCTCCGGTTTGCTACTGTAACCTCACGATTAACTCTGCTTGTTCATTCATAACCGTGGCCTGCTGTTTGGCGAACTCTGCTTGTCGGACAGCATCCTGCTGCATCACTTTCATGCTTTTTTGGAGTTGGCGCACCATCTCCTCCAAACTAGCCATGCTGTTCTGTTCTGACTGAATTATCGGTATATGTTCCCTCTCTGTGGGTGAAACAGAACCCTGATCCCTACTGTACACAGGTGGGGTAGATAAAGTCCTCTATACTGACTGTTGAACTGATGCCCTCTGCCTAACTGTCTTTCGTCTAGTAACCGGGGGTAGAGAGTGGTACACTGGTTGTCCGTCTACCAGATCCTCAGATCGATGGAGCCGACGACCTCTAATCTAGAGTGCTTGGGGAATATCTACCGGGTTGGAAGTAATGGTGCTAAACTACCTAGCAAAAAGATAAATAAAGCAATAAATAACCAAACAATCGGACAGCATAACGGCGTAAAATAAACACATACAACGCGCAGTTGGGTATTCATAATGCACAGTTGGTAAGCCGAACACACTGTTCCTCGATACTGGTCATTGTTCTCAAATCACTGTTCCCAAAACTGAACTTGATATCCGCAGATAACTGATTTCTCAACAACACTGATACTGGTGCCCTCGGGCCTGATACTCAAACTTGCAAACTGATATGTACGTTCCTGTAGAGATACACTCTAAAAGCACAGCAAGTAAAGAGAGCCAAAACACCCCTATGTTGGGGTAGGGTTTCCCTGTCCTATTTTGTCAGGAGCTAGGGTTCCACTATGCACGCAGCAGTTTTCAAACAACCTATCATCGGGTAAGCAACCTGTCCTAGCTTGGAATGGTCACTATGGATTTCGATATGCACTAGGTCGAATGGTCGAAAAGGGTGCCCCCGTAAAACTGGGGTTTGTGTTCCCATACTGTCAGAGCCCATAACCGGTCACCCTTATGGTCATGCCTTGACAAGACAAGCCTCTGGCAAACCGTTCAGGAATGGCAGATGGCAAACACGGTGTCCTAGGCGCACCAATGCACATGCAATGCAAAGAGACACATAAATGAGATCAAAACAGGATATCATGAGTTCGAGTCAAGCTCTCTAAATTCCCCAGCAGAGTCGCCATAAACTGTAGACGACGCGCCCGCGAGGGACCCTCGCTACAGTTCGGACTCGATTTGTGTCACGGTTCTTAGTCTGAACCAAAGAGTCCAAATCCGGCAAATCGTTTTGAGAAACAGATTTTTGAAAAGAAGTGCCAAACATGGACTGCTTTGCCAGATACAGAGTCGCCACCTAAATATTTTTTATTTTGGGGAATTTAGGAAACCCTGACTCGGTGCCAAAGGCCACGTGTCCATCATCACCAAAGTTGCCTCGGCTCGGGAACTTGGGTACGATTGGGGAAGGTCAGCTATGAGCACCCCCTCTCGCCCGATCCGAAGATCGGCCTCTACTGACCATGATATCTGATTTTGAAAACGTTATGTGTTCTTATCCCGATTATTAACCTAGAATTACTAGGTTATGCTCACAGCACAAAAGTATAAACTAGATTGCCTAATTTGGGAATGAGCATTGCATATCCGTTTGTTTTGGAAAAATGTTTTGGAATTTGCTACTCGCAAGTAGGCTAAAACACGGATTCCAATGAGCCATTCCAACTCAGACAATCTGACCTTCACCCACAGGCATTCAAACAGTTATAACACATAAGCAGCTAGCCTCATGGTAATCATGCTATCATGGCAACACTCACACGCATGCAAGGATGCTAAAGCATAAATGCTTACCGAGTACTCCGAGCCAAAACAAAAACTAGTTAATAATCATATGCATGATCCTAGTTCATGTTAAGATGGCTAATGCAACACATACAAGATGTAACTAGGATAGGCTCGGCTAATCTACAATGACATGTTGAAATGCTACAACTAACACATATTCAATTTTGGAATTGAAATACAAATGTAGTTAGAATGATGCGCCGAGCCCGGTGCATGCAAGACAAATGTATGAATGCACGCATGCATAGCATAAGGTATGCTAATTTAAATATGCCCTAGTCTACCATCATGAGCGGGTAAATAAAAGGGAAGAAAGACATGGGGTTGGAAGACATACACACACTCACGCACACTTATTACACAATTGCCCTCACTCGGAGGGTCCCAAATAAATATTACAGTCCGAATAAATAATACTAAATTAATTATTACAAAATTTCTAATCTAATTAACAAGTTAAATGCAAAGAGAAGATGACCGCAGCCTCCGCCTCGGGATATGCGAATGATGCATGCTCGGTCCATTTTGCCCGAAAACCCATACCATGCCACTGCTGCCTCTGTTAATGCTGCCCTGCTCCTCTGAAAATTGCCAAAGTCTCAGGGTATCTTCAATGAGCACTGCATAACACCACCGGCTAAGTGAAATGACCACCGGACATGGGAAACTTCCATCGTCTGCTTTTTAGTCTATCGGCCACCAATCTACGGCCGATCGGCATTCTACAGTGCCGGTCGGCAAAAACATCCTGCAGAAGTTGGTTTTTGACAGCAGCAGAGGATAGGTAGTGTATGGCATAGAGTTTCAAGCACATGTTAGCATGGTCATGTTCCCTATCATGTATTGAACTCAGGGGAGCATGGTCCTTGATCCTTGGGCCATCAATCGCGCATGATAGCCTGAGGGACCAAACTTGCCATTCAATGTAAAATGCATGCAACACACAAATGAGGACCAAGACCCTATCATGTCAAAGTCAAGGGGCCTCGGTGACCGAGGGTTGAGATGTGTTTCATCACTTGTAGTATGAACACCTCTCGCCCTCACACTAGGTTTGACACCCCAAACCAAGCAATGCAATGCATGTTGTGCAAACATGGCTCAAAAATGCAACAAGAAGCTAAGATGCAAAACATGTCAAATGTGATGCAATGCAAACCATCATGCAAACAACATGGTAATGCCACTAGCATGCAACACTACAAGCAATACTACAATGCACACTAGATAGGCAAGTATGTAAAGAGGTGGGCATGCAACAATGCTCAAACCATAAGGATACCACAACATGCAATGCCATAAGCATACTACAAGATACAAATATATGATCCATGGACTTACACTAAAATGGAGGACCCTCAGCCACACCCCAAAACAGTGGCCAAAAGTGATGGAATGATGGGCAAATACTCATGCAAACTTGCATACCAAAGAGCATAAGGCTAAGGCCTAAAAGAAGCCTTCTACCACAACTATCATAACCACACATGGTATGAATGAAACAACCAAAAAAAAAACAAAGTTTTAATACATTAAAACACGCCCCAAAACCCTCATGAATGGCAACCCAAGTGACTTAAACATACAAGCATGCACAATGCCCATTTCAAGGCACAAAACTACAACACCTCAAGGCATAAAAAGATGATAAATGCTGTTATACAAGCATGATATAGGGACTAAAATAGCATGAGAAGTGACTCCAAACAATTTAAACAACCTAACCAAAGCATGCTAATGACTTATTCGCTCAAGGCCAAAATTCTAGAATGCAAAGGAGCTATGTAAAACACGACTAACATGACAAAAACAGTGGCCAACAGACCTAAAACATGACAAATCATGACCAAAAGCTTCAATAAGCTAAGCCAAATCATGAAGATATACTAGGTTAAACACATGGCACATTTCTAGGCAAGATAAGGAATTACAAAGCAAGTACAAGATGCATGCTAAGGGCTACAAATCCAACCAAAGACAGAGATATAACATGACTAATAGGCACCCAAAAAACTCTAAGATGGGACCAAAAACAACCAAGCATGCATGTTGCCCTTTTAAGCCAAAACAAAGGTAAAAGAAGGACAAAAGGGAGAGGGGCGTCCCTCCCCTACAAAAGACTTCAAAATCACTCCATCACCACTAAAAATCCACTGGATTTCAGTAGTGAGAAGACCAACACAACAAAGTAAACAAAGCTTAAAGAAAAGGGCACCAAAATAGGCCAAAAGAGGCCTAAGGGGAAGAGTTCGACCCCCAATGCCAAAACACCCTTAATGAAAGATGTTAAGCACGAAAATACAAGACTTTTTCATGTTATACACAAAGCTTAAATCAGGATGCAAGACAGGTAGAAAACTAGTGCAAGTTTGGAAAAACTAGTGCAAGTTTGGGAAAACTAAAGCAAATGTCTCACCCTTGAAGAAACCTTGAAGAACAGATGATCCAGCCGCTCTCTACTGATCAAAATCAGTCCAAAACCTCAACAAACAACCCTAATGCCTCTCAATCTCGGAGCAAGGTGTAATGGTGTGTGTGTTAGTGCATAAGTAATGTCAAAATGCACTTTTAGGCTTCCAAACACACCCTAAGGATGAGAGAGAGAGAGATATATAGAGAGAGGATGATATATCAGATATATAGATATATAAGCTCTGGTTTTTATGTTCAAAAAACTCTAACCTCAACAATGGAAAAAGAGAGGTGCTTAAATAGGCAAAGGGCAATGACTTAAGCTTCTCAAGGAAGCTAAATGAAAGGGGCAAAGGGGGGAAGGAGGTCAAGGCTTCTTGTGGAAGCTAAGACAGCTGGCCAAGCTTCTTGAGGAAGCTTTGACCAAAGGGTCAAGCTTCCTCAAGAAGCTTTGACCAAAAGGGGACAAAAGGGGCAAAACAGCCACTTCATGCACGGGGAGGAGTGTTGGTGCATTCCAGCTGGCACAGCTGGCATGCACCAAGTCTGAAGGGTGCAAAAGGGTCACACCGGCCAGCAAAAAAAGTCACCGGCCAGAGAAAAGTGTCGGTCGGCAAAATATAATGCCGACCGGCCATTGGTTTGAAGAAACCATTGCCGGTGGCACCAATAAACGGCTGGTGGTGTGAGGGGACAGCCGGTGGGGTGTGGGAATGGCCAACAAGCCATTCCTTACCTCTCAAGGCAAAAACACAAGTGTTTGGTGCAAAACCAGACACCGAAAAATTGAGTCGAGAGATCCTGAGGCGAGGCGCGCAGCCGAGACCTCCGGGAACTCGGGACGAACACAAACACGGATGATCACCGAGTGTTCCAACGGTGACGTCCAAGTCTTGAGGACGGTCAAAAATGGGGTGTCTACAATATCATGATAGTAGAGGCCGATCTTTGATCGGGCGAGCGGGGGTGCTCATGTCATAACCTTCCCCACTTGTACCCAAGTTCCCAAGCCGAGGCAACTTTGATGATGACGGACACGTGGCCTTTGGCACGAGTCAGGGTTTCCTAAATTTCCTAAAAACAAAATATTTAGGTGGCGACTCTGTAATCTGGCAAAGCAGTCCATGTTTGGCGCTTCTATTCAAAATCAATTTTCCAAAACGATTTACCGGATTTGGACTCTTTGGTGTTTATCAGTCTCACATTACACTTTGTGAGATTAGATTCAGAACCGTGACAAGAGTCCGAACTGTAGTAAGACCAAATTCGTGCCCTCTCCAAGAGGGGGGGCGCGCGATGGAAATCGGGTCTACAGTTTCTGGCGACTCTGATGGGGATTTAGAGAACTTGACACGAAACTCATGATATGTTGTTTTATCTACACTTATGTGTTTCTTTGCATTTCATTTGCATTGGTGCGCTTAAGTTACAGTGTTTGTCGTCTGTTATTCCTGAACGGTTTGCCGGAGGCTTGGTTGGAAAAGCGTGCCATAAGGCTGACCAGTTACGGGCTCTGCCACGATGGTAACACAAACCTTGGTTTTTCCGAGGCACCCTTTTTGACCAATCGACCTTGTTGCATATCGGAGGCCATAGAGACCATTCCAAACTAGGACAAGTTGCTTGCCCGAATGTAGGTTGTTTAAAACCGCATGCGTGCGTAGTGACACCCTAGCTCCTGACAAAATAGGACAGGGAAACTCTACCCCACCATAGGGGTGTTTTGGCTCTCACTTACTTGCTACATGCTGTTAGGGTATGTCTCTACAGGAATGCATGTATCAGTTTGCAAGTCTGGGTATCAGTCTGAGGACATCAGTATTTTGGAGTATCAGATTTGAGGCAGTGATTTGGGGGGCAGAGATCAGTGTTTCAGAACAGTTTGTTCAGCTTATGATATCAACTGTGTGTTGTCTTTATCTAAGCCGAAATGCTGTCTGTTTTTCTGATTGTTGTTTCCTTATTTTGCTTTATTTTCCTTTTTGCAAGGGTAATATTGCATCATTGCTTCCAACAAGGCAGATACCCCCCAAGCACTCTGGACCCAGATTGAGAGAATTGATCGATCTAAGGATCTAGTTGACGGACAACCAGTGTTTGCTGCATTACCCCCAGTTACGAAACGGAGGTCATCCCGTCACAGATTATCAGTACAGCAGTTACCAGATCAGCGGTCATTATCTACCTCACCTGTGCGCGGTTGGATATCTGCTTCTACCTCAGAGAGGGAACATACACCTGTTCAGTTAGATCCGCACTTTACAGTCGGTATGGAGGACATGATGCGTCAACTCCAAGAGACCATGCAGGCCATGTAGCAGGATGCTGCTCGTCAGGCAGAGGTTATCGCTTGTCAGGCAGAGGTTGTAGCTCAACAGGCAGAACTGATTGCCAAGCTTCAACAACAGCAGCAACCACAACAAGCCGGAGCATCTGCTTCGCATCCACCCCCACCACCACCTAGGGTTCTAACACCCGGGGAAACAGTAAATGTCTAGGAAAATACCGACGTTCCAACAGGGCCTGTCCCACCGCCAATCCCACTTTAGATGTCTTAAGCACTGGCTAATCCAATGGACACGCCGTTCGAATTTGAGGTTGATCCAACCACGCTGAAAGTGAGTAAGCTTGAAAACCTGTTCAAGCGAGCTTAGGGAGTTAACTCGATCCCGGATATAGAAGATGGATACACTGATTCGGCGGTGACATTGCCGGACAGGTTCAAAATGCCGCCCATAGATCGCTTTGATGGCTCGGGCGATCCTATGGTCCATTTGAGGCTGTTTTTTGATATTCTACGCCTGATGGGCTTGACAAGACTCCAGAAACTATCACTCTTCGGTCGGACCCTGTCGGGTATTGCAACCATCTGGTACGCCAAACTGGAGGATTTAGTGAAACGGAGCTGGAAGGAGATGGCCGAGGCCTTCATCGCCCAATATGCTTACAAAACTCAAATTGAGGTCACAACCTGTGATCTTGAAGCAACCAGGCAAGAGCCGAGAGAGGGCTTTTCTGACTTTGTCACTCGATGGAGGGCCAAGGCCTCCATGATGACAACTCGGCCACCCAAAAAGGATCAGATAAGGATGGTTTTGCGCAACCTACAACCCAAACTGATGTAGAAAATGATCGTCTTACCCTTCTCCACCTTTGCAGACTTGCACGAGATAGGGGTACAGATTGAAGATGCTATGAAGCAAGGTCTGATCGACCAGGAAAAGGAAAAGCCCAAGAGGGCGTTTACACGCGGCTCGAATGCAGCTATAAGTAGTAGTGCAGCTGCAAGAACTTTTGACGTTGACATGGTCACCAACACTCCAAAAATAGTCGCCCCATTTGCTGGTACATCCAACCTAAACCCCAAACTTCGAATTATTCACCCCGAGGCAAGAGGGTTTTTACCCCACTTTATATGCCTTTGTCTAAAGCTCTAGGGGTCCTACTCAAGAAAGGACATCTCAAACTGTTAGAACAACGGCCTCTACCCGATCCGCTCCCTCCAAAGCATGACCCGACTAAACATTGTGCCTTCCATCAACAGCGAGGTCACGACATCGACTTCTCCTTTAGACTACATCATGAGATTCAAGATCTCATTGACAACAAGGTGATCGCACCTCCCGACAAGCCAAATGTCACTACTAACCCACTCCCACCACATAACCAAGCTCCACCACCCAAGCAAGTCAACCTGATCCAAACCACGACCATCCCGTATGACCCTAGCATATACATCACACCCTCCCACCTACATAAGCCTGAGGTGTTCATCCCAAATAGCATGGATTTGTGCATGATAAGCACCTCCCTAACCCAGCCCAAGCCAGTGGTGGTGACTGTCAAAGACAAAGTTGGGGTGACCTTGGAGGAGAATGGGAATGTTGGTTCAAAACCTAACGGATCTAGGAGCTTTACTGAGGAAGCATACAACCTGTGCGGTTATATTGTGCCAACAGATCAGGCTAAGCCGAGGGTAGAGTTGCCAACTGGGGCAGAGATCGATGTGGTCCGGGAGGACGGACCGAGTCAGGGGCTAGATGACTTAGCAGAGTTGGAGGAGGACATTGCCAATCTACAGCTCTTTAACGAGCAGGATCCCTGGGATGTGAGCATCAATTGGTTTGACCTGAACGGATCGACAGACAATGCGGGGTGGCTCAGTGACGAGCCAGATGTTGTTGAGGAGCATCAATCAAAACAGGGACCGTCAGAAACTAGAACATCTGTAGTGGCCGGAATGGCCGAGAATTAGGAGGAATCGCCGGAGAGCACTGGTGCGAAGAATTTTGCTCGGGACTTGGGCAGTTTGTGCACAGTAGACACAGAACAGGAGGACGCGCTACGGCGGTTCGAACAAGAGAAAATTGAGAATGGTGACAGGGCTAGAAAAGCCAAGGCTCTTGAGGGGGCAGGATGTTCTGTGAGCATGGAAACAACTACAACAAAGCCGGACAGTTGTCTGTCGATTGCTGAGGACATGTGGTGGGAAGACGACGATTTGCGTCTAGCCTATACCGATGAAGACTGGGGACAGAATCTCCCAAATGACACCTGGTATATTGAGGAGGTCGACCATATGACCCGGAGTGGGCGGTATTTCAAGCCCCCACACCTAGACCAGCTAGAGGCATCCGGGAAAGACAAAGAAGCAGAAAAGCAAAAGGACAAGCTGTTAAAGGAGGAAGCTGTACTGAAGCAGCTAAAGAAAATTCAAGCAGACATCTCCATCTGGGGACTGCTTATGGCCTCGAGGGTGCATAGACAGGTCGTCCTTTCAGCCATAGACAGGGCCAAGCTTTCGATTGATACAACGCCCGAACAGTTGGTAGGACTGGTGTTCCCGGGTAGCGCTTCACCGACTCTGACCTTCACTGACAAAGAACTACCACCTGAGGGCTCCAATCATAACAAGTTGTTGTATATCTCTATGGAGTGTAGAGAAAAATGGATACTGGTGGTCTTGGTTGATACGGGATCTGCAATCAATGTATGTCCGTCGCGAACGGCGTATGCTATCTGGTTGAAGCCTGCAGATTTCACATCAATAGCCCAGGTGATACGGGCATACGACAACACCAGTCAGGAGGTGATGGGGACGGTACAGCTTAAAACTCAGGTTGGCCCGGGGTAGCAGGACATTGAGTTTCATGTTTTGGATGTTCCAGTTATCTTCAATCTACTCCTTGGGCGGCCATGGTTGCACTAGGTGAGAGCCGTCTCTTCCACTTTACACCAGATGCTGAAGTACCCCCACGGAAAGGGGGTGGCAACTATTTTTGGGAACTCTTCAATACATCCGCTGCCAGAGGTTTCTACACCAGTTATGGAAATTGAGCATGGCGTGGAGGATGTCTTCCTGTCTGGGTTCACCTTGGCTGAGGCTCAGGTAGTACAAGATCTGCTAGCAGTTGATGAGGGGTTGTATGTCAGTGCACAATCTATTTACCTCATGAACAAGCTTCAACATGTGCCCGGGATGGGACTGGGAAGAAGTGGCCGGAAAGGCGTCACTGAATTGGCCAGAGTGCCACACAATCCCCATACCTTTGGTCTAGGTTACACGTCTACCAAAGAGGACTGGGTGAGAAAAGAAAAGGAGATGGCTGGAAGAGCCAGGGCTAAACAAGCCGGGAAGCACTATGAGTTAGTGCATAGACCAATCCAAGGGACCCTGAACGGACGCTTTGTCTGGGAGAGGGAAGATTTCCCGTTCTACGGCTTTCCAGAGCCATGGCTGAATTCAGAAAGGCGGCGCTTGCCGGGTTTTGAGATTTTCTTTGACTTACAGTTACCAGGGGATGAAGTTGCTGAAGAGCTGACTGACACAACAATTGTGGCTGAGCAGTGCAGTGAGGATGAGTCCGATGGCACAGAACTTGAAATGGGGGTAGCACTGGCTTGTCTCCACTCAGATCCTTAGATCTTACTAGAGTGCTCGGGGGATGATTTCTCAGTTTCTATGATTAGAGGTAACTCGGCTGTGGGCCCTTCTTCCGGCATTCTGGATGCATCCATCGGGCCCTCTCTCGTCTGGCAATACGAGGAAGGCTTTTTATCTAACAGTTCTGGGTCAGGTAGTGAACCGGAATCTGATTCCACACAGTCTGTGGAGTCGGAATCAGATTCCAGTTCTTCTGAGTCAAAGTCCAGTATTCCTAGGGGAGATAACCTAGATGTCGTTGTGTTGTCCAGGTCATCTTTTTCATTTTCTTTTGAGTCGGTTGTAACTGAAGAATCAGACGACCTGGAAGTTGCTAATGAGAATGGCACTACTGTGGCTTCTGAGTATTTTTCTGTGCCTTTAGTTTATTGCATTAATCAGGACTTTCAAAATTTTGATGAAAACGATGAGGAAGAAATTCCTCCAGTTTTAAATCATTTAATTGATTGAGTGCAGGAGAGGTTTCTAAAGCCTTTGGTTGATGAAATCACCTCAATTAATGTTGGTACTGAAAAGGACCCGCGGCTGGTCCAAATCGGGTCCACGTTGTCTTCGAAGGAACGCAAGTGCTTAGTCGCTTTATTAAAAGATTTCAAAGATGTTTTCGCATGGTCCTATGAAGACATGCCTAGAATCGATCCTGAGATTGTACAGCACTGGATCCCTTTTGACCCAGAGGCCTGGCCTGTTAAACAAAAGCTCCGAAGGATCCGCCCGAAGTGGGCTTTGAAAGTCAAAGAAGAGGTCACCAAGCAGATTAATGTAGGGTTCCTGTTAGTATCTGAATACCCTACTTGGTTGGCCAATATAGTTCCGGTGCCAAAGAAAGATGTCAAAATTCGGGTATGTGTGGACTTCAGAGATCTGAACAAAGCCAGTCTGAATGACGACTTTCCTCTGATGCATATCGACGAATTGGTGGACTTCACTGCGGGGCATGTGCTGCTCTCATTTATGGATGAGTTTTCAGGCTACAACCAGATTTTGATGGCACCCGAAGACAGGGAAAAGACTGTTTTCACCACCCCATGGGGGACCTACTGCTATAGGGTGATACCGTTTGGGTTGAAGAATGATGGGGCTACGTATCAACGGGTGCAACCACGATCTTGCATGATATGATCCACAAAGAGGTTGAGGTGTACGTGGACGACATGATTGTCAAGTCAAAGGAAAGAGAGGACCACTACACCGCCTTGAAGAAATTTTTCCAACAGATTAGAGAGTATCGGTTGCGGCTGAACCCTCAGAAATGTATGTTTGGTGTTACAGCTGGGAAAATGCTGGGGTTCTTGATCACACAAAGGGGTATCGAGGTCGACCCTTCCAAGATTAAGGCCATCTTACAAATGCCACTACCAAGGACTGAAAAGGAGGTGCGAGGCTTTCTGAGTAAAGTGCAATTCATAAGACGGTTTATTGCAAAATTAACCTTGACTTGTGAACCACTATTTGGTCTCCTGAAGAAAGGAAAGAAATTCCAATGGGACGACTGATGCCAAGTTGCTTTTGAGCAGATCAAGCAGTATCTACAGAACCCACCCGTGTTGTCACTGCCGGAGCCGGGGAAACCATTGATATTGTATCTGTCAGTAACCGAAACGACAATGGGTTGTATGCTTGCACAGGAGTCTAAGGACAAAGTGGAGAAGGCTATCTATTACCTGAGCAAGAAGATGCTGGAATTTGAGATCCGTTACACTCCGCTTGAGAAGGCTTGTCTGGCCTTGGTATGGGCTACCAGGAAGTTGAGGCACTACCTGTTAGCTCACTCCGTAATACTGGTTTCAAGATTAGATCCCATCAAATATCTCTTTGAGAAACAAGCACTTACGGGTAGGCTAGCCCGTTGGTTGCTTCCTCTCTCCGAATTCGATTTGAAGTATATGACGCCCAAGTCTGCGAAAGGGAGAGCGGTAGCGGAGTTTTTAGCCAATCACCCAGTGAAGGGAGATGAAGCAGTAGAGTATATGTTCCCAGATGAGGCTATTCTGCCTGTTGAAGAAGAAACTTGGACTATGTACTTTGACGGAGCGTCAAACCAGTACGGGAATGGGATAGGGGTGTTGCTGATAACACCCGACAATTCCCGCATACCCTTAGCCTTCGAGCTCCAGTTCAAAGTATCAAATAATGAAGCAGAATACGAGGCATGTATCGCTGGCTTGGAAGCTGCCCTGGAACTAGGGGCAAAGCGGTTGGACGTCATCGGACACTCGAACCTGGTTGTATCTCAAGCAAAAGGAGATTGGAAAGTTAAAGAAGAAAGAATGAAAATCTATCACCAGACCTTGGACGTTCTGATTTCTCGGTTTGAAAAGTTGAAATTCGCCCATCTGTTAAGAGAGAACAATCGGTTCGTTGATTCTTTAGCAACTCTATCTTCCATGATAGATATCCCTTTCAGAGTTCGGGTGCGTCCGATAATTATCGAATAGAAATTTGTGTCGGCCTACGAGCTGATTGCCACCATAAATGAAGTACAAGATCAAAACTGTAATAACCCGACCCTCATATCTGTTTCTGGGATATTTTCGGTCCTTTATTATGTGCACTTAATTACTTACTGTGAAATTTCATGTGAAATGAGGTGTCGTTAGGCAAAACGTACGAATATTGATTCATATCTGTTTAATAAGGAAGTATCTGTCACAATTAAATGTTAGGATCAGAAATTGAGAGCCTTAGAGGCTTAATAGTCCAAAATTGATTTTACATTTGAGATCAGCATAATTTTTAGGTAATAATAAGCATTTCTGTGAAATTTCAATTTGGGGTGATTAAACAATTGATTTTTGTCCTAATCACATTTTATATATAACTATGTACCAAGACTCTTTAAACACTTTGACTTAGAAGCTTCATTGCAAATATCTCCTGAGAGGAAAGATTAGAGTAGAGAAGGGTTTAAGAAGTAGGGGAAGAAGATCATCAAGAAGGTTGGGAATTTGAGAGACCTAAGCTCAAGGTATGTAGATTTCACCTTAATTAACTCCTCTCTTGTATTGGGCTAGGAATTTCTTGGGTATTCATGTAAGTTAAGGTTTGTGTTGTGGTGTGTGTGTGTGTGTCACTTATAGAGTTGAATAAGTATTTCATCAAGTAGTAGTTGTGTTAATTTGAGCCATAAAAGGGAATTTACATACTATTCTTGATTCTACATGCTTGAATCCAATTATGTGTGAGTTGAATATGTGTGTGTATTTAGATCTTGAGAGAAATGGATTGTGAAGGTGAGTGAAAGTGATGAAGATCAAATCCACAATCAATTGTTATATGTTTGTATCCCTTATCTACATGATTTTTTAACCATGTTTTAGCACTTAAAGAATCTATTTTGGACCTTCTTGATGCTCACCAAAAATGGGATTTTGTATGATTTTAGACTGTCAAACAGGGGCCAGGCCGCACGTGCGGAGGTCATGGCCGCATGTGCGGAAAAGAGGAAGAAAATTGGGTTTTGCATACTATTTTTGGCCGCTCGAACGGAGAAGGGGCACAGCACGTGCGGAGGGGATGGCCGCACGTACGGCCTAGGTCAGGAAAATTTGCCTACTCCGTTTTACGTGCTTGTCCCTCTGATATTTTTAAAATATTTTTCTGATGATTTTAGGATAGTTGTAAATTCATTCGAAGCGTAATAACTCAGGAAGTAATTTGACAAGAAAAAAGGAAACTAATTTGTGAACTTTGTATGTGTGTAGGGCACACTCCGGGAGGAAGTAGCATTCTGCCACAACACTGTGAGTAATAGTGCAATGAATATTGTAACACGTCCGTGAGGGACCCCGCTACAGTTCGGACTCGATTTTGTGTCACGGTTCTTAATTTGAACCAAAGAGTCCAAATCCGGCAAATTGTTTTGAGAAACAGATTTTTGAAAAAAAATGCCAAACATGGACTGCTTTGCCAGATACAGAGTCGCCACCTAAATATTTTTTTATGGAGGAATTTAGGAAACCCTGACTCAGTGCCAAAGGCCACATGTCCGTCATCACCAAAGTTGCCTCGGCTCGGGAGCTAAGGTACGATTGGGGAAGGTCAGCTATGAGCACCCCCTCTCGCCCGATCCGAAGATCGGCCTCTACTAACCGTGATATCCGTTTTTGAAAACGTTATGTGTTCTTATTCCGGTTATTAGCCTAGAATTACTATGTCATGCGCACGGCAAACACGTATAGACTAGATTGCCTAATTTGGAAATAAGCATTGCATATCCGTTTGTTTTGGAAAATACTTTGGAATTTGCTACTCGCTAGCAAGCTAAAATACGGATCTCAACGAGTTATTCCAACTCAAACAATCCAACCTTCACCCACAGGCAATCAATCAGTAATATCACGTAAGCATTTAGCCGCATGGCAAGCATACTGTCATGTTAACATCCACACGCATGCGGCATGCTAAAGCATAAAAATACTTACATCGTACTCCGTGCCAAAACAATAAACTAGTTAGCAAACATGCATGACCCTAGTCCATGTTAAGTGGCTAATGCATCACATACAAAATGCAATTAGGATAGGCTCGGCTAATCCTAAAATGGCATGTGAAATGCAATCATTTGACGCGCGTATTCAAGTTAGATTTGAAATACTAATGCAGTTATCATGATGCGTCGAGCCCGGTGCATGCAAGACAAATGTATAGATGCACGCATGCGTTTGTATAAGGTATGCTAATTTAAACATGCCCTAATCTACCATCATAAGCAGGTAAATAAAAGGGAAGAAAGATGTGGGGTTTGGAAGACATGCACACACACGCACCCACACTTATTACAAATTTGCCCACGCTCGGAGGGACCGAAAGAATAATACAAATTAACTAACTCGCAAGCTAATTGATTATTACAAACCAGCTAAATTAATTAAGCGGATTAATTAATCTAAGAGAAACAATAAACAACAACCTCAAGGAGAAGGCTTGAATGCGCGTGTGCTCGGGTCCTGCTCGGAAGTGCACTGTCATGCATAGACTGCCTCTGTTTTCCCTACTCTGCCCCTCTGAAGACTGCCAAAGTCTCAGAATCGCTTCCCTAGACATTGGGAGACACCACCGACTGAGTAGAATTGCCACCGGCAGTAGGATGTGGTCATCGGCTGTTGATGAAGCTATCGGCCACCAATTGATTGCCGGTCGGCACTCTGTGCAGTCGATCGGCAAGAAGTTCCTGCAGAACCTGTTTGACAGCAGCAAAGGACAGAGCCTTGCATGGCAATGCAATTCAAGCAATGTATGCCCTAACCACACCCCTTATCATGTGTATGACTCAAAGGGACATGATCCTCGATTCTCGGACCATCAATTGCGCATTTCAATGCGTGATGGCCCAAAGAATCAAGTGTGCACTTTGATTTCAAATGTAATGCACACAAACAAACAAAGGCCCACTCCCTATCACTTGATCAAGGGACAAGGCATGTAAACTAGCATGCAATATGATCATGAGAGCAAGCATGCCAGCATGAACATGGGCAATGCACAAACATGCAACAACATGTTAAGTGGCTAAAGGAGAGAATACATGCCAAATGTATTACAACTTAAGCATACAACAACATATCATGCAACTCAAGCACTGCAACAAAATGCAATTACACATGGCATGCAACACAAGGTGAAATGGAGCGAATATGTGATGATATGCAAGGCATGCATGCAATAACATGAGAGGATGGTCTTACACTAATTTGGACAGCCCTATGCTAGGCCCAAAACCAGTGGCCAACATGCTCAAGAACGAAGGCAAAATGACATGCAAACATGCATGCACACAAGGACCAACACTTAAGCATTAAAGAGCAATTCTTGAGTACACTCAAGAGGGTGCAAACATGGAAAAATGACATGCATTAAGCTCTGAAAATCATGCGAGAACATGGTGCTAAACCAAGTAAACAAGATAGGCTAAACATTAGCATGCAAATGGTCTAAGTACTTGAAGCAAGTCGAGGGGACTTAAACCATGGCTAAGCCAACCATGCCTCACAAGGCCAAGAGGGCTTAAAACAGTTCCAAGGCAGACCTAGACCATGCAAAGGGGACCCCTAGATGGCATCTAAGTGGCTCAAATTCAAAAGCATGCACAATGGCTAAAACATGGAGCATACAACACAAGCTTTCAAAACATCAAAGAGGCGTCCGAGGCAAGCATACAAACATGTCAAAGGGATTGAAATAACATGGAAAATGATCCCAACCCACTAAATCAAAGCAAGTAATGCATGCAACACACTCATACACTTAAGGCCAACAAACCAAAAATGCAAAGGGGCTATATGATGCATGCCATATTCGACCAAAATGGCTAAGGATAGACCTCAAAAATAGCAAAATAAACAAGAAAGCTTCACAAAGCTAAGCCTAAATCATGCTAGAACAACGGTTTACAACCTAAGGCATGTTAAGGCAACAAAATGGCATTACAAGGCATGTATGCTAAGCAAGCATGGTGTACCAAAACCAACTAAAAACAGAGGCATATTATGACATAATAAGCACAAAAAACAGCTAAGGCATGGTCAACATGAACCTAAACATGGTGCTCCCTCAAGAGGCCAAAAATGGTCCTTTTCAAGGACAACAAGGAGAGGGGGTGGCCCTCTCCTTCCTAGGACCTCAAGGCACCATCCCCACCTCTGAAATCCCTCAAGATTTCAATGGTGAGGAGGCCCAAACTCAATGGTCCCGGAGCTCACCCAAAATGGCACAAAATGGAGCCTTAGAAGGCTTAAGAGGGGTCAAACAATCCCAAAGCTTGAAGCAACCTTAAACAACTATTTAGAGGGCCTAAAAAAAGAACTTTTTTATGTTATACACTAAACACAAAAACAGCTGTAAGGTAGGAAAAAATACAATGCAAGAAAGGGGTAAAAAGGAGCAAGTTTCTCACCCTTGAAGACCCTCTTCAACAATGGAGCTCCAGCAGCTTCTTTAGGTTGAAACCAGCTCCAAAACTCCAAGAACACTCCTTTAGCCCTCAATAACCACGAAAAGGTGTAGTAATGTGTGTTTGTGTACAATACTATGAACAAACACACCTAGAACACTCAAGAAAGAGAGGTATAGAGATAGAATATATATATAAATTCCTAACCCTAATATCAGAGCCCCCTAACTATGTTTTCTCTAACCCTAAATCCAAGAGAGGAGACTCTCTCTTATAGAACTCTCTCTTGTAAAGCTTGTCAAATAAGCTTGTCAAGAGAGAAATCCCTCCATACACGTGTATGGAGGAGAACAGAGTGGGTGCCAGTTATCACAGCTGGCACAAAATATCTACCAAAAGTAGATGAACAGTGATCGGCCATTCAAAATTGCCATTTTGGCAAAATAAATGGCCGACCGGCAACAAAGAGTGCCGATCGGCAATATACATTGTCGATGGCACAAAATCACTGGCCGGTGGCCTCAAGCCATGGCCGGTGATGTGTGGGGATGCCTCACAAGGCATTCACTGCCCCTCCAAGGCAAAACACAAGTGTTTGGTGCGAAACCAGACAAAACACGGTCGAGTCGAGAGATCCTCAGGCAAGGCGCGCAACCGAGACCTCCGGGAACTTAAGACAAACACAAACAAGGGTAATCACCAAGTGTTCCAATGGTGACGTCCAAGTCTTGAGGACGGTCAAAAATGGGGTGTCTACAAATATACATTCATTTACCGTTAACGCTTATCGCTATTAACGTTCTGTTTCCGTAAGTTACTACATTATATGTATATTGGTTGGGAATTGATGTGAATGTAAACATCGAAAGAATTTGTGTATACATGGATCTTTCTGGGCCAATGGTCGTTCTGTTATTTCTAGGCCGATGGCCGTTCTGTTATTTCCGGGCTGATGGCCGTTCTGTTATTTTTGGGCCAATGGTCGTTCGGTTATTTCTGGGCCGATGGTCGTTCTGTTATATCCGGGCCTAAGGCCGTTCTGAAAGTAAGACAGCATTGGACTAACCTTATGAACTCTGCAGTTACATACACATGGTTATGTATTATGATTTAAATTGCACATGGGACTGTATAAGTACTATTATTTACTGAGCTTCGCTCACTCCGCATCTTGTCTGTTTCTGTAGGTAATCAACCCGGGAGCCAGTCTTAACTCCTGAGGCTCGTCTATCTTTTGTCAACTTCAGTATGTCCAGGCACTTAGGTGGAGCCGTCCCATTTTTGTGAACTTTTGTCAAGTTTTGGCTTGTATTCTAATAGCCTGTTTAAGGTTGAGATGTCAATAATGTTTTGCTATACACCCAATCTCGGGGCTGGATCTGTATATATGTATGTATATAATCGATACTCCGATGCATGTTTCTGTATTCTCTTTTCCTGTTATGATGTTTGTGATCCTAGCATAGTAGTGATAGCTCAATGGATATGATTTTATGTTATTCTATAATCTTCAATGCTTCCGTTTAGGCCCCATATGTTATGTATATCAGGTTAAGTGTCCGATTCCGGATAGGTCATGCCCAAACTTTTAGGAGCGAGTTTGGGGCGTGACAAAAACCCCTAGTATTACGACATTTGGAACTTCTTGGAAAAGGAGGCTTATCCACCAAGGGCAAATGCCAAAGATAAGAGGGCAATTCGAAGAATGAATGTTCAGTTCATAATCTGCGGGGGTAAATTGTGCAAACGGGGTCATCTTGGGATGCATAAACTGTGCATTGATGCTGAAGAATCTAAACGCCTGATGGAGGCCATCCATGGAGGAGAGTGCGGAGCGCACATGAGCGGGGTGATGCTAGCCCGGAATATTCTCAGACAGGGTTATTACTGGTTAACCATGGAGGAGGATTGTATTGGTTTTGTTCGGCAATGCCACAAATGCCAGATCCATGTGATGAATATTTCGCCGTCGAAGTTATACAACATGACTTCACCGTGGCCATTTTTAGTCTGGGGGATTGATGTTATTGGGGCAGTTACTCCAAAGGGGTGGAACGGGCATGAGTACATTCTGGTGGCGATAGACTACTTTACAAAGTGGGTTGAGGCCCAATCTTATGCAGTGCTGAAGGTGTCACACATTACTAAGTTCATCAGGAACAACATTGTCTGCCGGTATGAGGTCCCGAATGAGATTATTTCGGATAATGGTTCCCACTTCAAGAAGGAGGTGATAGACTTGTTAGAGAAGTACAACGTGACTTTTCATAAGTCATTAACATATAGGCCGCAAACCAACGGAGCAGTTGAGGCTGCCAACAAGAACATCAAGCACATTCTGCAGAAGATGGTGGAAACCTATAGGGACGGCCAAGCTGCCATTTGCTCTTTGGGGATACCGGACATCAATTCGAACTTCTACTGGAGCAACTCCATATTCCTTGGTTTATGGGATGGAGGCTGTTCTGCCTATCGAAGTTGAGGTTCCCTCATTGTGAGTAATGGCTGAGTGCCAGATAGCTGAGGGAGATTGGCAGCAGAGCAAGTTCGAAGAGCTCATGTTGTTCGACGAGAGAAGACTGAAAGCACTGTACCACATTCAAGGTTATCAACGCAGGATTGCCAGGGCTTTCAACAAGAAAGTTAAGTCCCGGAATCTGAAAGAAGGGGATCTAGTGCTCAAAGACAACCGAGCTCCCATCCACGACCCTAGGGGCAAGTTCAGACCCAATTGGACTGAACCTTACATCATCAAGTCAATCTGGTCAGGTGGAGCTTTCATTCTGATGGATTTAGATGGCCTTGAGTTTTCCCAACCAATCAACATGGACAAGTTGAATAAATACTATCCCTGAGTGGCTCGCTAGACCGAAAACCCGAAAGGGCGACCTAGGCAAAAGTTAGAGCACAAAAAATTTGAAATAAAAAAAAAATGAGCTCGCAAGGTTGAAAACCCTAAAGAGCGGCCTTGGCAAAAGTTAGAGCGCAAAAGGAGAGTGTTAATACACGAGTGAACCCGAACCGAACTACGTAAGGCTTGATTCCCTGTCTTTGGGATACGTAGGCAACTTCATTCTGAAGTCCAGCCATAAATACTTCCAAATCAACTGTGTCCATATGATTTGTCTTGGCCATCTTCATCTATTTTGCATCCAAGAGTTCGGTTGTGATCTCCAGTGCAGTGTTGTTCAGACAAGGGACAACTTTCCAGTTGATTAGATCCGGGGTTGTACATGTTAGTGATAGATCTCAGGCATGTCCAATTGTGATCCATATCGAAAATGGTTTTGAGAAGTTTTAATAAAAGTTGATTTTGCTCAAATTAATCTTTTTACAACTTAGACCATTTTTGGACCAAAACAGAAAATTTTCAATACCCACAACTTTCAATTCTATTGATTTCAATACAAAGTTCTATGGCTCTTGATACAAATCGAAGTTGCTTTTTTATTACATTCAAAAAGAAAACTTGAAAGTACAGATTAAAGCAATAAACTAGGGGCATAGTTAAGTCAAGTGTTCCTGCCCCCCCCTCTCAGAGCTTGTGGAAGCCTCAGATGCTAAAGTAGGCCCAGTTTGTGTCTCCTCTTTAAACCAAGCAATGCACTCGCCAGAAAGGGCATAACTGAAAGTGGGAGCGGGGCTAGGAGTTCTCTCATCCTCCATGCGGTGGCAGACCGAGCTAAATGTGAGCCTTTGATTGGATATGAAGTCGGGTATTCCACTCCCTCTTCTAGGAAAGTCTGGTCGTGGCGAAACTGACGCCGGAACCGAAATGGAAAGTAAAAGACGCAGTGCGTCAGGCCAATCAGTTGAATGCCAAGCTGCCGGGACATGCTGTAGCCCATCTCCGGTAGATCAAGCCAGGGACAACGCCAAACGATGTCAACAGCATATCCAGTGCACATCCATTCACACCACCATCCCTCATTTGGGGCATCAACTAGCCGATGGCGAAAGAAATAGCCGCGTGCTGAATATGCTGGGCAAGAGTCCACTACTTTCAATTTGTCCATGAGCCATATCTAGGGAGGGATGAAAAACAAGAGAGATTAAAGAATAGAGAGGTGTACGTAGAGAGGAAAAATTGAGGAAAGGGTTTCGAGAGGAAAATAGAGCCTGAGGGCCGAGTGATGTGAGAAACACATGTGAGAAGGGTGGGAAACATTACCTGTAAGAGTAGTGGACTTCCTACGAACCTGGTTGTCTCCCGGCGATGGAAAGCATCCAAGCCCATCAAGGTTCCGGCTAATGTCATGCCGATGTAGCTCTTATCCTCTTTCAAGCCTTGGGCGACCTCAATCAAGCGAATACTAGACCCTCCAAGGCCAGGGGCAAGTAGAAAATGAGATAGCATGCACAAATAGAGGGCTTGTCGGCAAAAACTTTGCCAAAGATAATCGCTGCGGTTACCGGCGTCAGAAAAGCGATGAATCAGGCTGGGAATGTCCAACCCCCCGTTGCAAATCAAAGACCGAGCATCGTACAAAGTAAGCCCGCACGTCTGTCCTAAAGCTTGAATGTGGCCGAAACGGAATTGAGGCAAGATTTCCTCGACGTATCACGATTCCATCAAAGCTTGGAATTCTTCAAAAGTGGGGCACATCTCTTGACCCCCAAAGCTAAAAACATGAGTTACTAGATTCCAACACCTAGCTGCGACATGGAGGAACGGACAACACAGCGGGGTGCGACTCAGCATGAATAGTGCATTTATTCCGAAACCTCAGAAATTCAAATTTTTCGAGCCATCCAAAGTCGCAAGAAACCCCGAAGCTGGAGTTTTTGTAGAAGATAAGGCAGTGAGTGGAAGATAGGTGGCAGCATTCTAGGGGTCCCTGACACTAGTAGCCGACCGGCCATTGTTTGTGGCCGATCGGCCAATTTCTGTAGCCGACTGGCCAGGGCTAGTGGCTGATAGCCATTTATGGTGGCCGGCGGCCGCCTCTTCTTTTGCTCCTTGGGCCATCCATGTATTGGAAATGCCAATAACCTGCATTTTGTTCCACTCTTGGTGCACTTTCTTCCGTCTCTCTTTAAGAATTTTGTCAAATTGCTTATCGAGTTGTTGTATTGCTTATCAAGTTGTTGTTTTGCTTATCGAGTTGTTTTTGTTTTGGTCGTTCAATTGTTATTTTGTTGTTTTGTTCATTGAGTTTTGTTACTCTTTTCATTATGTGTCAGTCGGTTTACTACCTGATTAAGCAATTGCCAATACAACATTCAATTTTCATCAAAATCCCATTTTTGTGAAAAATGGTGTTGTGCGATGTTATGCGATGCTCAGAATATACAATGCAACACTTTTTGAACAAAAAGTCTGTTTTCATTTCCAATCATGGTCACCATTTTGCAATACAAGTTTTTAAAGAAAAGTAAAAACTACCTAAGGCTATACAATGTGTTAATACTGCCAGCAAAAAGAAAACTAAGCAAAAAGAAAAAGAACTGAAAAGAAGCATCTGAATCAACCTCGGCCACCTCAAGATTGAGAGGACGTCCTCGCCCTCTTCCTAGGCATGGCCTTAGAGCTGTCACCATCAGTGTCGCCGTCTGCCTCTGAGCCGAAGTCGAATCCAGAACCATCTCCACCCCCCTCCTTGGAGCCGCCTCCAGCATCGTCACCACCCTGAGACGACACTGACTGTGGGCTCGCCGGCTCCTCGTCCTCGTCAGACTCATCATCATCTGGGACAGGCCCCCGTGAACTGCTCTCGGTATGAGTGCGCCTATCCCTACCTCGGCTGTGTATCGACATCCCTCATCTCTTTCTCCTTGCTGTTGGAAGAGGCGCTGAAGGTCCTGCTACAACTCCTGCTGGGGTGCTCGATGGGGCTGGCATCTGGAAAGGAATCTAGAAAGGACAATGTATCAGATACAGTATATGATTGCAGTGTATCAGATGCAGTATATGATCGCAGTATATGAGTGCTGTGAGCAGTATATGATTGCAGTATATGAAGGCCGTGAGCAGTATATGGGATACAGTGTATTGGTGCCGTGAGCAGTATGTGAAGGCGGTGTATCAAATGCAGTATTAATAATGTAATGCATCAGATTAGTATGGAGCAGATTATAGAGGATTTTGGAACAGAGGTTGAAAGAACTTACTGGGATCTTGTAAATACTGAGCAGATCCATGCTCGTCTGTACCATCTCCATCAAAGAAGCTGACAGCTCGAGAGCCTGCCCAGTGTACTCTATGGGTGCCTGTAAATGTGTTGAGATGATTAGTAATTCGCAATGCGTAAACTGAAATGAATTGAATATGCGGAATGTAATGTATGGTACATACCGGGGTTGGGCCTCGCACTCCAACAAGCTCGTGGCCAGCTGGGACAAGAGCGATGGGAATCTGATAAGTCTCTCCACTGCGTCCTTGGCAGGTCACGGTAGTGGGCAGCTCTGGCCATTCTGCTCTCCGCCTCACCTAGGAGCCTCTCCTATCACGGGCCTAAGTCGCCCTGGATCCACCCACTCTCTCTACTGCGGCTGCAGGTCTGTCTCTCTCAACTCTACGAGTGCCGGTCAGAGGCAGCATGAGATATGTCTGGATAAAGACAATGTAGTCGCCATCAAGCCTGAAGAGGTCGACATCCCAACCTATCGTGAAATCAATCATCTCCTGTGGGGTGTACCTCTCTGTAATCCTCATGTGCATGGGAGGTGGCATCAGAACCACTGGCTCGGGAAAACCGAGGCTTTGTCATAGGAAGCGCTCCCCCAAGAACCACGCTCGACAGATCGGGCCCTCAAGCAAAACCCGAAATCGGGATGTCTCCCGAGCACCGGCAAACTGATCCCTGAGCCCGGCAAGCATCTCTACCCACGGCTGCCAGGTGATCTGCAAATAACGAATGTACTGGTTATTAGCTGCCGTCAGAGATACAATATGAAGTAAAGCTAAAATGACTGTAAGGTTTGAAATACCTCTGCTGCGGCTACAGTATCGAAATATCGACGGAAGAATGAGAAAGACTCTCGGCGCCTCCGCTGGCATCTCACGTCATATCTGTGCGAATATGGGACCATGGGAGGTGTCTCTACCTCTGGCTCTGGGGCAAGCCTCGGGAAGAAGGCATATACCCATAGCTGTGGAATGTAAAAGGGTAACAGTGAGTGTATGTCGAACAAATGCAGATAAAGCAGGAATCAGATGATATGCAGTGCATTATGCAGTGTGAGCAATGTACAGATGATGTAAAGCAATAGACAGTGTGTGCAATGTGCAAAGTACGGAGTACAGGTAATGAAAAATAGAAATGCAAAGTAGAAGGGAAGATCATACCTCCCATGCCCTCCCGTATCCTCCCAGCAGGTGCCCGCTCCGGCGAGAAGAGGAGCTCATGTATCCATATAATGTGGCGAGGCCGGCGCTGCCCCAGTCATAGTAACGAACCTAGGAAAGGTCCACCAAGGCACTCAGGAGGTAAAGCCCGACGGTGTTCGCCCGGTCGGCGAAGAGAGTAGTGCCAAATAAGAACATAAGGAACCCCCGGGCGTAGTACTCGGTCTCCTCGCGGGTTGTTGGTGTCTCCACTCTGAAGTAGTCCGCGAACCATGAATACCGTACCATGCCTGGTCGAGAGAGAGGTGGGTGAGTCCCCAACAAGTAAATCTGAGCAGCATCCCACTCGCCCATGTCTGTATCATAAGGGATCGGATGACCCCCTACCCCTATGCCGGTGAGCATAGAGAAGTCAAAGGGAGTCATCGTCATCTCCCCTGCTGTAGAGAAATGGAAGGAGTCGGTGGTATCCCACCACCTCTCTACTAAAGCGCCTAGGAGGGGCCGGCTGGTAGTGAGACGAGACAGTCCCATGCAGAATGCACCGAAACCAGCCTCATCGACAATGTGACGGACGGCATCGGGCAACTCCATGTACCAGTCCCGTTCGGCAATGGTCCCGTAGCCTCGAAAAGCGTGTGAATCTCCTTGTAAGCAGGATAAACAGATGCAAGGCGGTGTCAGACTTTGATACAGTGTGTGAAGGTGTTCAGAATAAACAGAGAATACAGTGTGCAAGTGTGATTGGTTTGAATGGGTGAACAGCAATATGAATGCGATCTACATTGCGAAAAGTAAAAAGGAAGTGTATACCTCAGAGGCACCGTGGGATAAGTGTGACTCCGGCTCGCATAGCAGGAGGTCCTCCGGTGCACTTCACGCGAATCTCCTGAAATGATGGATGCCGTTAGGAGGCAACACGTGTACCTCAGGGTCATACGTCACCGGATCGAACGGTCGAATGCCTGGCAGCAAAGGCTCAAACTCGGGATCCATCTCCATCCCCGGAGGAGCTCCGCCATGTGGGATGTCATCCGCCATCTTGAGAGGGATGAGAAGATGGTCGGAAATGTAAAAAATGGGCGGGAATGCCGAAAGTCAACAAAAAGTCAACTCCGATGAGGGAAAAATGGAAGAAAATGTCAAGGCTCGAAAGAGGGCACGAAAATCAAGGGTGACTCGGGGGAAACAAACCCCAAATAGTGGAAATCAAGAAAGAGACACCGAAAACACTTTTTGATTGGTTCAAAATGTTCAAAACTAAGAGGGTTTTGCGATTCAGACGTTTATGGAATGTTTGGAAACGCGTAGAAAGCGTGGATTGGAAGGGGGAAATGGTCTTGAATGAGAGGAAAAGTGTTTTTTGGCCTTAAGGAAGTGAAGAAATAGGGTTTAAAACCCTATACTTAAAGACCCGAGGTGAAATGCCAAGTTTGCCCCGAATCTGCCATTGATGGCCAACCGGCCAAATAGTTGGCCGACCGGACAAATTGTTAGCCAATGACCCTGTTTTGTGGCCGATGGGTGGCCGAGGGCTTCCTTTTGTGGCCGATGGACCTCCAAGGCTCTTGTTTGGGGTTGTGTTTTTTATTTGTGCCCTCATCTCTCAAGAAAGTTCAAGAAAATATACTATTAAGCTCAAGCGGTCTTCGTGGAAGCTCCGAACTGTATTTCTAGTGCGTGGCACTCAATACGAACAAAGTGTATCCTTTTTCGTATCCTTTTGTATACCGCAAGATTGATGAATCGCTTTTGAATATGTTGCGTTAGCGCATTTTGTTATATATGCAAGGCTTGCGTGGTTATGCACCTTTTCACTCTTGTATTGAATATGCACTTCTTGTTTGCATAGAATATGCATGCTGCATTATGTTGCATTGTACATGTTCTTTCAACTCGCATAGAAGTTGTCCATACCTGCTGCATAGAATGTGAATTGTAAACTGCATAGAACATGCATTTGTCTCTCTCGCATGGAACATGCATTTCTCACCTTGTATAGCATATACATCTCGATGTTGCATGGAGCATACATTCGCCACATCTGCATAAAGTGTGCACTTCTTACACTTGCATAGAATATGCACTTCTCGCATTCGCATGGAACATGCATTTGGTGTCTAGCATAGAGCATGCTGATTGATCTTGCATAGAACATGCATTGTATTACATTGTACCTGTTAAGTTTCTTTCTTATGCAGGCACGATATTGTATATATGGTTCATTCGGAGAAGCTCCGGTTAATATTTGATTATGTCTTGATAAGAAATTGCTCATGTTCATCTTTGTGTAT
This sequence comes from Camellia sinensis, assembly GCF_055761805.1. NCBI lineage: Eukaryota > Viridiplantae > Streptophyta > Magnoliopsida > Ericales > Theaceae > Camellia > Camellia sinensis. The sequence continues at coordinate 140,633,599 of NC_138962.1, forward strand.
CTATCGCACGTGTTCATCTTTGTGTATCTATTGCACATGTTCAGCTTTGTGTATCTATCGCACGTGTTCAACTTTGTGTATCTATCGCACGTGTTCAGCTTTGTGTATCTATCGCACGTGTTCAGCTTTGTGTATCTATCGCACGTGTTCATCTTTGTGTATCTATCGCACCTGTTCATCTTTGTGTATCTATCGCACATGTTCATCTTTGTGTATCTATCGCACATGTTCATCTTTGTGTGTCTATCGCACATGTTTATTTTTGTGTATCTATCGCACATGTTCATCTTTGTGTATCTATCACACATGTTCACCTTTGTGTATCTATCGTACATGTTCACCTTTGTGTATCTATCGCACATGTTCATTTTTGTGTATCTATCGCACATGTTCATCTTTGTGTATCTATCACACATTGTAGACCGCCCGAACTCGCTCCGCGCACCCCCTTTTCGAAAAGGGCTCGAATGGTGTTCTAGCTACTACAGTTCGGACTCCTGTCGCGGTTCTGAATCTAATCTCACAAAGTGCAATGTAAGACTGATAAATCACCAAAGAGTCCAAATCTGGCAAATCGTTTTGAAAAATTGATTTTGAACAAAAAAGCACCAAACATGGATTGCTTTGCCAAATTTCAAAGTCGCCATCTAAATATTTTGTTTTTAAGAAATTTAAGAAACCCTGACTCGTGCCTAAGGCTACGTGTCTGTCATCACCAAAGTTACCTCAGCTCGGGAACTTGGGTACGAGAGGGGAAGGTCCTGAAATGAGCACTCCCGCTTGGCCGATTAAAGATCGGTCTCTACTAACATGATATGTTGTTTTTGTAAACACATGTGTTCTTATTCCGGTTTATTAGCTAACCTTACTATGTGATGCGCACAACATACAAGTATAGACTCAATCGCAAGAATTGGAACAAAACATCTCATGTTTGTTTTTCGAAAATGGTTTGAAAGTGCTACTCGCAAGTAGGCTAAGACGTGGATTTGCCACCCTCAAGTGGGCTTAGAAAACAACATGATTTTGCCACTCCACAAAGTGGGCTTAAAACGCATATTTTGATGAATTGTTCCAATTCAAGTAATGAAGCCTTCATCCACAAGCATTCATGCAGTTATAGCAGTTAAGCAAATAGCCTCATGGTAAGCATGCTATTATGGCAGTCACTTACACACATACAAGGATGCTAAAGCGTAAACACTCACAGTGTACTCCGAGCCAAAACAGAAGCTAGTTAGAAATCATGCATGATCCTAACTATACAAGATGCCTAACGCAATGCATGCAAAAATGCAACTAAAATAGGCTCGACTATCTAAGATGGCATATGAATGCTACACTTGATACATGTATTCAAATAGGAATTGAAATACAATGCAGTTTGAATGATGCGCCGAGCTCGGTGCATGCAATACGAATGAATGATGCACGCATGCAAGTCATAAGGTATGCTAAATAAAATATGCCCTAAACTAACCATCGAAAGCAGTTAAGTAAAAGGGAGAAAGAAATGGGGGTTGGAAGACATGCACACACACACGCACCCTTATTACAACATTTGCCCTCTCGATGGAGGGTCCGAATAATAAGCTAACTAGCTATGCTAATTAAACTAATTATTACAAACCAAAACTAATTAACTATTCCTAGTTAACTAATTATAACAAAACAAATCGATTAATTAAGCACATTAACTAATTAAGTACAAAACCGACGAATTAGCTAACTAAGTAAAGCAGCTAAAGTAGTTAAAAGAGGTCCTCGGGGCGAGGGATGCATGCATGCTCAATCACCTCGCTCGGAAATCCATTGCTATGTCCAGAATTGCCTCTGTTTGCATTTGATTTGATCTCTGAAAAGTGTACTAACTTCCAGATTGCTTCTGCTCCAACATGGGGACCTCCTGGTGGGCTGCCGACCCGAAAAAGGGGCTGTAGACCAGAAAAACTGGTTGTAGACCAGAAAAAGTAGTCGGTCGACCACCCCTACTGGTCGGCCGACCAGTTAATTTGCCAAACTCCAATTTTGCTGCAACAGAGAACAACAAGGGGCATAGCAGTGTATTTGCAAGATATGTGTGCACAATTACCCTCCCTATCATTTCTCAAGCTCAAGGGAGTGCGGTACTCGACTCTCGAGCCACCAACCGAGCATCGCAGTGCATGATGGCCGAGAAGCCAAGTTTGCACAAGTCAATGTCAATGAATGCACAAATAACACATAAGGGCCTCCACCTCTATCATGCTTGATCAAGAGGGTCGGCGACCAAGAAATGCTACACGTTTCATCACTTTGAGTATGAAACATGCGATATTCCTCGTGTTTGGATTAACGTCCAATCCAAACACATGCAACGCAAACAAGATGATCAACCTTCAATGCTAAAGTGACATGCGCAAGACTCTATCATGTAAGCAATGCATACGTGGCATGTTTAAAAGCTAAGGCATCAAAGCTAATGAAACATATTACACATGAGGCATGCACTATCAATCTCAAATGGTCAAACCAACCCCGGACAGAGGTCGAACATGCCAAAATAGTGGCTGAAATATGTTAAGATCAAAGCATACAACACAAGGAGAACATGCTCATTTGATGGCTCATTAACAATGCACAAAGACACAACTCTCAAAAGCTCTCAAGGAATGAAAGAAGTGAGAACATAACACACGTACATGCTCTGAAATAACATGTTAAATGATGCCCAAACATGCAACCATCACAAATATAGCATAGTAGGGTGCTCAAAACTCAAGACTAACTAAAGCACTTACACCATAGCCATATCAAGCAAGCCCCAAAGGGCCATATCAACCAGTCCCAAGGCAGGTCAAAACATTGCCAAAACATGCATAGAGTAGAGCTAACACATGTTAGAATGAGAGGCATAAAGCATGACGCATGCAAGGCCAATGAGTGAAATTACACTACACATACCAAAACCAAGCATGAGGTGACTTCACCAACAAAAATCAGAGTTGTAACATGGTAAAATAACACCAAAAACATGCTAAGATGGTAGCCCCAAAAGCTGAGGCAAGCATGCATACATATTGGCTCATAAGTGAAGCATAAGGCTCAACCCTCAAGCACAACAAAGGGATGATAAATGCGAGAATATGGTAGAGGTATATGGTCTGAAATAACATGCCAAATGATGCCATGCCATGTAAAAAGCTCAAATATGACATGCTAGAGGTCTTAAAGCTTAAGGCTAGCAAAGCCAAATGCACTATAGCTACTCAAAGCCAAGCATGCATGACCAGGACCACTCAAATTAGACCTAAAGTATGTTAAATCAAAGCCAAAAATGTACTGGAGTAAAGCATACACATGCTAGATCAATAGGTCAAAACTCCAAACAAGCTAGGCTAGTGAACAAGTTTGCACTACAAGTGCATAAACCATGCAAGAGGTGACTTTGTCGACCAAAATCAGAGCTAAGGCATGCCAAAATATGAGTAAAAGCCTGCTGGAATGGAGCTAAAAACATGCTAAAATGGTGGTCCAAAGTATAGAGCATGTTAGGCTAACTAAGAGGATTGCACTACAAGTACATGAAGCATGTAAGAAACAACCAAACCAACCCAAAAAAAAGTTATAACATGGAAAATAATGACTAAAAACATGATTTAACTAAGAAAATTCAAGGCACAAAGACATGCTACTTTGCAAGGCTACAAGTAGGATTACACTACAAGTGCAATAAGCATGCAAGAGGTGACCAAGACAGCCAAAAATAGAGTTATGGCAGGTCTGAAAAGTCACAAAAATGAGCCTAAACAAAGCCACAAAGAAGTAGAAACACATGCTCTTTTGATGGGCCACCAACATATGTAAACTAGAGAAGAGGAAGGGGGGACCACCCCCACCTATTTGGGACCTCAAAACCACCTTTCTACCACTGAAATTCCTCTGAGTTTCAGTGGTAAGAAGGCCAAAAAGAGATGGTCCCAATAGTTTTAAAAGATAGCAAGAAGTTAAGCAAATAAGGCACAAGAGAGTGAGAGACACCCCTAACTCAAACAAGGCCTCAAACAACCTTTTAAAACACTTTAAAACAAAGGTTTTTGTAGTTGAAGGTTAAGCCAAAAAAAGCATGCAAAGGTGGCTAAGTATGCAATCAAAACAAAGCTTTAAAAGGGGAAATAGGACTCACCATTGAAGAACAACAAGAACAGCCACTTCTGAGGCAAAACCAAGCCAAAATCACTCAAATGCAACCTCCAAGAACCTCAGCCCAAGAGTCAAGATGTTTCACTAGGTGTTTAGTGCAAAAGTGTGAACAAAACTCACTTTAAGGCACAAAATAGCACAAATATATATATATATAGAGAGAGAGAGAGAGAGAGGGAGAAATCAAGAGAGAGAGAGACAGATATGTTTAGCCCTAATCCAAATTTCTGAACCTTGAACAAGAGGGAGGAAGCTTATATAGAATTCATGCCTCAAACTTATTAGACAAGCTAGAGGCTTGGTGCAATCCCTCCATACACGTATATGGAGGATGCTTTCTGTGCCCAACAGCTGGCACAACTGGCAAGGAAAATATCTGCAGAAAGTGCAGAAAGGCCGCCAGCCAGTTAAAGTGGTCGACCGACCACTCCCCCTAGTCGACCGACCACCAAAAGTGGTCTATAAGGAATAAAACTAGTCGACAAGGGAGGAAGAGAGTCTACAGAGAGAGTAGAAGGTAGTGGCAGGCTGCCGACCACCTTAGGTTGTCCACAGACCACCCACCCTAGCTGACCGACCACTAAAAGTGGCTGGCAGGGAAGAAAAGTGGTCTACAGGGGGGGAAACTGGTCTACACCCCTGTTCTACCCTCCAGGCAAAGGGTAACAAGATTGGTTCAAAAACAAACTAAAAGGGAAGAAAGACAAGAGTCCGCCGGACAAGGCACTCAGCCAGAAGCCCCGAAAACTAGTCTACGGGCCACTACAAGTGGCCTACAAGAGGGAAAGGTAGCCTATGGCTACAAAAAGTGGCCTACAGGCCTTTGTTTTCCTCTAGGCAAAGGCAGCAAGGCATGGTCCAAAAATCAAGCCAAGAGAAGAAAGTTAAGAGGTCCCGAGACAAGGCGCTCAGCCGAAGGCTCCGGAAACTCAAAACATGCACAATCACCGAGTGCACAGACGATGACGTCTGAGTCTTAAAGTCGGTCAAAAATGGGGTGTCTACACACATGTTCATCTTTGTGTATCTATGGCACGTGTTCATCGTTGTGTATCTATCGCACGTGTTCATCTTTGTGTATCTATCACACCTGTTCATCTTTGTGTATCTATCACACATGTTCATCTTTGTGTATCTATCGCACGTGTTCATCTTTGTGTATCTATCGCACATGTTCATCTTTGTGTATCTATCACACGTGCTCATCTTTGTGTATCTATCGCACCTGTTCATTTTTGTGCATCTATCGCACCTGTTCACCTTTGTGTATCTATCGCACCTGTTCATCTTTGTGTATCTATCGCACCTGTTCATCTTTGTGCATCTATCGCACATGTTCACTCTGTGTATCTATCGCATTTAACTCCGTGTACCTTAGGCAATATTGTTCTTTCTCCTTGCACGCGCGATGGGTTAGACCTTCTATGATTAAGAGCATTTGGAACGTGTTCCAATGCTTATACCACTCATTTTCCTTTCGCGTGCAACGCGTCAGAATCTTGTTTGAGACCTCGGGTGTTCCAGATAGTCACTTTTAGTCTTTCCTGCGTGAAGCGCAGTGAGGATTACATAATTTCTTACATCCTTTCTGCATGAACTGTAGTTCGGTTTGTAGTTCCCACGCGTAGCGTGTTTGCTTACGAGCTTGCCGTAGCATTCCTTTGCATAATTCTTGCATATAAATGCTTCATTACAGCCCTCTTTGCAAGATCAAAAGTTGTGTTCGGCATTGTGCATGCCATTTGCATTTTGCCCTAGCCTGCAGGCACATCTACTTGTTATCTTGTTTATTTGCCTAAGTCTTCGGTCTTGTCAAAAATGGGTCGTCTCTGGGCTTTGACATTCACTCCCGTCATTTCATGACTTCTGAGTTCTGTCAAAAATAGGCAACTGTAGACACCCCATTTTTGACCGTCCTCAAGACTTGGACGTCATCGTTTGAGCACTCGATGATCATCCATGTTCGTGTTCGTTTTGAGTTCCTGAGGGTCTCGGCTGAGCGCCTTGCCTTGGAGCCTCTCAACTTCTCTGTTTTGTGCTTGGTTGTGGACCAAGGGCTTGTAGCTTTGCTTCTAAGGGAAGAGGATGGCCTCTCGGCCAGCCTCACAACCCATCGGCCAGGGCTTATGTCCATTGGCCATCAGTGATGGTCGGTCGGCTACATTGATGGCCGGTCGGCCTCGTTAATGGCCGATCAGCCACTGATAATGGCTGGCGGCCTTTTTTGTGCTTTTTCAGATATTTTATGTGCCAGCTGTGCCAGCTGTTGAACACTGAAGCCATCCTCCATACACGTGTATGGAGGGATGGAAACAAGCTTTTAGCTTGTCAAGGAAGCTTTGGCTTGCATTTTCTATATAAGGGGAGGTCCCGCCCCCTTGAGAGAGGTTTAGAATTTTGAAGAGCAAACTCTTACTCTCTCTCTCTAGAATTCTCTCTCTATATATATATTATGCTTGAAAGTGTATTTTCTTCACATATTTGCACTAGAACACCTAGTCAAACACCACTACCTTGTTGCTGAGGTGCTTGAGGGTCTTATTTGGGCTGTTGAAGGTTTGTTTTTGGCTCAGAAGTTGCTGTCTTGCTATTGTTCTTCAAGGGTAAGCTTCTTCCTCTTTTAAGCATGTTTTTGTACACTAGTGTAGGCCACCTTTGAATGTTGTTTTGGCCTAGTTGTCAACTACAAAAACCTCTATTTTTAAGTGTTAAAAATGTTGGTTTGAGCCCTTGTTGGAGTTAGGGGTGTTCCACCCTCTTTTGTTACTTATTTGCTAAGTTCTTTGCCATCTTTTAAAGCCTTTAAAACAATCTTTTCTTGGCCTTTAAACCACTGAATCCCAGAGGAATTTCAGTGGTGGAAAGGTGGTTTTGAGGTCTAAAATATGAGGGGGTGGTCCCCTCTCTTCATGTCATGTTTGCATGTGTTGATGGCCTACCAAGTGAGCATGTGTTTCTCCCTTTTTGAAGCTTAGTTCAAACATGTTTTTCACTATATTTTAACATGTTTAAGCTCGTTTTTTGGCTAGTTTAGTCATTGGTTGCTTGTTTCTTGCACTTGTAGTGTAATCTTGCTTACTAGCCTAGCATGTGTGATGATTTAGCCTATCATTCTACCATAAGTTAGCTTGATTCCAGCATGCTTTTGGCTCTGATTTAGCATGCTTGAGGATTGTTTTGAGTGGTCTTGGTCCTTTGAGGCTTGCCTTGTATGGCCATGGTATAGTTGGCTTTGCTAGCTTTGTGTTTTGGAGCCCCTAGCATGCTTTGTTTGAGTTATTTGTATGATATGGCATCATTTAGAATGTAATTTCAGAGTTAATATCACTATCATACTCTCACATATTCCACTCGTTCAATGCTTTTGAAAACTATGCTTTGTGTCTTATTTGTGAGCCAACATGCGAACATGCTTTTCTTGCTTTTTGTGCCTAAGTTTCAACATGATTAGGCCACTGTTTTGGCATGATGTAGCTCTGTCTTGAGCTGGTTTGATCATTTGAGCATTGCATTGCATGTCTCTAGTATTGTGTCCTTCACTAGTTTCATTGTATTTGGCCCTTAGCATGTTATACATGAAGTGTTTACATGTTATTTGCATTGTTTGTGTTTGGATCGGACGTTAATCCAAACACAAGAAATGTGAGACGTTTCATACTCAAAGTGATGAAACATGTCACATTTCTTAGTCGTCGCCCCCCTTGATTGTGCATGATAGGATGGAGGCCTTTCGAGTCTTATGTACGCATTCATTGAGCTTGTACAAGCTTGGTCCTTTGGCCACCATGCATTGAAAGTGCTTGGTTGGTGGCTTGAGAACCAAGTGCCACACTCCTTTGAGCTTGAGACATGATAAGGAGGGTGGCAGTACATACATTCCCTTGCAAATACATTGCCATGCCTCTGTTTGCTCTCTGTTGCAGCAAAAGGAGGAATTCCAGAGAAGCAGTGGCCGACCGACCACATGTCCTGGCCGACCGGCCACATGTCCTAGCCGACCGGCCACCAGTACTGGCCGATGATCACCAACCATGGCCGATCGGCCATCAGTGTGTTCTTGAGATCAAACATAAACAATCTGGAGGTTGGCACAATTTTTAGAGGTTCAAAGATGTGCAAACAGAGGCATCCAGAGGCAAGGCAATGGATTTTCGAGAGGAAGCAATCGAGCATGCATACCTCCCTCGCCTGCAAGGCCATCCTTATCGCTTTACTAGCTAGTTGTAGTTAATTACATATGTTGTAATTAATTAGTTTAATCTGTGTTGTAATATTCTAATTACCTTAGTGTAGCTAGTTATTCAATTCAGTTTGTAATAATTTATTAGCTAGAATAGTTAATTAGTTAATTAGCTTAGCTTAGATTAGCGTAGCTGATTCATTCGGACCCTCCGTCGAGAGGGCACAATGTTATAATAAGGGTGCGTGTGTGTGCATGTCTTCCAATCCCACTTCTTTCTCCCTTTTACTTATCAGTTTTTTATGGTTAGTTTAGGGCATATTTCAATTAGCATACCTTATGCTTGCATGCGTGCATCATTTATTTGTCTTGCATGCACCGGGCTCGGCGCATCATACAAACTGCATCGTATTTCAATGCCTGCTTGAATACGTGTTTCACAGCATGTTATCAAGTGTTGCATTCATATGCCATTTTAGATAGCCGAGCCTATTTAGCTGCATTTTGCATGTGTTGCATCAGGCATCTTGTATAGTTAGGATCACGCATTGTTTTTTAACTAGTTTTCTGTTTTGGCTCGGAGTACACTATAAGTGTTTACGCTTTAGCATACTTGCATGAGTGTGAGTGTTGCCATGATAGCATGCTTGTCATGAGGCTATTTGCTTAAGTGCTTAACTGCTTGAATGCTTGTGGATGGAGGCTTGATTGCCTGAATTAGAGCAACTCGATGATTGTGAGTTTTAAGCCCACTTTGCCAAGTGGCAAAATCATGTTTTCAAGCCCACTTGAGGGTGGCAAATCTGCGCTTTAGCCTACTTGCGAGTAGCATTTTCAAACCATTTTCAAAAATAAACATGAGTTGTTTTGTTCCAATTCGCGTGATTGAGTCTATACTTGTATATTGTGCACATCACATAATAAGTTAAATAATAACCAGAATAAGAACACATGTGTCTATAAAATAACATATCATGATAGTAGAGGCCGATCTTTGATTGGGCGAGCAGGGGTGCTCATGTCATGACTTTCCCCACTTGTACCCAAGTTCCCGAGCCGATGCAACTTTGGTGATGACGAACACGTGGCCTTTGGCACGAGTCAGGGTTTCCTAAATTTCTCAAAAAAAAAATATTTAGGTGGCGACTATGTAATCTGACAAAGCAGTCCATGTTTGGCGCTTCTATTCAAAATCAATTTTCCAAAATGATTTGCCGGATTTGGACTCTTTGGTGTTTATCAGTCTCACATTGCACTTTGTGAGATTAGATTCAGAACCGTGACAGGAGTCCAAACTGTAGTAAGACCAAATTCGCACCCTCTCCGAGAGGGGGGCGCGCAAAGGAAGTCGGGTCTACAACAGTATTTAATTTAATTAGGATCTAGAACTTCAATTTGGTTAAAGTTTCTTTATTTCGAATTAAACGGTGAGTCGTAATGAGAACCGAAAGCCTAGGGTTTTGGATTGGTAAATATAGTTAGGGAATTAATTTAATTATTATTAGGGTTTTGGAATGATCCCTGAGTTCCCGGGGTCAATCAAGATTTGCGAGTTTTCAATTGGTGCGCGTTTTCAGCTGTACAGCTAAAATTGAAAATAAATAAGGGAATGAGGGCCTTTGTTGAAATTGTTCAAAAGTAAAGGTGTAAACAAAATTACAAAGGTCAAGGGCCTCATAGTTAAATAATTAATATTAGCGTGTAAAAAGGATTACTAAGCTATCATGGTCGATTTGGTTTTGTACGGGTTTATTCGCGATGCGTCTTCGATTCTAGGGTTAAATTTGTGAATAAATGAAGAACTAAGGGCTTTATTATAATAACTAAAAATTTAGGGACATAATAGGGTTTACAAAAGTTAGGGGTCTCACAATTTACCTGCTAGTGTATGTCATGTGAATCATCTCAAAACATGATGTGGCGCACAAAATCACGTAGGAAATGATAAGCCCGCAAATGCAAATGAGCAGAATCCGAATACATAAAATATGGATGCAAGACATGGATATGATGAAAAGGAAATATGATGCTATCAATAGATATGAAAGTATTGAAATAAAAAGGATAGAAAGAAATGGTGGTTGGAAGTTATTACAATAAGCCTTTGCAATGAAAGGAAAAGAAGATGTGGGGTTAGAAATTATTACAACAATGAAAAGAATAGTAAGAAGTAGGGTTGAAAGTTATTACAATAATGAATTGATTCAGCAAAGTAATATCTAAATCTAACAAATCATATGAAAATTAAAGGAAAGTGTAACAGTACCTGCGCTTGCCCAGTAGATCATCCGCTAGAAATTGCCTTGTTTCGCTCTGTTCTGGTTGGAAAAGTCATCTGGCCAGACAAATAAATGGTTTGGCCAGATGAAAGAGCTACTGATCGAACCCTTTATCTGGTCAGCAGTACAAAAGATCTGGAAAACCTTATTTTTGTGCAGCAAAGCCAAAACAGAACAAATAAAACATTTCCAGAGAATGCTTATCCTTTCTAATCATTCCTATCATAAAGATATTCAAGGAAGATGTAGATAGTTTTCATCTACCATACCACAACAAATGATGTTATAAGATATGTACAAAAGCTATCAAATGGACAAAAACTAATATGTGCATGAATTGAAGATAAAAGAATATCAAGCTAGGCAAATAGATGGAACCTTACATTCATTTTTTTGTGAATAAGGGTAAATGAAAACCCAAGTCCATACTATTAATAGGAGAGAGCAGATTGCCACCAGTTCTAAGGGGAAGCCTTATAAAGCTAATGAAAGCTCTATAAGGTTTCTACGAAAATAGGGAGGAAGTACAAGAAAATACATGTAACTTATCAAAAAAGTTGAAGACTCATCTTCTTTAGTCATGGAATATGGATACAAAATCCATTCCCATTTGGTTGAGAAGAACATTTTAACACTTTTTTAATGAGGAAGCTCTAATAGCTTCAAAGAAAAAGAAGAGAAAGAGAGAGATAACAAAGGATTATCCCATGGATCCTATGAAGCAACCACAAGTACTTATCAAGATTGAGTATGGATTGAATCACGTGGATCAAAACACTTGGATAATGAAAAAGAGTAAGAAAATGTATGAAAGTAAAAAGATTACACTATCTAACAATTCTATTGGGAGGGGTGGCTGAGCCATCCATATTCCAAAGCTAAAATATATGAAAGCAAAGAGAAAATATTCTATAATTTTATAAGGGGAGTGGCTCAGTCATCCATATCTCAAAGCTAAGAAGATTACATGGAAATAAGAAGAGATTACACTACAATTCCTTAGTGGGTGACCAAGCCCTCCACAATCCAAGGAAAATCACATGCTAGAGCAACAAAACTATAGAAAACGAGAGAAAGAAAATTGAAAAAGGATGAGAAAGGCTTCAATACTTACCTTTCAAAGCAATGAGGAATTTTTTATTATCAAACTTGCTTCCAAACACCTTCAAGGTCCTAGGATATGGCTTAGATACTTAGTTAGAAATCTCAAGATCAAGCTTGAATGGTGTTTTGGGTGGTGTGTGTGTGTATGAAGATTGAGTTGAGAAGATGAAGAAGCTAGGTGGTGTGATGCACAAGACTCTTGGAGTTTCTCTCTAAGCCTTAGAAATATTTCTCAACCCTTGAAACTAAAGGGGGACGGTTGTATTTATAGACTTTTCGAGACAAATATCTGAGATATTTGTGTGAAACTTGTGCAAGAATCCAGTTTTCTGGAAAATGTCTATTTCCTAGACAAACCATTCGGCTGGCACACTTTTAATCCGACCAACCATTTTTCATCCGACCAAATGTTTTATGTACGGCCAAAGGAAATACGGCCAGAATAAATTTTTTACGGCCCTATTATTTGAAGGGAAAATAGGGTTTTTCCAAAGAATTGCCCTCCTTTTCACTCATCTCTAACACTTGGATAGTTTGGCCAAAATAGGTGTAAGGTTGGGATTAAAGCTTGAATCCGACTTTTCTACAGAAAAATTCATAAGATAAAACATTCCCACTTTCATTATTAGATATTTGAAAGAAAGCGCCCAACTCTTAAGACCGTTCAAAATGAGATGTCTACAGATAGACTAAATAAAAACATATAATATAATTGATTTCTTCAATCATTCATTGTTTCTTCCTCTCTAACCCCCGCCCTACCCCAATTTGGTTTTAATTAACTCAAAGAATGATAATTGTAAGGAAAAAAAAATTAAAATCATGCCTACAAACTTATTCGAATTTTCAACCCAATTGCAAGCATGATAGATGATAATTTCCTAGATTAGGGAATAACAATGATCAATCATAGTAAGAATACAACAAAATAATAATAAATGAATAGTCTATTTTCAAAAACACATTTATTGTTTTTTTTTTTTTAGAGATAAACACGATGAAAAGAATATGCTATAATTATTAGAGCAGCTTAATATTTTGTGTGGATGGTATATACAAAGAACACTAAAAAATGAATGGTTCAAATTATCAAAATGAGACATGTGATGGGTACCATGGGCTTGGATAGCGCATCTCAAGTCGAGATATGGACGATATTTTCTTCATTTATATATACTTAATATATTTATATATATATAATATTTAGATTTTGGGTTTCTCAGATTGTTTGGTGCCTTTGCCTATTCTAGCTCAAATTTTGTCACAACCTAAACCCGTCCCTATAAGTTTAGCATCATGATCGGCCAATAATCTCAGATTACCTACGGCCTCTATAAACAAAATCATTCTTAGTATAATTTACGGGGCTTAGCGAAAGCAATTTAAGACATAAGGATAATCCACTGAGCTGTGCATATATGAAAATGTCCTCAAGACATAATTATACATCCATTCTTTACACATATACATTTATCACAATAGACCTCTAACATGACATACACATTTCAAGTATCCATAGCTTTAAAATCTAAAGCAACGCCCAGTAACAAAAACTGAAGATCATAGTAAAAAGGGGTTTTGACTTTGCTTGGCTCTGCTCGAGCCTAAGCTTGCTCCTCCTCGGAAGCTCTTCAAAAAGGCTGACATGGGGTTGACTCCAAGGCTCTCTCTCTCTATCCTTGATGTTCAATTTGCTCACCTACATATATATATATATAAACAGTGAGCTAGGGCCCAGTGAGTAATAACAAAATAAAGGAGTTAAATGAATGAAGTTCGATATCATTTCAAATACAATTCTTATTTCCATTCAATTCACAATGATCTATGTTTTCACAATATCAAAATCAGTACAATAACAATTTACGTGGCACATCCATAGAGCAACAATAACTCAATATCAATGGACCACAAGGGTCAATAGCAATGGACTACTAAGGTCTAACATCAGAGATTTCTATGTTTCAATTATTCCAATGGCCATGGTATTGTTACCCCCAAGCAAGGGTCTATAATCAATGGTCATGGTATTGTTTCCACCAGGCAAGGGTTTCTCTAAAGGATGCCACGAATACAATTTCAAAGAGAACTTCATTCATTAAAGAAAATAACATTTCAATAAACCAATCACAAAGAAATTTTGAAAATAGATATAACTTGAACATATCTTTATAAAGTTACTACTCACAGTGGGTTAGATGAATTCTATGCCTCGGACACCCACCTATACAAAGCACATAACAGCATACAATTGAAGCACCATCTTAATAAACCTTTTCATCTTAATTCAATTTTTTTTTATGTGTTCTTAACTTATTCCATGGTTAGGTCTGTTCAATTGATGTCTTAAAGTACCTAAAATGATATGAGGATGCAAGTATGCACTTGAAAGAGTTAACCAAAAATGGCTGAAAACAAGGTCTTTGCTCAAGTGCACCTTTGGTCGCTCGAGCAGTCTTCAAAGTTTTGTTTGCAAAACTACTGGGAGCTTGAAATGTACACTCGAGCGACACTTCCATCGCTCGAGCGAACTGCTAGAATTCTGGAATTTCCAGAATTGTGTTTGAACTCAAACTAGCAGTTCAAAGGTTCAAAGCTTGCATGTTGGGTACAAAAACATGGAAAAACATTGTAAGACATGAAAACATAGTCAATTTGAAATCAATTACTCAAATTCATGCTCCAAATCCCAAATTCAAACTTAAATCAAGAAGTTGAAACCATGCATGTCTTGAATTTGATTATTTTCTTTTTAACATTCAACAATATGGTATAAAAGACATGAAACCATGTAGAATCCTTTAAGGTTATGTGTTTACAACTCATGCATGTGATGAATTTGATGAAATTCAACCCCAAGGTTAAGAATTTATATGTGCATGTATATGATCATGCTCAATTCTTTCATAACTAAGATGATTCTAGTATGCTCAGTTCTTTCATAACTAAGATGATTCTAGCATATTCTTTCTAAATTCATGAAAATGGTCTCAACGCTTGGTGAATTCATCTCCTATATGGATTATTTACAAGAATTGAGTGTGATTTTCATACCTAGAGTTGAATTAAAGGTTTTCTTTCTTAATTCTTCAAGTCCTCTACAACTCCTCTACAAATCTTCTTTCTCTCTATATTGTTGAGTTCTCCCTCTCTTTCTCTCTAAAATCTTAGCTCATTTGGTGTAGAAAATGAATTCATAAGCTTGTTTAAGGCCTTATATATGAGTGGATTAGGCTAGACTAATCAAGATTGATTAAGCAATTATACTCAACTCTAATTAATTCTAATAAATTCTAATTAATTTATTCTAATCATTTTGATCCAAATCAATTTTTAGTTGCCATAAATTCTAAATATTCTAATTAGCCTATTGGGCTTGTCAATTTTGGTTTCTACAGCTGTTTAGGCTCTCAATTTTGTCTCTAAGTCGGTAATTCTAACAGGTATTCCATAAACAAACAGATATTCACACTTAAGCATATAATTAAGCAATTAAGCTCACACAAATAAATATATAAAAATAATGTACGCGTTGAGGTCATCACAGTCTCTCCCCCTTAGAAAGTTTGGTCCTCCAAACTTAAGTTACCTCTATCATAAAACAATTCTGGGTAGTGTTGTCTCATTTCCTTTTCTTTCTCCCATGTGGCTTCTTTTCCGTAATGCTCTTTCCACTTGACTTTACGATAGGAATAGTTTTGTTCCTTAATTGCTTAACTTGCCTATCAACAATCTGAATTAGTTTCTTTTCCATAATGAATAGTTTTGTTATCATCTAAGGCAATCCGATGATAATCAATCATGTGAAATGGATCTCTAAGATAGCCTCAAAGCATAGACACATGAAATACGTTGTGCATCTATTCCATTCTTGGCAGTAAGGCAATTCGGTAAGCCACGAGACCCAATCTCTTAAGGATCTGAAACGGTCCAATGTAACGAGGAGTCAATTTTCCTTTTCTACCAAATCTTGTCTGCCCTTTCATTAGTGTCACTTTAATAAATACATAATCCCCCACTTCATACTCTAATTCTCTCATTCGGTGATTTGCATAATTTTTCTAATGGCTCTGAGCAGTCTTGAGCCGTTGCTGAATAATCTTTATCTTCTCAGTTATTTGTTGCACAAATTTTGTCCCATATATAGCCTTGTCACCAACCTCAGTCCAACAAATTGGAGATCTACACTTTCTACCATATAGTGCCTCATATGGCTCCATACCGATGCTAGCGTAAAAACTATTATTATAAGCAAATTTAGCCAATGGCAAATATGTTTCCTAATTGCCTTGGAATTCTAGCACACACATACGAAGCATGTCCTCAAGAGTCTGAATAGTTCTCTATGTTTGTCCATCAGTTTACGGGTGAAAGGTTGTGCTGAACCTTAACTCTGTTCCTATTGCATTCTGTATACTATACCAAAATTTAGAAAACTGATTTAGGATCCCTATCTGATACAATAGACACTGGAATCCCATGTAAACGGATAATCTCATCAAAGTAAATAGCGGCAAGTCTATAGGTATCAAATGAGGTTTTCACTGCAAGAAAATTAGCAGACTTTGTTAATCTATCCACTATAACCCAAATAGCATTCATACCTCTTGATGTTCGAGGTAGACCGATGATGAAGTCCATGGTTATGTGCTCTCATTTCCATTCCAGAATAGGGAGGGACTGGAGCAAGCCTGCCTGTTACTAATGCTCTGTTTTCACTTGTTGACACTATAGGCATTTGGAGTTGAATTCAGCAATCTCTCTCTTCATATTGGGCCACCAATATACCAACTTCAAATCTTGATACATTTTGGTATTTCTCGAGTGCATAGTAAACATCGACTTGTGGGCTTCTTCTAGGATTCTTCTTTTTACTTCTGTGTCATTGGTAACACAAATTCTTCCTTGAAATTTCAATACTGAGTCATCAATTGTGAATCCCAATTTAGGTTTAGCTTCAAACTCATCACAAATCTTCATCATAAATTCATCATTCATTTGCCTTTGTTTGATCTCTTTGATGGACATTGCAACTATCAAACCATTTTGCTCAAAACGTACCACTTCTATTTCAAGCTTTTCAAATTCTTGTAGAAGTACTTTCTGATCTGTAAATAAGCAGGCTAAACCTCCCACATTTTTTCTGCTAAGTGCATTTGCCACGGTATTGGCCTTGCCCGGGCGATAATGAATCTGGAGATCATAGTCCTTGATCAATTCAAGCCATTGTCTCTGTCTCATAACTCCTTCTGTGTGCAAAAGTATTTCAAGCTTTTATAATCTGTGTATACCTCACATTTGGCCCCATACAAGTAATGTCACCATATTTTTAATGCAAATACCACTGCAGCAAGTTCTAGATCGTGTGTTGGGTAGTTTTTCTCAAGTAGTCTTAGCTGTTGAGAGGCATATGCAATCACTTCGCCATTCAACATTAAAACAAAACCCAGTCCTTTATAAGATATAAATTACAAATCCTTCGATACCTGAAGGTATAGTAAGGATTGGAGTTGTGGTCAATCTTGTTTTCAGTTCTTGAAAAGCTGATTCCCTCTATTCTATCCACACGAATAATTCCCTTTTTTTAGTCAATTGGGTCAATGGTACAATAATTTTTTAGAAGTATTTAACAAATCTGCGATAATAACCTGCCAATCCCATAAAACTGCAGACCTTGGTCACGTTAATCAAGGTAGACCAATCAATAATCGCCTTTATCTTATGAGGGTCAATATAAATACCATTTTTATCAATGACATGTCCTAAAAGCAATCTGATCTAACCAGAATTCACACTTTTTGAATTTCCCATACAGTTGCTTTTCTCTAAGTGTCTGGAGGGTCATTCTCAAGTGATGTTCATGGTCATTTCTACTTTTTGAATAAACCAAAATATCATTGATAAACACAACAATGAATTTATCCAAGAAAGGTTTAAAAACTCTATTCATTGAATCCATGAATGCTGCGAGTGCATTAGTGACTCTGAAAGGGATAACTAGAAATTCATAGTGCCCATACCTAGTTCGGAAAGCTATCTTTTCAATATCTTTAGCCCTTACTTTTAACCGATGATATCTCGATCTCAAATCAATTTTTGCAAATATTTGAGCCCCTGTATCTGAGCAAACAAATCATCAATACGTAGCAATGGGTATTTATTCTTCACTGTTACCTTGTTGAGTTCCTGTTAGTCAATACATAATCTAAGGGTACAATCTTTCTTCTTTACAAAAAGAATCAGTGCACCCCACGTCGATGTACTCGGTCTAATGAACCCTTTATCAAGCAATTCCTACAACTAAATTTTTAATTCTTTCATTTCACTAGTAGACATACGATAAGGAGTTTTAGATATTGGCTGAGTACTCGGTATTACATCAATTGTGAATTCAATCTCCCTATCGACTAGTTGTCCAAGTAATTCATCCATAAATACATTAGGAAAATCTCTCACCACTGGTATACCATCTAGGGCAATTTTCGTAGTTTGTTCGGTCATTACACTACATAAATACCCTTGACAACCCTTGTTAATTAGTTTTTGGGCTTTCATAGCAGATATAAGATATGGTGGTGGAAGTACACCCTTTTCCTCAAAATAAAATTCATCATATCCGGGAGATTGGAATATCACTCGTTTTAAAGCACAATCAATGGTTGCATGGTATTTAGATAGCCAATCTATACCCAAAATTACATCAAAATGTCTCATGTCTAAAGGTATCAAATCAACATACAAAAAAGCATTCTCGAGTAATAAATCACATGCAACATATACAAATGATAACATAGATCCCCCCATAGGTGATGCAACACACAATATATAACTCAATGTTTTCATAGGTCTATTCAGAATTTCAACAAATACCATAGAAACAAATGAATGTGTAGACCTTGAATCAATTAAGACATAAGCAGGTTGATCACAAGCAGAAATTATACCTAACACTACTGCCTCTGTGTTCTGAGTATCCCACAGTACAAGAGCAAAAACCCTTCCTTGTCTCAAATCATTTCTTGTTGTGGACAGTGCTGTGGCTGGTTTTGCTGTTGGAACTGACCTGGTAGAACTAGTGGCACCTCGGTTACCACCCTAACGTGGCTGTGTACAATCTCTCGCCATATGCCCAACTTTTCCGCACTAGTAACATGCTCTTGTGGTGCGATAGCAAACACCCCAATGCTTCTTTCTACACATAGTACAAGTAGGTACTGGATTTTCACTTTGTTTCGAATTAGAGTTGCTAGGAGTTCCAGACTTTGATTTTTTATTCATTGCAGACGTTGTTCCTTTATTGAAATTCTGCCTTTTTCCTTTCCATTCGAATTTTTGGTTATGGTTGGCCATGTTTACTTCTAATATTAACGCTCTGTCCAATACATCTACATATTTCGGTAGTTTCAACAGATTAATTCTCTCCAAGATTGAGTCACATAATCCCCCTTCAAACTTTCTAGCTTTCTTATCGTCTGTATCAACCATATGTGGTGCAAAACGAGCCAACTCTGTATATTGGGCCTCGTACTCAGCAACTGACTTACTTCCTTGCTTAAGCTGCTCAAATTCCAATACTTGTCGATCTCTAACATTATGCAAAGTATTTCTCATAAAAGACCTCTAGAAATCGAGCCCAGGTAATATCTCTGTTTTCATCTCGTACTAACATCCACCAACGTCTTACTTCATCTTCTAATGTGAATGCGGCTAACAACACTTTTTGGGCTTCTGTACAAGGGAACACTTCAAATAATTTTTCTATGCTCAAAACCCAGGCTTCGACTTTAAGTGGTTCCATTTCCCCATGAAATAAAGGCGGTTTCATCTCCTTGAATTCCTTCATCAAAGCTATTGTGCAATCACCAATCTCACACCCTGGTATTGGTGGTGGTATAGGCATTGGCGGTGGGGGTAGTGGTTGTTGTTGTTGTTGTTGTTTCCACTGCTTCTATCCAGTCTTGAGGAGGTTTCCTCCTCTAGCTCATCACCTCTTGTTCTCATCGTTTTCTATATAAAACTTTGCATTACAACAAAACACAATATACACGCACAATTTCACATATTCAAATTGCACAAGTTATCTCACCTTAATATTCAAATGTACATTAATGCAATCCTGAAGTCTTTCTAGACTCTCTATAGCTCAATGGACAGTGAGTGAGATATAACTCTTGCTTTGATACCACTCTATCACAACCCAAACCCACCCCTATAGGTTTAACGTTATGACCAACCAGTAATCTCAAGTTACCTACGGCCTCCATAAACAAAATCATTCTTAGTATAATTTACGGGGCTTAGCAGAAGCAATTTAAGACATAAAGATAATCCATTAAGCTGTGCATATATGAAAATGCCCTCAAAACATAATTATACATACATTCTTTACACGTATACATTCATCACAATAGACCTTTAACATGACATACACATTTCAAGTATCCATAGCTTTAAAATCTAAAACAATCTCCAATAGAAAAAACAAAAGACCATAGTAAAAAGGGGTTTTGACTTTGCTTGGCTCCACTCGAGCCCAAGCTTGCTCCTCTTGGGAAGCTCTTCAAAAAAGCTGACATAGGGTTGACTCCGAGGCTCTCTCTCTCTCTCTCTCTTTGATGTTCAATTTGCTTACCTATATATATATATATATAAACGGTGAGCTAGGGCCCAGTGAGTAATAACAAAATAAAGGAGTTAAATGAATGAAGTTCGATATCATTTCAAATACAATTCTCATTTCCATTCAATTTACAATGATATATGTTTTCAAAATATCAAAATCAGTACAATAACAATTTACATGGTACATCCATAGAGCAACAATATCTCAATATCAATGGACCACAAGGGTCAATAACAATGGACCACTAATGTCTAACATCAGAGATCTGTGTGTTTCAATTATTCCAATGGCCACGGTATTGTTATCCCCAGGCAAGGATCTATAATCAATGGTCGTGGTATTGTTTCCTCTAGGCAAGGGCATCTCTAAAGGATGCCACGAATACAATTTCAAAGAGAACTTTATTCATTAAAGAAAATAGCATTTCAATAAACCAATCACAAAGCAATTTCAAAAATAGATATAACTTGAACATATCTTTACAAAGTTACTACTCACAGTGGGTTGGATGGATTCTATGCCTCGGACGCCTACCTATACAAAGCACATAACAATACACAATTGAAGCACCATCTCGATAAACCTTTTCATCTTAATTCAATTTTCTTTTATGTGTTCCTAACTTATTCCATGGTTAGGTGTGTTCAATTGATGTCTTAAAGTACCTAAAATGATATGAGGATGCAAGTATGCACTTGAAAGAGTTAGCAAAAGATTGCTGAAAATAGAGTCTTCGCTCGAGCGCACCTTTGGTCGCTCGAGCGGTCTGCAAAGCTTTATCTGCAAAACTACTGGGAGCTTGAAATGTACATTCGAGCGACACTTCCATCGCTCGAGCGAACTGCTCGAATTCTGGAATTTCTAGAATTGTGTTTGAAGTTCAAACTAGTAATTCAAAGGTTCAAAGCTTGCCTGTTGGGTACAAGAACATGGAAAAACATTGTAAGACATGAAAACATAGTCAATTTGAAATCAATTACTCAAATTCATGCTCAAAATCCTAAATTCAAACTTAAATCATGAAGTTGAAACCATGCATGTTTTGAATTTGATTGTTTTCTTTTTAACACTAAACAATATGGTATAAAAGACATGAAACCATGTAGAATCCTTTAAGGTTATCTGTCTACAACTCATGCATGTGATGACTTTGATGAAATTTAACCTCAAAGTTAAGAATTTATGCATGCATGTATTTATGATCATGCTCAACTCTTCCATAACTAAGTTGATTCTAGCATATTCTTTCTAAATTCATGCAAATGGTCTCAAAGCTTGGTGAATTCATCTCCTATATGGATTACTTACAAGAGTTGAGTGTGATTTCCATACCTAGAGTTGTATTCAAGTGTTGTCTTGCTTAATTCTTCAAGTCCTCCACAACTCCTCTACAAATCTTCCTTCTCTCTCTATGTTGTTGAATTCTCCCTCTTTCTCTCTAAAATCTCAGCTCATTTGGTATAGAAAATGAATTCATAAGTTTGTTTAAGGCCTTATATATGAGTGGATTAGGTTAGACTAATCAAGATTGATTAAGTAATTATACTCAACTCTAATTAATTCTAATCAATTCTAATTAATTTATTCTAATTATTTTGATTCGAATCAATTTTCAATTAAAATTGTCATAAAATTCTAAATATTCTAATTAACCTATTGGGTTAGTTAATTTTGGTTTCTACATTTGTTAAGGCTCTCAACTCTGTCTCTAAGTCAGTAATTCTAATAGGTATTCCATAAACAAACAGATATTCACGCTTAAGCATATAATTAAGCAATTAAACTCACACAAATAAATATATAAAAATAATTTACGTGTTGGGGTCATCACAAATTTAATTTGAATTTTTTAATTTCTTGCTAAACTAATATTGAATTTAAAAATATAATTCCTAATTTTTTTTGGAATGCGCTCAGATTGAGTTTGCTCAAATTACGTCTCTAGTAATATGTATGGATATAAAAATGATTTAATCAATTTTTTTATAGTAAAAATATATATTACACTTATTTATTCATGGGTACATAAATAATTTACATTAATTTATTATCGTTCTAACTTTAACCCTATGAAGTTTTATTATATATATTTTCTAAATCTCAAAAATGGTAAATATAATTTACTCAAAAAATTTTAATATGTGGGATTGAGAGAGCCACACCTTTTGAAAAAAATATTTAATAGTTCTAAAATACTTTATCATTTACATAATATTTTCAATCAATAAAAAATTATAGCACAAACAAGTCAACGTTTATCACTTAAAAATTATCAATTATATAATTGATTTAAACAACTACTTGGGGGTGTTTAGGAAGTGGGTTTTATGTAAATTTTTTTAGTTGTAAGATATTATTTGAAAAAAAAATTGTGTTAGGAAGACAGTTGAGTTTTTTTGTGGTTGGATGTGATATTTGTGAGAGAAAAAGTGAAATAATTATAGAGTTTGATATGATATTTTATTTGAATTTTTTTTTTTTTTTTTTTGCAAAAAAATTATCTTTTAGTGAAAAAAATCCAAAAAAAATTGTTGCCAAACACCAGTTCCACTTACATGGTGTGTATTTTTTTTGGCTTTTTCATTAATTGTTTTTTTTCATTTTTTTAAAAAACTTAAAATATTTTACATTTTTGGTTCTACTCAATTAGAAGAATTGAAAAGGTTTTAAAAAAAATTAAAAATTTTGAAAAAATAAATAAAAATAATAATCACTTTGTCTGGTTTCCATTTTCAGAATTCATTTTTCAGAAAATTTTACTTTTTCAATTTTCGTATTTTTTTGTTTTCACTAAATTTTTTTAATATTTTAAGTAATTTTTAAAAAAAAATTTAGACACACCAAACATAAATATACTTAAAAATTATAATATTTGTGAAAAAAATCTTTAAAAAATTCACTAAATACCAAAAATACAAAAAATCAGTACATTTTTCCTGTTTTTGTATATTTATTAATTTTTTGAAATATTTTTTCACAAATATTTTACTATTTAGATACATTTAAGTAAGGTGTATCTAAAAAAGTAAAAAAAAAAAATTGCTAATTTTTTTTTAAAAAAATATTCCCTACAAATAAAAAAAATACAAAAAATAAAAACTCAATTTTCAGAAAATTCAATTTAGAAAATTAAAACCAAACACACTGAATATTTTTTATTTTCTTTTTTGAAAGTTTTTGATTTCTTTTTTTGTTTTTTTACTTTTTTAGATTTGTCTTTGGACTAAAAAATAATTTTTTTAAAAAAAATTAGTAAAATATCATTTTCCAATTTTAAATAGTAAGAGAGATTTAATATAGAGAAAATTGGCCTAAGTTTCCTCCTCTACTTTTGATAGGAGGAGAGATCCAAAATAATATGTTTTGATGGCTAAGGTCCCTCAAGTTTATTTTAGGTTACAAAGTACCTAAATTACCCTTCTTTTATAACATAAATTTGTTTGAATATTAAATTGTTGACTTCACGGTGAAATTTTGGAAACCGAATTAGCAGTGGAGATTTTGTCAGAGATTGCAGTGGAGTTGACGAGAAATTTGTTTGACTTCACGGTGGAGATTTTGGAAACTGACTTCGCGGTGGAGATTTCATCGGAGATTTCAGTGGAGTTAACGAGAAAGTTTGCTACGATCGTGTAGGTGTTACAGTATGTTGATCGTGTAGATTTTCAGTGGAGTTGAATCAGGTTTGTTTTCATGGAGATTCCACATGCATTTTGATTTTTGTTTTGAATTTTTGTTTAGACAGAGGCAAGCTTGATAGAGCTATTTTTATTTTTGGAATTAATTTTTGATTCTCTGTTTTTTGATCAATTTGAAAGAGTGTTGACAGTGTGTTGAACGCGTAGGTTTTTCAGTAGAGTTGAATCAGGTTTGTTTTCGATTTAGATTCCACATGGATTTTGATTTTTGTTTTGAATTTTTGTTTAGAGAGAGAGGCCAGCTTGATAGAGTTTATTTTTATTTTTGGAATTAATTTTTCATTCTCTATTTTTTTTATCAATTTCAAAGAGTGTTGATAGTGTAGTTGATTTTGATGTTTAGAGTTCATTTTTCGTACTTTGTTTTTCATCAACATGCTGATCAATGATAAGTTTTGTTCTATGTTTTTTCAAACCAGAGAAATTTCATTTTCTACACTTTTGTTGGTATAGTCCAGAGAAAATTATAAGTTTGTTATTATAATAGAATAAAAATCACAAAGAAAATTATAAGTGCATATGGACATATTATTAGAAGTTTCTAATGCAGATAGAATCTGAGAAAGTGAATGTAAGTTCATAAATTTCTTTGGACTTTTATTTGTAATTCAGAGAAAATTATAAGTTTATTACTCACTTTCAGTTTGTAGTTCAGAGAAAATTATATGTTTGTAGAAGATGAATATAAGTTTTTGTTTCTCTAAGCAAAAGTTATTTTTTGTGTTTTTTCTTTCAATTTATATGGACAATGCAGTGTTTTTTGTTATCTTAAAGGTGTATATAAGTTTGTAAATTTCTCTGGATTTTTCTATGAGTGCAATATTGTAGAATGACGCATAGAAAATTGTTAGCTTGTAGTGAGGTGAAAATCACAGAGAAGCCTATAATTTCATAACAGATATTCTGTGTGATTTTTTTGTATGATTGTGTTTAATAGTTAGCAGCAAGGTTTTGAAACCCGGACCGGACCGGCCTGGTTGAACCGGTGACCGGATGGGGTTCTGGTCCGGTTAGCCCTCTTAAACCGGCCAATTGCAAAAATCGGACTATTTTTTTTTCAGTTTTTCTTTTTTTTTTCTTTCTTTTCTTCCTTTCTATATATATATATATATATATATATAATATAAGAATATAAGAAAATTTTAATTTGAAACTCTTTTTTAAGGGTCTCCTCTTGTGAGGAATCCCATTAAGAGTTTTGATGAAATTATTGTGAAAGTTTTCACCTATTTATAAGAAAAAAATTCTTTCAAAAAGACTGAAGAAATCCATGTGGGTTTCAATCAAATGTATTGGAGGGAATATTGAAATTTTGATATCCCTCCAAAATTTTTGCTCTCCTTTCAATCAAATTATTTGAATTAAAATCATATGGAGGGAATATTAAATATTTGATTTCATCTTCCAAAATTGAAATTAATAATATTTCAAAATATATTATTATATTTTTAGTAAAAAAAATATTAAGACAAATATTTAAGATAATTTAATATTTTTAATATTTTTAATTTATAATTTTATTACTTATATTTTTATTTAAATATAATTTTAATATATTTATTATGTCACGGTTCAATTCCGGTTCAACCCGACGGTTGAACCGGTGACCCGTCCACCCGATCCTTTTTCCGGTTCGTTCACCGGTCCGGTTTTTAAAACATTGGATAGCAGTAAATTTCTCTATGATTTTCTCTGGATTCATTAAGTTTCTGTGATTTTATTTTTTGTTATCTTGAAGGTGAATATAAGTTTGTAGATGTCTTTGGACTTTTATTTGAGTCCAAAAAAAATTATAGTTTTTAAAAATTTCTCTGGACTTTTATGTTGTTCTTGTGAAGTGTTTTTATGTTAAATAAATTATTTTTCTTGTTTTTTCTTTCAGTTTCAATGGACAGTGCAGTGTTGTTGCTGTGCAAATATGGGAATGATACTATTGTCATTAATGTTTCATGCGAATTGAATTTTGAGGAATTGGTTGGCATTTTGTATAAAACATGGGAGAATTTGAAACCTAAGACTATGTGTATTTCATATTCTATTGTGGGCCATCCAAATTGTATGGTTCGAAATAATATTGATTTTCTGAATATGTTAAGGGTTGTTTGTGCACGCGGTGTTGATATAGTTCATGTTTCAGTTACTAGATGTAGTACTTCTGATGAAGAGGATGAAGTGAGATCTAATTGGGTAGATGTTGTGGATGGTGAGTGTGATAGGCTGAAGGATATTGAAAGGAATTCACTCTCTAAGTTTTGTTCTCACCAAGAAAATGTGTTATTGTCAGCTGGTTGGCGAAATAATATTACGAGTGTTGGACAAAAGTTTGAGGATGGTGTGGTTGAGTTTCGTACTTTTTTATGCAAGTATGCTATTGAGGTTGGTTTTCAGTTTACGTATGTTAAAAATGACAAGCTGAGGGTTACGACAAAATGTGCATATAAGGAATCAAGGGGATGTATGTGGCGTGCACATGCTTCAATTGAAAAAACAAATGGGTTCTTCTACATAAGGACTTTGAACAATGAACATACGTATGGTGTGGCGGTTCGTACGAGTAAACATGCTAAGATGACTTCCAGCTTAGTTTCTGAGCTGATACTTGAAGAGGTAAGTGCAAAACCTTTAACTCGTCCAGTGGATGTTGTCAAAGAAATGAAAGACAAGTATGGGGTCTCAATCAATTATAACTGTGGTTGGTTGGGTGTTGAAAAGAAAAATGTAGTACATATGGGGATTCTTGTTTGTCATTTGATCAATTACGGTAGTATTTTGATGAGGCATTGAAGAACAATCCATGTAGTCGTTTTGAGTTAGGTTTTGAAGATAACAAGCGTTTCAAAAGAGTGTTTGTGGCTTTTCATGCATGCATTGCTGGTTTCAAATATTGTCGGTCATTACTTTTTCTTGATGGAACATTTTTGAAAGGACAATACAAAGGAGTTATGCTTGCTGCAACGAGGAAAGATGGGAATGAAGGTAATTGTAAATATATCTAATTTTATCTAAGTATGTGAATTTTCTATACATGTAGGAGTGAATGTGATTTTTCTCTGACACTTTGAATTTTCTATAGTTTTGGCCACTGTGTGGATTTTCTATGGTTGTGGCCACTGTGAGACTTTTCACTGGATTTTAGTCAGTGTGTGAATTTTCTCTGGATGTTGTCATTGTGTGAATTGCATCTGTAGTTTGTCACTAAGTGTATTTTCTATGGATATTCTGATTGTGTGAATTTTCTCTGTAGTTGGTCACTAAGTCAATTTTCTCTTGATGTTGCCAATGTGTGAATTTTCTCTGGAGTTGGGCACTAAGTGAATTTTCTCTGGATGTTGACAGTGTCAAATTTCTCTGGTTGTTTATTGTTCTAATTTTCCCTGCATGTGTATATCTAATATGCTTGTTCCTATTTGTTTTGTAGGCTTTTTTCCTGTAGCTTTTGTTGTTGTTGATGCTGAGAATAAAGACAATTGGTGTTGGTTTCTTAAACATTTATGTGAAGTATTGGGATCAGAAAGGGTGATAAGTTTCATATCAGATCGACATTGTGGTATTTGGGAGGGAATTGCTAGGTTTTTCCCTAACTGCTTTCATGGATTTTGTCTTGAACATCTAAAGAGAAATTTTATGTCCAAGTTTTCAGAATGTGCATATGCGCCAACAAAGGCATCATTTCATTTCAAGTTAAATGAATTAAAAAGTGAGGAAGGAGACATTGTGAGTGTTTTCTTGAGAAGTTTACCATATGAAAATTGGAGTGATGCATATTTTGCGGGGAAACATTATGGTGCGATGTATTCAAATGTTGCTGTGTCATTCAATTCATGGATACGAGAAGCTCGGCACTTGCCAATAACAAATTTGGTGGACATGATACGGTTGCAAATCATGAATATGAGGTATGATAGGAGGCTGCTCTCTAGTAAATGGAATAAAGTTCTGTGTCCTCGTATGGATAGTGTATTGGAGAAGTCTTTTTTGGATGGGAGGACATGGAATGTGAGTTTATCATCTGATAATGTCTTTGAAGTACATTGTTTTCCTTCGGTTATGGTTGATCTTGGGTTGAGAACTTGTTCATGTCGAAAATGGGAAATAAATGGGTATCCATGTCAACATGCTGTTGCTGCAATTTTTAGGAGTGGAAAGAATTTGAATTCATTTGTTGAACCATTTTTTCATGCTGATATGTATTGTCAAGCATACTCGTTTTCGATTGGCCCAGTTCCAACTGTTGAAAAATCTCTGTGTAGCATTGAAGATGCTATGATTTTACCTCCATTGAACAAGAGACCAACTGGGAGGCTGAAGAAGAACAGAATTGCTTCTACTGGGGAGTTTAAAAGGGTGATTAAGTGTAGTCGATACGAGAGTATTGGTCATCATAATAAGAGGACATACAAGGAACCTTTGTTAAATAGTTGAGGATAATACATTTTATTGATTGAATAATAGATTTGATGATTACTTGGTGTATTTTATTTTGTGAAATATATTTTTTAGATAGTGTATATAATAATATTAATCAAATTCATCCAGAGAAATTTTCCAATATCAATTAAAGTGTGCATTGTGTTTGTTGATATATACTATACGCAGTAGGTTTATAATACCTATCAAATTCATCCAGAGAAATTTTCCTATGGCAGAGAAAATTCTCTGTGTATTGTGTTTTGAAGCTTCAAATTCATCCACATAAATTTGACAATGGCAGAGAAAAGTACTGTGTGGATTGTGTTTTTTTAATTTGATAATTGTTTTGTACTAACACAGTGCATTATAGATTGCATGATCATATCGGCACCTTCTTTGGCACGATACGAGTTAAATTTCTCTGTGAATTTCTGATAACTTCATATCAGTCATTTCAAGAAATGTGCACACCAGACAGAGCATACACAAAATTATTGCACTGAGTACAACCAAGAAACAAAATTAAGCTCTTTTGAAATTTCTCTGAGTTGAGAATTTCTCTAGACCAGGGAAGAATATATCTATAATCACTTCAACTCAAAAATTTTTCTCAAAGCCAGAGAAATTTTCCTCAACAACCCGAAGACATTCCCCCTCTCCAAATCACTCAACCCAGAGAAATTCACAACTCAGAAATTCCATTTTTTGTCACCATTCGAATCCGTCAATTTCATCCAGAGAAATTTTCCACTATCAGAGAAAATTATCTAGGGATTGTGCTTTGAAACTTCAAATTCATCAAGTGAAATTTTCCAGTAACAGATAAAGTTACTGTGCGCTTTGTGTTTTGTTGAGTTTGATGATTATTTTGTACCAACACAAAGCATTACAGGTTACATGATCATATAGGCATTCCCTTAGGACGATACAAGTTAAATTTCTCTGTGAGTTTCTGGTAATATCACACCAGAGAAATTTCTGCAGACAATTTTCTCTGTGCGGATTGTGTTGACAATCACAATAAAAAATATATATATATTTAACCATTGATAGGTATGAAATTTACATTAGTCAAAATAAAAAAAATGAAATTTGCATTAGTCAAAAAATGATATATACATGTATGTCAAGCGTCATCATTCCTTCAATGTGTGAACAAAAAACTGAATGGTTAATACTGTGTGGATATATACATATATGTGAGACAATTTTCTCTATGTGGATATGTACATTGTCTTCCTTTCACTAGTTTCACTATTACATTTTTGGTTCTTCTTCTAGAGGTATTTCAATTGGTTCAGTCCATGACCGGCCAACTTCGGTTACAAATCTCTCTATGAGTTCTGCCCTCATCAACCTTATGTCTTGTGTAGACAATTTGAAGCTGATAGGTTCATGCTTGCTATATTGTTTCATTATATAGCAGACAAAGAGGCCACAATCCAGACTGCATACAAGTTATAGATATGGTTAGTTTTAAGAAACATGCAAGTCAGATTATCTTATTTATAGATATTGTATGAAACTTACGAATCACTGTCCTGTTGTGGAGCATTGTTGACATGCTCAAAGTCGTAACTTGTGTTTTGTGAGTTTATCAATTTGAAAGAGGGTTGTGATTGAGCCTCTCTTTCAAGGCAAGCTTTCAAAAAATTCTTCACATAATCTTGCTGCAAAAAAATAATTTTTAAATAACAGAGAAATTTACAGACAAATCAATAGGATTCTATAAAAATTATCATTACATAAAGATTATGATGGATCAGAGAAATTTGCACTTGTTACCAATTGTTTTGCATCTTTGACATATTTGTCTTCTGCATCATCCTTCCTTGGCCTCAGTGAGCCGTAGAACCTCCATAAATTGTCTTGTTTGTCCAAGACAAGCAAGGTCCAGTGATTTCCATGTGTGGACTTCTCATTACCTCCAGTATTTATTGGGAAATGGAGGAACCTGTAGTTCCTCCATGCTGTTTCAATATGCTTGTCAAATAAGGACACTCGAAAAGCTTGATTTTCTATCATCTTGATGAAATTCTGTGGTCAAAGAAAATCAAAAAATGGTTATGTTATGAGAAAGTTGAAATGACAGGAATTTAAGAAATATACACAGAGAAATTTTAAATGCACATAACTAGCCAGAGAAAATTAGACTAGTGACAAAACTAGCTTAAAGAAGTATCTTAAGATGAGAAAGTAGTAAGTAAATTCCGGAAAAAATCAAATAAAATAGTAGTAACATACTAAGCTCATGGATATGAAAAAAAAAATGAAGTTGGTTTTTGTCTTTCTTTCATTTGGTCAGCCAAAAGGATCTCTCCATAGCCATCAATGACCTGAAAAATATGATTTGTAATTGTAATATTGGTTTATAAAGGCTAATGGAACATTGTAAAGAAATTTTGATGAAATATTTACATTGTTGGCAATTTCTTTTTGCTTTATTAGGTTTCCAATGTCTTCAAAGGTAATGAGATTCAACTCACTTGTCCAAATTAAAGCCCTACCAGATGACAAAGAAGGGATTTAGTTGTTATTAATGCAATATAAGTTTGTAATTGGTTGTTTGTTATCTTCTATTTTCTTTGTTGTTCTTATTCAAGTCCAGACACATTTGATATGTGCTGTAAGATGTCTTTTACATGATCTTTTATCAATCTTGAAATTGGTAGAGTTTGTGGAAAGACCCAAGATTTTCTGATGTTTATAGGTTGAGGCAAGACATACGCATCAGCATCAAGTACTTCTTTGTCTTTTGTGGCTTGCTCAATTTGCTTTGCAGCTTGTTTTAAAGCTCTAGTCACTTTCGCAACTTTGGGATATTGAAATTCTGGATCGTGCTGCTTTTCCTTCCTTTCTTTTGCCTTCAAATTTTTTATCATTGATGTCGGATCTTTTTTGACTATAGACAGTGAAAATATTAGTAAAAGTGAAATTTCTCTGAAATAACAGATGATATTTCATTATGTAAATTTATTTGATTCAATATTTTCTAGTTACCATAGACTTTCGTCTTTTTGTTTCGGTTGTTCTTTGTGTGCCATTTGTTCTTGTTGTGTTGTTGGTTGTTGTTCCACTTGCATTCCAACTATACACAGTGAAAATCAAACAAGCCCCAAAAATTGAATAAGAAAATAGACAGAGAAAATGAAATGAGCAATAGAAATCAATAGAAATAAGTGGCAGGAACTAATGTGTTCAGAGAAATATAACTTCCATAGAAAATTACCAATGACATAGAAAATTATAATAAATAGAAATTTCTTTGAGTTATGTTGACACAAGGACATAACTTTTTGTGACTCAAGATTTTTACTGACCTTGTGGTTGAAGTTGTGTTGGTGTTCGGTATGGTTGTGTTGCTAGTTGGACGGATAGTTCTTGAACTTGTTCATGCAATTTAGCATTTTCAATTTCAAGCTCCGAATTTAAATACCTCAATTATTGAATTGTTTTTGTATCTTCTTCCTTTTGAACCTCCAACATCCTTAGTTGCATTTGGATTGTGCTGTTTCTTTCTTGAAGTTCTAAGTTAAGTGATGTCAAGGTTCTTATTGCAATATCCTTTTCAGCAAGTAATTCAATCCAATTTTTTTGTTCTTTTTTTTCATATTGAGAAAGTGTCTTTAGTCTTTGACGTAGATCAGCAATTTGGGCATCCTTTGATTCCTCAGATTCTTGAGGCTGATGCATTGTTGAGCCACAAATGCTATCACGTTGTTGGTCCATCAGCTCATTACATTCTTCTTCGTCACTTTCCTCCTTGTTTTCTTCTTACTGTTCATCTTCTTCTTCACTGTCTTCTTCTTTCTGTTCATTTTGTTTTTTGTCTTCTGCTTCTATTTCTTCACTTTCTTCTCTGGCTTCTGCTTCTCCACTGCTTGCATGATCTTCTTGTCCATTGCTGGCTTCGTATTCTTCTATGTTGCCTTCTGCTTCTTCATTGAATTTGACAATTGCTTGATCTTCAGATGAATCTTGTAATGTCTCATTGAATTTGACAATTGCCTTTTTTGATTCTTTCTTCGTCTTTTTACTAAGATAGAACTCCTCTGATGGGTTTTTGACTAGCTGCTTGTTATCTATCTGTAACAGGAGGCTCTTTTATTAGAGAAATGTTACAAAATTCACTGAGAGAAAAAATTCAAATAAGGAAAATAAAATTCATCTAAATGATATTAATGGGAAACAAACTTCAGAGAAAATTGTATGGGCCAGAGAAAATTACAGACAAGGAGTTAATTTTATGAGGCAGAGAAAATTATGAAACGAGCAACATAATTTATATATCAGAGAAAATCAATCAAGGTATATAAGTTAATGTTTGACTATAATTGTGTCAGAGAAATTGGATTCCAAAGAAAATTCATTAGAAGGGCAGAAATAAACAGTGTTTATCAAAGATGCAAGGCACATAAGTTATGGGCCAGAGAAAATTACACAAAAGGAGAAACAATTTTATGGGTCAGAGAAAATTATGAAACAACCAACATAATTCAGATATTAGAGAAAATCAATCAGGGCATATAAGTTAATGTGTTATAATTGTGGTCAAAGAAATTTGGATTGCAGAGAAAATTGATTACAATGGCAAAAATAAACCAGTTGGTACTAAAGAAGAAAGCATAAATTGATAGTTCAGAGAAAATTGATCTTAACCAATCAATGTACAAGGAGGGAAACAAAACAGTGGTTAGAGAAATTTTAGAATTTCACTGAGATTTCAGTAGCGATAGAAATCTAACCTGTCGTGGTGCAAGAAAGTGGACTGGTGTCTTCTGTATCTGTTTCGTCAAGGTTTGCAGGTCCCGCTTGGCACATCTTGGAAAGTCAGTTGTGTTACTATCTTTCAAGTCAATGATAGTTGCATGTTCACATAGCTAATACTGTGATGAAAATTAAAGTAAATAAAATTTTCTAAACGCACAAATTTGTAAGTATGATAACTGCAAATTTAAATGGATATTATACTTATCAGCAATGCAATGACACACCCCGTAACTTTTTCTGGAGTTTTGTGCAATGCCATGATAGAATCAATCAATGTTGATGTGATTGCTTCTGGCAAATCATACTGTTTCATTGATTCAAGAGGTTTCACATACTTTATAAAAACCCACCCTATTGAATTCCCACTTGTTACAAAAAATAGGGTGAGACACAAGTACAATGTAACAATGATTACTACATCTTTGAAGTCAGTTGGTTGTTTGCCTTTCATTGCTTTGACCAAGGCATTTTTAAGAACAGAACCAGTGAACCTTGTGTTCTTTTGGAATCTTCTCCTTAGGAATGCAGATTTTGGCTTTTTAGAGTATCTTAATGACATGGCTCCTTTACCTCCTTCCAAAACAAAAATCAAGGTCATGTCATTTGTTGTAAAGGTCAGGTTCTTCTTACCAACTGTGAATGCTTTTGTTTTTTCATTGTAACATTGGATTATGGCAACTACATCATCATCAGATTTCCTAGATTTCTTTGGATCCATCCTTCCAGTGGTTAGAGCTTGGATCAAATACCAGAATAGGGTCTTTTGAAGCTCTACAAGTTGTTTTGAATTGAATTTAAGTGTTTGAAAAAAGGAGACAACAGATGAGAGGTTGGATCGGAATTGAATGCTGTGGTGAGCTCTCTTTCTGTGGAGTTTAACAGGTTTTTTCCCCCTTGAGCTTGAGTCTTTTGAAGTTGGGGTACTCATCTGGATGCTAGTTGCTTCATCACCTTGGACTTGTGTGTTTTGGCGAGGAGTTTGTGGTGTTTTGTTGCTGATTTTTGATCTTAGATCATAAAAAGACTTAGAGAGTTGTTTTTTCTTGCTTGGTGTTTTCAGTGTTTTGCTGCTGGTTTTTGATCTTAGCCCATAAGAAGACTGAGAGAGTATCTGTTTTTTGCTTGGTGTTTCCGGTGTTTCACTGCTTTTACGTTTTGCCATTTCTAGACAATGATTAAAACATAAAGATGTCAACATTAAATCCTAGATAAAATTGAACATGCCAGAGAAAATTGGACATGTTAGAGAAAATTACAGATAAGGGAGAAAATTACAGATAAGAGAAAATTGAAGATGTCAGAGAAAATTACAGATAAGGGAAAATTATAGAAAATTGGACATGCCAGAGAAAATTGGACATTAAAAATTAAATGTCAGAGAAAACCAATAAAGCATCATAAACATGGGAGATAAATTTTCAATAATTGTTAAAATTACATATAGAAGTAAACATACCAGAGAAAATGAATGACAGAGAAAAGTAAACATGGCAAGCTAAAGAAAATTTTCATATCACAATTAGCAAGATAAAATAAACAAAGGAACGTAAACATGCCACTGAAAATTACACCACATTGAAACCAAGAATTGAACAAAATAAATATACCAGAGAAAAATACATATTCTGGAGAAAATTACACATTTTTTAGGAAAGTTCCATTCCAGAGAAAATTTCAATTCATAATATTAAAATGCCAGACAAATTTACATACACAACCAGAGAAAATTAACCATGATAGAGACACACAAAGGAAGAAAGTGGTGTGATGTGGTAAGAGAAAATTATAAATACATGAGAAACTTAGACAGGCAAGAGAGTAATAGACATTCCAAAGAAAAATACATATTCCAGAGAAATTTACAAAGCAGAGAAATTCATAGACAAAATCACAGAAACATGTTCAAGAATAAGATCAAAATACAGAGAAATAACTTTTTCTCAAAATACACATGTCAGAGAAAATTCAAAGAAGAAACATTTATTCCAGTCCATAATATTAAAATGCCAGAGAAAATTAAACATGATAGAGACACACAAAGGAGGAAAGTGATGTGATGTGGTCAGAGAAAATTATAAATACCAAAGAAACTTAAATAGAGGCAAGAGAGTAATAGATATTCCAGAGAAAGATAGACATTCCAATTAAAAATACATATTACAGAGAAATTTATAGAGCAGGGAAATTTATAGACAAAATTACAGAAACATATTCAAGAATAAGATAAAAACACAAAAAATTACTTTTTTCAAAATAAACATGCTAGAAAAAATTGAAAGAAGAAACATACATCAAGCAAAAATCAGAGAAATTCAAATGCCAGAGAAATTTACAGATAAAATCACACAAACATGTTCAAGAATAAGTTCAAAACACACAGAAATAACTTTTTCCAAATTCAGGTAGCTTTTTATTACGAAATTGAAACCCTAATTTATGGAAGGTTAATATAAAATGCTATTAACTATGTTTTCAGAGAAAATCTAGTTGTATTGTAGAAAAACTTACCAGAGTTAGGATGAAACTTGAATGACAAGCTGATATGGCCTGAGATGAAGACGCGACATGACGAAAATGGATTGAGATGACGATGAGCAGTGAAAACGAAGCTCTAACGAAGGTCAAAGAAATTTGTGAGGAAGGAATGAGAATGATTTTTGCAGAAGATAACGAAACTCTACTGTC
The DNA here is from genome assembly GCF_055761805.1 of Camellia sinensis. Classification (NCBI taxonomy): domain Eukaryota; kingdom Viridiplantae; phylum Streptophyta; class Magnoliopsida; order Ericales; family Theaceae; genus Camellia; species Camellia sinensis. The sequence goes on from NC_138962.1 coordinate 140,669,530, forward strand.
GATGGTGAAGATGATGTTGAAACCTTAATTCTGCTGTTCTCCTGTTCGTGAAGATGCTAGATGCTTGGAATGGAACTCAGACATCGGGATGAGTTTCGTTTCTGTGTTGATTTTGGCAAGGGTATTTGATCCACAAAATAATTAAAAACGCGCGCCAAATTGTTCAGGGACCTGATGCATCACTATTTTTTTGGGTGTCCTTTATCGTCTAAATTATTATTATTAGGGACCTTACAAAAAATTCCCTTTAATATATCTTTTCTTATTAATTAAGATCGCTCAATATATAACATGTCTAATTTGAGCTCAAATTCGCAAACCTATCCAAACTCCAACCAAAATGCACTCAACTCAAATCACTTCCACGCACGCACCCACCCACTCCCCTTGATGTTCTGCGCAACATGTGATAAGAAGTCTCTGTACAAAAACAATGATGATTAGATGACATTCAAGATCTGCTACGTGTTTGATACAACAAAAACTGTGCTATTAAATTAATCAATCAAGTGCGAATATGAACTAATAATATATTGACAAGGAGAAAGTTCTTAATCTATGAAAGTGAAACTGAAAGTAAAAAGAAATAAAAAATGAACTTAAAAAAAAAAAACAGATAGTAAATATGCTTGTGAAGAGAAATTTCTCATTCACTCTAATTTTTTTTTTTAAGAGTTGAAATTTCTTTGAATTTCTCCTCACAAAGATATTTGTTTGAAATTTTTTTGTGCCGAAATTTTTCTACGGAAATGTTGAGAAACCCAACTAGTATAAAAATATTGAATGTGTTTTACGTTTTAAAATTTTTATTTTTTAAGGTCCCTCATATTAAGGTTGTATAGCATAAAGGACATTTAATATTTTCATAATGTCTAAGGTCCCTCAACAATATTTTCATAATGTCTAAGGTCCCTCAACCTTGATCCAGAGAAATTTCAGTCCAGAGAAAATTGGTCCAGAAAAATTTCAGTCCAGAGAAAATTGGTCCAGAGAAATTTCAGACCAAGTTTCTCAAGAAAGTCTAATTATTCTCAGAATTTCTCTGGCCCAATTCTTCCCATAATTTCTCAATATTTCTCTAGTGCATTGGTTGAGTCCAGAGAAATTTTGAATATCTTTGCTCCAATTCTTCTCAGAATTTTTCTGGCCCAATCCTTCCTAGAATTTCTCTGATGCATTAACTGACTGTCCTGACCATATGCAATCACATGCTCTTATGGACATTAGGTAGTACTTTGTTCTCTTTACTATATCACTAAGAAAATTTCCAAATCTGTTGTTACTTTTAGCATGCAAAATGCCCATGATTTTGTTTGGTATTGATTAGTACTCTTTCTCTCTTACAATTTTTTCCCATTGTCTTAAGTTTATGTCCCAATCCTTTGCACATTGTCAATTTCTCTAGCTTTATGTATTATGTAAGCCAACAATACAATCTTTACTAACAAAACCATAAATTTCTCTGGTCCAAACCAGACAGATTAGAGAAATTCTCTCTATTTGCAGAGTTGTATTTTTATGAACAAACCTTGGTTATTGTACATTGATCCAAGAAATTTCTTTAACTTCACAAATTTCTCTGGCTCTATTCACAAAGAATTTCTCTGACTTTGTGTAATATATTTTTCCAGATAAAATTGATCCAGAGAAAATTGGTCCAGAGAAAATTCCTTAATATTTTCATTCTTATGCTTTCATCATCAAAATAAATATTTTCATTATTCAATTTCTGCCCACAGTGAAAGAGTTTTTCATTAACCAATAGACATAAATGCCCTCTGTTATATTCCCCAAACCTACTGTGATGATTCCTATCGTACATAAAAGTCTACATAAATATATGTATGTATATGTGTGGGTTTTTATGCTAGCGAATTGAAAGAGAGAAAAGAGGCATGGTTCTGGATGTGTATATATATAACTGGTTTGGTTGGTCTGAATTTTCTCTGGGTTGTTGGAATTTTTTTGGTCTGAACTGAATTTTCTCTGGGTTGGGTTGGTCCAGAGAAATTCTCTGGTTTGGTTGGTCTGAACTTTCTCTAGGTTGGTCTAGAGAAATTCTCTGGTTAATTTCTCTGAATTTTTATTCCACCAAAATTAATGTAGTATAATAACAGTGTATATAAAATAAATAATCCTTACAGTAGTCACTCATCTTGATGCTAAAAAAACTAAACTTCACAATCAATTTATATTCAGTTTTGTTTGTCTTCTTCCTTTATTGTGGTTTTATATCTTCCATATTAACCAAAATAGTTATGACAACAGGATAAGAGTGATGCTTTCATGATGATAACAAATAGCATTTATGAGAAAGAAGAGAATGCTCCATACCGAAGAGTGACAATTCTATTAATTTGAAAATGTTGAAGAACAGATTAATCTTCTTCTTGGGAAGGAAAAGCATAGTTGGTAGTGAAATTTGGTTCAAAATGATGGGGGAGTTGTTGCAGGTTTTGAGGGAAAAGAGGATCCAAAACCCAAGGGGAGTTTGGGTCGCTTGGATGGACGCTTGTAGTGTGGCGGCATTTCAAGAGGTGGTGAGTGTTGTTCGGCCGCCACAGACGGCATCGCCGGGGACACCAACTGGGCATTTTGCAATCTACGAAACTCCAACATTATTGATCAAAACTCCAACATCCAGACCTTCAATGGTTTCACGAATCCGATTAACCCCTTCGTTCAAATCTCCAGAGAAATCAACAACTACAGTCTTGATCTGGGTTTTCCCGAATTTGGCTCCGATCGACTCCGAAACCTCCTTGAGTTTCTCGGGGTTTCGACCAACGAGAATTAAATTCAGACCTTTATGTTCCTGACTTGGTTATCCTCTCTGGCTATAAGAGTGCAGGTGTAATATAAGGGTACGGGGGTGAGGGAACTTAGACTACAAAAGAACATATCGTGGATCTAATCCATTACTAAAAGTTGGATAGAGACCTTAGACCGATTTTCCCAAAATTTTAATATGAGGGATTTTAAACTAAAAGTAATTTTTTTTAAACATAATTTTTTAAAGGATAAATTACAAATACACCTCATGAGATTTGATTAAAATATGAATCGTCTCCTGTGGTTCTAGTAATTATGTTTCACCGCTTGAGGTTTCTAATTTCATAACAAATCGCCCATTTATTAATATATCATTAAGTCAATTAACAGTTTTTAATGATGTTAAAAATATGTTTCAATTAATAATTTAGGTAATTTTATTATTGTATATGAGAGAAATTATGAATTTCAATTTTTTAATTAATTTTGTTAAATAAAAATTTTTAATAATGGGATATTTGTAATTTTTCAAACCACAGGGGGCAATCTGTATTTTAAACAAATCTCAAGGAGTGTAATTGTAATTTACCCTTTTTTAAAAAAATATTAAAAATAAAAAAATGAAAACAAAAAATGATATTTTTTTAGAAACAGATTATTTTAATAATTTTTTTTATTTTTTATAAAAAAAAAATAATAATAATGTAATAATTTATATTTACTTTTAGACAAGGTGTGGCAAACACCCATATCACCATCCGTTGCTACCCAAGAGTTTCCGACCTTACGAAAGTCGAACATCGGTACCTTGCTCTAGAAAACTCTGCTTCTCTATTTCTGTCTTCCTCAACTCTCCCTGGACTCTCTGAAACTCAACGCCCTCTCTCTCTCTCTCTCTCTCTACATATATATATATATATATATATATATGGGTAATTGGAATCGGAGATGGATGCCGCGTAGAAGGTACCACCGAGAAGATCCAGATTCGTACCATAGGCCCTACTACACACAAACTGAATCTTCTGGTATCTCACTCTTCATTCTACTTGTAAATTCCTTCTCATCTTTGAGTTTCGTTGACCTGGATTTGTCTGCAACAAAAGGAATTGTGTTGATTGTATCAAATTTGATTTACCCTTTTTACTCATCTGCCTATTGCATTCTTTTTCATTTGTGTTATGGTGTTATTGCCTTGCTTGGTTGCTGAGAAAACTGCTTAAATTCCAACAAAAAGCATTTTAAGTTATTTTTCTTTTTCTTTTTCTTTTCCCGGGTGTTATGGTAAATGAAAAAACCTCATCTTTTGACGCTGAATCAATAATTCTGTGGAAAATGTTGTGTACCCAGGTCCCTGATTAGCTGGAAATGCAAAATTTAGGGCTTTGTTTTCCGAGTCTTCTATTTTCAAAAATAAACAAAGCCTAAAGATCATTCAGGAATAGTGTAGAAGAAAATGATTATATACTGAAATATAAGTCCTATATGGTACTTGTTATACGCATTTGTTTAGCTGATTGGATAGTGATACATCTAAAAAGCATTGAACACTGAAGCATTTAATGAATTTTACGTTGTTATTGTGAATTAGTTATTAACTAATATGTCATTTTGTGGATTTAATTATTAATTATGGTCACAGGACTTGCATCTGGTAACACTGCAACATATTGATGTTTGTCTGAGATTAATTACTTTCTTTATCTGCAACTCAAATTCCTTATCAGTGTCTTACATTTACTGGTTACTATTCTCCGGTCTTGATTATTATCAGAGAAGTGCTAGAGACTCACAATTTAGATCTACAAATTCAACCACAATGATGTGGCAGAGGAGTTAGGCCTATATCATTTGATGTGTAGCAAATCAAAAGTAGACATTTATCATAATAGATCAATGTGGGTCAAACTGTGGGAGCTTTTTGAGGTCTCAAACATTTTCCGTTGTATTATATAATACATATGGGAGATCCATTTTTGTAAGAACTATTTTGGGAGTTTGCAGTTACTGTACTGGTTGCTAAAATTAAATTATAATTTATAAGTTAGTTGGTTTTTAGATTATTTCCGTAACATACCTTTTGACTCTTGTACTGATACGGTTTAGTTCCCATGGAATTCAGCATATCTTGCCAAGGCAATACTAACTTGATTTTGACATTTAAGGTCCCGTGTTTTTCAGATATCAAGCATTAGATAAAATTACATTTAGGAAAGTTGAAGATTGCAGCTAGCTACTTAATTACACTATTCTATTATTAAACCTAATGAGTTAAGATTTAACTTGAGGTATAATGTTCGTCTCTTAGGAATTGTTTATTTTGAGGCGGTGAGGGTGTTAGTTTTGGTATATAAGTGCCCCATAAATATATAATATCATTTTCATGGCTGGATTCTTTGGCACTTATATACCAAAACTATCTTCCTCCTTACCTCCTCAAAACGATATTAAATATATATATATATATATATGTATATGTACATATTGTAAGAATTCTGAAAAATTTATGTATATTCAATTGTATTTACTGAACAAAGAATACATCACTTATATATAACACTAAATTCTAATTCTAAACGAATACATCACTGATATAGAATTCTGATAGATATAGAACACTAATCCTAAATAGGAAACAAGAATAAATCTAAACCAATCCTAAATAGGAAACAATATTCACATAATATATACTATACTAATATTATTCTCACACCCTCGTTCAAACTCAAGGTATTTGAGCAGAAAACACTGAGAGTTTGCTAAGAAAAAACTGAAACCGAGCAGCGGTGTGAGTCTTAGTGAAGAAGTCAGCAAGTTGTAGAGGCAAAGAGACGAAAGGAAGCGAGATAGAGCCAGACTGCAAATGACGAACAAAGTGACAATCAATCTCAATGTACTTGGTCCGCTCATGGAAGACAGTGTTATGTGCAATCTGAATAGCACCGCGGTTGTCACAATAGAGGGAGGTCGGGGAAGACTGAGGGATGCCCAAGTCAGAAAGAAGACAACGAAGCCAGACAACTTCAGCCGTGACATGAGTCATAGCACGATACTTAGCTTCGGCAGTAGAGCGAGTAACAACAGTTTGTTTCTTACTTTTCCAAGAGATTAAGGAATCACTAAGAAATATACAGAAACCAGACGTGGACTTGCAATCAGTAACATTACCAGCCTAATCAGAATCAGCATAGGCCACCAAATCCAGAGAGGAAGTAGAGGATAATAGTAAATCTTGAAAGATAGTACCGCGGAGATAGCGAAGAATCCGAACCAAGGCAGCCCAATGTGTAGAGCTACATGAACAGCATAGGCAAGATCAGGACGAGTAACCGTCAGATAGACTAAGCAACCTATGAGCTCTCGATATAGAATAGGATCATCCAGAAGAACACTATCAGTAGTGTTGAGTTTTACATTAAGCTCAATAGGGGTATTATAAATCTTAGTGTCAATAAAACCGGCACGATGAATAACCTCATTGGCATACTTGGCCTGAGAAAGAAAGTAGCCCTTAGGAGAAAAAGCTATCTCAATTCTAAAAAAATACCGCAATGGGCTCAGATCCTTCATTTCAAAGGTGCGGAAAAGATGCTACTTGACCTCAGATATAGCAGAAGAGTCAGAACCAGTGATGATCATATCATCCACATACAGTAATAACGCAACAAATCCAGCAGAGGCATGGAAAAGAAATAAAGCAGAGTCCTGGGCACAAGGATGAAACCTAAGCTCAGTAACAGCAGTTTGAAAGCGATCATACCAAGCACGAGGAGACTGCTTCAGACCATACAGAGCACGCCGAAGGCAACAAACCTATCCAGAGGAATGGTGAAGGCCAGGAGGAGGACGTATGTAAACTTCCTTTGTGAGATGGCCATTTAACATCCATCTGATAAAAAGGCCAAGAACGAACAACAGCGACAGAGATCAAAGTATAGACAGTAGTCATCTTGGCAACAGGAGCAAAGGTTTTCTCATAATAAATACCATACTCCTGTGAGAAACCTTTGGCAACCAGACGAGCTTTGTAACGCTCAAGAGAACCATCAGAATGAGTCTTAACTTTGTAAACCATTTGCAACCAACCAGATTCTTACTAACAGATAAAGGAACCAACTCCCAAGTACTAGTTTTCTGTAAAGCAGACAACTCTTCCTCCATAGCTTGAACCCAATGAGGATCCTAACAGGCCTTCTTGTAAGATTGGGGTTCTGAAAAAGAGTGAATAGCAGACAAAAAAGTACGATAGTAAGTAGAAAAACATATATTAGACTAACCCAACCTGTTTGGAGGATGACGTGCTCGAGTAGGATATCGATGTGCAGCAGGATCAGAGTTGTCAGAAGCAGAAGGATCAGCAGCAGGGGCAGAGACAACTGGTAGAGGAGGAGCCTTGCGACGAGAATAAATTGACAACGGAGGAGGAGAATAAATCGAAGGAGGAGTAACAGCCAGAGGTGAAGTAGGAGGAGAAGATGGAACAAGCTCAGGAGGAACTGTGGAGATGTACTTATCAGACGGGACCTCAGAAGGAAACGGATCAATATGAACCAAATCCTTATTGGAAACTGGGGCAGTGAGAGGAGCACGCTGAAAGTAAGGTAGATGTTCGAGAAAAGAAATACGATGGAAGACATAAAGACGACGGGAAACAGGGTTGTAACACCGATAGCCTTTTTGAGTAGAACTATAACCCAAAAAGACATAGAGGACAGACTGGGGACTAAGTTTGGTCCTATCTTTGCGGGGAAGAAGGACAAAACAGCTAGACCCAAACACACGAAGAAGGGAGTAGTTAGGAATTTGGGAGAACAAAGCCTCATAAGGAGACCAACCAGAAAGAAGAGGAGTATGCATGCGGTTGAGAAGAAAAGCAGCAGTAAGAACTGCCTCCCCCCAGAATGGAGTTGGAATTGAGGCAGAGAGAAGAAGAGACCTAACTGTCTCAATGAGATGACGGTGTTTACGCTTGGCTCGACCATCTTGGGTAGGTGTATTTGTACAGAAAGTTTAGTGAATGGTACCCAAATTGGCTAAATACTTACAGAACTCATTTTTAAAATATTCCCCACCCAAGTCAGACCGTAACACTTTAATTGTAGACCCAAACTGAGTAGTAATCATAGACTGAAAGGTACGGTATATGTGATAGAAATCGAACTTATGAGTTATAAGATAAACCCAAGTATAACGGGTACAGTCATCAACAAATGACACATAGTATGCAGAACTCCCTTTGGTGAGAACAGGAGAAGGGCCCTAGACATTAGTATGAACTAAAGAAAACGGTGAAGCAGATATAGAAGTACTTTTACAGAAAGGTCAGGCTGTCATTTTGGCAAGTTTACACCACCGACACTCAGTAAGTTGACTAGAAGAAACTTTACCCAATATACTTGATTGAGCTAAAGACCGTAAGCGATCAGCAAACAAATGTCATAATCTGGAATGTCACAAATTGAAAGGACTTGACAGAAAATCTAACTGAAAAGAAGAAAAGGCAGTCGGAGAGGTAGTCATAGGCAGATGCAAGCTCTCTACTACATAAAGGTCTCCAACTCTACAGCTAGTCCCAATCTGTTGTTTAGACATCCGATCCTGCACAAAATAAATAGAAGAAGAAAAGATAGCATCAAACCAGAGGCATCAAGTTGACTAATAGATAATAAACTGATCGATAACTGAGGAATATATAAGACAGATGGAATAGAGACTGCAGACATAGCAGACGGTAGGACAGACCCAACAGATATAACTGACATACCAGACCCATTAGCAGCATTAACAGTAATAAGAAAGGGAGGGGGAGTACAATTCTGAAGTAAGGAGAGATGGGGAGTCATATGATGAGAGGCACCAGAGTAAAAAAGCCAAACAAACGAAGAGATACTTGAAGAAGATCTAAGCAAACCTGAATGAAGAGAGGAAACAATGGAGGCAGATGAAGATGGGTGGGAGGTAAATAGTGTATGCTGAAGCTAACTAATCTGAGCACTCAAGGAAGCCAAATCAGGATCAGGAGCTGGAGCAGATGCAGTAGAATCGGCGGAAGCTTGAAAAATACTCGGAGAAGAAGGGCAAAACTGGGTCCAAGACTGCTGAGAATACGAGCCAGACAGACATCCCTTCTTGGGACAGTGATACTTCCAATGACCCCTCTGATGGCAGAAGGCACACTCATTGGAAGTCAATAGCCCTTTCTTGGGCTTTGCAAAAGGTTGAAGCTGATGGATATCCAACACCATAATGAACCAAAACTAGAGAACCAATTGGGCAAAAAAAAAAAAAAAACTGATGGGTCTAAATGTAATATCTAGAACCTTGTGTGGTCCAAAGAAGAATAAGGGAGAACTATGGTCAACCAAAGAAGAACCAGGTCACGAGACTCAGAACAAGAGAGAGAGAGAGAGAGAGAGAGAGAGAGAGAGAGAGATGTCGTGATGCAATGGGTCGCGACTCTGATAGATGCGACTGATGTTGCAAGTCCAGCAACAACTGAAGCCGAAGAACTGATGTTGCAATTCCAATAGATAAAGTTGACCAGAGAAGTTCGAACCAGATGACCAGTAGACGAACTAGAGAGGGTTGCAAATCGAAGGTGAGACGACGCAATGATGGGTAACGATGATGCAGTTGATGGGTTGCAATGCAAGGACAGACGAGTTGCGACACTCAAGAGACCAATTCGCGATAGACAACATTGCGATTCCGGCGAGAAAACATGATTCCGATGGTCATCGACAGGCCTTGAATCAGACACATTTCGAGATCAGAAGAGTTGTAAAGAACCTGACGAGGCAGAGGGTGATCTGATGACTTGAACTTGAGCAAATCCAAAGAGCAAAATCAGAGATGATTTCAAACCAGAGGGAACCTTCAAATTGAAGGAAGAACTTCGAACCAATCAGAGGTGAGAACTAGGGTTTCGGACAAGGCTCTGATACCATGTAAGAATTCTGAAGAATTTCTGTATATTCAATTGTATTTATTGAACAAAGAATACATCACTTATATAGAACATTGAATCCTAATCCTAAACGAATACATCACTGATATAGAATTCTAATAGATATAGAACACTAATCCTAAATAGGAAACAAGAATAAACCTAAACCAATCCTAAATAGGAAATAATATTCACATAATATATACTATACTAATATTATTCTCACATATATATGTATAGACAGAGGTCTAAAGAAGTAGTATGAAATTTATGTCTCATGTAGCATTACAAATAGTTACATTAGGAAGATTTCAATTTATTTCTAAAAAAGTCATATGAAAAAAAGTCATCATTAGATATGTTTAGATTGTTTACTAGTGTGAGAGAGAGAGATGTTACGTCTTCCATACTTTATTAAGTACTTTTACATATTTTAAGAAATCTAAATATAAATTCTTTTAGTGTTTCATATTATTACGATTTATTGCTTTATTGATTATGAAAATGGTCAACTTAAGTCTATTATTTTCTCTTCATGATTGTTTACAAGTTATCTATTGTTGTTGCTTTGGTCATGTTGGCTTGGGCTAGGGAGGGTAACACAGACATGCACGCACACAGAGTGAGAGAGAGTGATATGTTCATGATAATAGTTGTCAAATTGAGAATCGTATCGTGAATAAAATTCTTAATTTTGCAAATCTTGAATCAAATTGAATTGAGAATCATTAAGATTCTCTACTAACTACAAAAGTTGATAAACAATTGTATATAAGAACAAAAATGAAATAAATTGATTTTTGCACATGTTATAAAATAATTCTTATATAACGACATCATTACACCATCTAATTGGGGAAAAATTGCCTCCATAGATAGAGATGTGGTCTAAATCCCACCAACCATACAATTATTCAAAAATCAAAATATAATCACTCTTGACATTAAAAAGTGAATCTAGGAGCCCTACATATAGATATAATGAAAGGAAAGAATTAAGTGGAATCCTTTATTTTAAATCCTAATGCACTTTAAAAAGTATGTATAGCATATAATAAAAAGAAAGAACTAATTGGAATCGTTTATTTTAAATCCTAATACACTTTAAAAAGCGTTTAAAAAAAAAAGTAGTGGAACCATTGAGTTTAATTGACTTGACCCATGTAATATTGAATTATATTTATTTTACTAAAATAGCAATAAATAATTCATTGGTTTAAGTTATTTTAACCTTGTCTTGAGAAGATGTATTATGTTTATTTTTTTATTTTTTGAAGGAAAGTATGAGAAAAAAGTTTAAAAACATGTCAAATGAATCTTATTAGAAAAACCCTAATCATCGAAATAACAACAAATCATGCATAGGTATTGGTTAGTTTTGTATTAAACACTATGAGAAGTTGTATTATGTCATTTTTATTTTAAAAAAGGAAGTAAAAAATAGTTGGAATTTGTTAGACATCGTAGTTTCAAGAATTGCATGAATTGTAAAAAATAAATTGATTATGAATCACGCGATTCACCCTAGTTCACTCTCAAAATAAACACCCATAGATTCATATTGACTAAGTATGGATTGCGAATCGAATCATTAATTGTAAGATTTTGATAACAGAACTCATGATATATTTATTGAAACCATAAGCCATTTTCTCATGCAATGAAAGTTTACAATGTATGGACTGAAGTAGGGCCAGGTAAACAAATGGCGTTGATTGCACATGCACATAATGCATATATATGGTGTGTCTTGAAGTATCTGCATGAAGTCTCAACATGGCAGTGTACAGGCATAGGGAGGTTGTAAACGACGCTACCATCCTTGCTAGAAGGGGCTACCCAGTTGAGGGAAATGGGTGTGACTACAAAGAAGTCGAAGAGTATCTAAAAAGCATACCTATGTGTTGTGTGCCAGAGGCACTATTAAAGGTGCCACATCTAGGTTTTCCGAGGTTGAATAATAACTTTTAAAGGCAGTGGAGTTTTATCTTGGGGAACTTGTGTTTTGTCATTTTGTTTCTTTCTATTTATTCTCATTATTCTATTTATTATTGATGACCAAATGTTAATCACAATTCTTCAAAACCTCATAGTTATAATCTTACAATTTTCAACAGTATCCAGCCATGCTGTGATAAACCTCCAGACTATTTAGCAAGGGTGTACTAAGATACATGCATATTGTAAATCATTTACACTCAACAGGCAAACCAATTGCAAGAAAAAAGGAAATTAATAAGGGGGAAGAAGATTGTTGTTAGTCACAAAAGTTGGGCTCAATCTATCCCCCTCAGCAATGCTGTTAAAACCATTGTCATCCAGTGTATGAGCAGTCCCCATTTTAAATATCTACAAATCTCCAACATTTTTATAGGAACTTTTGGCCCATTAGGGATTCTTTTCTTCCATTTTTTCCTCCATTTTTTTAGAGGTGGGGTCCGTGGGGAGGGGTATTGGCATATTTCTAAGAGAATTTTAAAATGTAGAAACCTCCTCCTGTTAAGCCACATTTAAGGTTGGACATTGCGAGGCTTGGGTTGTTTGATCATGCTTTTTTTGAGTAAATGGTCATTAAGATTTTCCTGTGTGAGAATTTTTGGAGGAGAGTGATTTCCAATGCATATGGGTGGATTGGAGGAGATTGACCTTTTTGGCTAAGGGTTATGTGTCTTATTGGATGGGTTGAATGAGTTTGTGAATCATATTGACTTTATTGAAGGGAGGGTGATGGATTGAGCTTTTGTCTTTGAGTTTCTAAAATTCAAATAATTTTACGAGGTCCTAATGCTATCATATGATATCTATTCTTGAGAAGAGGTTTGGAGTGCAAGCATTCCTCTGAAACTGTTATTTTTGGATGGGCAGATCACATGGTAAGGTAGCAACCATTATTATTTGATGATTAGAAGATAAATTATTCCTAATCGATCTATCTCATGCTGGAGTTGTGGGTCCAACAGAAATACGTCACATATTCAGTAGAGTTTAGGCAATGTAGTTTTCTGGTTCTGTATAAGTGATTTTTTTAAAACTAACATCTCCTACTGTTGCCTTTTTCCTAAGAAGAATGTTTCTAATTTCACTTAGCTAAATGGGTTTCCAGTGGGATTGTCACTTATGAATTGCTTTATTGTATTTCTATACAGGACTTTGGCAAAGCAATGTACCTTCATGGGAAAAGCAATTTTGCACATTGGTGGGGTCAATTCCATGGCAGAAGGTTATGGTTGCAAAAAGGTATATGAACTGCCATGATGACGTGGTGAAGTGGAATGATTCTGCTTCTGAAGAAGCATTTAACAATGCGAAAAAACGGTTTTGGGCAGCTATTAATGGTCTTCCGTGTGATATTCCTGTGCCTGATCCGGACATGTATATTGATGAAATTGATTGGAATCCTCATATTGATCCTGAATTGATATCTGACTTGGATCAGGAATATTTCAATCCTGATGAAGGAGGAAAAAATAATAAGGTGGAGACTACAGACCAAAATCCACACAACTCAGTTTCTGGCTGTGCTGTTGGATGGCATGGTAATCTGAGTAATGGTGACAATCCTTGGGAAGGTTGTGATCTGAAGGGTACTGAAGCTTTGAAGAATGTAGCACAAGGTTGGAACCCATGGGATGACTCTATCAGTGAATCAAGGAATTTAAATAATGTTGATAATCCTTGGGAGCAGAGCTATACTCGAGTCAATGTATCATTGGAGGATAATGCATGGGGAAGTTGTAGGGATAAGTCATGGGGTTGGAACCAGCGACAGGCTTGTGATCTGCAGTCAAAAACTTTTGACAGTTCTAGGGAACATGACCGTCAAAATGTAGGATCTACAAAGGAGAAGGGATGGGGCGATGCTGGAAATAATTCTTGGAGTTGGGACCGTTGGGAGACCAATGTTCTTGAGTCCAAAAAATTTGGAAGTGGTGACACACCTTGGGCACACAAGGGTAATGGAGGTGGAAAAGACAGAGGATGGGGAGATTGTGGCGACAAAACCTGGGGTTGGAAGCAGTTGGGGAATCAAAATAATGAGCCAAAACATTTGGACTCTAGAACAAATGGAGGAGCTTGGGGAGCCTTGAGTGGTGGGTGCCGGAAGAGAGAAGCTTCTCATCAGTATTCATCAAGGTACAAAAGGTCAAGGTTTCAAGGTGATGACTATGACACTGGCCATCACTGGGGGAAGGGAAGAAGCCAGAAGAGGGTCAGTTTTGCATGAGTAGCTGGGTTGGATTGCAGGCCTTTCGGACAAAGGCCAATGAAACATGGTGATCTTGATTGCCTATGCTGCAAAGATCTTAGACCTATTTTTTTGACAATAAGTAAATATCTATTTGCAATCTGTATACCATGTGTTTCTTTTACTTGCCTGGGATGTTATGTGGATTTTTGTAAGGATAAACCAACAATGAGCGTTGATGAACCTTTTTGCCTGTGTCACATTTGCTTCAGCTGAATAGGAATTTTTTATTGGCCCTTTGCTGAAGTCTAAATTTACTGTGCAAAGGTATGATTCTTATGCATTTAAAGTTCTCCAATGATTTTTTAATGCTGTTAACAGCAGCCTCTTATGTCATCTGTTTATTGTGTTGGGTTCTGTGTGAAAATTGCTTTTATTCTTCCTTTAGTAAGGATCTGTTTGAGAAATGTCATATGCTATTTAAAAGTCAAGCTCTGTGCGCTCAAAATTTATTGAGGGAAGATGGGGTACTTTTTGGAGCATACATGTCTCTTATACATGTTAGTTGTTTGGCATATTAAGTTCATGTCTCATATAGATATATGCATCTAATCTAGTGAGCTTAACAGAAAATGAATTGCATCACCCCTCAGAGAGTGGAATATATTGGAGAGCAAATTTAAGATAGTAATCACTTCTTTCATAGGTTCTTTTTGTTATACAGCTCAGTTACTGCTTAAGATGGAAAGAACACTTTTATTGACTTATAAGCTCTTCCACATCTGTCTTATTTTAGAAGGTGTTTGAACCAGGCAGGCTTGATAGATTTGGTATTGCACTGTTAAAGTGCATTATGTTATCTTTATGACTATGGTTTTTCATTTTAAATGAGGCAGTGGATTGTCTTTTTCTTCTTCATTTTTTTTAATACCTTTTTGTCTTCTTAATAGTTTTTATTTGCAAAAGTTTTTATCATTTATTGTAGTGCTAAATGGAAATGTTAGGGGGAGGGGAAGACCAAAATTGACATGGGATGCAATAGTAAAAAATATATGAATTTGTTTAATTTAATTGAGCATACAGCTCTTGACAGAGCATAATGGCAAAAAAGAATTCATATAGCTGACCCCCCACTTGGGCGGGACCAAAGGCTTAGTTTGGTTTGCTTAAATACACCATTGCCTCCAAAGTATGCGCTTTGTGTCATTTTGGTGCCCAATATTTCAGTTATGTCAATTACTCAATTTAGTCTCCAATTTTTGGAATTTTAGTGTAAATGGTCCTTTTGACTGTTTCCATCCATATTTCCTAAATGGGTTACTGGAGCAGGGTATTTTTCGCACAATATATCAACACATCAGTCCAAAAAAGTGGTTATAGTTGTAGTGGAACACGGCTACCCAAATTGCTCCTGCTTCTGTCTGAATTGTCCCCAAAATATGTGCTGTGTCATTTTGGTCCCAAATGTTTCAATTATGTCAATTAATCAATTTAGTCCCCAATGAATGGAAGTTGTGTTTAAATGGTCCTTCTGACTGTTTCGACCCATATTTCCTAACTGGGTTACTGGAGCTGGGTATTTGTGGCACAATATATTAACATATCAGCCAAAGTTGAAGTGAACCACTCTACCCAAAATGGCCTTGATTCCATCAATCAATTTAGACGGTGTTAGTGTTGGGGACCATTTAAACAAAAAATTCATACGATGGGGACTAAATTAACACAATTGAAATGTTATAGACCAAACTGATGCACAGCACATACTTTGGGCACCAACGGTATATTTAACCCTTTATTGTACTAGAGACAGGATTTTATCTGCTAAAATTATTCATTTTTTCTGTTGAAAAAGAAATCAAGCTTGACCGTCCATGGAATATAATTCGATTCACATTTCCAATGTTGATTCCTTATCAATAAATATCTTAAATTTTTTTGTCAATTGATATAATGAATCAACAATTTTGCCGAATTGCGCCAGATTGCTGTCTTTTTCCGTAAGCAGTTCCTTGGAAAGCTTCACAAGTATTGATGATATTATCAGCTCTCATTTTATTATGACACTGATTTTGGATAGAAACCATTATGAGAATGTTTTGAAGCATTCATCCCATTTTTCTTTCCTTCCTTTCCCATCCATCTATTGATACTTGATCGTTGTTACCAGCTTGACTAGTTGTTCAGATTTAAACGTCTTTTACTTAACAATTTAAAATTAGTATAGAGTTTTACTTTATTTGATAATTGAAGTAAAAAATAGTCATTTGTGTTACTTTTGGTTATTTTCATTTTGTTGGTTATCAAAATAGGCCTGGCTCCTATTGAAGCCACTCCCGGCAAGTGCCAGTCTGCCACTTCAAGCTGTTAGTTGTTGGCAACTTTCTGTCTTGAATTCCCGACAGGATGTCTTACCAATCAAAGAGAATCTAGGAGGATAGACCCAAAAAAAAAAAAAATTGTTCCCTGATTAGATTCTTGAAGAACTCTGTTCCTTTTTCTTCCCCTTGTGCTCTTTAGTTCTCATCAAATAGATTTTGTTGTTATAAGCATAGTCATGCCTGTTAAAATCCACCTACTCTCCACCTACTTCACCCACTTAAACCTACTCCACTAAACCTAACCCACTACACCACTACCACCTCCACTTCACCTACTCCTTACCTACTACACACTCACCCTCTTCTATATATAGGAATCATGAATCATTGTAAGTGATATCAATATAACATTATATCAATCAATAATACAATCATTTCTCTTTATACATTAAATTTCTACATGGTATCAGAGCAAGGTTAAGCTCTTGGTGCTCTTCGCCTTCTGGCGGGCGGCAACTTTGCCTTAACCGCCCGCCAGACCTCAACCAATTAAAAACCTACCAAAACCTCCAACCACTGCAGCAACTCAAACCACTGCTAGCTCGAATTGACGCCAACTCTTCTCACAACCAGTGTTTCATTTCGGCCTACTGCAGATACAGATTGCCTTGCTACAACTCCGAGCACCGTCGCCGACCATCCCAACTCTCATGGTTTGCATGCTTCGTGTCCAGCACCTGCAATATTGCTGCGTCTGACTGCTGACCACGACGCCTACCCAATACGTCGTTGGTCCGTCCATCATCCTTCTCATTCACTGCTCATGCGAGCTACATGTGCTGCCGCCGACCTGTTCTAACTGTCTCGGTGCCGTGTATGTGTTCAGATGTAAGAACACAAGACATGTCCTCTCGTCCCAAAGTCTCCACTCCTCTCACCTCCCTCCGCCGCCTGGCTGAAGATTACTGGTTGAAACAGTCCTCGATGTCTCCCTATGCAGATTTTGTCACTGCAATGCTTATTCGTTCAACTGGCCTGAATCTTCAAAAAGCATATTCTCAAAGATTGAAATCACTAGGCCTTGTTGGACTGTTGGAAAATTCAGAGATTCTTTCATCTGGGGATATGGCTGCTCTGGTGTACTTATGGAATCCTTTTACCATAGTCAGTTGTGTGGGTTTGTCTACTTCTCCAATTGAAAATTTGGTCATCATACTGTCACTTTATGGAGCTTGTACACGACAAATTCCATTGGCAGCTTTTGGATGGGTCATAGCAACACATTTGTCCCTTTATCCTGCTATTCTGATTGTACTGGTGATTCTTTTATTAGGTTATGGTCCAGATGCTCCCCCAAGGAAATTGTTACTGCAAAGGAATTCCTGTGAACTGACAGGTCAACAGAAGGAACTGAAAAATCAACCAGTGCAACTAATTTGTTTCTCTTGGAAACCAGTTGTGTGTTTCTTCTTGTGGGCATCCATGTGGGCATTCTACGTGTTAGTTCTATGTGGCATTTCTGTTAAACAATATGGTGGTCTTCGGGAGATGTTTAAGAGAACTTATGGGTTTATTCTCACAATGGAAGACTTGTGCCCAAGTTTGTCATCTTGTTAAAGCAAACAAATTCACTCTCTCTCTCTCTCTCATCTTTCCACTTTCAAACCCACAATCCTTTTTTTTTAATCAACCCACTACCTCACTTTTTTTAAACCCCACTTTCACTCACACTCACATGGGCTTGTCCCATTCTCCTCTCATCTTTTCAACTTTTCTTTCAACTTTTTTTCCAAAGTATTTGATCTGCCCAAGACGTGGCACAACACTTTATTTTATATATTATTATTATTCTTATTATTTCAACCAAAAAAAAAAAAAAAAAAAAAAAAAAAAAAAAAAAAAAAAGAACAAACAAAGGCAGAATTGCACACCAAACCTTCCCTTATTTTATTCATGTCGGGCCTCACCCCGATCACCATTTTACATAAAAAAAAACAAAAAAAAAAAACAAAAAAAAAAAACAAAAAAAAACCCAAACAACCACATACACAGGCGGGATTTTTCTTCTCTATTCTGCCGCCTGTCTTTTCTTCTTGCCTCCGTCCTGGACGGCCCTTGACGGTGTTGCCTCCGTGCTTCCTAGACCACCAAGCAAGTTTCCTCCTCCCTGCTCCTCCAATGCAGCATATGGCGGCCCTCCAAATCGGAACATAACGGTGGCCTTCCGCTTCAGCTCCTTGTTTTCTGTCTTTAGCACACTTATCTCTGCTCGCGCATCCTTATACATGCGTTGGAGCAGAGCCAGCTGGGAGTTTAACTGTTGCACCTCATTTGTCCTGCTCTGCAGCCGGTGCGACAAGTTTGTGACCGCAGTCATGGTTTCCACACATGACTTCAGAGTATACTGATTGGCCTCAATATCAGTTTGCACCGCCATTTTTTGCTCCACCGACCGCATCGGAAAGTTCAACGGAGCAAAACCAGAGGTGTTTGGTTGCGGTTCACTGGCCACCGCACCAGTTATTTCTCTTGTGGACTCGTTCAGTTCTGGAAAGAGCGTGAGCAGACCACGGGAAGAGGAGGCCATGTTCTGGGTAGCTGGACGGGAAGAAGAGGCCATGTTGCTGAGTGTTTCAGAGACGGGTAGGTTACAGAGTGTTACAAAGTTTCTCTCTCCGAAAACGCAGAGTTTTTCAAAGAAGGGTTGGATCCAGAATTTTTTCAGAGGTTTCTCTCAGTTTTTCTGTCTCAGCTTCTGCCTCAGCCTCAGCCTCAGCCTCAGCCTCAGCCTCCGTCTTGGTTAAATAGCCGAGGCCGCCACGCGTATCACGCGCCACTTGACGCCAGACGACAAACGGGTGCGCCAGCCAAGGCACTCACGTGCCTCGCCATCATGTCCGGCACACCTTTTTATGACTTGGGCTCGCCTTTTGATGGCACGCCTTTTTATGGATTGGGCACGCCTTTTGATGGCACGCCTTTTGATAGATTGGGCACACCTTTTGAGGGTGCGACTTTTTAAGGGTCCGACAAGACTCTGTAAACTGTCCCGACATTGATTCCGGTTAGCTCCTTCATGGGTCCGACAAGACTCTGTAAACTGTCCCGACATTGATTCCGGTTAGTTTCTACAAGGGTCCAGCAAGACTCCGTAAACTGTCACCACAACTGTCACAACATTGTCTGCTACAACGGTCCGACATGACCCCATAAACTGTCTTCTACATCGGTCTGACACCGCCATCCAGTGTCCTCTACACCGTTATGACACCACCATACAGTGTCCTCTACATGGTTATGACACCCCCATACAGTGTCCTCTACAACGTTATGACACCACCATCCAGTGTCTTCACCAATGGTCTGACACGACCATACAGTGTCTCTTATCCTCTTTTATTTTTATGTATTTTCTTGTTTTGTTACTCTCTCCAAACTCAAGTTGGTTAGTTTCTATCCCCCTTGAGTTTGCGGGGGGCTGTTAAAATCCACCTACTCTCCACCTACTTCACCCACTTAAACCTACTCCACTAAACCTAACCCACTACACCACTACCACCTCACCTACTCCACTAAATCTAACCCACTACACCACTACCACCTCCACTTCACCTACTCCTTACCTACTATACACTCACCCTCTTCTATATATAGGAATCATGAATCATTGTAAGTGATATCAATATAACATTATATCAATCAATAATACAATCATTTCTCTTTATACATTAAATTTCTACAATGCCCTAATTCTTTTTAATTGAACCTAAATGCCAAATTCCATGACCTAACCTTTCTCCCTTCTCTGGCCTCATTCTTTAAGACATCAAAACCTTTAGTTAGTTGTTGTCGAGAATTTCCCAGTCAGTTTGTCTATATTTGAGGAACTAATTACTTCTAATACCAAGCCAATTTTAGCCCCCTCTCCTGTGGAAGTTCTTCAGCTTTATATAGTCTTATCCTGCAAGCTTTTTGTGACTTTAGCAACAATAAAAATAATCATAGCCTTTTCTTTTAGGTGCTTTCTTGTACCCACGGTAACTAAAACATAGCTGATGTGATTGTATGATTGATAAAGCAAATAGAGCATAAACCCACCAATAACTCCTAGGTTGTTGCTAAAGGAGCTCCTAGGTAAAGGAACACTTCTTTCAAAATTATTGCACCCACAACTTGCAAATTCTAAATTCTAGATATTAGGTAATAAAAAGCAAGGGCTCATTGTTCCCCGGCAAGACCTCACATAGAATGTCGACTTAGTAACACAACTATATGTTTCTGGACTTAAGGCTAATATGAATAAGAGTGATTTGGTTGGGTTGAATGTTCCACAAGGAAGGATGCTTAAGTTAGTTGGGTTTGTCATTGGTTCTTTGCCCATGACTTATTTAGGCCTTTCTTTTGGGCAATTTCTCGTTCTCCTTAGAAATTCATGTCTTGAGGGTTGGCTCAGTTTAGCTCCTTTGTTCACTTCAATATGGCGAATAGGAAGGTTGTTCAGTTTTGGATGTTTGAATAGGGGAGGTTTCTCTTGCTCATTCCTTTCTTCAATTATATCATTTATCTTGTTCTCATAATGTGTCTATTGTTTCTATGATTTCTTCTCATTCTTCTCTGATTGGTTAAAATTTCAAGTTCTTCAGAAATGTTAATGATTGTGATATCAATGATCTTGTTTCGTTGTTATTGATTCTTCATGCTGTCTCTTTGAGGCTTGATGCTATTGATAAACCTTTATAGTCCATTTATTCATCTATATTTTCTCTTGTAAATCCTTTTTTAAGAAGCTAATTGATGATCAAAATGTTCATTTTTCTGATCCCTATAAGTTGATCAAAATGTCATCAGTGTTTTACCTTCTTCTTGTGCTCAACTGTTGGAAATTGATTTTAGAGGATTTAGTTCTTATGATAAAGCCCTGGAGCTTCGGAATTGTGCAGTACTTTGGGTAACTTGATTGGAAGGGAAGGGAATTTGAGAGGTTGAGAGAGAGATTGATTTTTCTTTTTTTTTGGTCTCTTTTTGGGTATCAGTTTTTGTACTTTGTAGGGGGATTCATTTGTATTTTATTTAGAGTGATTGGAGAGGTGTGCAATTTTTAGCTATGCATGGCAATTGAATGACCCTTTGTTACAGAGCATAATGACATTGTATTAGTAAATAATGGATAAAAAATGCCATACATGACATCACACACATATCTGCAGTGAGCACTTTCTTGGGCTTCTTATCTTGAAAGTTTTTATCTGTGTTTAACTCTTCTTTGAAATTGGCTGTTGGTTTAGGCTTTGACCTAGTCTCTCTTTGGACCTTTCTGGAGACGTTTATATAATGAAATGTAATTTTGTTCTCATGCTATATCAATTATGAGCACATCTTAGTAAAAATTCACACGCCTGCAGCTTTGAATTTATCACCTCTTAAACCTTTTAGAAGATGCCTATACTCTGATTCTGAAGCTGGGATTGGAATTATGGCAGATTTTTTTTATTTTTTATCTTTATGGTGGAATTATGTTCAGTTGGATTGTACAGAAGACTTTATGCTGGGTTCAACTATCTAATGCAAGTCTCCTTTATATGGCTTTGAACCATGTAAAACGATGGTAGGCAGATGCATCTGTGTCATTTCAAAAATGCCATATGAAACTAATTCTGTCCCTCCACTATAGTTCACATGTTAAAGCTGGAACCATGCTGTAAATAACAGAGCTAATAGTGGCCAATTTATTCCTTCATACAGAGGTTGCTTCCTGCATTTGTTTATTTATAATTAAGGTCATCAGCCATTCATTATCCAACTATTTAGAAGCCAAAACTACTAACAAATTACTTAAATAATCTATCTGAGACTGTAAAATCTTAACTGGTGGCAATGTGAAGTCAAATGTTACAAATTAATATAAACGATAAAGTATGTTAAAATTTACAATCACCTACCACCAATTTACCATCACCTACCACCACCTACTCCTCACCTACTCCTCACCTACTACACTCACCCTCTCCTATATAATGAGCCACTCACCATTTGTAATATATATAACATTATATCAATCAATAATGTACATCAATATATTTTACATGGTATCAGAGCAGGTTTAGAATCTAATAATTCTGCTTCACCGGCGGGCGGCAGCCTCGCCTTGGCCGCCCGCCGGACCTCTACACATACCTCCCATCCGCTGCCACAAATTCCATAACTGAACTCTTGTCTCTCTCTTCCATTCTTGCAATAATTGTAATCCTCCCTGTTTTGTTCTGAGGATTCAATATCTCAATAAGCTTAACCAGCTCATTTGGGTCCATTTTGTCACTCACCTTAATTCCAAGGGGATTAGCCATTCCTCTCAAGAACTCAACATGGGCACCATCAAGTTGCCGAGTTCGTTCTCCAGCCCAGAGGATATGAGCAGCCCAATCATAGTACCAGCCGGAAGTTGAATCCATCCTGGTAAGTGACTGCTCATAAGGCAAGAGCAAGCACTCATGCGATGTCCAAAAATCAGTGGTTGTCATGATAGGATGATCAACTGTAAGTCCAGCAGAGTGCCATGCGAGACGGAGCATTATCGGAGCACAGTTCTTCTCAGCGATGAGGCCTCTGAGCTTCCTCTTGGCTTTGTCAATAGCCTTCTTGTATTCCTCGCTCGCAGTCGGGTAACACTTCTCCATAGCTTTTGAGCTGAGACTGAGCAGAGAGAGACAGAATGCAAACCCCAGTGCGAGAGCTTCTTGCGGTGCATCGGCCTGCCTTCCTTGTAAAAACAACCCCAAATGGTGCAGGTCAGCACGTGCAGCCAATTTTATCACAACTCTGAATTCCCTCTCTCTCCTAGCACCGCCTGTTCCATCATCTTCATCAATGAGAGTGATTTTGAACTCTTTTGAAGTGAAAGGGAGAGGACCCGCAGTATACAAGCTCTTTCTTCCGTCATAAGCAGGAAGCCACTTGCCAAGATGAGATTCCCGATACATTTCACGTGGGTGGTAATTTGGCCCACGGTTACTGGTGGTGGTTTCTAAGTTCTGTGGGCTGGTATGTCCTATTATAATATATTATATTATTATAGTATGATATATTATATTGGTCATTATCTATCCAGCGCTTTTGACCTTCAAGGATCCAACCTCCTGTAACCTTTGTCGCTGTAATGGAGTGACCTGGACACCCATAACCCTTAATTGAGCCACCAGCAATACCAGCTGCATCAAGACCCACCATCAATATGCGGGACATCCCTCTCTCTCATCTTTTTCCCACTTTCAAACCCACTTTAATCATATCTCCCCTTTCTCTTAATTTATTCCACCCACCTTCTTTCACCCTTTTCTTTTATTTTAATATATATATATATTTTTATTATAATATATTTTCCCTCTCCTGGTTAGTGAGCATCCCCCGTTTTTCCATTCTCTTATTATTATTATTTTTTTTTTTATATTCCACCAAAAAAAAAAAAAAAAAAAAAAAAAAAAAACAACACCACAAAATAACACCAATAGCTTTTCACAATCTTGTCATTTTATTCATATCAGGGGATCAACCCCGATCACAATTTTACACCAAAAAAAAAAAAAAAAAAAAACAACACAACCACATCCACAGTGGGATTTTTCCCTTCTCTACTCTGCCGCCGGTCTTTTCTTCTTGCCTCCGTCCTGGGCGGCCCTTGCCGGTGTTGCCTCTGTATTTCCCACTCCACTGGGCATGATCACTACTCCCTGCTCCTCCACTGCAGCATATGGCGGACCTCCAAAACGGAACATCACGGTGGCCTTCCGCTTCAGCTCCTTATTTTCTGCCTTTAGCACACTTATCTCTGCTCGCGCATCCTTATACATGCGTTGGAGCAGAGCCAGCTGGGAGTTTAACTGCTGCACCTCATTTGCCCTACTCTGCAGCCGGTTCGACAAGTTTGTAACCGCAGTCATGGTTTCCACACATGACTTCAATGTATACTGATTGGCTTCCACATCCGACTGCACTGCCATTCTTTGCTCCACCGACCGCATCGGAAAGTTCAACGGAGCAAACTCCGGGGCGCTTGGTTGAGGTTCCAGTGCCACCGCACCAGTTATCTCTCTTGTTGACTCGTTGAGGTCGGGAAAGAGGGTGAGCAGACCGCGGGAAGATGAAGCCATTTTCTGGGTTACAAAGTGTTCCAAAGTTTCTCTCTCCGAAGAGGCAGAGTTTTTTTTCAGAGACGGGTTGGTTTCAGCGGTTTCAGACTGGTATGCACAGCCTCTGCCTCACCCTTGGTTAAATAGCCGAGGCAGCCACGCGTATCGCGCGCCACTTGACGCCAGACGACAAACGGGCGCGCCAGCCAAGGCACTCACGTGCCTCGCCATCATATCTGGCACGCCTTTTTATGGATTGGGCACGCCTTTTGATGGCACGCCTTTTGAAAGATTGGGCACACCTTTTGAGGGTGCGACTTTTTAAGAGTCCGACAAGACTCTGTAAACTGTCCCGACATTGATTCCGGTTAGTTTCTACAAGGGTCCGACAAGACTCTGTAAACTGTCCCGACATTGATTCCGGTTAGTTTCTACAAGGGTCCAGCAAGACTCCGTAAACTGTCACAACAACTGTCACAACATTGTCTGCTACAACGGTCCGACATGACCCCATAAACTGTCTTCTACAACGGTCCGACATGACCCCATAAACTGTCTTCTACATCGGTCTGACACCGCCATCCAGTGTCCTCTACACCGTTATGACATCACCATACAGTGCCCTCTACAACGTTATGACACCACCATACAGTGTCCTCTACAACGTTATGATACCACCATCCAGTGTCTTCACCAATGGTCTGACACGACCATACAGTGTCTCCTATCCTCTTTTATTTTTATGTATTTTCTTGTTTTGTTACTCTCTCCAAACTCAAGTTGGTTAGTTTCTATCCTCCTTGAGTTTGCGGGGGGCTGTTAAAATTTACAATCACTTACCACCAATTTACCATCACCTACCACCACCTACTCCTCACCTACTCCTCACCTACTACACTCACCCTCTCCTATATAATGAGCCACTCACCATTTGTAATATATATAACATTATATCAATCAATAATATACATCAATATATTTTACAAAGTATGATATTATCTTGACTGAAGAATGATGATGGTGGAAATTGTACAAGAAAGTCTCATTCTTCTGTATTTTTTCTTCATTTGAAAACCTGTGTAAATAATTTTGTTTTATGGAATTCTACTGCACCTAATATAGAAAAGTGGAAGCTCTTTTCTAAGTAGTTTCTCTTTTGAAAAGCTGCGTAGTTTGAAAATTTACCAGAACATGGAAGTGAAAAGGCATTTGGAATTTTGGATGACAAAAGAATTAGCTAGTCGGCATTAGAGGAGAGCTTCAACCTATCTAGAGGGGATGCATTAGCAGTTATTGAAATACTACCTCTATCGCCCGCCCCACACCAACAACCCCCCCTCTCCTCTTTTGTTAGCTGCAAAAAAAAATCAATTTTTTTAAGGAGAGAACATTGGATGTGTTTACACTTATTTAATGTAGTTTGTAAATAATATTTACAAACTAACCCTTTATCACTTTGTCTTCCTTTATTAAATGCATTCATATTTGTCTAGAAAGGATACTACTGTAAAACCTTAAGATCAAGTACCTTGACCTTTCAAGATCAACAAGCACGGGTACGAGTACTGGTACTGGCATTGGCACGATATGGGTATATTGATATGGTAAAATCCAAAAAAAAGTAGGGTACGTGTATGGCTTGGTATGTTCGTAAAAAAGTATTTATTTTTAATTTGAAGTAATGTAAAAATTGTTTAAATTATTTAATTTGTTAAGATTCAACCTACTATTAACATTTAATGCCAAAAGTAAAGGTATAAATGAAAATTAAATGTCATTATATTAAATAATTTACAAACCATAACTTAATTTTAAAATCATACTAAGTATAAAACTAAAAATAAAAAAGAAATCTAGTAAAAGGAATTTTATCTATATAGTAGAAGAAAATATTATTTCGATTGAGTTACGGTACGGCTTGGGTATATACTACATACATTTAGGTACGCTAAACAAATTAAAAAGAAAAATTTTGATACGTGTTTCGTATACTTAATACATATGCAGAAATATCATACGAAGTACCATATGCCAGTAAGTATCCGGTACGGGTATGGCATATTTGTCGAAGTACCCATACTTCATAGTCAACAACTATTTTGGTACATCCCAAAGTGGAACAATGGATGAGTAAATGTGATGGTGGGATGAGAGTTCTTGCCAAAAGGAGAAAGTACGTAATATTTGCAGATACAATCTACTACCATTATATGGTTTAAGGTAAAAGAATGCTTAGAAATATGCTTGCTACCAACAGTCCACTCAGTGATATGCTTGTTACCAAGAATGTTTTGTTACATGTAAGTAGTATTTATTCTTATGAACCTTATATTGCAACATGAAGGGTTGTGCTCAGTTGAATTTTCTCGATTGAGGGTTCACCAAAACTTTTATCAATTTTTCTCAACCCATAAGCTCTAAAGAGAATGTTGTGGTTCTTACTTGGTTTTGAAAGCATGATAAATGGATTGGGTATTTGTCAATTATAAAGCTTATTAATTTTTTTTTTGGTGCACATAGAAAAGTTTTTATTTTACTTTTATTTTTTATCTACAATAGATGTATAGCTGCATGTAGGGTGGCTTTTGAAGATGAGGGAACATTATGGAGTGTTCTCCTTTTGTTTTGGTTCATTATGATTGTATGATGAATGGATCATTTGATCCCATCATTCTTCAGTTTGATTTCAGCTGTAAGGTATCTGTTGTTGTGATTTGTAGTTGTCACAACATGTCTATTGGTATGAATGATCAACGTGGGTGGAGTTGTGGAATCCAGAACCCTTATATCAGATTTAATGGCAGTTGAAATTCTTAATTGCATGCTTAGCTCTTATAAAATAAGTTTTGTGAATGACAACTATATGACAAAGAATTGCATCAGAAGAGGCAGTAAAACAGCTAATCAAGTTGGACACAATAATTTGGAGATGGCACAGGCCTAATAAGCTAATTAGTTCTCAATTAATTATTTAGTAGGGGAACATGGCAAATAACATAGAATGCACTTTTTCTTTAAAACCATAGAATGCATTATTAGTCCAGTATGGCTGCTGTCATATTCTCTTGTTATATCTTATGGCTGCAAAAAGAAATAGTAAGCAATCCATCCCTACCTGAAAGGACAGACGCAATCAATGTGATGAGAGCCACTGTTATAGTACTAATGTCTTCGACGAATCTGTTAATGGAAGCCTTGAATATAGGGTAATTCTATTCACACACCCTACTTTATCGCAGTACACGCCATTTGTATCGTTCGGATATCAACTTCCGAACAAAAACAAAATGTTCGAATATCAAATTTTGAACAAAAATCAATTGTTTGAACAAAAAACTCATTTGACAGTTGATATGTGAACATTTATGTTTCGTTCGGAAGTAGATATCCAAACATTTGTATTTTGTTCGAAAGTTGATATCCGAACAAAATAAATGGTGTGTACTGAGGCAAAGGCTGGTGTACAAATAGAATCACCCTTGAATATACTCTTGAAATAGAAACCTTGACATCATTCCGACGGCAGCAACAGGAGGAGAGACTTTCGAACTTGACACGTCCACTGCACATTCCTTCGGAGCCATAGTTCTAGGATTGGATTGTAGCAATTGGAGTGGAGGAGTTTGTGCAATCGGCTTGTGGGTTGGCTTAATTACGCTATAGGCCTCGTAGCTAAAAGTCTTAATAGCTTTCCTCTTCCTTTATCTTCACTTGCTGCCTTGAATAAGATGCACTTTCAAGATGCCTTCTTGGTGAAACAGTAGACACGCAAGACTCCAAATCTTGTGCTAAAGAGCATGGAGGTTCAGCTCCTAACAAAGGCAACTGCCACTCCTAACACTAAAGTATGGAAGGCTCTCACGCAATAGACTCTATCAGACTAGGAATGCGTTACCATTTCCCAACCCAAAGAGGTTAATTGATGCAGTGTCTTATGTTTCCTGCCGTTGACCACCAAATAAATGATAACCCTTCCTCCTCCCTTTGGAACAAAAGGTGCTTCCGGTTCTGTTGGTACGTGAAACAATTTTGACTTTAGGCTTATTGGCAATCCACAATCAACTTCCTTTTGTAGTACTCTGGCCCCAGGGAAAGTTGAATCTCCATTACCTTAGTTTACGGGACTAGTAGAATTCATGATTCAATAAAATCACTTGAATCTATGTCGAATTGGTAGGTGTACACGTATAAAAAAAGTGATTTGTTCAATTACGACCTTATAATGCAATTGCATTTAGAGCCCAATTGTTGTTTTCTGTGTTCCTCATTTATCCATTAGGTCAGTCTGGTTGGTTCTTTGCGCCTAGCTTTGGCATTGATTCATCCTCCTTTTTCAAAGGTTTTCCAATTGGATGTGGAACCCATTTCATATGATGGGAGTTGCAGGTGTATTGGACGTGGCTTTTCTATGCACTATACTTTATTTGAAGATGGTGGTGTAAATACATTTCATGATGCTCTTAAACAGACTCAAGCTGAAGAAACTTATTCAATGGACACCGCTAACTGCTTTTGGAATTATGCATCAACTATTTGGAAAGATTTGGTTGAAATGAAATTGTAAACAACACAAGGCATCTTTTGTAGAAAAAAAGGTGTAGATGGGTGGGAAGAAAATAGAATTCCAGGACATAGAAGAAAGAGAACATAAAAATAAAGGTAGCCTAGAGGGAGAAGGAAAAAGAGGAATAGATGGAAAGAGGGAGGGAAGCATTGACAATAGGACAGAGAAATGGGAATAGTGAGACATTGAGAAAGGGGAAGAAAAGAACTGTGGAGAGTGGGAAACGATATAGTTATATTTCTCCCTTCAAATTGAAGTATATTAAGAGGGAGGGAGGGAGGCTTATCCATTTATTCATTTCTATATTCCCGCCAATGTTTATTTTCCTTGTGGATTCTTATTTATAGACATGACAATCCCTGCTCATACGCCTTCAAAATTAATTTTACTGAACATTATAACCTAAGTTGAGTGATGTACAAAGAAGCACGGACACGTGACACGACACGGATACGACGCGGACAGGCAAACACAGCAATTTTTAAAAAATGTAGGACACAACACGTGGAGGATACGCACAAAATATATAATTTTATATATTTATTATATGTCATATATATGAACATGTCATTCTAAGACAACAAATAAATACATTATAACACTAATTTCTATAAATTAACATTATTTTTCCTTTATCATCTTATTCTAAATTGTTTTATTCAAACTTATAATTAGTTTCGTGTGTCTAGTTAATGGACACGCGTGTCCTTCAAGTGTCCGAAGAGTGTCCAAGTTCTAAATTCTTTATGAAAAACCAGGACATGTTTGGATGAGTGTTGGACACGTGTCGAGAGAGTGTCTGATGAGTGTCGGTGTTCGACACGTACACAACACGGATACGCCACCTTTTTAAAAGTGTCCGTGCTTCTTAGGTGATCTAGAATGGAGAGGGAGAAAGAGGAGAGAGGAAGAACAAAAGAGCCATAACCCTAATCACACAAGGTCTTAACTTTTAAACTCTTAATTTTAAATCTACTTTGAACAACACCATGCCAAATATCTTTATTTATAAGCTAATAACCCTAATAGAAAAAGAAACTAGATCTCTAACAAAATAGGAAGCTAAATATTAATAAGACAGCTAATTAAAATGTAATTTAAAAGAAAAAAAAAATTTAAAGACATAAAATTATAAAATTGTAAATAAAATCTGTATGCCCAAGTTGTTGCACCTATGCTTGAACATTGAACTCTATGTTCCACATCGTTATCACCAATTGAGAAAAATAACTTAACCTCAAGTTCCCTTAGAAGAAAACAACTCGAATCGCGGAAGGCTACAACCTTTAAACTCAATTTTATTAATCTTAATAATATCATGCCAAACATCCTTATTTATGAGCTAATTACCCTAATAGAAAAGGAAACTAGGATCCCTAACAAAATATGAAACAAAATATTAATAAGACTCCTAATCAAACCCTAAACCCTAATAGGAAAGAAAACTAGTACACCTAAAAAATAAGAAATAAATTATTGTTAAGATTTCTAATTAAGCTATAATTAAAATGAAAATAAATATAAATACTAAAGTTGCAAAATTACAAAATTCTAAATAAAGCCTCTACAACAAAGTTGTTGCACATATGCATGGACATTGCATCATTGAGTCAAATATTGCAACATTGTAGGATCTTGTGAAATCTCTTATTGGCATGTAACTACCAATGTGATTAATTTCTAATTTCTAATCTCGTATACTTCTTCTCAACTAGGGTTCATTAGGAAAATGGTTGATTGTTTTCTTTAGTCACAGTGAATGGCGAATATGATTCATTTGGTCATCTCAAGTTTCATGTGGGAGCTTCTTTTATATATATATATATATCCTATGTTACTCAAATACCCATGTCGGACATTCGACACTCGGATAAGGATATGGGATATGTGTTGGATACTTCTTATATAATTGTATATAATACTATTATTATATGTACATATTGTTGTATAATTGCTATAAATGTTTTTTTGACACTATAAATTTCATATAGCACCATTATATCTCACATACTTGATTAAAAATATAAAAATAACATTTTTTTTACCAAGTCCACGTAATATAGTATATATCTATATTTAATGAGTCCAACATCTAGATACATACCAGTACCTAACACCTGTACCCAAGTCCATGTAATATAGTAAATATCTATATTTAAATTCATCAATTGAGATGTTGCATTTGATGGATTATGAAAGTGTACATAATTACTGTACATTGAGGCTACACTGGAAAATTGGTTGGGTACATTACTTATTAGGTGCATTTGCATTTAACGGATATAAATTTAGTAGCTAAAGAAACAGGAATCTAAAGTTGGAAAGAGATGGATGACACTGAGAGTTGTAATTGTTAGGTACTTTTAAATGCTGTCACTTACCTGGTGACACTTGGCTAGTTGTGAGTTTGTAAAGCTTTTTGTGAACATCAGGAATAGTGTAAGATTTCGTTTACATTTAGCTTCTTTTTTTTTTTTTTTTACATTTTCATTTATTTTTAATGTTTTATAGGTTTAAAAAGGTCTAATGTATAAAAATTCTAGGATTATAGTGTCCATTCTTTATGGTTGCTTGATCTTAATTGGGTGTGACAAATGATCAGTTGGTTGCATCAGTCAGTCAAATGTCTATCCTTGCTGCGAAGTAAAGATTGTTTATTTGTCACTTTGTGATTGTACGGCTCTGTGTCTGCTGTGCATATTTAATGGGTTAAATTGAAGCTATGATTTATAAGATGGAGGCCATCTGGATCCTTAGTTTCTAAAGTTGCTGGGCAGTATTCTTCATGTTAACATTTAGCACTGATGCTTGTATCTGTTGCTTTACAACTCATTCTATAACAGAATCTTTGAGATGATTCTGCTGTTTATGGATGTGAAGGGAAAAAAGTTTAGATAATAACCTTCTGAAACTTGAGCTTGTAATTCTTTATAATGCAAACTGAATGCCCTTAGAAATTGGAAGGCTGGGAATTATGCATCAGTTTGCAACCTATTAGTTGTTAATTTGATGTTTGTTCTTTTGTATGTCCAGGTAAATATGGTTTGGGACTTTAAGGGATAAAGAAAGCAGAAATATTCTTATTCTCTTTGAGGTGGCAACCTATGAAACAAACTGGTACAATCTTGGAGCCCACCTACCTTGTTAAAGGCCATCTGGTGGGGTAATTTTCCAAAAATTTCAACTGAAGGTGAGCTTTATGATGTAATTAAATAGGCTAGTGATGGTCTTTGGAAGCTGAATTGTGCCTTTTTTTTTTTTGTTTGGGGGGGGGGGGGGGGGGGGTTGTTGGATAAGTTGAGTTTTACAAAGAAATGGGACTAAGGGGTTGCCATCCTCATAGCAGAAGAAAACACCTATAGTTCTTATTTATATGCTTACTCAAAATTGTGTACAAAGTCTTAAAATTGGTTTTAAGAACAGAAAAACAACATTTGAGAGCAACTATACTAAAGGGACAAAATTATACTCATCAATTTAAGAAGAGGTTCTTTCACCCCCATCAAAGGTCCTCCGGTTGTGCTCTCTCCAAATAGACCACATCAAACATAAAGGAAACTCCCACATCAACCAAAACATACTAAGAATCATAAGGATGTAGTTCTTTGTGTGTGTGGGTGGGTGGGTAGGTGGTGTTTAGATGTTATTTTTTATTTTTTGTATCCATGAATATTCAAGTTGAGGTTTTTTCACCCCCATCAAAGGTCCTCAGGTTATGCTCTCTCCAATTAGACCACATCAAAGATAAAGGAAACACCCACATCAACCGAAACATACTAAGAATCACAGGGATATGGTTGTGTGTGTGTGTGTGTGTTTAGATGTCATTTTTTATTTTTTGTATCCATGAATATTCAAGTTGTGGGCGGACTATTCAACACTACTACTTTTATGTTCATTTTCGACTTCGTTTCTAATTCCTATTGAGATTTTTTGCCTTGTTCAATGGATGATTTCATTACGCTCAAAACTTCATTTCTCTTTGTATAATGTAAATTTTGATGCCATTGAAAACATATGGAGCATAATAGTTGTTTTACAAGTCTTCTCTGCTGCATTGATGATGTAGTGATGCTTTAGAATCTCCGTTTCTGAATCTTATTGTTGTATCTAAATCCACATCAAATTTTTTTTTTTCTAGAGAATCTACTCTACTACTCCTTAATTTGACTAACGAAATGGCATTGGATAGAGTTGAGTGGAGAAGAATGATTCATGTAGCCGATCCCATTTGATGGGACTTAAGGCTAGGCTTGGTTTGGTTTGGTTTGGTTTGGTTTGGTTAGGTTAGAATGTACTCTACTAGGTTTTGAAGCATGGGTAAAATATATGGAGCATAATAGTTGATTTACCTGCCTTCCCTGCTATATTGATGATATAGTGATGCTTCAGAATCTCAGTTTCTGAATCTTCTTGTTGTATATAAATCCACTTCAAATATTTTTCCCCAGAGAATCTACTCTACTAGGCTCTGAAGCATGGGTATAATGTGGTCTTGAAAGCATTAAAAGTAGGTCCTTCTTGTGGGATGTTAGTGTTAAAATGCCTGGCAGTTTGGGTACCTGTCCTCTTCAAAAATTACTTTCCTTCTTTGGGCCACTGGATAGGACATGGTTTTTATAGTTCGTTGTTTGATTGTCAAGGATGCCAAGTTTTGAGTGGATGATTTGTTGTTAAGAAGGGACACAAAATTAATGGCGTGACTTTCTGATTCATTGTTGTTTGGGTTGTGTATTAATAACTCCTCCTCTGGTGTATGGGGTTTGTCCGGTTTTTTTAGTTGGGGTTGATAGTTTCATAATGTTGTGTTTGGATCATAAATTTGGATTGGATAGAGAGTTGGAAAGGGAAATGGAGAAAAAATTAGCTTATATTTTATTCACATTTCACTCTCTTTTTTCCTTTCCCTTTCCAAATATTTATCCAAATTCATGATCCAAACACAACCTAAATGATTGCTTAAAATGTGCTGGATTTGAGTGTAGCACCATTTTCTTCTTATTTGGTGCATTTGGAAGGAGAGTGACACTGGAGAAATATTGATTGTCTTATAGTTTGCATTCATTATGTTTAGGTGAATTCATATGAATGTCATTTTTTGACTGTCAATATTTGTAGCTTATTTAGTTTAAAATTTGAAATCCATGCTTAAGTAGTAGTATTTTGAAAAGAGAAAAGGGTGTTTGGTAAAACTGTTTAGGTTTTCAGCTTACTTGGTTTTTTTCAGCATGAGAGCTGAGTTTTTTGAAGCTGGGTTTGAGTTACTTTTTTCTAAACGAACTTTTTTTAAGCTGCAAATAAGTTTTGCCAACTTTTTGCTGCTTTTGGCTTTTTATTTATTTATAAACAAGTATTTTCTTAGACCTTGGTATATGGTTCAACTTACACTATACTTTTTTAGTTTTCTCAACAAAGAGAGAGTTTTGGACTTGTAACATAGTATGGATGCTATTATTCCAGTAGCTTTATTTTGCACGAGGTTGCTATGGAATATATAGACTGTTCAACCTACACAAACAATGCTCAACCACAGTAGTCTCATAGGTTATAGCTTTCTGTAAGGAAAATGTTTGTTTCTAGAAGATGACTACATAATTACTTTTCCCGGTTTCCTGTTTTTTTTTTTTTTTTTTTTTTTTTTTTTTTTTTTTTTTTTTTTTTTTGGGTTGGTCTTTTTTTATTTGCGCGTGCATGCCTTTGTGTGCAGGAGGCAGGGATATTAACCTTGAGGGTTTTCCCGAATGGTTGGTGGGTATACTCCCCACACAATTGTTCAAAGTTCGACTCTTAGGGCCAAGGTACAAGAAAGAAATTTCTTGTGAATTTCTTAATCCTGATGTGGATGGCTTGTCTTTGACTGGACCGGAGAAGGGATTAGTTGAGGTACGTGGAAGTTGGTCCGGACACCCAAACCCAAAAGGAAAAAGAAAGATATTTTGTATTGAGTTCAGTATTTTCTTGCTCGTACAGTGGGTATAAGAAAGCATGGATTTAGCTTTTACATCTGCCAAACTACTAGAAAGGTTAATGAGAGCCATGTCAAGATTGCATTTTCTTTCCCTAGTGTTTCATGACTGGGGGCTGTTTTGGTTTTAATATATTTTCAAAGCATGCCATAAGAAACTGGGAAATCTTGATTTCTTTTTCCCTATTGATTTTCCCTTCTTTATGTCTTCAGAAGTACTAGTACCCCATTTAATCCTATTTTATTATTTATGCACTTTTTTTTTTTTTTTTTTGGTTCAAGTGATTACAGAGGTTTCTTGATTGCTCCAAGGCATTTGCTATATTTATGTGTTGGGTGATGGAGAGACAATATGAGAGATCATAGTGTTTGTGATTGGTTGAAGACACCATGTGACATGCCACATGGTACCTTATCTGCACCCAAATAATTTTTCATTGTTCTGTATCAGTTTACACCTAAACTAAAAATTGTAGCACACTGCCCATCTATTAATTATTTATTTATTTATTTTATTTTTTTTCATTTTGGATGTTAATAACCAAAATACCCTTTCAATTATATGGATAAATTAAACATTTCCCCTTGAATTATAACTTAACATCATTTTACCTCGTTCAAGTAAAAAAATATTACATTTTATTTGGTTTTTAAACTCAAATATAGCTTTTGAGGGTTTTTTTTTTCATTATTTTTTTTCAAGTGAACAATCATTTTTTTAAAATTTTTTTTAGATGTACTTAAAAAGTAAAATATTTGTGAAGAAATTATTTTTTATTTTCTTATTAGTTTGTTTTTAGTGAATTTTTTTTATATATTTTTTCACAAATATTTTAGAGTGAATTACATTAACGGTTCATGTAGTTTGTGGTTTGTGACTTGTATCATTTTGGTCCTTATACCTTGAATTTTAAATCTTGTTCTAAATAAGGATAATTGAAGATATCATTTTCTTTGCAAATGAAAAATGTTTTATTTTAAGGACAATGTCGTCAATTTGATAAAATCTAAACTAATTTGACAAAAATAAATGTTAAAAATTTTTTTTAAAAATTTTTAAATTATTTCTACTCACCAAAAATAAAAATATAAATTTTTACCAAATTAATTTTAGTATGTGTTTAGATGATGATTATGTAATGGGTGGTTGTTTTTGTTAATTTTTTGGATGATTATCATGTAATAGATGGTTAGTTTTGTTATTAATAGATTTTTTTGGATGGTTATATGTAATGGATGCTTATTAGACTTTTAATGTGTAATCGATATGTTTAATATATGAAATGTTTTTATTTTTGAATTTTTTGATTTAATGGATTAGTTTAATAATGATATCAAAGTTATATCTATATTTGACTTTTGAAAAAATTGAAATTAATGTAATGAAAGTAAATATAAAAAAAAAAAATAATTTTAAGTAATTATTTCTACCCTTCCAAAAGATATGTTTTTTTTTTTTTTTTTGTTGAAAATAGATTTTGAAAATCAAACCAAACAGAATTTTATAATCAAGCATTTTTCATTAGAAAAAGCCATTATATTTCATTTAATATACAAGTTAACTAACACAAAATAAGTTGTATGATGACTTTGTCTTTAAAATAGATCGTTTGCAAAATAAACATATTTGATTGTCTTTATTTAAAATAAGATTCAAAATTTAGGGTTAAATGTATCTTAATTGAAAAATCAGGGACTAAAGTGATACAAGTCCCAAATTACAGGAATTGTTAGTGTGATTCGCCAAACATTTTACTTTTTAAGTGAATAGATGCACCTAAAAACGTAAATTTTTCTTTTTTTAAAAAAAAAAAAAAAACTAAAATATGAAAAAGTTCATGAAAAAAAAATTAATTTTTTTTTTTAAAAACTAAACTAACATACTAATAACATTATTTTAAGTTTTTCATTTGAGATATTATGTGCAAGTTATGTGTCAATTTTTTTTGTTTTATTTTTTATTATCTATTTAAGGAATAGGTAAGGGTCATCAATGAGATGGGGTGGGCTTACACGGCCTATAATTATTGTGTTCACGTCTCATATATTAATTGATTTTTTTAGGATTTGAGTAGTCAACGGGCTAGTGTGGGTTAGGCTTATTTAAAAAATTTAAAACAACGTTCCACACGTAAATCCAAATTTTATCGGTCAAAATCAAATTGAACCGGTTACACATTTTTTGTTAGAATTATACACATTAATTTTTTTCTTTTTTAATAATTTATATGATCAAACTAATTAATACTATTAAAACGATCAAACTAAAGTATAAATTCACCAAATTAATAAATTATAACAATGTTATATATAAAATGTTGAGAGTTAGAAAAATATCACCGGTCAATGACAAATTAAATTTTAACAAATTGTGTTTTGTGTATTTTTTTTAAAGTACAATTTACAAGGATAATATAGGTTGCCAATTTTATTTTTTTTTTAAACTTTATAAATGGAACAATATTGATTTTAATATATTAAAACTGAATTTAACAGTGTTATTTTTTTGGATAATATTAAATTTTTTAGGGCATTTACATATTGAAATATGATCTGTTACTTCAGAGAAATTTAACTTTTACTGATATTTTCACTGTTTACAGTGAAAAAAGATCCTATATCAATGATAAAGAACTTAAAGGAAAATGAAAGAAAAGAAAAGTAAGATCCAGACTTTCAATATCCCAGAGTTGTGAAGGTGACTAGAGGTTCAAAGCAAGCTGCAAAGCAAATAGAGCAAACCAGCAAAGACAAAGAAGTACTTGATGCTGATGAGTATGTCTTGCCTCAAACAACAAGTGTCCGAAAAATCTTACGTTTTTCCACAAAATCTACCAGTTACAAAATTGGTAAAAGAACATGTCAAAGATATCTTGCAACACATATCAAATATGTCTAGACTAGATTAAGTACAACAAATAAAATAGAAGATGACAAACAATAATTACTAACTTATATTGTATTAACAACTATTAAATCACTTCTTTGTTATCTTGTAGGGCTTTAATCTGGATAAATGAGTTGAATCTAATTACTTTTGAAGATATTGAAAACCTAATAAAAGAAAAAAAATTTGCCAACAATGTAAGTCTTTCATCAAATTTCTCTGCAATGTTCCATCAGCCTTTATAAACCAATGTTACAATTATAAATGATATTTTTCAGGTCATTGATGGTTATCGAGAGATCCTATTTGCTAACCAAAGGAGAAAAGAAGAACAATCAACTTCATTTTTTTTCACATACATGAGCTTGGTATGTTACTACTCTTTTATTTGATTTTCTTTGGAATTTACTTACTACTTTCTCTTGTTAAGATACTTCTTGAAGCCAGTTGTGTCACTAATCTAATTTTCTTTAGCTAATTGTATGCATTTAAAATTTCTCTGTATGTATATTTCTGAAATTCATGTCATCTCAACTTTCTCATAACCATTTTTTGATTTTCTCTGACCGCAGAACATCATCAAGATGACGGAAAATCAAACTTTCCGAGTTTCATTATTTGACAAGCATCTTGAAACATCATGGAGGAACTACATGTTCCTCAATTTCCTAATAAATACCGAGAAGTCAACAGATGGAAATCACTAGACCTTGCTAGTCTTGGACAAATAAGACAATTTATGGATATACTACAACTCACTATGGCCAAGGAGGGATGATGCACAAGGCAAATATATCAAAAATGTAAAATAATTGGTAACGAATGCAAATTTCTGTGATCCATGATAATGTTTATGTGATGATAATTTTTATAGAATCTCATTAATTTGTGTGTAAATTTCTCTGTTATTTAGTTTTTTTTTTTTTTTGCAACAAGATTATATGGAGAATTTTTTGAAAGCTTGCCTTGAAAGAGAGGCATAATCACAACTTTCTTTCAAATTGATAGACTAACAAAACACAAATTATGACTTTGAATATGTCAACAATACTCCACAACAAAACAGTGATTCGTAAGTTTTTACAATATCTATAAATAAGATAATGTAATTTGAATGTTTCTTAAAACTAACTATACCTATAATTTATATGCAGTGTGGATTGTGGCCTCTTTGTATGTTACATAATGAGACAATATTGTAACCATGAACCTATTAGCTCGAAATTGTCTACACAAGACGTAAAGTTGATAAGGGCAGAAATTATAGAGACATTTGCGACCGAAGTTGGCCAGTCATGGATAGAACCAATTCAAATATCACCAGAGGAAGAACCAAGAGTATAATAGTGAAAGCACACTAGTGAAAGGAAGACAATGCACACAATGTAATTAGGAATAACACTTCAATTTGTTTTTTCATACATTGAAGGAACGATGATGTTTGACATACATTTATATATCTTTTTTTGACTAATATAAATTTCATAGCTATCAATGGTTAAATGTATATTTTTTTTATAATGCATACTAAGTGGTGATTGCCAACACAATCCACATAGAGCAAATTGTCTGTGGAAATTTCTCTGGTAAGAAGTTACCAAAATTTCACAGAGAAATTTAACTCGTATTGTGCCAAAAGGTGTAGACATCTCATTTTTGACCGACCTTAAGACTCAGACCTTGTTTTTGGAACACACCTTGTTTCCTCTGTCTAGAGGGACACTGTGGCCCGGGAGACCACTTTTGTGGTCGTACGCCACTTTTAATGCTCGGCAGCTGGTTTTCGGGGCTCCCGACCGCACGTCTTACTTCCCGAACCCTTGTCTTGCATCCGTTTTGGTTTGTCTTGGGTACAAACCTTACTTTCCTTGTTTGGGAAGTGGTACAAGGGTAGGAGACCAGCTTTTATCCTTGGAGACCACTTTTCTTCTCGCCAGTCGGTTTTCTGGTCGGAAAACTGGTTTTCTTAGTCTTTGGACCACATTTGTTGGTCTCCCACCACACCATTGGCTTGCTTTCAGTGTGGAGACCACCAATTCCCCATGCCGACCACTTTTTTACCTGGGAGACCACTTTGGGTGGTCGGCAGCTTTCCTCCTATTTTGTCAGACTGAATGGGTGCCAGCTGTGCCAG
Source organism: Camellia sinensis (assembly GCF_055761805.1). Taxonomy (NCBI): domain Eukaryota; kingdom Viridiplantae; phylum Streptophyta; class Magnoliopsida; order Ericales; family Theaceae; genus Camellia; species Camellia sinensis. The sequence continues at coordinate 140,709,428 of NC_138962.1, forward strand.
CTGGAGGGCACAGACTGTATCCTCCATATGGAGGGATTACATCCAAGTTTTAGCTTCTCTAAGAAGCTTGAACCCTTTTTTTTTTCTATAAGAGAGGCTCTCCCTCTCCATTCCAGAGGTTCTGAAGTTTTGTTTAAGGCATAGGCATATATCTCTCTCTTTCTCACCCTATATTGGTGTTTTGCTTCACACTTATGCACACAACCTCATAGCCAAACACTCTTACCTTGTTACTAAGTTGCTGGAGGGTCTTGAGAGGGCTCAAGAGTTGGTTTTTGGTCCAGAAAATTTGCTAGTTTTGTTGAGCTTCAAGGGTAACCTCTTTTCTCTCTTTTAAGCTTTGTTCTAGTTACTCTCTTAGTCATACTTGCATGCTTATTTGAGCTTTGTTTTCAACTAAAAAAAGCTTCATTTTTGAGCACTTAATATGTTTGTTTAAAGCCTCTTGGGTGTTGAGGGTCTCATACCCTCTTGCATGCCTTGTTTGGCCTTGTTTTGTGCCATGCCTTAGGGCCTTTGAGCTAATCCTTTCTTGGACTTTTAGGGCCTGCCTAGACTCTGTCCATGGTTGGTTTGGTCACCCTTGGCATGCTTCTCATATGTGTAGTGTATTTCCATTTATGGCTCATCAAGGTAGTATGCCAATCTAGCATGTTTTAGCTCCATTTTAGTGGGTTTTTGGTCATCATCTGACATGTCAGGGCTCTGTTTTTGGCTGGTTTGATAACCTCTCACATGCTCCATATATTTGTAGTGTAAATCGTGTTCACTAGCTTAGTTCGCATGATGTTTTGGCTCTTTATTCGAGCACATTTTGGCTTTGCTCCAACATGGTTTTGTTCATATTTTGGGCTGCCTTAGCTCTGTTTTGAGGCCTCTGGGTTGAATGATGCTTGCCATGCATGCTTGTTGTGTAATAGCCTTGACTAGCTTTGAGTTTTGAGGTCTCTTGCATGCTTGACTTGAGATATTTGCATATTTTGGCATCATTGGGCATGTTATTTCAGAGCATGTAGGGCTGTTATACTTCCATGTTTTCCACTCTTTAAGTGCTCTTTAGAGTTATGCTTTTATGCCCTATTTGTGAGCCATTGCATGAGCCCCATTTTTGTGCCTTTCAAAGCCATCATCCCAACTCATTTTGCTACTGTTTTGGCCTGCATAGGGTCTGTTTGGGGTTGGTTTGGTCATTTGAGCATCGCCTTGCATGCCTCTAGTGTAATATGCTTCACTAGCTTTCGATACTTGAGCCTTTCGACATGCATTGCGTGAGTTGTTTGCATGATTCAAGGTCATTTTGTATGCCATTTTAGTGCTAGAACACATGCCATTGTACTCCATGTTTCATCTTTTCAATGCTCTTGCAGAGTTGTATTTTGTGCCTCAGGCTTGGGCCATTGCATTATACATGTTTGTGTGTGTTTTGGTGCCTTGATTTCATCATCAATGGCCGCTGATTTGGACATGGCTGAGGCCTATTCATTTCGGTTTAAGTCCATTATGCATTGAGTATGTCATGTAGTTCATAGCATTGAGCATGACATGTTGTTACATGATTGATCATCGCACTTGTGCATGCCATTTTCATCGCATTATGTATGTTGGTTACCACGTGCATTGTGTATGTTAGTGTCATGAGCGTTGTGTATGCCATATAGTTCATAGCATTGTATATGCTAGCTTGCATGTTTGCATGATCATCCCTTGCATGCTTGCATGCCCAAGTTGTGCTACATTAAGTTGCATGATTGAGTCGCACTGTGCATGCCATGTTTGTTGCATTGTGTTTGGAATAGGCGTTAGTCCAAACACGAGAAACGAGGAACGTTTCATACTCGAAGTGATGAAACGTACCTCGATTCTCGGTTGCCGACACTCTTGACTATACATGACGGAGTTCTAGGCTTTAGGTGTTTGTATGTACATTCATTCCATATTGAGTTGCGCAATTCGGCCCCTCGGCCATCATGCATCAAGATGCGTGATTGGCGGTCCGAGGGTCGATACCTACACTCCCTTGAGCTTATGTAATGATAGGGAGGGTGGTCGCGCATACATGTGTTGCAAATACTTTGCCATGTCCCTTTCTTGCCCTCTGTTGTAGAAAACCAGAAACCAGCAGCAAAAATTGGTCGGCCGACCAGATAAAGTGGCTGGCCGACCACTTTTTCTGGTTTTCACCACAAAAAGTAGTCAGCAGGTGGTCTCCAAGGCCAATATCTGGTCGGCAGCATCCCTGCAGATTCCCAAGGTGGAGTTTCATCTCTTTGGAGCTTGGTGCAAGTTTCTGAGATCAATTGCAAACAGAGGCAAATCGGGGCGTCGCGAGGGATTTCCGAGCAAGGCGACTTGAGCATGCATGCATCCTTTGTCATCCAAAGTAGAGCTGAGGCAGCCTACATCATATAGTTTATATGCTTATTTAATTGCTAACTTAACTGATTTGTTAATTAGTTAGAGTTGTGTAATAATTAGCTGTAACTTGTTATTCATTCTGTTGTGTAATAACTAGTTTAATTAGATTAGCTAATTGGTTATGTATTATTCATTTGGACCCTCTATCGAGATGGCCAACGGTTGTAATAAGTGTGCGTGTGTGTGATGCATGTCTTCCAACCCCCATTTCTTTCTCCCTTTTATTTACCAGCTTACGATGGTTAGTTTTAGAGCATGCTTCAATTAGCATCCTTATGCTCGCATGTTTGCATCCATTCATTTGTCTTGCATGCACCGAGCTCGGCGCATCATACTAACTGCATTGTATTTCAATTTCTGTTTGAATACATGTATCAAATTGCATTTTACATGACATTTTAGAATAGCCGAGCCTACCTTAGTTGCATTTTTGTATGTGTTGCATTAGGCATTCTTGACATAGCTAGGATCATGCATTAATTTCTAACATAGCTTTTGTTTTGGCTCGGAGTACTCGGTAAGTGTTTATGCTTTAGCATCCTTGCATGAGTGTGAGTGTTGCCATGATAGCATGCTTACCATGAGGCTATGTGGTTAGGTGATATAACTGCTTGGACGCCTGTGGGTGAAGGTTGGATTATTTGAATTGGAACAATTCATTGATTGCGAGTTTTAAGCCCACTCGAGAGTGGCAAATCACCATGTTTTCTAAAGCCCACTTGAGGGTGGCAAAATCTGCATTTTAGAATACTTGCGAGTAGCAAACCGCTTTCAAAAATAAACACGATCCAGTCTATACTTGTATGATGTGCGCATCACATAGTAATTCTAGGTTAATAACCGGTATAAGAGCACATGTGTTTTCAAAAACAAGATATCATGTTAGTAAAGGCCGATCTTTGATCGGGCGAGCGGGGTGCTCATTGCATGACCTTCCCCTCTCGTACCCAAGTTTCCGAGCCAAGGCAACTTTGGTGATGACGGACACGTGGCCTTAGGCACGAGTCAGGGTTTCCTAAATTTCTCAAAAATAAAATATTTAGGTGGCCACTCTGTATCTGGCAAAGCAGTCCATGTTTGTCACTTCTTTCTAAAACTCAGTTTTTCAAAATGATTTGCCAAATTTGGACTCTTTGATGATTTATCAATCTCACATTGCATATTGTGAGATCAGATTAAGAACCGTGACATTTGAGTCCGAACTGTAGTGAGCCCAATGAACAAAACGGGATTTTCCCGGGACGTTCGGGCGCGTCTACAAGAGGGTGCCCATATGATCATGTAATTTGTAATGCACTATATTGGTACAAAACAATCATCAAATTCAAAAAACACAATGCACGAAGTAATTTTCTCTGCTATTGGCAAATTTCTCTAGATGAATTTGACCTCACAAAACACAATGTACAAAGAATTTTCTCTACTATTGGCAAATTTCTTTAGATAAATTTGACTGGTATTATAAACACATTGCCTATAGTATGTTTCAACACACACAATGTATACTATAATTTTTTATGCTATTGGCAAATTTCTCTGGATGAATTTGACCTCACAAAACACAATGCACATTTCAACAAACACAATGCATATAGTAAATTGCTATGCTATTGGCAAATTTCTCTAAATAAATTTGACTGGTATTATAAACACATTGCCTATAGTATGTTTCAAAACACACAATGCACACTATAATTTTTTCTGCTATTGGCAAACTTCTCTGGATGAATTTGACCTCACAAAACACAATTTACATTTCAACAAACACAATGCATATAGTAAATTGCTCTGCTATTGGCAAATTTCTCTGGATGAATTTGACTGGTATTACAAAGGCACTCCTAAAGTATGTTTCTAAAAACACAATACAAAAAGTAATTTTCACTGTTATTAGAAAATTTCTTTAGAAGAATTTGATTTGTATTATATACACACTGTCCAAATAGTACATTTCACAAAACAAAATACACAAAGTAATCCTCAAATGTATTATTCAATCAATAAAATATATTATCCTCAACTATTTAACAGAGGTTCCTTGTATGTCCTCTTATTATGACAACCAATACTCTCACATCGACTACACTTCATCACCCTTTTAAACTCTCCAGTAGAAGCAATTCTGTTCTCTTTTGGCTTCCCAACTGGTCTCTTACACAATAGAGGTAAAATCATAGCATCATCAATGTTACACACATGTTTTTCAACATTAGAACTGAGCCAATCGAAAACGAGTATGCTTGACGATACATATCAGCATGAAAAAATGGTTCAACAAATGAATTCAAATTCTTTCCACTCCTAAAAATTGTAGCAACAGTATGTTGACATGGATACCCATTTATTTCCCATTTTCGACATGAACAAGTTCTCAACCCAAGATCAACCATAACCGAAAGAAAACAATGCACTTCAAACACATTATCAGATGATAAACTCACATTCCATGTCCTCTTGTCCATGAAAGCCTTCTCCAACACATTATCCATACAAGAACAGAGAACTTTATTCCATTTACTAGAGACTAGCCTCCTATCAGACCTCATATTCATGATTTGCAACCGTATCATGTCCACCAAATTTGTTATTGGCAAGTACCGAGCTTCTCATATCCATGAATTAAATGACTCAGCAACATTTGAATACATTTCACTATAACGTTTCCCCTCAAAATATGCATCACTCCAATTTTTATATGGTAAACTTCTCAAGAAAACACTTACAATTTCTCCTCCCTCACTTTTTAATTCATTTAACTTGAAATGGAATGATGCCTTTGTTGGTTCATATGCACATTCTGAAAACTTGGACACAATCGTCTCCCTAACCAAATTTGTGTTTCCACATGATAACCTATCCCTCAAATTTCTTTTTAGATGTTCAAGACAAAATCCATGATAGCAATTAGGAAAAAACCTAGCAATTCCTTCCACAATACTACAATGTCAATCTAATATGAAACTTATCACCCCCTCCGATCCCAATACTTCACATAAATGTTCAAGGAACCAACACCAATTGTCTTTATTCTCAGCATCAACAACTGCAAAAGCTATAGGAAAAAACTTACAAAACAAATAGGAACAAGCATATTAGATATACACATACAGAGAAAATTAGAACAATAAACATCCAGAGAAAATTCACTGAAAATTCTTACAGTGGCAACATCTAAAGAAAATTCACTTAGTGACCAACTACAGAGAAAATTCACACAGTGACCAAATCTAGAGAAAATTCACATAGTGGTCACATCTTGAGAAAATTCACATAGTGGCTACCTCTAGAAAAAATTCAAAGTGTCAGAGAAAAATCACAAAACATGACCACAAAAATGGAAAATTCACTCAATTCCCACACGTATAGAAAATTTACATACTTAGAGAAAATTAGATATATTACAATTACCTTAATTCCCATCTTTTCTCGTCACAGCAAGCATAACTCCTTTGTATCGTCCTTTCAGAAATGTTCCATCAAGAAACAACAATGACCGACAATATTTGAAACTAGTAATGCATGCATGAAAAGCCACAAACACTCTTTTGAAATGCTTGTTATCTTCAAAATCTTACTCAAAACGACTTCCTGGATTGTTCTTCAATGCCTCATCAAAATACCATCGCAATTGATCGAATGACAAACAAGAATTCCCATATGTACTACATTTGGCTTTTTCAACCCCCAACCAACCACAGTTATAATTGATTCAGACTCCATACTTGTCTTTCATTTTTTTGCAATATCCACTGGACGAGTTAAAGGTTTTGCACTTACCTCTTCAAGTATCAACCCAGAAACTAAGCTGGAAGTCATCCTAGCATGTTTACTAGTATGAACAACCACACCACACGTATGTTCATTGTTCAAAGTTCTTATTTAAAAGAACCCATTTGTTTTTTCAACTGAAGCATGTACACGCCACATATATCCTCTTGATTCTTTATATGTACATTCTGCCGTAACGCTCAGCTTGTCATTTTTAACATACGTAAACTGTAAACCAACCTCAATAGCATAATTGCACAAAATAATACAAAACTCAACCACATTACCCTCAAACTTTTGCCCAACACTCGTAATATTATTTCGCCAACCAGCTGACAATAACACCTTTTCTTGGTGAGAACAAAACTTAGAGAGTGAATTCCTTTCAAAATCCACGAGCCTATCATATTCACCATGCACAACATCTACCAAATTAGACCCCACTTCATCCTCTTGATTAGAAGTACTACACCTAATTGTAGACACCCCATTTTTGACAGTCCTCAAGACTTGGACGTCACCATTGGAACACTTGGTGATTACTCTTGTTTGTGTTCATCTTGAGTTCCCGGAGGTCTCGGTTGCGCGCCTTGCCTCGGGATCTCTCGACTCGACCGTGTTGTGTCTGGTTTTGCACCAAACACTGTGTTTTGCCTTGGAGGGGTAGGGAATGCCTTGTGAGGCATCCCTCCACATCACCGGCCATGGCTTGAGGCCACCGGCCAGTGATTTTATGCCATCGGCAATGTATATTGCCGGTCGGCACTATTTGTTGCCGGTCGGCCATTTATTTTGCCAAAATGGCAATTTTGAATGGCCGATCACTGTTCATCTACTTTTAGTAGATATTTTGTGCCAGCTGTGATAGCTGGCACCCACTCTGTTCCCCTCTATACACGTGTATGGAGGGATTTCCCTCTTGGATGGTTTGTTTTGGAAGCCTTACAAGAGGGAGTTGCCTATAAGAAGAGGGCTCATCTCTTGGCATTAGGGTTACAAAAATTTTCAAAGGGAGCTCTGGATGAGGATTAGGGTTGATATATATTTCCTATCTCTATATCTCTCTCTTGTGTGTGTCTAGTGTGTGTTTGTTTATACTATTGCACACAAACACATAGTGTTGCACCTTCTCTTGGTTGTTGAGGGACCAGAGGGTTGTTCTTGGTGTTCTTGACTGGATTTGAGCTCAAGGAGGCAACAAGATCATCATTTGTGAAGGAGGACTTTAAGGGTAAGAAACTAGCCCTTTTTATCCCATTTTTGCATACCACTTTTACCTATCTTGCAACTATTTTTTGGCTTTGCATATAATACATAAAAGTTCTGTTTTTAAGGCCTCTAAATAGTTTGTTAAGAGTGTTTTAAGCTTTGGGGTTGTTTGACCCCTCTTAAGCCTTGTTTGGCCCTTGTTTTGTGCTATTTTGTGTGATCTCCAGGACTTTGGTGTTTGGGCCTCCTCACCACTGAAATCTTGAGGGATTTCAGTGGTAAGGATGGTGCCTTGAGGTCCCAAGAAGGAGAGGGCCACCCCCTCTCCTTGTTGTCCTTGAAAAGGACCATTTTTGCCTCTTGAGGGAGCACCTAGCTTAGGCTCTTGTTGACCATGCCTTAGCTGTCATTTATGCTTATTTTGCCATGAAATAGCATTGTTTTAAGTTGGTTTTGGTACACCATGCTTGCTTAGCATACATGCCTTGTAATGCCATTTTGTTGCCTTAACATGCCTTAGGTTGTAAACCATTGTTCTAGCATGTTTTAGGCTTGGCTTTATGAAGCTTTCATGTTTATTTTGCCATGATTAAGGTCTGTCCTTAGTTGTTTGGGTCGACTTTGGCATGTATTGTATAGCCCCTTTGCATTTTGGCTTGTTGGCCTTAAGGGTGTGAGTGTATAACATGCATTACTTGCTTTGATTTAGTGGGTTAGGACCATTTTCCATGTTATTTCAGTCCACTTAGTATGCTCGTATGCTTGCATTTCATGGTCCCTTTGATGTGTCAAAGGCTTGTGTTGCATGCTCCATGTTTTGGTCATTGTGCATGCTTTTGAATTCAAGTTGTTTAGATGCTATCTAAGTAATCTTTTGGGCTTTGTTTTATGTGCTAAAACTCTGTTTTGGGTCATTGAATTCATGCCATGTTTGGTCTTGTTAAGCGTGGTTCAATACGCCTTTAGCTTGCTTTGAATCTCGGACTTTGCTTGCATACCTTGATTGCATTGTTTGGGTTGGTTTGGCACCATGTTCTTGCATGATTTTCAAAGCTTAATTTACATGCTAATTGTCCATGTTATGCCTCTTTCAAGTGTGCTTGAGAGTGGCCCTTTTGTGCTTAAGTATTAGCCCTTTAACATGGGCATGTGTGTGCGTGTGTTGGCCTCCATGTTTGAGCACTTTGGCCACTGATTTAGGCTTGTTTGAGAATTGTCTAATCATGTTTAAGTCCATCTCTTTGCTTGTTTGCATACTCATCTCGCATGGTTGCTTGCATACTTGCATGTACACATTGCATTGCCATGTTGCATCCTTAGCTCGTATGCCTAGGTTGCATTGCATTGTGCATGCATTGTCTCACCTCTTGAAGTGAGTCATGATGGAGGTAGAAGCCCCTTGGTTTGACTATGTGCATTGCATTACATTTGAAATGAAAAATGCACAACTTGGTCTCTTGGGCTATCACGCATTGAAATGCGCGCTTGATGGTCCGAGAACCAAGGACCATGTCCCTTTGAGTCATAAACATGATAAGGGATATGGTTAGTGCATACATTGCTTGAATTGCATTGCCATGCAAAGCCCTATCCTCTGCTGCTGTCAAACAGATTCTGCAGGAACTTTTTGCCGATCGACTGCACAGAGTGCCGACCGGCAATCCATATGTGGCCAATGGATTCATTTTTGGCCGATCAACACCAAATCACAGCCGATGATGATCCCCCCCAGCCGGTGGCATTCCCCAACATCCAGTGAGCACATCTTGAGACTTTAGCAGTTTTCAGAGGGGTAGAGCAGGGAAAACAGAGGCAGCTTGTGCATGGCAGTGGATTTCCGAGCAAGACCCGAGCACGCGTGCATTGAGCCCTCTTCCCGAGGCCCTTTTTCTTGCTTTCTTAAATTAATTAGTTTGTTTAATTAATTTAGTTGGTCTGTAATAATTAATTAGCTAGGATAGTTAATTCATTATTTTAATTGTATTATTCTTTGGTCCCTCCGAGCGAGGGCGAATTGTAATAAGTGTGGGTGAGTGTGTGCATGTTTTCCAACCCCCACTTCTTTCTCCCTTTTACTTACCCGTTTTGATGGTTAGTAATAGGTCATGTTTAATTTAGCATACCTTATACTTTGCATGTGTGCATCATTCATCAGTATTGCATGCACTGGGCTTGGCGCATCATGCTAACTGCATTAGTATTTCAAATCTAACTTGAATATATGCTACTTGTGCATTTTCACATGTCATTCATAGACTAGCCGAGCCTACTCTAGTGACATTCCGTATGCGTTGCATTAGACATTTAAACATGGACTTGGATCATGCATTGATTGCTAACGAGTTCTTTGTTTTGGCACGGAGTACGATGTAAGTATTTACACTTTAGCATCCTTGCATGCGTGTGAGTGTTGCCATAATTGCATGATTACCATGAGGTTAGCTGCTTATGTGATATAACTGCTTGAATGCCTGTGGATGGAGGTCGAATTGCTTAAATTGAGATAACGCATTAAAACTGTGAATTTTAAGCCCACTAGATAGTGGCAAAACCATCTTTTCTAAAAGCCCACTTGAGGGTGGCAAAACCTGCATTTTAGCCTACTTGCGAGTAGCAAACCATTTTCAAAACAAACATGCTATGTTTTGTTCCAATTTAGGCGATTTGGTCTATACTTGTTTGCTGTGCACATAACATAGTAATTCTAGGCTAATAACCGGAATAAGAACACATAACGCTTTCAAAAACGGATATCACAGTTAGTAGAGGCCGATCTTCGGATCGGGCGAGAGGGGGTGCTCATAGCTGACCTTCCCCAATCGTACCCAAGCTCCCGAGCCAAGGCAACTTTGGTGATGACGGACACGTGGCCTTTGGCACCGAGTCAGGGTTTCCTAAATTCTCCCATAAAAAATATTTAGGTGGCAACTCTGTATCTGGCAAAGCAGTCCATGTTTGACACTTTTTTCAAAAATCTGTTTTCTCAAAACGATTTGCCAGATTTGGACTCTTTGGTTCAGATTAAGAACCGTGACACAAATCGAGTCCGAACTGTAGCGGGGTCCCTCGCGGACATGTTACACTAATAATTGAAATATCACCTATATCAACACCACGTGCACAAACAACCCTCAACATATTCAGAAAATCAATATTATTTCGAACCATACAATTCGGATGGCCCACAATAGAATATGAAATACATATTGTCTCAGGTTTCAAATTCTCCCGTGTTTTACACAAAATACCAACCAAATCCTCAAAATTCAATTCGCATGAAACATTAATGACAATAGTATCATTCCCATATTTGCACAGCAACAACACTACATTGTTCATCTAAACTGAAAGAAAAAAAATGAAAAATAACTTGTTCAATATAAAAACACTTCACAAGAACAACATACAAGTCCAGAGAAATTTGTGTTTTTTATAATTTTCTATGTATTATAATAAAAAGTTTATAATTTTCTCTGAACTCAAGTAAAAGTCCAACAAAATTTACAAACTTATAATTCAACTTCAAGATAACAAAAACGAAATCATAGAGAAAATTAATGCGTCTAGAGAAAATCATAGAGAAAACTAATGCTAACTATTAAGCACAATCATAGACAAAAATCACACAGAAGATTTGTAATGAAATTATAATCTTCTCTGTGATTGTGCAATATTGGACTCAAATCAAAATCCAAAGAAATTTACGAACTTATATTCACCTTCAATATAACAAAAACAAAATCACAAAAAAATTAATGAGCCCATAGAACATCACAGAGAAAATTAATGCTAACTATTAAACACAATCACTCACAAAAATCACAGAGAAAATCTATTATGAAATTATAATCTTCTTTGTGATTTTCACTGGACTACAAGCTTAGAATTTTCACTGGATTACAAGTTTACAATTTTCTCTGTGATTTTCATTGGATTATAATAACAAACATACAATTTTCTTTGTAATACAAAGAAAAGTGTAGAAAAATAAAAAATGTAAAAAAATAAAAACAAAAAATAGAGCACAAAACTTAGGAAAGTGCAGAAAACTCCATCGTCAATAACAAAGAATGAAAAATCAACTTCAAAAATCAAAAACTGCTACACTGAGCTGGCTTTTCTCTCACATTGATCAAAACTGAAAACAAAAACCTAGTTCAAAATACACTAGAAAAACTTCTCTAAAATCGGAGTCCTTACATACAAATCAAATGAAAAATCAAAAAATGTACCTGATTCAACTCCATTGGAAATCAACTTCTACGCGATCAACGAAAATCAACTTTTACACGACTACAAAATCAACTTCTATGCGATTAATGAAAATCAACTTCTACATGATCAACGAAAATCAACTTGTACATGACTACAAAATCCCTACAAAATCTCCACGAAAATCTACATCATCAAAATCTCCATCGTCAAGTTCATCCCAACGTAATCTCCTACAAAAATAACAACGTAATCTTCATTTTCCAAAATTGAAAACCGTATATTATAAAGAAGGGTAAAATACGTATTTTATAAACTAAAATAACATTGAGGGACCTTAGGCATCAAAAAATATTATTGTGAATTTCTCCTCATACTAAAAGTTGGATATGGATCTTAGACCAATTTTCCCTATAAAATAACTAGGGGTAACCCTAATATGAACTATATTCATTTTGTGTGATAAATAAATCATTTTAATATTGAATTATATTTTAATAGTGGCAAGTCATAATGTTAGGCAATTTAAGTAGATGTTAACAGTAATTAATTCACAAAATTTCACAATAAAATTTGATATATACAAAAATTGTTAATTATTAAGATAGTAGGGTAATAGTATGACAATCTCTTGATAGCATAAATAACATGTGTCAAACTATAGTGTCATGTGAAAAAAAAAAAAAAAAAAATTAAAAGAAAGAAACTCTATAAATTTAGAAAAGTAATAATAAATTTACTTAGACCTTTAAATCAATGGTGTATATTTAACCTTATTGTTGTGGGACTAAATTATGAATAAATCTCAACCTTTAATTATAATTTCTAAGTAATTTTGTGAATTTTGTAATATGAATTTATTGTTCGGCTCAAAAAAAACTTCTCAAACAAATGAATAAATCATCAATTGATCATGTTAGCAACTTTCTGTCTTTGATCTCCTCTATCTATGACACATGCATATATCATATCAAAATATAATTTTTTCTCCAAAATCATTTTCTCCACAATTTGAATAAAACTTGCATAGTTCTTACAGCATTTAAAAAAAATCAAGATAAGAACTTCGTAGGATTATAAAAATCATATAAGAAAATAGTTTAATCCATTTTTATTCATAAAAAAAAATAATGACAAATTATTTGAATTATACTTGAAAAATATAATAAATGATAGCTTTAATCATTATATACCAACAAAAAAATTATATAGGCCACTCAACAAAATACTGGTTGAATGCAACAAAAGTCATGGACATTGAACTAAATCATATGAGCTCTAAATTGATAATATAATCTAGAAAATCAACTAATAATAATAGAGAAAGATTGACAAATATGTAGTATCTCCCTACCATCTTTGTGTTCTGTTCATTAATTTCATATATTATATGAAAGTTATTAGTTTAGTAATATAATAAACAAGATAATTAGTATTAATTATATAATATCAATGGCAATAAAAAATAATATATGTAGACAAAATTAAGTGTAGAGAAATATAGATGTGTGACTTTGGGAGTCGTGTTATCACTGTCCTAAAACTGCTTTTCCTTCCTCTCGTGAAGGTATAACCGAAGTGAAACAGTTCTAAGATAAAACTCATGTTGCTTACAGCATCCCTCATCTACTGTTCACGACCACTAAAAAGGTTTGAATCATGCCACGAACTAGAGTTGTCCAAAATAATAAACAATATATATATATATATATATATATATAAATATAAATATAATATAGAGTATACTCTCAATAATTTCTAGGTTTGAAAACATCTTTTCTTCTCTACACTTCTCTACGAACTCCTCCAAGATATGATATATAAAATAGGTGTAAAGGATGAATTTATATAGAGATTGTATAACCAATAGAATTAACCATGAATTTAATCTTCCATAAATATTAAAACGGTTTTCTATTAAATAGAAATTACGTACAACTAATTTGTAATAAAACTAGCAATTGTTTGTGACGACCCAACCCATCCCTAAAAGTTTAGCATCGTAATCAGCCAGTATTCCTAAGATTACCAAATGCCTTTGAAACATATTAACAAAATAAGGGGCTAGCGGAATCAAATACAAATATACAATGTCCATAGAGTTGTGCTGACTTATATGGGACAGAAAATTTGAAACTTTATTTACATATATGATGACGTCATCCCATGTACTGATATCATAAAAGGGACTTAGTCCTATATACAGAAAAGAAACAAAAGTTTGTCCAGATAAACAAAAGAAAACAAAAACTTAAGACGTCATTTCAAAATTTGACCACACTAATTTCCAGGAACCTCTACGTGAGGCACAGTGGTTGGCTTGACAAAATAGATCCAGACTTGAAGTCCTAAGCCTGGTTGCGTACCTGATCACCTTCATACATATACAAAATAATGAGTTAGAGCCCAGTGAATAACAACGGAGTAAAGGTTTTAATGAATGATGTCCATAACAGATTCAGAAATTAGAATTCGGATCAGAAACAAATTCTTACACATATTCAGATTTTCAAACAATTATACGTGATACATTCATTAGCTAACAGATCAGATTGGTCATAAAGACCCACGTGCAGAGTAGGCGGCCATATAGACCCATATTCACATGAGATGGTCATTAAGACCCACGCACAGATCAAATAGTTAATTATGCATAATCAGTTCCATGAATAGAACTCACGTGAAACCCTAGTACCATGTAACAGATAACACATGATTGATTCACATGATGCTAAGGATGTCACGAATACATTTCAGAAAATTGGACATTCATTCATGGATTCACAAAATAGCATTTCAGAAAACAAATCATATCATATCAGTTAGAAAATCTTTATAGTTAAACATAGCTTTACAGAGTTGTTACTCACAGATAGCTCTAGAAGTGAATCAGACAAATCAGACAAATCAAATGGACTATGGTGCGTGACCTACACAATCGCATGATAGATACACATTGAAACACACGCTCGGCAAACACCTAACTTATCACTTTTCTTTCTTGGTGTGTTTCTAATTCATTTTCTCATTATTGTAGCCTAAATCATGTCTTCAGAATACCTTAGATTAAATGAGGATGCAAAAATGTACTTTGCAAAATTTTGGAAAACAGGGCAATTCGCTCGAGCGGTCTGTAAAGTCTGCAAAAAGTATTGGATACTCGATTTTTACGCCCAACGATCGCTTGACAGTCGCTCGAGCTAAGTACTGAGAAAAAGAATGTTCGCTTGAGAGCACAATCGGTCACTTGAGCCACTATGCAATTGTCTGTAAAACTACTGGGAGCTCGAAATTTATGCTCAAGTGACAGTTTGGTCGTTCGAGCGATGCAACCAAATTCTGGAATTTTCAAATTTGCTCTCCACATTCAAAACTTGATTCCAATGCATCAAAACACATTCTTTTGGGCCAAAACTTGAGAAAACATGTTGAAACTCATTTAACTTCATGAATTAATGATCATTTCACAAAATCAAAGCCCAAAAGTAGGCCAATTGTTCAAAATCAAACTTGAACTTTATATGGTTACATGCATGCAACAACTCAAAATCTTTGGTTCCAAAACATGTTCAAATGAAGCAAGAAAGGAAGAACCATGTTGAATTTTCAAAATCATGCAAATATATGCCCATGCATGTGAGAATTTCTTGGAAAATAACTCAAATTATAATGAAAGGAGCATGTATGCATAGATTACTTTCAAATTCATCTATTTAAGCTTAATTCTAACGCACACTCCTCAAATTCATGCAATTGAGCTCATGAACTTAAAGAATTCAACTCTAACTTGGATTATTTATGCAAGAATCAAGGTTGAGAAGCATACCTAAGGTTGAATTTGTGTAATCCTAGCTTAAATTTCCAAATTGCCTTCAACCTCACCAATTCTTCATTTCTCTCTCTTCTCTAGCTTTGAACTCACTTTCTTTCTTTGGTCCCTCTCTCTCTCTCTCTCTCTCTCTCTCTCTCATGTTTGTACCATTCAAAGATGATAAAGGAGTGCTTTAGTGGCTTCTAGAGTCATCTAAGGCTTACTTGACTTAATTTTAATTAGGTTTCATTAGGCCTCATCAATTCCATCTTATTTTATTCTAATTATTTGATTCTGAATTGTATTATAATTAAACTTACCATAAAATTCTAAAAATTCAAATTAACGTATTAACGTAGTCAATTTCATGTTCGGATGCCGAGAAGGCCTTCAATTACCAGAACAAAGCAGGATTCTGAACAGATATTCCTACGACTAACAGATAGGAATGAAAAACACATACAAAATGCACAATTAACACATAATCTCATTCTTAAAGCTTAATTAGCATTCTTAAGTACGGGTTATGGGCTAATTATGGAGTGGGTTGTTACATTGTTTTATCAAATATAATTTATTTTTGTAAAAGTATCCCAACAATCCCCCACTTTTAATAAAAATATATTATTAATGTTTTGACAAAATTTATAACATACCCTCACATTTAAAACTCCAATTCAAAAATAATAATATAAATACAACATAGATAACATAAGGCAATGTATACTGTGTAATAGGTGTAGGTATCTTTTAGGCTTGAATCTCACTTAGTGCTAACAATTTCCCTCCAAAGAATCATACTAAACTAAGTCTTGAACTAGACTCTTTGAACCGAAGGTTAACGTGTCACATACACGACATTGGTATTGGACAATAGTTCGCAGGTTGGTGCTTTTAATGGTCATGCACTCTGATCTTGATTCTCATAGGAATTTTAAAGACTAGCCTAAGTCCTACGGTCATGGCCTCACGACGGTTCTCACTTGGTAGAATCCTCCAAGGATATAGTGAGTGAATGTACCTTGCAGGAGATTGTTGCCTTGGATTCATTCAGGGTAAAACCCTTTCTAAGCAGTCACTCATCAACACTATTGTCTTAGGGATGGATAGGAGAACCACTCTTATGGTGTCTCCAAAAATAAAATAAAAAAAGGTGTTGGAATCAAGTCACGCTCTAAGAATTGTTTTTACCCATTGAACCTCCTTATGGGGTTGTCAATCACAGAAATTGGGTTACTTCCTTGGATGACTTCTTTAGTGCTTAGCCCATCCCCCTCGACAAATCAATATGGATCTAGTCTTTCCACTGCTCGAGTGGTGAACTCATGCTCCCAACATTTCTGGCTTGCAATGCAAAGTGCTGGCCATCTAGATTCTCTACTTGAGCAATCCCCTTTTTCTTAGGACAATACAAGAGACTTGCCCGGATGCCACCACTATGTGTCCAACCATGCAAAATATGATTAAATAAAATATAATGATCCTAAACATGCTACTAAACACACAAAATATGAATTTAAGTCCGGTTTAAGGGTTCTAACATGATTTTGATGCAAATAAAAGCAACTAAAACATAAAAATAAAGATGCTAAATATTACATGATGATTAAAACGGACTATATGCATGATAATATCAAAATTAAACTAATCCTAACATGCTTCTAACATAGATTAACTAAAAAATGTGAAAACAAAGCAAAAAGATGTATGATAACTAACGTACATGATGTTTTGAATGAAACTAGCATCCTAACCATGATCATTGACATAAAACATAATTAAAACTATTGATATTTAAATAAAATCAGAGGACTTATCCGCTGGTTTAAAATAAACTAGAGAATGCAAAGAAAAGGTGAGAAAACTTTGCTTGAAAGCTTTCCTCAAGCTTAGTTTTTGATTAAGTTCAAGTTCTTCAAGCCTTAGATGCTTTTGAAGTTGTTAAAGTTGTTGTAGGGTGTGTTGTTTTTGGAATTTAGGATTTAGGGTGAGAGGAGGCAAGTGTTTTTCTCTCAAAACTCACAAAAATCGCTTAAAGGTTGGAAAAAAAATCAATCTTTTGAAAGAGGGGGGTAGGGGTTATTTTTATAGGCAAATAGGGCTTGGAAAACAAGCCAAAGGAGCGTGCTATGGTTGAGCATCACTTCCGCTTTGAGCCTCTTGAGCAAATCGCACCATTATTTAATTGCCAAACTAAAACTAGATGACGAAGGGATGTGCAGCAGCACAAGCTAGGTGCGTGTGCACATGGCACGTGCTGGCGCATATGCAACCTTCGGGTGTGTGCCATCCATGCATGTACAAGTGCGGGGTTCCATTCCTTGCTAATCACAAAATACCTAACACCATATGCCTTAGTTATGACATTTGTGGTGTTTGGTTGTGATTTCATGTAGTGTTAGTTATGAGTTATTGTCATGTTGGCTATAACCTATTATAATTAATTATTTTAATTATGATAAAAAAATATTTTTTTATACTTTATGTTGTGTTTAGTTATAACTCATTATTATTATTATTATTTTGGGTATGTCTAAAAAAGATTTAGTTACAATATTTCTGATAATCAACATTAAATTTGCTCTTTCAATTTGCTCTAAAAAAGATTTAGTTACGAATAACTAGACAAACATAAATTTGCTTTTTAAATTTTTTCCAGTGTGAAAACGTACTCTAGATATTGTTCCACTTCAAAGCTATTGTATAAGACAAACCAGTGAGCCATCTCTCATTCATGGACAGACACATCTAGTGGCCTACTGATTAGACCAAATAGATGAACATTTTGAGAGAAGATGACTAACCCTAAGCCGTGGTCACCACCATCATCATTCCTTTCTTTTCGATTAAACACTGTTTCAATTCTATCAAGATACATCGAGCAGAAAGTTGTACACTCTTTGGAAATGTACACCTTCGCAATAGAACCTTCAAGATGAGCTTTATTTGCAACAAATCCTTTTAGAATTCCAAGTAGCCTATAAGAGGAAAAAAATTTATTATGTCCATACTATACAACAATATGGACTACCATTAAAGGTTGATGACCGTGATATGGCAAGAGCATAAATAGTTACTGTTCAATTGGGTACATCTATTGATATTGCCCTGGCCCTTCAAAAATAGTCTCGTGTGGCAAATAAACGACCAAGTGAACCATGACATCAAAGAAAGCTAAAAGAAAAATCTTCTCAAGCTTGCAAGACAAGTACGATTTGATCCTCTAGCTTCTCTAAATCTGTCACCTTCAACATCTTTGAACACAATTGTTGGAAGAAATTTCTTAACTCAAAAAGAGTCATACTAATTTCATTGTTAAGATACCCGCGCATCCTAACCGGAAGTAGTCGTTGTACAAACACATGATAATCATGACTTTTGAGGCTTGAGATTTTGCCACTGTTGGTATTCACGCAATTGGAGATGTTTGCTGCATAACCATCAGGATACTTGATTGATTTCAAAAAAGCACAAAAGCCTTGTCTTTCTTTCATGGATAATGTACACATAGCTGGAGGCTTCACAAATGACCCATCTCCACGCCTCTATAGGTGTAACTCCTTCCAAATTTTTAAATTTGCCAAATCAATCCGTGCTTTTTCTGTGTCCTTGTTCTTTCCATCTACATTTAATAATGTCCCCATCAAATTGTCACAAATGTTTTTCTATGGGTATGAAATTAAGGTTGTGTCAAAGCTTAAACGTCTTCCAGTAAGGCAACTCAAACATAATGCTTCTCTTTGTCCAATTCAACACTAGATTTTTGTCCCTTTGTCTTTTCCTGTTATTTGGATGTTTTCTAAATGACTTTATGTCCCAGTCTCCATTTGCTCTAATATTTGCTCCCCTGATAACTCCAAAGGTTTGCACCTGACCTCACTTTGTCTGTTAAACAACTTGCTCCTTTGCTATCTGTGGTTCTCAGGCAAGTAACGACAATCACCCATGTACCCTATCTCATTTGTTAACCTTTGTGTTGATGTGTCCTTGTCACAAGTGGGACAAGCCAAATAACTTTTGGTAGTCCACCCGGACATGTTACCATATGCAAGGAAGTCGTTGATGGTCCACATCACTGCAGCATGCATTCTAAATGATTGTTCATTTTTGGCATCATAAGTTTGCACCCCATCCCCCCATAACTTCTTCAACTCATTTATTAATGGTCGTAAGTAAACATCTATATCTCTTCTAGGTGTCGATCGTCCAAGAATAAGTAATGACATCATGGAGAAAGGCTCTTTTATACATTTCCACAGTGGGAGGTTGTAAGGCATTAGAATAACGAGCAATATACTATATGATGTGCTCATATTTCCAAATGGATTGAAACCATCGGTGGCGAGCCCTAGCCTTACATTTCATAGATCCATGGCGAAAATAGGATGTTGCCGATCAAACTCTTTTCATGCCTCAGCATCAGCCAGATGCCTCAATATTCTATCATCCATACGTTTCACCTTGTGCCATCTCATATCTGTAGTGGTTTTCTTGGACATACAATCTCTTCAATCTCAATGTCAACGAAAAGTACCTCAATATCTTATAAGGGATCTCCTTACCCTTTCCGTTGTCCAACTCTTTACATTTGGGGCAATTATCAAGATTTGCATTCTTCTTCCAAAATAGTGTACAGTCATACCCACATGCATGAATGGGAACGTAGCCCAAACCCAAGTCACGTAAGAATTTTTTGGCATATATGGTCCATGGAACAGTCTCATCACACTCGGGTAGAGTGGCCTTGAAAACTTTCATAACCATATCAAATGAGTTATTGGTCCACTTGTTGTAGACCATAATATGAAGCATCTTAATAACAAATGACAACACAGTGAACCTTGTGCAGTCCGGGTATAGTTTACGTTGAGCATCTTCAAATAACTTATCAAAGTTTCACCCAAACACACTCTCAAAACTAGTAGGTAATTCGTCCCCGTCATCATCCATTGCAAAACCCCTGCAAACCTCTTCCAACATTGTAGACAAATCATCCCTGTAATCCTAATCATCCCCTACAATTTCACCATATATGTCATGGTGACCTTCATTGGGTATGACAGGTTGAGCCACGGGAACAAGTTTCCCACGGTGCACCTAAGTCTTGTAAGAAAGAGATATCCCTCTGTAGACGCGCCCTTGGGGCCTTTACTACTACAGTTCGGACTCAAATGTCACGGATCTGAATCTAATCCCGCAAAGTGCAATGCGAGACCGATAAATCAGCAAAGAGTCCAAATCCAGCAAATTGTTTTGGAAAACTGATTTTTAAGAAAGAAATACCAAACATGGACTGCTTTGCCAAATACAGAGTCGCCACCTAAATATTTTATTTTTGGAGGAATTTAGGAAGCCTTGACTCATTGCCTAAGGCCACGTGTCCGTTATCACCAAAGTTGCCTCGGCTCGGGAACTTGGGTACGATTGGGGAAGGTCATCTATGAGCACCCCCGCTCGCCCGATCAAAGATCGGTCTGTACTAAACATGATATCTTGTTTTTGAAAACACAAGCGCTCTTATTCCAGTTATTAGCTGGAATTACGATGTGATGCGCACAACACACAAGTATAGACTAGATCGCCTAATTCGGAACGAGGCATTGCATATTCGTTTGTTTAGAAATGGTTTGAAGTTTGCTACTCGCAAGTAGACTAAAACATGGATTTTAATGAATCATTCCAATTCAAGTAATCCAACCTTCACCCACAGGCATCCAGGCCGTTATATCACATAAGCATTTAGCCTCATGGCAAGCATGTTGTCATGTTAACACTCACACACATGCAAGATGCTAAAGCATAAACACTTACAGTGTACTCCGAGCCAAAACAAGAAACTAGTTAGAAATCATGCATGATCCTAGTTCATGTTAAAATGGCTAATGCATCGCATGCAAAGTGCAACTAGAATACGCTCGACTAATCTAAAATGGCATATGAGATGCGACAATTCTATACATGTATTCAAGTAGGAATTGAAATACAATGCAGTTAGTATGATGCGCCGAGCCTGGTGCATGCAATACAGATGAATGGCGCAAACATGCATAGCATAAGGATGCTAATTGAGACATGCCCTAAAACTAACCACTGAAAGCAGGTAAGTAAAAGGGAGAAATACGTGGGGTTGGAAGACATTCATACACTCATGCACACTTATTAAAAAATTCGCCCTCTCGACGGAGGGTCTGAAAGAATAATACAAATCAATTAACTAACAAGTTAATTTATTAATTACAAAATCACTTAACTAATTAAACAAATTAATTAAGCTATGAAAACAGTAAATTAGTATAGGGAAGAAGGACAAATGCATGCTTGATTGGCTTCGCTCAGAAATCCATCGCCATGCTACATGTTGCCTCTGTCTGCACTGCTCTGCACCTCTGGAAACTGTGCCAACTTCTGTGACATTTCTGAACTACCTTGGGGACATGCCGAGAGTCCATCGGCCAAGAGATAGGACCATTGGCCAAGGAAAATTGGTCATCGACCAAAAATTAGGCTCTCGGCCAACAATTTGTAGCCAGTTGGCACTGAATGTGGTCGATCGACCATCTCTGCTTGTGAAAAGCTCCTGTTGCTGCAGCAGTGGACAGACAGAGCATGGCAATACATTTGCAAGACAATGTATGCACAACCACCCTCCCTATCATGTCATGAGCTCAAGGGAGTATGGTTTTCGACCCTCGGACCATCAATCACGCTTTTCAATGCATGATGGCCAAAGGAGCCGAATGTGCAATTAATATCAAATGAAATGCACACCAAAACACATAAGGGGCCCCAACTTCTATCATGCTTGATCAAGAGGCAAGGGATGCACATACAATGTTATGCAACCTAGGCATGCAAGCAAGCATGCAAGCAACTCAAGCATAATGCAAATCCAATGCAACATAAGCATGTTAATGACAATGCCATACAAGGCTAATGGTGACAAGCATGCCAAATTCAATGTAACCTAAATAAGTATGCAAGATGCAACATGAACATTCAAGCATGCAAGGCATGCAAAGGTGGACAAGTATGCAACAACATACAAAATCAGACAAGCATGTGACAACATGATAAAGGGATAAACATGCAACAAGCATGCAACATACTAGCATGCAACAACATGCTTATCCCTTTATCATGTTGTCACATCACATACTAGCATGCAACAACATGCAAGGTACTAAATATGCAACAAGCATGCGATAACATGCAAGGCAAGCATGCAACAACATGCAAAGGATGGACTTAAACCAAAATGGACAGCTCTCAAATAGGACCAAATCAGTGGCCAAAATGCTAAGAAATGAGAGGACGAAAGCATATACAAATATGCATGCCAATTGGCCTAACACTTAAGCATAGTAGAGCAACTTTCAAGAATACTTAAAAGGGGACAAATATGGACATGTGACATACATTATAAGCTCTGAAATCATGCATGGAAAGGTGCCAAACCAATCAAACTACACAAGTAAAGCATGCACGAAAGCCCAAAGCTTGAGGCTAGCCAAGGGACTCAAACCATGGCCACACAAAGCAAGTCCCAAAAGGCCAAGGGGACCTAAAACAGTCCCAAGGCAGGTATAAACAAGACCAAAAACAAGCTCGAAACTAGCCAACACAAGCTAGCACACAATACCAAAAACATGAGGCATGCAAGGCTACCAAAGAGGGTGTTACACTACACCTATCAAAACCAAACATGGTATGACTCAAGCAACAAAAATCGGAGTTATGGCATGTTAGAACAAGACCAAAAACCCATTGAAATGTCATACAAATGACCTAAACATGGAAGCATACACAATGATCCATTCAAGAGGCATAAAACATCAACTCTTCAAAGCATTGAAAGGATGACAAATCCAAGTAAACAAGCATGAAACATGGACTGAAATAACATAACAAATGATGCCAAATCATTGAAATGAGCCAAGTAATGCATGCTAGTGACTTGGATACTCAAAGCTAACAAGCTAGGTTGCATGGTGGCTATACAAAGCATGGCATACATGGTTAAAACAACTCAAAGCAGAGCTCTAGCATACTATAACAAGGCTAAAAGCTTCACGAAGTTGAGCCAAAATCATGCTAGAAAGACATGTCAAAGCATAATGCATGTTAAGGCAAATAAGAGGGTTGCAAGGCAAGTACATGAAGAATGTAAGAGGCCATCAAACTAACTCAAAACAGAGGTGTATTATGGCAAAATAAAGCCTAATACATGCTGAAATGAAGCCAAAATAAGCTAAGCACACATGCTACCTACATAAGCCATTTATGCAAGCATTCAAGACAACAAGGAGAGGGGATGACTCTCTCCTATTTAGGACACTAAAACCACCTCTCCACCACTGAAAATCCTCTAGATTTCAGTGGTAGAGAGGCCATGCAAAGCTTAAAGCAAGGGCCAAAAGGGATGGCCTAAAACAAGGCCTAACAAGGCCTTGGAGGGGGTAAACAACCCTAAACCTCAAAATGACCTTAAACAAAGTTCTAAAGCAAGTAAAAATAGAACTTTTTTCAGTTTATAGCTAAGCTTAAAAAAACAAGCAAGAAGGGCTAAAAGCTTAAGCAAGAAAGGGGTATCTAAAGCAAGAATGCTCACCCTTGAAGAACACCTTCAAGAACACAACACCAGCACCTTTCTCTGATCAAAACCACCTCAAGAACTCTAACACCAACTCCCTAGCACCTCAGCAACCAAGGACGGTGTTCTACTAGGTGTTTGTGTGCAATAGTAAGACAATACTACACTTTAGAGCACAAACACACACACAAATATATAGCAAGAGGAAATATAGAGATAGATAGATATAGAACTTCTCTCCCAATTTTTCAAAACCTCCGAGAAGGGAGGAGGAGCTCCCTTTTTATAGAAATCCAATTCCAAAGCTTCCTAAGCAAGCTAAGAACAAGGTGCAAATCCCTCCATACACGTGTATGTAGGGGGTAAATTGTGGATGCCAGCTATGACAACTGGCATAAAATTTCTACATAAAGCAGATGAACAGGGTTCGACTAGAAAAAATGGCCGATCGACCAACATAAGTGCCGGCTGACCAAATATAGTACCGATCGGCCAAAACTTTTGGCCGATGGAAAGAAAACAAAGCCGATGGCTTCAGGCCTTGGCCGATGGGTTAAAGAAATGGCCAACAAGCCACCCTCTTCCCTCAAAAGCAAAAACACAAGTGCTTGGTCCACAACCAAGCACAAAACAGCCAAGTTGAGAGATCCTGAGGCAAGGCGCGCGGCCGAGGCCTTCGAGAACTCAAAACGAACACGAGCATGGATGATCATCGAATGTTCAAACGATGACGTCCAAGTCTTGAGGATGGTCAAAAATGGGGTGTCTACAGTTGTCCCTTTTTGACAGAACTCAAAAGTCATAAAAATGACGGGAGTAAATGTCAAAGCCTAGAGACGACCCATTTTTGACGAGGCCGAAGACTTAGACAAGCATACAAGACAACAAAGATATGTGCCCGCAGGCAGGGGCAAGATGCAAAGAACAATGCACGATGCCGAACATAACTTATGAACATGCAAAGAAAGCTGTAACGAAGCAAAGCATGCAACAGTTTTAAGCAAGCGAACACAAATCTAACTACATTACATGCAGAAAGGATGTAAAAGAATTATACAATTCTCGCTACGTCTCACACGAAGAATACAATACTGTCCGGTTTGTCTGGTCTTGCCTGTTTCAAATGAACCGTACATACAATATCGTGCCTGCAAAAGAGAGAAACTTAACAGGTACAATATCGTTAGAAACATGCATAACAATGCAAGTTAAAACTGCATGACAACGCGAGTAAAGTGTGCATAACAATGTAGGTAACGAATGTAACAACGCAAGTTAAGGGTATGCGAAATAACGCAAATTAGAGAAGGGTGCGAAACAACACGAATTAGATAGGTCGCAAAACAATGCAAATTAGGAAGGTTTGCAAAACAATGCAAGTTAGATAAGTTTGGAAAACAATGCAAGTTAGATAAGTTTGCAAAACAATGCAAGTTAGTGAGTTTGCAAAACAATGCAAATAACAAGCAAGACAATGCCGGTTATAGGGAATGCAAGGCTACGCAAATAACGAGCAAGACAATGCCGTTTATAGGGAATGCAAGACTACGCAAATAACGAGCAAGACAATGCCAGTTATAGAGAATGCAAGACTACGCAAATAATGAGCAAGACAATGCCGGTTATAGGGAATGCAAGACTACGCAAATAACGAGCAAGACAATGCCGGTTATAGAGAATGCAAGACTACGCAAATAACGAGCAAGACAATGCCGGTTATAGAGAATGCAAGATTACGCAAATAACGAGCAAGACAATGCCGGTTATAGGGAATGCAAGACTACGCAAATGAAATATGCACGACAATGCGAATTATTGAAATGCATAATAATGCAAATGATACGCACATGACAATGCATGAACTGAAATGCATGACAATGCATGAACTTGAAATGCATGACAATGCAAATGAGATGCGCATGATAATGCATGAACTGAAATGCATGACAATGCATGAACTTGAAATGCATGACAATGCATGAACTGAAATGCATGGCAATGCAAATGAGACGCGCATGACAATGCATGAACTGAAATGCATGGCAATGCAAATGAGACGCGCATGACAATGCATGAACTGAAATTCATGATAATGCATGAACTGAAATGCATGGCAATGCAAATGAGACACGCATGACAATGCATGAACTGAAATGCATGACAATACATGAACTTGAAATGTATGACAATGCATGAACTGAAATGCATGGCAATGCATGTAATATGGTAAGGTGTCTGATAATGCGAATGAAACATGCAAAGCAACGCGGATGGAGGGGGCGCAAGACAATGCAACCTAAGGGATGGGCACGGCGATGCAAGCATGGTGTGCGTAACAACGCATATAGATGTGCATAACAATGCTAGAAATGGTGTGCGCTTATTACGAACATGACAAAGTATTGCAATGCAACGTATTTAAAGCAGTTTTCGAATCTCACAAGATACAAAAGGATACGGAAAAGGATACACCTTGCGCGTGCCGAGCACCGCATACAGAAGACACGGTTCGAGGTCAACACGGGGGCCGATTAAGCTTCAAAAGTCTACTTCCTTGCACTGTCTTGAGGAATGAAAGTCCCAAACAACACAACTGACCCAAACAAGGGTATTGGAGGTGCATCGACCACAAGGGGAGTCCATCGGCCATCCATCAGCCACAAAATAATCTCATCGGCCAAACATTTAGCCGATCGGCTAACAATTTGGCCGATAGGCCAAAAATGGTAGTTTCGGGGCAGTTTTGTCTTTTAGCCACGGGTCTTTAAATATAAGGTTCCAAACCTTATATTTTCACTTCACCCTAACTCGAAAATCCTTCCTCTCTCTCCCCAGGTGATTTTCTTCCCTTCGATCTGTGTTTTTTTCCCGTTTTAGAGCCTTTTCTGTCGTTCGATTCGTGAAACCCTCCCCGTTTCGCACACTTTGAACCGATCGAAACTCGTTTTCGGTGTCCCTTTCTCGGTTTCCACCACTTGAGGTTTACTTCTCCCGAGTTATACCTCGATCTTCGTGTCTTTTCCTCACTCCGACCTTTTCTCCCATTTTTTGCCCTCTCGGGGTTGACTTTTGTATTGACTTTTTGCATTCTCACCCATTTTTCAGATTTTTGGCCATTTTTGCACTCTTCTTGAGATGGTAGATGACATTCCATGGGGTGGGGCTCCCCTAGACATGGACGTGGACCCTGAGGTTGAGCTCCTACCTCTTCGCATTCGACCATTCGATCCGGCGACCTACAGGTCGGCGATACACGTGTTGCCTCCCGACGATATCCGCCACTTCAGGAGCTATGCTCGGGGCCCGCCAGTGGAGCTTTTGCTGCGCGAGCCAAAGTCACATCTGTCCTATGGTGCTTCTGAGGTACACTCTTCCCTTCTATTTCATTTTCTGCAATGTAGAACATATAACTGCGGTAGTCGATTCTGTTCTTTAACTGCTTAACCCAGATACACTGATATGTCATATGTGTAGTTCACCGTGAGCACGCCTACACTCGATATCTATATAAACTTGAACACATGCACACACACTGCATTCTCAACCGAATATCCCAAGCACACTGATACATCATATGCTGTAGTTCATCTGTGAGCACACCCACACCCGATATCTATGTAAACTTGAACACATGCACACACACTGCATTTTCCCCAATTCTGAAGGCATTCAAACATTGTACATCTAACACTACTTTACATCTGTTTGTCTTTGAACACAGGGAGATTCCCATGCCTTCCGGGGGTATGGGAATATTGCTGCTCGAGGATGGTACATGGAGCTACCCGATGCGGTTTGCCATATTGTCGACTGGGCTGGCTTTGGGACCTTCTGCATGGGACTCTCGCGTCTCACTACGAGCAGGCCCCTTCTTGCTGCTTTGGTGGAGAGGTGGTGGGACACCACCGACTCCTTCCATCTTTCTGCCGCCGGGGAGATGACGATGGCTCCCTTTGACTTCTCCATGCTCACAGGCATCGGAGTAGAGGGTGATCCGATCCCCTTTGATACAGATATGGATGAGTGGGACGCCGCTCAGCTATACTTGCTTGGCACTTAGCCACCTCTTGCCCGGCTAGGGTTTGTGAGATACTCATGGTTCGAGGATCACTTTCGGATTTAGATGCCTACTACTCGGGAGGAGGAGGAGCAGTATGCTCGTGGCTTCATCATGTTCCTGCTGGGGAGCACGCTCTTCGCCGACCGGGGGAACACTGTCTCCCTTTACCTACTGAGCACACTTGTGGACGTGACGCGGATCTGCGGCTATGATTGGGGTGGCGCAGGCTTGGCTACCCTTTACAGATTTATGAGCTCATCCTCCCGCCGCAGCGGGCAGTTGCTTGGAGGCTACTGGCAAGCCTGGGAGGTACACGTTCCCTTTTCTGTCTTTTCAATTCTGTTTTTCCATTATCTGTACATCACACACACCGCGCGCATGTAATCTGCTTTACACTGGTTGTACACTACACACACTGCACAATACACTGCACATACTGCACTCTGCTTTATCTGTATACTACTTTATCTGATAAGCATACTCATATCTACTTTGTTATATTCTGTAGTTATGGGCATATGCCTACTTTCCTAGGCTAGCCCCAGTGCCAGATGTGGAGGTCCCCTTTGGCGTTCTATTTTCCCATCGATTCGATGTGAGATGCAAGCGGAGGCCACGGGAGTCCTTCATGTTCTTCCGCCATTACTTTGACACCATCACCGCAGCCGAGGTATGTCAAACATTACAGTTTATTTAAGCTTCCCTTTATATCGTACCCTCGATAACAGTAGATAACAAACTGTATATTATTTGTAGATCACTTGGCAGCCCTGGGCTCCATTGCCGGAGACAGTGAGAGATCGGTACACGGGCGCTCAGGAGACTGCCCGATTCAAGGTTTTACTAGAGGGCCCAGTCTGTCGGGCATGGTACCTGGGCGAGCACTTCCTGCGCCAGACCTTGGACTTACTAGAGCAGATAGTCCCGGCGCTACCTCCTACCCATATGAGGCACACTGAGAGATATACCCTGAAGGAGATGGCGGACTATACGATCTGCTGGGACTCGGAGCCCTTTAGAGACGAGGGTGACTACACCGAGTTTATCCAGGCCTATCTGATGCGGCCCCTAATCGGTGCTCGCCGAGTCGAGAGAGAGATGCCAGTGGCGCCAACAGTAGGAGCAGGGGTACCGAGGGCACCTCCGGCCTGAGGGAGGAGTGGGTCCCGGAGAGGGCAGGGAGCTGGATGGCCAGAGTTGCCTATGACGATGACATGTCGAGGATAGGGTGGGGAGACTTACCAAATACCCATCGCTCCTCCTCCGGCTGATCATGAGCTTGTCGGAGTCTATGGCTCGACCCCGGTATGTACTACTACACTTTGCATTCTATACAACCATTTCATTTCATTTCTCTTGATATTCTGCAAAATATTGATGCTTTTAACCCTTTTGCAGGCTTCCGTGGAGTATACCCGTCAGTCTCTGGAATTGACTGCCTCTGTGATGGGGATACTGCAGCGGAGCATCGACCTGTTGACCATCTATGGCATCCCGGTGAGTTCTGTCAACCACAGTCTCAAACTCTGCATAATCTGTTTCAT
The DNA here is from genome assembly GCF_055761805.1 of Camellia sinensis. Classification (NCBI taxonomy): domain Eukaryota; kingdom Viridiplantae; phylum Streptophyta; class Magnoliopsida; order Ericales; family Theaceae; genus Camellia; species Camellia sinensis. Next base: position 140,739,037 of record NC_138962.1, read on the forward strand.
ACATAATCTGATGCATCACACTATCAACATAGCACTTGATACACAGTTGATACACTATAATCTACATACTACTCACAGCATTGCTCATGGCATTCATACACTGTACTCATACACTGTATTCTATACTGACACACTGCTCACAGCATTCATACACTGTACTCATACACTGTATTCGGTATTTATACTCTGCTTTACATAGCATAACTGATGCACTTGCCATTTGTCCTTTTCAGGCCCCATTCCAAATTCCGGCCACGGGAGGTGCTCCAACTGGACCATCTGTTCCTGCTCAAGGTGGAGGGGGAGCCAGGCAAAAGATGACATTCCATAGCCGGGGCAGACATAGGTACGCTCATGCTGAGAGCAGTTCGCGAGAGCCTTCCCCCGATGATTCTGATGAGGAGGCGGCGTCTTCCCAGGGTGAGGCCGGAGATAGTTCAGATTCTGACTATGGAGATGGCGGTGGTGACCCTAGACCCTCATCCAGGAAGAGGACCAGGACCAACTCCCGCACTTGAGGCCCTCGATATTGATCCAGACATTCTGCTGCTTTTCTCTTTCTTTGCTCTGTTCAGACATTTTGTTGCTTTTCTTTTCCCTCTTTTTCTTTCTCTCTTTTTTTTCTCTTTTTTTTTTTTTTTTTTTTTTTTTGTTGCTTTATTGACCTTTTTTGCTAGTAGTTTGAGCACATTGTACTGCCTCAGGCAGGTTTTACCTTTTTCTTTTTCGAAACTATGTACTTTTGCAAGAGACATATGATGAAATGAAACAACTATTTTGTTCAAAAGGTGTTACATTTGTACATTCTATGCGTCGCATCGCATCGCATCGCATTACATAACAATGAGATGAGATTGAACTTTTGTTTGAAAATTAGGCACTTGCATCGTAATAATCAGGTAGTGAACCGACTAATGACAAAAACAACTCGATAATCAAAACAAACAACTCGATAAGCTAACCAAGTGTAAATACAACTCGATAAACAAAGCAATGACTTAAAGAATGTGAAATACAACTCGATAAGCAAATGTACAACAACTCGATAAACAAATCGAAGTAACGCAGGCGTGACCTTGCAAAATCATCACCAGAAGGCATTGGAAGTGGTGCCAATCACAAATTCTCAGCATGTTCAATACATAAACAGCCTAGGGAACAAGAAAGAAGGCCATTGGCCAAAGGGAAAGACCACCGGCCACAAGAAATGGCCATCGGCCACAAGAAATGGCCATCGGCCAACATTTTTAGACGATCGGCCAAAAAGGATGGTCAGTCGGCACTATTTTTGGCCGATCGACCAAAAATGGCAAGCATTTCCAGAATGTTGACATCTGTCTTCCACTCAACACCTTATCTTCTATAAAAGTCCCAGCTTCGTAGTTTTCCTTATTTCAACACTGATTTGCATCAAATGGAAGAGTTTCTTGCCCAAAATCTCACAACTTGGATTGCCAACTTGGATGGCTCGAAAAGGCTAAATTTTCGGGGTTTTGGCATAAAAGCACTATTTACGCTGGGTCGCACCCCGCTGCATTTTCCGTTCCTCTATGCCGCGACAAGGTTTTGGAATCTGGTAACACACGTCTTTAGTTTTGGTGGTCAAGAGATGTGTCCCACTCTTGAGGATTTCCAAGCTTTAATAGAATTCGAGCGCGACGAGCAAATCTTGCCTCAGTTCCAGTTCGGCCACGTCCAAGCCTTAGGACGAATGTGCGGCCTTACTGTGCATGACACTCGGTCATTGATTCATGATGGAGAGTTGGACACTCTGAGCTTGGTTTGTCGGTTCTCTGATGCTGGTGACCGCGGCGACCTTCATGGGCAGGGTTATCAACGACATGCGCTATGCTTATGCATGCTATCTCATTTCTTACTAGCCCCGAGCTCCAGCGGGTTTAGCACTCGTTTGATTGAGGTCGCCGAGGGCTTGGAAGAGGGAAAAAGCTGCATCGCCATGACATTGGCCGAGACATTGATGGGTTTAGACGCTTTTCATCGTCGAGAGACAGCTAGGTTTGCGGGGGAGTCCACTACTATTGCAAGTAATGTTTCCCACCCCATCTCACATATGTATTGCTCACGTCACTCGGCCCTTAGGCTCGATTTTTCTCTCAAAACCCTTTTGCTTACTTTTTCTCTCAACATACACCTCTCTATTCTTTAGTCTCTCATTTTTTATCCCTCTCCAGGTGTGGTTGATGGACAAATTGAGCGTGGTGGACTCATGTCTGGCATATTCAGCTCGCAGCTATTCCTTCCGGTGACATCTAGTCGATGCTCCAGATGAGGAATGGTGGTACAACTGGATGTGCAGTTTGTCCGTGGACCATATTGCTTGGCGCTGCCCTTGGCTTAACTTGTCAGCAATGAGTTACAGCATGACCTGTCAGCCCGGGATCCAGTTGATTGGCTTGACACACTGCGTGTTCTATTTTCCATTTCGATTTCGGCGCCAATTTGGACATGATCAAACTTGCCCAGAGGAGGAGATTGAGTGCCCTGCTACATTTCTGGTCCGAGGCACTCAACTAGCTTGGTATGTCGCAGCATGGAGGACGAGATAGCTTCTGGCCCCTGCTTCTACTTTCAGTTGCGCCCTCTCTGATGAGTGCATAGATTGGCTCAATGAAGAGGCACAGGTAGGGCCTAGCTTGGCATCAGAGGCTTCGACCAGCTCTGGGAGGGGACGCAGGGACACCTGACTATGCCCCGGATTTATTTGCTTTAATCAGAACTTTCAAGTTTTCTTTACGAATGTAATGAAAAGCAACTTCAACTTTGTATTCAAGAGCAGGAGAACTCCGTATTAAAATCAACGAAACTAAAGGTTATGGGTACTGAAAATTTTCCGTTTGGTCCAAAAATGGTCTAAGTTGCAAAAAGATTAATTTGAGCAAAATCAACTTTTATTAAAACTTTTCAAAACCATTTTCAATATGGATGAGAACTGGACACGTCTGAGATCTGTCACTGAAGTGCACAACCCCGGATTCCAGCAACTGGAAAGTTGCCCCTAGTCTGAGTAGCACTGCACCGGAGATCACAACCGAGCTTTTAAATGCTGAATAGACAAGGATGGCCAAACATGATCAAATGGACAAAGTTGATCGGGGAAGTGTTTATGGCTGGACTTCAGGATGAAGTTGCCTACGTATCCTAAAGATGAGAATCAAGCCTTACGTAGTTCGGCTTGGGTTCACTCGTATATTAACCCTCACCTTTTACGCTCTAACTTTTGCCAAGACCGCCCTTTACGGGTTTTCAACCTTGCGAGCTCAGTTTTTATAATTTCAAATTTTCTGTGCTCTAACTTTTGCCTAGGTCGCCCTTTCAGGTTTTCGGCTTAGCGAGCCTCTCAGGGAAAATATTTCTTCAACTTGTCCATGTTGATCGGTTGGGAGAACTCTGGGCCATCTAGATCCATCAGAATGACAGCTCCACCCAACCAGGTAGACTTGATGATATAAGGACCAGTCTAATTAGGTCTGAACTTGCCCCTAGGGTCATGGATAGGAGCTCGGTTGTCTTTGAGCACTAAATCTCCTTCTTTCAAATTCCTGGACTTAACTTTCTTGTTGAAAGCCCTGGCAATTCTGCGTTGGTAACCCTTAACATGGTATAGTGCTTTCAGCCTTCGCTCATCAAACAGCATGAGTTCTTCGAACCTGCTCTGCTGCCAATCTACCTCAGCTATCTGACACTCAGCCAGTACTCACAAAGACGGAACTTCGACTTCGATGGGTAGAACTGCCTCCATCCCATAAACCAATGAATACGGAGTTGCCCCAATAGAAGTTCTAATTGACGTCCAGTAGCCCCACAGAGCAAATGGTAACTTATCTGGCCAGTCCCGATAGGTTTCCACCATCTTCTGCAAAATGTGTTTAATGTTCTTATTGGCGGCTTCAATTGCTCCGTTAATCTGCGGTCGATATATGGACGACTTATGAAAAGCCACGTTGTATTTGTCCAATAAGTCGATCACTTCTTTCTTGAAGTGGGAACCATTATCTGAAATGATCTCGTTCGGGACCCCGTAGCGACAGATGATGTTGTTCCTGATGAACTTTGCAACATGCGAAGCCTTCAACACGGCATAAGACTAGGCCTTAACCCATTTTGTGAAATAGTCTATCGCAACCAGAATGAATTCATGCCCATTGGATCCCTTTGGAGTAACAGCCCCGATCACATCAATCCCCCAGACTAAAAATGGCCATGGCGAAGTCATGTTGTATAGCTTCGACGGCGGAATATTCATGCGGTTTGCATGGATCTGACATTTGTGGCATCGCCGGACAAAACCAATACAATCCTTCTCCATGGTGGACCAATAGTAATCCTGTCTAAGGATTTTCCACGCTAGCATTACCCCGTTCATGTGCACTCCACACTCTCCTCCATGGATGGCCTCCATTAGGCGCTTCGATTCTTCTGCATCAACACATAGCTTATGCATTTCGAGATGACCTCTCTTGTACAGTTTACCCCCGCAGACAATGAACTGAGCAGCCATTCTTCTAATTGCCCTCTTATCTTTGGCATTTGCCCCTGGTGGATACGCCTCTTTTTCCAAAAAGTTCCAGACATCGTAATATCAGGGGTTCTCATCTTGAACCTCATCTATGGCAGCAATCAACTCATAGGCCGGTACAAACTTCTGGTCAATGATGATCGGACGCATCCGGACTCCAAAAGGGATGTCTATCATAGAATATAGAGTTGCTAGTGAATCTGCGAACCTGTTGTTCTCCCTTAACAGATGAGCGAAGTTCAGCTTCTCAAACTGAGGAATCAACAAGTCCAAGGTCTGGTGGTATATTCTCATCTTTTCTTCTTTGACTTTCCAATCTCCTTTAGCTTGAGATACAACAAGGTTCGAGTCCCTGATGACGTCCAATCATTTTGCCCCTAGTTCTAGGGCGGCTTCTAAACCAGCAATGCATGCCTCGTATTCTGCTTCGTTATTGGATACTTTGAGCCAGAGTTTGAATGCTAAAGGGATACGGGAATTGTCGGGTGCTATCAGCAACACCCCTATCCCATACTCGTATTGGTTTGACACTCCGTCAAAGTGCATCATCCAAAACTCGTCTTCGACATGCAAAATGGCCTCGTCTTGGAATAGGTACTCAATTGCATCATCCTCTTCCATAGGGTGATCGGCTAGGAACTCCGCCACCGCTCTCTCTTTTACTAACTTGCGCGTCACATACTTCAGATCGAATTCGGAAAGCAAAAGCAACCAATGGGCTAGCTTACCCGTAAGTGCTGGTTTCTTGAAGAGATATTTGATGGGATCTAATCTCGAAACCAGTATTACAGAGTGAGCTAACAAGTAGTGCCGCAGCTTCCTGGTAGCCCATACCAAGGCCAAACAAGCCTTCTCCAGCGAAGTGTAACGGGTCTCATAACCTAGCATCTTCTTGCTCAGGTAGTAGATAGCTCTCTCCACTTTGTCCTCAGACTCTTGTGCAAGCATACAGCCCATTGTAGTTTCATTCACTGACAAATACAAAATCAACGGTTTCCCCGGCTCAAGCGGTGACAACACGGGTGGGTTCTGTAAGTATTGTTTAATCTATTCAAAAGCAGCTTGGCATCGGCTGTCTCATTGGAACTTCATTCCTTTCTTCAGGAGACCAAAGAGTGGTTCACAAGTCAAGGTTAATTTTGAAATAAGCCGTCTTATGAATTGCACTTTACCCAGAAAGCCTTGCACCTCCTTTTCAGTCATTGGTGGTGGCATTTCTAAGATGGCCTTGATTTTGGAAGGGTCGACTTCGATACCTTTCTGTGTAATCAAGAACCCCAGCATTTTCCCTGCTGTTACACCAAACGTACATTTCTGAAGATTCAGCCGTAACTGAAATTCTCTGATCCTTTGGAAGAACTTTTGCAAGGTAGTGTAGTGGCCTTCTCTTTCTTTGGACTTAACAATCATGTCATCCACGTACACCTCAACCTCTTTGTGGATCATGTCGTGCAATATTGTGGTCGCAGCCCGTTGATATGTAGCTCCAGCATTCTTGAACCCAAACGGCATTACCCTATAGCAATAGGTCCCCCACGGGGTGGTAAAAGTAGTCTTCTCCCGGTCTTCGGGTGCCATTACAATCTGGTTGTAGCCTGAAAAGCCATCCATAAATGAGAGCAATGCGTGCCCTGTAATGAAGTCCACTAACTCATCGATATATGGCAGAGGAAAGTCGTCCTTTGGACTGGCTTTGTTCAAATCTCTAAAATCCACACATACCCGGATTCTGCCATCCTTCTTCGGCACTAGAACAATATTGGCCAACCAAGTTGGGTATTCAGATACCAGCAGGAAACCTGCGTCAATTAGCCTGGTGACCTCTTCCTTGATCTTGATAGCCCAGTCTGGGCGGATCCTTCTGAGCTTCTGTTTAACAGGTCAGGCCTCTGGGTCAAGAGGGATCCGGTGCTGTACAATCTCAGGATCGATTCCAGGCATGTCTTCGTAGGACCATGCGAAAATATCTTTGAAATCTTTTAATAAAGCGACTAAGCGCTCGCGCTTCTCCGAAGACAACGTGGACACGATCTGGACCAGCCGCGGGTCCTTCTCAGTACTAACGTTAATTTGGGTGATTTCATCAACCAGCGGTTTTACAAACCTCTCCTGCTCTTGTTCTAGCAAATATTTCAAAAACGGAGGAATTTCTTCCTCGTCGTTTTCATCGAAGTTTTGAAAGTCTAAATTAATGCAATGAATCAAGGGTACAGAAAAGTAATCGAAGGCCACAGCCGTACAATTCTCATTAATCACTTCATCCAGTCCATCTGATTCTTCTGTTACAACAGACTCAAAAAAGAAAGAAAAAGATGACCTAGACAAGACTGTGGCATCCGGGTTATCACTCCCAGGAATACCGGACTCAGACTCAGACGAGTTGGAACCTGATTCCGACTCTACAGACTTGGTGGAATCAGATTCCGGCTCACTACCTGACCCAATGCTACTCGATAAAAATCCCTCCTTGTACTGCCAGACGAGGGAGGGTGCAATGGAGGCATCCAAAATATTTGAAGGTGGGCTCGCAGCCATTTCATTTCCAATCATAGACACTGAGAGATCATCCCCTAAGCACTCATGTACGATTGGAGGATCTGATAGTAGACAAGCCAGTACTACCCCCATTTCAAACTCGGTGCTCCCGGAATCCACTTCCTTACACTGCTCAACCTCAGCTGATGGGTCTGTCTGCTCCTCGGCAACATCAACCCCGGACAACTGCAAGTCGAAGAAGATCTCAAATCCCAGCAAGCGCCTCTTCTCTGCGTTCAACCAAGGCTCTGCGAAGCCGTAGAATGGAAAGTCTTCCCCCTCCCGGACGAAGCGTCCGTTCAGGGTGCCCTGAATAGGCCGATGCATCAAATCAAAATGCTTCCCGGTCTGCTTGGCTCTGGTTCTCCCAGCCATTTCTTTACCTTTCTCACCCAGTCCTCTTTGGTGGGCAGATAACCCAAACCAAAGGTATGCGGGTTGTGTGGCACCTCGGCCGATACTGCAATGCCCTTCCGGCCACTTTTTCCTAGTCCCATCCCAGGGATATGCTGAAGCTTGTTCATGAGGTACACTGACTACGCACTGACATACAAACCTTCATCAACAGCCAAAATGTTCTGAACAACCTGGGCCTCGGTTAGGGTAAATCCTGATAGGAACACATCCTCCGCGCCATGCTTGATTTCCAAAACTGGTGTAGACACCTCTGGCGGTGGATAAATTGACGAATTCCCAAAAACTATAGCCACCCCCTTCCCGTGGGGGTATTTCAATATCTAATGCAGGGTGGAAAAGACTGCCTTCACCTGGTGCAGCCACGGCCGCCCTAGGAGTAGATTAAAGGTCGCGAGAACATCCAAGACATGAAAGTCAATCTCGTGTTATCCTGGACCAATCTGAGTGTGAATCTTCATGATCCCCATCACTTCTCTGCTTGTATTGTCATAGACCCTTATCTGCGTAGTTGGCTCAAAGTCCACAGGCTTCAACCCGATTGCATATGCTGTTCTTGACGGGCATATGTTAATAGTTGATCCTGTATCGACAAGAACCACCAGTACCCACTTGTTTCTGCATTCCATAGAGATGTAGAGAGGTTTGTTGTGATTTGCACCCTCAAGCAGCAGTTCTTTGTCAGAAAAGGTCAACGTCGGGGAAGCTCCTCCCGGAAAGACCAGTCCTACCAGCTGCTTAGGAGTGGTATCTATTGAAAGTTTGGCCTTGTCCGTTGCTGAAAGGACAACTTGTCTATGAACTCTTGAAGCCATAAGCAGTCCCCAGATGGAGATGTCTGCCTGTATCTTCTTCAGCTGTTTCAGCACAATCTCTTCTTTGAGCAGTTTTTCTTTCTGCTTCTCCGCTTCTTTGTCCTTTTCAGACGCCTCTGGTTGATCTAAGTGCGGGGGCTTGAAATAACGCCCGCTCCTAGTCATATGGTCAACTTTGCCAATGTACCAGGTATCATCCGGCTAGTTATTCCCCCAGTCTTTATCTGTGTGGGCAAGACATAGATCATCGTCTTCCCACCACATGCCATCGGCAGCCGACAGACACCTGTCCGGCTCCATTACAACTATTCCTGTGCCCATAACACCTTCCGTTCCTATGCCCGCAGCACGTTCCGTCCCCACAGGGGCTTTGGCTTTTCTAGTCCTCTCAGAATCTTCGATCCTTTCCCGCTTAAACTGCTTCAATATAGCCTGCTGTTCAGTTTCTCCCATTCCCAAACTGCCCATATCTTGAGCAAGATTCTTAACACCGGTGCTCTTCGGCAATGTGCTCTGCTCTTCGGCCCTTCCGGCCACAATTGATGTCCCTGTCCCTGACGAGCTCTGTTCTAGCTGAGATTGTTCAACAATATCCGGCTGGTCGTCAAGCCACCCAGTAGACTCTGCTGACTCATCTAACCAATTGACTGCCACGTCCCCCAAATCCTGCTCTTCAAAGAACTGCAGATTTGTAATGTCTTCTTCTAGATCCGCTAGGTCATCTAGCCCCTGATTAGGTCCATCCTCTCATACTACACAAATCTCTGCCCCCACTAGTAATTCCACATCCGGCCTAGCCTGCCCTACTGATGTAATATAACCGCTCGGGTTGTATGTAAAGTTCTCAGACCCTTCAGGCTCTGACTGATCATTCTCATCTGTTCCCACAGTTAACTCAACTCTATCTTCGATAGATACCACCACGGTTTCAAGTTGGGTTTGGGAGATGTCTAACATGCACAAATCAGTGTTGTCAGGAATGAACACCTCCAGCTTGGGTAGGTGAGAAGGGGTGATATATATACTAGGGTCGTATGACACAACCCTAGTTTGGATTAGATTGATGCGTTTGGGAGGTGGAGCTTGGTTGTGTGGTGGGAGAGGGTTGGTTGTAACATTTGGTTTCTCCGGAGGTACGATCACCCTGTTGTCAATGAGATCCTGAATCTCATGACGCAATCGAAAGCACTGGTCGGTGTCATGACCATGCTATTGGTGAAAGGCGCAGTACTTGGCTGGGTTATGGAAAGCAGGGAGTTTATCTGGTAGTGGCTGCGGCTCCAAGGGCTTCAAATGCCCTTTCTTGATCAAAACCCCCAGAGCTTTGGACAGGGACATGTATAGTGGGGTGAAGGTTCTTTGGCCTCGGGGAGAATACTTGGTTGTTTGTGAGCCACTTCCGGACGTGCCGGTGAATGGTGTGGCTGCAAGGGTCCTTGGGGTGGTAGTGGTGGTGACCATTCCCACATCTGAAGATCTGCCAACTGCAGCACTGCTTGTGCCTGCATTTGTACTGCGGTTGAATGCCCTCTTGGGTTGCTCTCTATCCTGGTCAATCAGACCATGTTTCATAGCATCCTCGATCTATACCCCTATCTCATGTAGGTCTGCAAAGGTGGGGAGGGGGAGAACGATCATCTTTTGCATAAGTTTTGGCTGGAGGTTGCGTACAACCATCCGAATCTGATCTTTGTCAATGGGCCTGATGGTCATTATCGAGGCTTTGGCCCTCCACCGGGTCACAAAATCGGAGAAACTCTCCTTAGGCTCCTGCCTAGTTGTCTCGAGATGCGGGTTGTAATCTTAATTTGTGTATTATAGGAATATTGAGCTATGAAGGCCTCGGCCATCTCCTCCTAACTTCTCTTGACAGAGTCTTCCAGTTTGGTGTACCAAATGGCTGCTACACCCGACAGGGTCCGGCCAAATAAGGAAAGCTTCTGCAATCTGGAGAGGCCCATCAGCCTCAGCATGTCTGAAAAGAGCCGCAAATGCACCATAGGATCTCCAGACCCATCGAAACGATTTATGTACGACATTTTAAACCGGTCTGGCAGCGTCACAGCCGAGTCGGTATACTCATCCTCAATATCCGGAATGGACTTCACACTCTGAGACTTCTTGAACAGTTTTTCAAGCTTGCTCACTTTTAATGCTGTGGGATCTACCTCGAACTCAAAGGGAGAATCTAGTAGGTTGGTCTGTGCTTTGGATAGCTGGGGTAAGATCGGGGACGGAGTCGGCCCGATTGGAATGTCCGTATCATCCTGGACGTTAGCTGCCTCCCCGAGTATTGGAACTCTTGGGGGAGGAACTTGGTGTGAAGCAGATGCTCCAGTTTGCTGTTGTAACCTAGCAATTAACTCTGCCTGTTGGTCCATGACCTCGGCCTGTTGCTTGGCAAATTCTGCTTAACGGGCAGCGTCCTATAGTATGGTTCTCATACTTTCCTGGAGCTGACGCATCATCTCCTCCATACCCGCCATGTTGTGTTGATTTAACTGAATAACTGGTATATCTGTCCCTGCAATAGAAACTGAGACCTCAGCCTAACTATTCACTGGTGGGATAGACCACTGATCTGACGACCGCTGTACCGATACGCTGCCCCTTGCCTTTTTGACCTCCGTCTGGTAATCGGGGGTAAATAAAGGAACACTGCTTGTCCGTCTATCAGATCCCTAGATCGATTAAGTCTACGACCTCTGACCCAGAGTGCTTGAGGGATATCTACTTGGTCGGATGCAATGGTGCTAAACTACCTTGCAAAAAGATAAATAAAGCATAATAAGGAAATAAAATGACCAGAAAAACGGACAGTATAACAGCTTCAATAAAGACCACACACAGTTGGCATACACACGCTGAATGAACTGTTCTCAACCACGAATCACTGTTCTAAAAAATCACCGCCCCGAAACTGAATCTGATACCCGCAGATATAACTAATTCTCAAAATACTGATGCCCGCAGGCCTGATACTCAGACTTGCAAACTGATACGTGTATACTTGTAGAGACACACTCTAAAAGCACATAGCAAGCAAATGAGAGCCAAAACACCCCTATGTTGGGGTAGGGTTTCCCTGTCCTATTTTGGCAGGAGCTAGGGTTTCGCTACGCACACAGCGGTTTCAAACAACCTACAATCAGGTAAGTAACCTGTCCTAGTTTGGAATAGTCACTATGGATTCCGAATATGCACTAGGTCGAATGGTCCAAAAGGGTGCCTCAGTAAAAATCGAGGTTTGTGTTCCCGTCATGGCAGAGCCCGCAATCGGTCAGCCTTATGGCACGCTTCTCGAAGCAAGCCTCTGGCAAACCTTTCAGGAATAGCATACGGCAAACACGGTGTCCTAGGCGCACTAATGCAAATGCAATGCAAAGAGACACATAAGTGTAATCAAAACAAGATATCATGAGTTCGAGTCAAGCTCTCTAAATCCCCAGCAGAGTCGCCAGAAACCGTAGACGCGCCCTTGGGGCCTTTGCTACTACAGTTCGGACTCAAATGTCACGGTTCTGAATCTAATCCTGCAAAGTGCAATGCGAGACCGATAAATCACCAAAGAGTCCAAATCCAGCAAATCGTTTTGGAAAACTGATTTTTAAAAAAGAAGTGTCAAACATGGACTACTTTGCCAGATACAGAGTTACCACCTAAATATTTTATTTTTGGGGGAATTTAAGAAACCCTGACTCGTTGCCTAAGGCCACGTGTCCGTCATCACCGAAGTTGCCTCGGCTTGGGAACTTGGGTACGATTGGGGAAGGTCATCTATGAGCACCCCCGCTCGCCCGATCAAAGATCGGCCTGTACTAAACATGATATCTTGTTTTTGAAAACACATGCGCTCTTATTCTAGTTATTAGCTGGAATTACTATGTGATGCGCACAACACACAAGTATAGACTAGATCGCCAAATTCGGAACAAGGCATTGCATATTCGTTTGTTTGGAAATGGTTTGAAGTTTGCTACTCGCAAGTAGGCTAAAACACGGATTTCAATGAATCGTTCCAATTCAAGTAATCCAACCTTCACCCACAGGCATCCAGGCCGTTATATCACATAAGCATTTAGCCTCATGGCAAGCATGCTGTCATGTTAACACTCACACACATGCAAGATGCTAAAGCATAAACACTCACAGTGTACTCCGAGCCAAAACAAGAAACTAGTTAGAAATCATACATGATCCTAGTTCATGTTAAAATGGCTAATGCATCGCATGCAAAGTGCAACTAGAATAGGCTCGGCTAATCTAAAATGGCATATGAGATGCGACAATTCGATACATGTATTCAAGTAGGAATTGAAATACAATGCAGTTAGTATGATGCGCCGAGCCTGGTGCATGCAATATAGATGAATGGCGCAAACATGCATAGCATAAGAATGCTAATTGAGACATGCCCTAAAACTAACCACTGAAAGCAGGTAAGTAAAAAGGAAAAAGACGTGGGGTTAGAAGACATTCACACACTCACGCACACTTATTACAAAATTCACCCTCTCGACGAAGGGTCCGAAAGAATAATACAAATCAACTAACTAACAAAGCTAATTAATTAATTACAAAACCACTTAACTAATTAAACAAATTAATTAAGCTATGAAAACAGTAAATCAGCCTCGGGAAGAAGGACAAATGCATGCTTGATCGGCTTCGCTCAGAAATCCATCGCCATGCTACATGTTGCCTCTGTTTGCACTGCTCTGCACCTCTGGAAACTGTGCCAACTTCTGTGACATTTCTGAACTACCTTGGGGACATGCTGAGAGTCCATCGGCCAAGAGATAGGGCCATCGGCCAAGGAAAACTGGTCATCGACCAAAAATTAGGCTCTCGGCCAACAATTTGTAGCCGGTCGGCACTAAATATGGTCAATTGACCATCTTTGCCTGTGAAAAGCTCCTGTTGCTACAGCAAAGGACAGACAGAGCATGGCAATACATTTGCAAGACAATGTATGCACAACCACCCTCCCTATCATGTCATGAGCTCAAGGGAGTATGGTTCTCGACCCTCAGACCATCAATCACGCATTTCAATGCATGATGGCCAAAGGAGCCGAATGTGCAATTAATATCAAATGCATACCAAAACACATAAGGGGCCCCAACCTCTATCATGCTTGATCAAGAGGCAAGGGATGCATATGCAATGTTATGCAACCTAGGCATACAAGCAAGCATGCAAGCAACTCATGCATGATGCAAATCCAATGCAACATAAGCATGTTAATGACAATGCCATACAAGGCTAATGGTGACAAGCATGCCAAATGCAATGTAACCTAAATAAGTATGCAAGATGCAACATGAACATTCAAGCATGCAAGGCATGCAAAGGTGGACAAGTATGCAACAACATACAAAATCAGACAAGAATGTGACAACGTGATAAAGGGATAAGCATGCAACAAGCATGCAACAACATGCAAGATACTAAATATGCAACAAGCATGCGACAACATGCAAGGCAAGCATGCAACAACCTGCAAAGGATGGACTTAAACCAAAATGGACAGCTCTCAAATAGGCCCAAATCAGTGGTCAAAATACTAAGAAATGATGGACGAAAGCATATACAAACATGCATGCCAATTGGCCTAACACTTAAGCATAGTAGAGCAACTTTCAAGAATACTTAAAAGGGGACAAATATGGACATGTGACATACATTATAAGCTTTGAAATCATGCATGGAAAGGTGCCAAACCAATCAAACTACACAAGTAAAGCATGCACGAAAGCCCAAAGCTTGAGGCTAGCTAAGGGACTCAAACCATGGCCACACAAAGCAAGTCCCAAAAGGCCAAGGGGACCTAAAACAGTCCCAAGGCAGGTCTAAACAAGACCAAAAACAAGCTCGAAACTAGCCAACACAAGCTAGCACGCGATGCCAAAAACATGAGACATGCAAGGCTACCAAAGAGGGTGTTACACTACATCTATCAAAACCAAACATGGCATGACTCAAACAACAAAAATCGAAGTTATGGCATGTTAGAACAAGACCAAAAACCCATTGAAATGTCATACAAATGACCTAAACATAAAAGCATACACAATGATCCATTCTAGAGGCATAAAACATCAACTCTTCAAAGCATTGAAAGGATGACAAATCCAAGTAAACAAGCATGAAACATGGACTAAAATAACATAACAAATGATGCCAAATCATTGAAATGAGCCAAGTAATGCATGCCAGTGACTTGGATACTCAAAGCTAACAAGCTAGGTTGCATGGTGGCTATACAAAGCATGGCATACATGGTTAAAAAAACTCAAATAAGAGCTCTAGCATACTATAACAAGGCTAAAAGCTTCATGAAGTTGAGCCAAAATTATGCTAGAAAGACATGTCAAAGCATAATGCATGTTAAGGCAAATAAGAGGGTTGCAAGGCAAGTACATGAAGAATGTAAGAGGCCATCGAACCAACTCAAAACAGAGGTGTATTATGGCAAAACAAAGCCTAATACATGCTGAAATGAAGCCAAAACAAGCTAAGCACACATGCTACCTATATAAGCCATTTATGCAAGCATTCAAGACAACAAGGAGAGGGGATGACCCTCTCCTATTTAGGACACCAAAACCACCTCTCCACCACTGAAAATCCTCTGGATTTCAATGGTAGAGAGGCCATGCAAAGCTTAAAGCAAGGGCCAAAAGGGATGGCCTAAAACAAGGCCTAACAAGGCCTTGGAGGGGGTAAAAAACCCCAAACCTCAAAATGACCTTAAACAAAGTTCTAAAGCAAGTAAAAATAGAACTTTTTTCAGTTTATAGCTAAGCTTAAAACAATAAGCAAGAAGGGCTAAAAGCTTAAGCAAGAAAGGGGTATCTAAGGCAAGAATGCTCACCCTTGAAGAACACCTTCAAGAACGCAACACCAGCACCTTTCTCTGATCAAAACCACCTCAAGAACTCTAACACCAACTCCCTAGCAGCTCAGCAACCAAGGATGGTGTTCTACTACGTGTTTGTGTGCAATAGTAAGACAATACTACACTTTAGAGCATAAACACACACACAAATATATAGCAAGAGGAAATATAGAGATAGATAGATATAGAACTTCTCTCCCAATTTTTCAGAACCTCTAAGAAGGGAGGAGGAGCTCCCTTCTTATAGAAATCCAATTCCAAAGCTTCCTAAGCAAGCTAAGAACAAGGTGCAAATCCCTCCATACACGTGTATGGAGGGGGTGAATTGTGGATGCCAACTGTGACAGCTGGCATAAAATTTCTACATAAAGCAGATGAACAGGGTTCGGCCAGAAAAAATGGCCAATCGACCAACATAAGTGCCGGTCGACCAAATATAGTGCCGATCGGCCAAAACTTTTGGCCGATGGAAAGAAAACAAGGCCAATGGATTCAAGCCTTGGCCGATGGGTTGAGGAAATGGCCAACAAGCCACCCTCTTCCCTCAAAAGTAAAAACACAAGTGCTTGGTCCACAACCAAGCACAAAATAGCCAAGTTGAGAGATCTTGAGGTAAGGCGCGCGGCTGAGGCCTCGGAGAACTCAAAACGAACACGAGCATGGATGATCATCGAATGTTCAAACGATGATGTCCAAGTCTTGAGGACGGTAAAAAATGGGGTGTCTACACCCTCTTCGAATCAAATGAATCCTAACAACGTGGATCGTATGTATTTTTTCATTCAAGCAATAGATACATGGACACCAAATCTTATCCTCATAGCCTACAATTCTCATTGCAAATTCAATAAATGAATTCACCCCTTCTTGATACTCCCCAGTGCTTAATCTATTTTTTATTGTCATCCAACCCCTTGTCTATTTGGGCCATCTGAAAGGTTAAAGACAACCATAACAGTAATTAATCTACAAAATATTAGAGAAAGTGTTAGAAACTACAAAATATAAGGTTGGGATTATAGAGAAGACTACAATTTGTAAATATCAGTGAGCTGTATGTTAGGAGAGAATGTTACAAAAGGCAACTATTATTTCCTAAGAATTATGCATAAGTGTAAATCATGGGTATGTTCGACCAATGTAGATGCATCATAAGGTGATGCTTGGTATTCAAGGTGAAGAAGAGGATAATTTAAAAAAAAAAAAATGTAGATACCATAATTGAATTTTGTATGTCAATCTATTTGTCGGTTCATAAAGTGAATTCATACCAACAATTTCCAATTCAATAAAAGGAATAAAAGGGGATAGAGAAGTCAACAACTAATTGCACAAGTAGAGTAAAATTACATGAGCAAGTAGCTCTAATTAGTAATTAAAAAATGCATGAAAAAATTATTTGAGTTGGGTTTCAAAACTATATTAACTTTGTGAAATCAAAATTGTTAACCTTAATATTTTTGGCCAACCCAATGATCTTCTCAACACTAAAAAAAGTTTTGCCATCACTAACTTTCAAGACAGTACTCTTTTTAAAAAGATTGAATTTCTTTTCCAAACATTTAAAATATAATAGAGATTTCCAATGTTCTGAACATAAGGATCCACCTAACACCGTCCAAATCATACTTATCACAAAAATTTTTCCCATTTTGTTTAAGTCATTACTCCACCATTAATTTCACCTGCAATTCATGAAAAATTATCAAGCTCTTGGTGCATGCCCCCAAATACTTCCAAATGAGGAATTCCAGAAAACATAGATAGAGTGTGCTACATGCAGTTGCAATTTTCTAAGCATCAAAATGACAGAAACCAACACCATTAGATTGTTCATTTTAATGTAAATATGAAGAAAATATGCATAATAATAATTATCATACAATTTATTGCAACAAAAATGACAAATCACATGCCAAAAGATTTTAAAATTTAGGTTAATAACAAAAATTGTGAGAAGGGGGGAAATACCACTGGATTAAATACAGGGAAAACAATAACCAAAATTATGACAAGCACAAGCAACTTGTTGGGTAGCTTTTTTTCTTTTTCTTTATTTTTTTATCTTGGACTTCCTCTTCTCATTTATCTTGGCTATTCCGCTTTTAAACTCATGTTTGATGAGAAATAGTACCAAACAAAGGACTCAATTTGTCATCTTTTTTCTTTCTTCTACCCAAGCCTTCTATTTTTTCTTCCCTTCCCTTCTAGCAAACAGTGAATTGTCAAGCAACCAAGAAAATTGTTTCAAAATTTTTCTCAAATCCGCTTGTAATTCACAACTAAAATACAAAAGCTTAGCCAAGTTGTTGATTCTCATCAAGTATATTTCCTAATATAAAAGAGGATACTTAAAGAAAGAGAACAAATAAAACACTCCAAGGAAACATCACAGATTGGGGGACTTCACAGACAACAGATTGAAATCCTATTATCGACATATCCCAGCAGCTTGCCAATCCAATTAAAGTAAAAATCCAGCATAGTTTCGTAATTGTTCAACCAATTAGTTATAGCAAGTTTCATAACTGGCAAAAACAATGAGAGTAACAATTGGAGTGTAGATTTGATAGAAGCTTCTGTCAAATATGCTTAAGAATTTGGACAACCAAATATATTGCTTGATGTAGCTTATCTACACCTTCACTAAACATTCAAGCTGTACATGTCAAGTGCTATTATGACTTAGACATAATGCAGCAAATATCAACAGAAACATTGAGAGAGGGATGGAGAGACAAACAAAGACTGAGTGAGTGAGAGTGAGAGAGATGATTTATACCTCAAATTGTTTTTAGGAAGAGTTGAAGATGCTTTGAAAAATCGCGATCGTGAGGGCCGTGGTGGGTGAGACATTGTAGAACAAGAAGAGTATGAGAAAGACGAGTAAGAGAAATCAAAGAGAAAAAGTGAGACAGAGAGATATAAACATAAAGAGACACAAGGTTGAAAAAAAATACCTAGATGACGGTGGTGAGGCAAAGACAAATATGATAGAGAGGCTAGAACGACGGATGACAACGTTAATGGTAAGGCAAGGTGATTGGCGTGACAAAGGTGTGATGGAAGAGGCGCGTTTTTTTTTTTTTTTTTTTTTTTTCAATACGAGGGTTTGAATTAGTTTAGTTATCCCCTACAACAGTGTTGGTTGGCACTTGTCTCTCTGTGCATTTAGATATCAAAAACAACGTCATTTTGATATATGCGACTAAATTTTATTAGTCGCTAAAAGATTTTACTCTCCCACCCAGTTTTTCATCATCTCACATATATTTTTGGCGACTAATATTTTAAATTAGTGGCAAAAAATAAATTTTTGCAACAAAATTACTTTAGTCAGTAATAGTATGAACTTTTAGCTACGAAATTTTTTTTAGTCGGCAAATGTAATTTTTTTTGCGACCAAAATTTTTTTAGTCAGCAAAAGTGGTCGGCAAAAGTGTAATTTCTTATAGTGATTACAAATATAATAACTTGCATACATATCTTTTTGAAAGTGTGTATTCTAAAATGACCCATTAGCCATACATCAACTATCATTTAAATTTGGGTAATGCAAAAAAATGTGCACCATATGCAAGTTATGACATTTGTGAATTTGATTATTATAAATGTCATAACTCTATTTTATGGTAGTCATAACCAAAAATAATAATAATAAAAAAAAAATTGAGTTATAACCAACCATTACATAAAGTATAACCAAAGAGTTCTTGGATACCAAAATAATGTCATAACTAATGTAACAATATGTAGAGACCCTAGTTTTTGTAATTACCATTAAATCCCTAACCTTGAGTTTATTTCAATAAAGCTCTTGAATTTTTGCTTAATTGCTTTTTAAACCCTCGAATCGGGAAGCATCACAGATTAATTCGAGTAAATCCTAATCGATCCCGGTAGATTAATAATCACCTTTAAAATCATATTATTAATTATTAGACCCTATCATTATATATTAATCACTCTAAACTCTCAATTCCAGATAACGCTGTTTTCGCTCGATTTCTCGCCCTTCTTTGCGCTTTAATTTAACAGGACCCGAATTTATTATTTTAACTATTTTCTAATATTAGTATATTAATAACATATATCAAGGTTTTATAAATTTAGACTTGGTCCCTATTTGTGACACCCCAAATTTTGATAATGTAATACAATGATACATCGGGGTTTAACTAGCGGATACACATCATTTTTAAGCACAGAATACAAATAATTACACTAAAATAAAATATTAATAAAAATTCTTCAAGTCTTTAAATACAGAGCATTTCCTTGATACGAAAAGATTATCTAAAAAGAAATATGAAATCTAATTTCTAAGGCAGCCATGGTTCCGCAAAGCTTTTAGCGATTTCGTTCTCAGTGTAAAACTCGCCTTCACCTGGCATAAAACGCCATGAGCTTGGAATGCCCAGTAAACACACACACCCCGACCCTTTTCCTATTCCAAATACACAAGTAACATAACGGCACAATCATAACATACAACGAAAACAATAATTAAGCAAGGCTTATAATTAAATTTCGGTTCTCAAGAACAACAGTCAATTAAGCTAGTTCTAGGCAACTCCCTGCGGAATGTCATTCCTACCCAACCACTAACACTGGCCATGAGTAATTCTGACTCCTTCTTGGTTAATACAATACCAATGCGTCGCTTATCGCACAATTACCAATGATGCCCACGCACCTAGGTTACATACCCGAGTGGTGACATCACGGTCTGCCCCAAGGGAACGGGCTTCCAAGGATATTCTCCCTGTGTGAAACCCTCACTGCCACCCTTATGCCTCTCATTTCTGTTAAGCAGCTAGAATACCTCCCGTGCCAGGTTAGGGTTCGAAAACACACTTGCACAAGACTTCACAAAAATGGAACACATTCCACTATATCATACTCTTGAATCCATCGTTCATTATCTCGTAAAATTTAATACAACAATAATAACCCATTACCATCCCATTGGATTTCCCCTTTATTGAGTGCACTATGTTCTCAGTTATAGCAAAGCATGATCAATATAATTACGAATCGAAACTAAACAACAAGTAATTTATTCATGGTAAAGCAAATTTACAATTTATCATAGATTACATATCAAGACTAAGACATTCAAGAAACATAGAATATAAGAGTTGCAAACCAAATAAGAGCATATTAACACAAATTTTCAGATTTCCAGATTTGAACCAGTTTGAAAATAATTATGAAAAAAATAATTTTATTGGCCCTAAGGACCTGGCCTCATTTGAGTTTGTAGATAAATAAGTCTAGTTTCAAACTCAATTTACGAAAATAGGATAGGCATTTTAGATTTTAAGATAATTCAGAATTACCAAGATCTATCCAGATTCGTTGACTGTTACGCAAATCAGTTTTTCTCTCAAATCCCTCGCTTTCTTGAGTTCAAACAAATTTTAGTTGAAATAAAACACCAAGATTAAGATTTTGACATAAAATTGGACTCAAGATTATTTTTCTGGAATTTTCTAAAAATAGAAAAAGTTGACTATTTTTCTGGTTCTGTGAGTAACAAACTTACAAAAATTGTTTAGGTTATAAAAATACATCCTTAGGTCTTACCAAAATTATCACATACTCTAGACATACCAAATATTACACCATAAAAACAGATTTTGAGTTTATCGAGATTTGATAGGAAAATAAATTCAAAAGAGGGAAAAGATTTGCTGTTGGAAATTTAAGAAAGAAAGAGAAGCACACCATTTCTTGATTAATACACATTTATGCAAGAGTGTAGGCCTAGACTACAACATATATATACAAATAACATGTATTAGGAGGGGAAAAACAAGTAGTAAAAGAACTTGAGAGAAGAGGTGATGTAGGTTTACCTTTATTATACAAGACTCAACACAATTCTTCCTTTCCTTCTTCTCCTCTCTCTCTCTCTCTCCCCCTCTCTATATATATGCACACTTCTCTCCCTCATTTTAGACATTTTTCAGCCTTGCACTAAAGGAGTGAGAGAGAGTGATCTTGAAAAAATTTTCAGCCATGCACTAGAGGAGTGAGAGAGAGAGAGTGATCTTGGAAAAAAAAAGAGAGGGAGAGGGAGAGAGAGAGAGCGAGAGAAGAGAAGAAGAAAAAGAAGAATTGTTGAGTCTTGTACAACAAAGGTAAACATACATCACCTCTTCTCTCAAGTTCTTTTACCACTTGTTTTTCCCCTCCTAGTACATGCTCTTTATGTATATATGTTGTAGTCTAGGCCTATACTCTTGTATAAGTGTGCATTAATTAAGAAATGGCATGCTTCTCTTTCTTTCTTAAATTTCCAGCAACAAATCTTTTCCCTCTCTTGAATTTATTTTCCTATCAAAAATCCATAAACTAGAAATCTATTTTTATGGTGTAATATTTGGTATGTCTAGAGTATGTGATAATTTTGGTAGGACCTAAGGATGTGTTTTTATAACCTAAACAATTTTTCTAAGTTTGCTACTCACAGAACTAGAAAAATAGTCAACTTTCTCTATTTTTATAAAATTCTATAAAAATAATCTTGAGTCCAATTTTATGTCAAAATCTTAATCTTGGTGTTATATTGGAACTAAAATTTGTTTGAACTCAAGGGAGTAAATGGTTTGAGAGAAAAACCGATTTGCGTAACTGTCAACAAATCTGGACAAATCTTGGTAATTCTGAATTATCTTAAAATCTAAAATACCTATCCTACTTTCGTAAATTGAGTTTGAAACTAGACTTATTTATCTACAAACTCACATGAGGCCAGGTACTTAGGGCCAATAAAAGTATTTTTTCATAATTATTTTCAAACTGGTTCAAATCTGGAAATCTGAAAATTTGTGTTAATATGCTCTTATTTGGTTTGCAAATTGCAACTCTTATATTCTATGTTTTTTGAATGGCTTAGTCTTGATATGTAATCTATGATAAATTGTAAATTTGCTTTAACATGAATAAATTACTTGTTGTTTAGTTTGGATTCGTAACATATATTGACCATACTTTGCTATAACTGAGAACACAATGCACTTAATAAAGGGGAAATGAAATGGGATGGTAATGGGTTGCGATTATTATACTAAATTTTGTGAGTTAATGAATGATGGATTCAAGAGTATGATATAGTGGAATGTGTTCCATTTTTTGTAAAGTCTTACGCAAGTGTGTTTTCGAACCCTAACATGGCACGGGAGGTATTCTGGTTGTTTATTGGAAATGGGAAGCATAAGGGTGGCAATGAGGGTCTCACACAGGGAGAGTAACCCTGGAAGCCCGTTCCCTTGGGGCAAACCATGATGTCACCACTCGGGTATGAAACCCAGGTGCGTGGGCATCATTGGTAATTGTGCGGTAAGCGACGCACTGATGGTTATGCGGTAAGCGACGCATTGGTATTGTATTAACCAAGGGGGAGTCAGAATTGCCCGTGACCAGTGTTAGTGGTTGGGTAGGAACGGTATTCCGCAGGGAGTTGCCTAGAACTAACTAAAATTGACTATTATTCATGAGAACTGAAATTTAATTATAAACTCTACTTAATTATTGCTTTCGTTGTATGTTATGATCATGAAGTTATGTTTTTGTGTATTTGGAATGGGAAAAGGGTCGGGGTGTGTGTGTTTACTGGGTATTCCAAGCTCATGGCGTTTTATGCCAGGTGAAGGCGAGTTTTACACCGAGAACAAAATCCCGAAAAGCTTTGAGGAACCATGGTTGCCTTAAAGATTAGATTTTATAATTCTTGTATTTTGGATAATCTTTTTGTATCAAGGGACTGACCTGTATTTAAAGACTTGAAGAATTTTATCTACAACTATTATTAATATTTTCTTTTAGTATAATTATTTGTATTTTGTGCTTAAAAATGATATGTATTCGCTAGTTAAATCTCGGTGTATCGTTGTATTATATTATCAAAATTTGGGGCGTCACACAATATGTCATAACTAACACAATAATAATTCATAATCAAATATTACAAATATCATAATTAAGGTTAGGAGTACTTAGCAAATATTCTGATCTGCCTAAACCGATCGAATCGAACCGATTCGTTGCATTTTGGACGGATGCGTGATGACAAGCGGATGGTTGCGGATTGATTTTTTGCATTCTGCATAGTTTTGGACGGATGACGAATTTGAGGTTCCTTTGACTGCAACCAAACTGCTAAACTGTGACACCCTTAATAATTTATAAGATTTTATGTTTTTAATTGAAAAAGAATTTAGATATTCTGTTGTATTTTCAATTTGTTTTTAATTTGAAACTCCTTTTATCAAATGACAAGTATTGATATTTGGTATTTTTGTGTAGAAAATATATAGCTTAATTTTGTCATTTTTAAAAAATCAAACTAAATGGTTTTTGAATCAAAAAGAGTAATGAAATAGTTTTAATAATGCATGATTTTCTTGTATGTATTTACTATTGATATTTGACAATTTACTTAATAATCTTTTGATTATGTTGAGTTAGATTGTTATCCAAAAACAAAATGGTGACAAATTATTGTATTATGTTCAAAATTTATAAAAGTTTAAACTATCAAATTGATTCGGATCTATCTGTTAATCCGTTCAATCTGTATCTACTAATCTGACAAACAAATACAAATTGATTTTTTTTAATTTACTAATTCAATAGACGGATCATGGTTTGAAAATTTCCTAACCGCAATCAAATCACAAACAACCCTAGGTACGTATGGTCTGCACTCATTTCTTTTTACTTTTTAGTTAAATAACATTACTGAAATCAGAGAATAATGCAAAATAATTGTCTATGATTGATTAGAGTACTTCCCTTCACTTTAAGGGAGAGAGATGGGAAAATGTAACTGTCCCTTTAAAGAAAATGAGATTTGTGCAATGACAAGACTAAGGGCCCTCAACAGCTGTCCTTCCTATCTTTCAACCTAAGGCTGCTTTGTATCTTCTTAAAATTCTCTGATCTGTTGCACATTCGGACTTTCACCCCTCCCACATACTTTAATAATGCATCACTCATCTATTTCTCTCTTCCCGTAATCAACCAAGAAAAGAAAGCTTGCAGGTACATAGTTTATAGTTGTGTTTGACAATCTTACTATAGCATTAAAAATGAATTTACAAGGATAGATTCAAGATTTTATGTTAATGAGGGTGAATATACACATTAAAAAAATTATAAAAAAATTTATAATTATAAAAAATATGATTAACACACATAATAAAGATATTTTTTTTTATATTCATATTGAGTTAATAATAATTATAAAATAATCTATTTACTTAAGTAAGGTATATTGACTTTATAATATTCTATTTGATTTATTAGAAGGAGATGACATGAAATAAAAAAGAATTATCATATCATAATCTTAGAGCTGACCTTGAGTTATTGAAGACTCTAGGCGAATCTTTTAAATTGAGACTTGTTAGGTAAAATAGCTAGCTAATTTAACTTTAAACTACTTCACCAGACTATGTAAATGTTGAGTTTATTTAACTCCTTTTTTTGCTGAGTAATGTTAGGTATTTCAAATATTTTATTAATATTTTTACTAAATATCTCACGTGAGTATGAGACCCACATGGTATGAGTCCTATATTCATGTGAGATACTTGATAGAATTATTAATAAAATATTTAAAATCTCTAACATTTTTCTTTTTTGCTCTTTACATTTAGAAAGCCATTAAAGGCTCTTCAAACTCAAGGAACTTTTTATTTTATTTTCTTTCATGTCCAACGGTGATATATCAATCATAAATTAGTGTGAATAGAGAGTAAAATTAAAATAATTACAAAGTAAAGTGACTAGCTAAAATAAAATTTGTACTTTTTATCTTATAAAATGACTAGCATAGTTGGAGCTGCGTTTATAATTTTTTTTTTTAAAATTTATATTTGTTAATAGTCACACAAATTCTACTTACATTCATAATCACTAAAATTATATATTAAGGTTTCGTTTGCAAACATGCTATTTTAATAATTTTTTAACTTTTACGAAAAAATATGCAAAAAAATAGAAAGAGTGATGTGACAATTTTTAATGACTTTTTGACTTTTTGAAAAAAATATATAGTTGATAAACAAGACCTAAATATATTTATAATTATATTTACATATATTAAAACATGAAGAAATCAATAAAAGAAACAAAAAAGATCAGTAATGCAACGGATCCAAATATAAAAACTCAGAAATTATCCAGAAGTTTACATCAATGACTCAGGGGTCGTTTGATAATAACTTTTTTAGTTGGTTTTTTGACTTTTTTTAGTCTGAAACTTTTTTGTTTGTTTGGTTTTCTTTTTTGGCTTTTTTGGCTTTTTGGTTTTGGAATGACAAACTTTTTGTTGATTTTTTTGCTTGACTTTTTTTTTGTCCTTTTGTGATTATTTAGCCTAGAAAGTTTGCCAAACCAGGGCTCATATTCATTTCATATGTAGACTCTACATTTCATCAATTCAATCACACAACCTATTACTGGGTACATTTTGAGTCCAAAATTCTAGGACCCTAGCTTTTTTGAAAAAATAAAAAAATGGTTCACCCAATGTATGAAAAAAATAAAAATATAACCATTAAATAAAATATGAATTTATAATACAAAATAAAATTTGAATGAATAATAACAAAATATTAGTTAAATATTAATTATATGGTATTTTTATATGCAAAACTACTAATTAAGCATTCATAATTTATTGGGCCTTCAGTTAGATTGTGAGAGCTAAAATTAGGGATGATTCTCTTTGTACTTAAAAAGTCATTAAAATTTTAAAATTTTAGTTTCTATTATACTCTTAATGTAAATTTACTAATAGACAATACATATTAAATCCTAAAATATTTTTTTTTTTCTCATGATACACTCTAATCACTTATATGTATTCTTTATCTTCTTCCCCAACTTTCATTGTTTTCTCTTTTTTTTCTTCCTCACTCTAAAACTCCAAACTACCCCCATCAAAACTCACTATTATCATCAACATCATTATTTTTCATTCTTGCAAATAGAAAAAAAAAGTTTGAATAAAATCAAACAATGGATGAGAATAATAATAAAAACTGTTTTAGAAACAATCCATTAAATAGGAGGTAAGTATTCACATAAATATCAAAATACAATTCTTGATTTTTTTTATACGTAAAAATAAATATTCAACTTGTTTAATGCCATTGTTTTTCAAACTTTCAGATCCAAACAAAGTTAACATGTTCGAATTTGAAAATTCAAACCAAATAATATTGTTTGGCACTGAAAATCCAAACCCTAATTTTTCAATTTAAAGTTTAACTTCTCAATCTGTTTTCATTTGTTCAATTTCAAATTCGCAGAAATAACCTGATTCATCTTATGGCGTGAGCGAGCTCCGATGGACAACTGTGGTCGGTGGTCGACGCAAAGTTTAAGCTTCAAGCTCGATGAATGTAAATGTGAATGTGAATACGAAGTTCTCAATTTTCAGATTCTAACATAAAGTTTACCCTCTAGTTCTCCTTCGTCGTCCTCTTTCACTAGTCTCCTTCTTTGGTGTCACCTTCGCTGATGTTGTGTTCCTTGTATTTGAATAAAAGGAAAGTTTTCAAAAGGCTTTTCAAATAATTTGAGTTTTTTAATTTGTTTATTATTTGGGTGTATCTTGAAGGGTAATTTGAAAAAAAAATATAGTGTGTATTAAGAGTAAATGATTACTCTAAATAATTGAACAGAGTGTACTGAGAAATTGGACATACTTAATATTTTATGGATGTAAATAGAATCTCCCTAAAATTAGTTGGGGTATCGGTGAGAATTTTTTAGATGACTGGTGGGAAATTTTTTAATCTCAGTCATATACTTGGTATTTTTCATTAAGAATGAAAGTTGATATAACATAAAGAGAATTGTAATTCATTAGACTCATAATAAGACGCAAATTGAAGCTAACACGAACGACAATATGAAAAATAAATAAATTAGGTTAGTATTAATGGAGTTTTGATAAATCTGAAATAATACGAGACAATGCCCAATCCTTAATTGGAGCCATAAAGTTTGTTCAAATTTGGTGGGCCCAATGTGCCTTTGTAGACTTTCAAATTTGGTCGGCCCAATGGAATCCGGATCCTCGGCCGCCCTACCCGGCGGCCCTACCCGGCAGCCCCCCAAAACGACGTCGTTTTGGGGGTTTTTGAATTTTTTTTTTTTTTTTTTCTTTTCTTCTTCTTCGTTCTGGCCGAAGAGAGAGAGGAAGAAGAGAGAGAGAGGAAGGGGAGGGGAGGGTCGCCGTCGCAGGTCGGACGATCGTCGCCTTGCCTCGCCTCGCCTCGCCTCGCCTCCGCCGTCGCGGGTCGTCCAGCGCCTCCGATCGTCGCCTCGCCTCCGCCTCCGGCCCGCCTCCGCCTCCTCCTCCTCCTCCCCCGGTGATTATGGCCCCCCTCCCCTCCCCTCCCCCTCTCTCTCTTCTTCCTCTCCCCTCCCCTCCCCTCCCCTCCCCTCTGGTTCGGCCAGAACGAGGAAGAAGAAAGAAAAAAAAAAAAAAAAATCAAAAAACCCCCAAAACGACGTCGTTTTGGGGGGCTGTTGGGACGGCGGCCGAGAACGGCGGCCGAGAATCCGGACTCGGCCCAATGTGCCTGCATAGGCTTCTCTATAAAATGATTAATCTATGATGAATGATAATTTTATTTATAATGTATTTTTTATAATTTTTTCAATTAATCAAATATAAAATAAATATTTTGATAGAATATTATTTCATTTAATCTCATTTTAATGAACCAAATAATTCAACGCTATTTTCAAATTAATAGATACTAAAATCCCAAACAAACGTGTGATAAAATAATTAGCTGACTCATCTCCGGGTTAGTTTTGTTGTTTTTTTGGATGCAAATTAGAGCTTGTAATCGATATTAATTATGAGAATTTTCTTATGTTTCTGTCTAAATTTTAACTGATTCATGGGGTTATCAATTACAATAATAATAATAATAATAATAACTCATATACTTTCTAATTATAAAAATGTATATTCATGTAAAAAATTTGGAACGTCCACGTGCTGAGCAGATTTTTCAAATAATGAAAAAGATGAGAATCATTCATGAATTATTGAACATGTGAAAAAACATAAACCCATTTTGCATCTGACGAACCATTTCGAGAAGAAAAAAATAATAAAAAACTGCTTTTCAATCCAAACTGCGATGAAAAGTTCTTCGATCCACCATTTATTGAATATGATGCTATAAACAATGGTTTTCTGATGTTAAAAAGGCTACTTTTTTCCTGAATTCGATAAAAGTAGTACCCCAGTTTCCAAAAAGCTTTTCCTATGAGGTGATTATTATATTTATTCAAATTTGGCAATTGGATTACTCTTTTCAAGTCACCATTTTGTTCTTTCCATATTGTTTAGGTACCAATTATGAAAACCCATTTTTCTCTTTAAAGTTTTATTGACATTTGATCACCTGAAGTGCTGGTCCTATACATGGCAAAGAAGAGCTGCTTGAGTCTACTAAAGAGGTTCTTCATTGCAGAGACACATTCAAAACCAGAAAAGGTATATATATATATATATTTTTTGATTCTTTGATCAACTAATTGTACTAGTTTATAATGTAAATGGGTGTTTGTAGGAGAAGAGAAGGAGATGGGGATTGGTAAGGATGAAGCAGAAAAGATTGGCATCAGTTTCAGCACCAGCACCAGTACCAGTGTCACTGTCACTGTCAAGTGAAAGCCCACGGAGTAAAGCAGAGGAAGAGGAAGAGCAGAGCAAGCATGCTGCAACTGTTGTGGCTGCTGAAGTTGCTTTTGCAGCTGCACAGGTTGCCGCTGAGGTTGTTCGGCTCACTGAAATTGAAGAATTTTCAGTTTCAGGCATTAACAGTCAAGCCAATGCACCTCAATCAATTCAACAATGTCAGAGTGGGATTCCAGATCTTGCTGCCACCAAAATTCAAACTGCCTTTCGGGGTTATCTTGTGAGTTTGTTTGTTCAAATCCTTCTTGTTATGATAAATACTTTACTATACACTAAGATTTAATTGAGTTTTTTTTTTTTTTTTTAAAAAAACCAAGTCGGGGTTAAGGCATTCATACCTGTCTGGTCCCTAGTCCGAAGTTGTGGAAGTATTTAGGGGGTGTTCGTTTGAAGGAATTGGAATGGGGGATTGGATTCCATCTCCACCATATTGAGTAATCTGTTGTTTGGTTGAAAAATTGGAGATTAGATTAACAGTCCCTAGGGATAGGGGTGGGATATACAGTCCCTGGATAAGCTCTCCCCTGGATTAACTAGTAAAAATATAAGTTACGTTTGGTAGAGTTTTCTAAATATGATTTGATAATAGAGTTGTATTTTGAGTTTGTGAGTTTTGGAATTATGATTTGAGTGTAGAAAATTTGTTTGGTGAAAGAGTTTTGAAAAGAGTTTTGAATTGAGTTAGGAATTTTTGATGTAACATATGATATTTGATACAAAAACTTATAACTCATAACCAAACACACAACTCAAAATTTTATTAAAACTCATAAAAAAATTTAAAAATTCGGAAAATATTTTTTATTGAATATATAAAAATTAGCACGTGTCAATTGCAAAAAAAAAAAAAAAATTTGCATTGTCCCGGTCAATTGGCCAGACATCCGGTGGGACGACCGATAATCTAAATTTTTTCCGCCTCCGACCGCGTTTTCAAAAGTGAGTGTAAAATTAATTTTTGAAAATTCTAAACAAACATTATGTTCAAATGAAGTTCTAGAACGAACTTTCCAGAGCTTCACCAAACAGAGCCTATGACTTTGGAAAGTCCCATCGAACGTCCAGAGCTTCCAGAGCCATAGGCTCTAGAAAGTCCCACCAGACGTCCAGAGCTTCTATAATTCTGAGCTCCATAATTCTTATTTTTTCTCCTCTCCTTTGTAGCGTAGGCGTATTGAAAAACCATGCATATTTTTGTATTGTTCTGCCGTCTTTTTATTTTATTTTTATGTGCTATTTTGTGGATTGAAACCATTCAATTTCTAAATAACACTACTTCTCTATTTCAATTGAAAAACTTATTTAATTTATTTTTGCCTCGTGTCGCATTAATGTAGGAGTGATGTATTTGCAGGCAAGAAAAGCTTTCCGAGCATTGAAGGGATTAGTGAGGCTTCAAGCGATTATTAGAGGACGTGCAGTGAGGCGCCAAGCTATCGCCACTCTTAAGTGCTTGCAGTCCATGGTAAGTTTCCAGTCACAGGTCTCTGCAAAGAAACTTCAAATGGTGGAAGGGACTTGGAATACTTTTCATGAGAACAAAGAGTTGCAGGGTTTTAATTTCAAAGACAACCTAATCGAGGTCAGTGCAAAAACCAAGTAGTAATAATAATGAATGCATTCATTTTTGGATTCTTTCTTTTTTTCATG
Source organism: Camellia sinensis (assembly GCF_055761805.1). Taxonomy (NCBI): domain Eukaryota; kingdom Viridiplantae; phylum Streptophyta; class Magnoliopsida; order Ericales; family Theaceae; genus Camellia; species Camellia sinensis. The sequence goes on from NC_138962.1 coordinate 140,769,633, forward strand.
TTTTGGTGCTACCCCAGCTAGCTAGTTGGCTTCTTCTGGCTTCTTTGCCTACATCAAGTTATTTTGTGTTGTAGGCATGCATGTGCATGTCTTGAATTCAATCCGAATTGTGTCTAAAACCCGTTGGCAAACTCGCTAGATTCTACCCAGTGTTTTGGTATTTGGTCTATTTCAACCCTTTTTAGAATTTCTTGGATCTTTGTATATTATGAGTTATCTTGGGGTTTTAGGAATTTTTTTTGGGGTCATGAAAGCTTCTATAAAAAGAGGGTTTCATCTTCTCTGTAAGCTAAGCATACAAAATCGCAACTTGCTTTCTCTCTCCACCTAGCTTCTCTTTCTGAATTGAGCATAGAGTGGCTTTCCAAGAACACCCTAGTTGGCAGTCTCACTAATCTTTGTTTCGCAGGCTCTTTGACTGTCAGATTGCTTAACGTTGTATTTGGTCAGGGAATTTGAAAAAGAATTTAGAAAAAAAAAAAAGGAAAAAAGTGTGTGAAATTAAGTAAAATATGATCTTTCTTTTCATTTTTCCTTTTTAAATCCCTTCCCAAATTTCTCAACTGGACATAGCGTAAATGAAAACCTTAGGACAATGTTCTATTATCTGTGCGGAATTCATCAAGTACGAACACCATGTGGTGTTGGCTATGACTTGCTAATTTAGGTATGACCTAAAGTCGTTCTGAGTATGGCAGAAAGTGGTGTTTAGGCCGAGAAAGTGGTGTTTAGGCCACTTATTTCATAACTAGGACCACAATGAGTTGTAACTTGGCATATCACACACACCCTTTTGGGATTGTGTACAGTAACATCACCCCTATAAACAGACAGTCAGAAGACAAATTTCACTGCAGGTCTTTGCCTTTAATCCTCTTTTCTTAATCTTTTGGTTCCATCATAACATTTTGAAAAAACAAATGGTTTTAAAATTTATTAATGTTTCATTCTTCTATTTTGTAGTCTTAATTAAATAGAAAGCACAATATCTGAATTTGCAGATTGATTCAAACAGTCAGAGAAGGTGGGACGATAGCATACTGTCAAAAGATGAAGCAAATGGCATGTTCTTAAGCAAGAGAGAGGCTGCCATCAAGAGAGAAAGGATAAAAGAATACTCGTTGAGTCAGCGAGTAAGTTTGGTAGCTTTATTTTTTCTGTCATTTCACATTTAGTTTCCCCTACTTGGTTATTTACTCAGGAAAGCAAAAAAATTCAGAGGTCCACAGAATCAGAACACAACAAGGTCAATGGAAGATGGAGATACTGGTTAGAACAATGGGTGGACACTCAATTGTCTAAAAATTCAGACACAGTTTTCCCTTCAAATGCAAGAATCAGGGAGCAACACGGAGGACAATTCAAACCGAGAAATTCCCAGAAACAATATTACAAAGAGGAGTTGGATCCTCCAATATCTGCTCCAAAAAGATCATTTGTTCATAAGAAACAACTCTCTGTCGGAGATGACAACGATTTTGCAAGCTCTCCTGTTGTTCCAACTTACATGGCTGCCACTGAATCTGCCAAGGCAAAAGCACGGTCAATGAGCTCACCAAGGCTAAGGGGTGTAAATTTAGATGCTTGTTCTGACACCAATTCTCCTTATAAGCATAAGCTCCCTCCTATATCTTCTGTCAATCTCGGTGGCTTTCAACAGAGATCTCCATGCTTGAAACGTCTTCCAGGTCCGTTAAAATCAAACAGAAGCTTGAAGGATCTCAGCTTTGATTCAGAATGCTCATTACCAAATTGGGATCAAAATGGGGCCTCCTTTAGATAAGCTTCACTGGCAAGTGTAATTTGAACTTGTTAAATTACAAAAAAAACAAAAATTGAGACATTAATACTATTGCTTCAACAAAAATCTACTCTTATGTAATTGTTCATGGTAAGTTTCTATTTTTGAAATCGCTATAAGATAACCTTATTACTTAAAGCTATCAAACATGTTAGGTTTTTATTCTTGGCAATTCCGTTTGAAAAAACTTCTTTCAATTATAATTGTATTCGATCTTTTATTTCAGTAAGGCTTTAAGTTTTAAATGCGAATCAACCTGAATTGTGTCTTGTAAAGAGATGTTTCAAAAGTTAATTATTTTATGTTTGCCACTTCGTTGGCTATGTCGGGAATCGAGCTGCCCGGTCAGCTCGCGGGGATCCAGGGGGCAGCGCCCCTTGGCGGGTCTGGGATAGTGCCTAAGCAGGGTCAAGGGGCAACACCCTCGAAGCAAAAAGAAAAATTGCAATCGAAGTTATTTTTCCGCTCGAGCGGCCATTCCTGCACTTAAGCGGAGATCGCGACTTTTTAGAAGTTTCACTCGCCTGCAAAAGTACTGGGAATTGTTTTTTTCCACTTGAGCGGCCATTCCTGCGCTCGAGCATAAATCTGCTCGAGCAGTCATTCTTCTGCTCGAGTGGAGATTGCGGCTCTATTTTCTATAAATATGTGTTTCAGTTCGTTTTTAGGTTTACAGCTTCCAAATCTTCTTCTTAGGTATTAGGGTTTCTATCTGAAACTTCTTTGCTTGTTTCTTTTGATATCTGTGAGAATTTATATCATGAATTAAGTAGATTATATCAAAGGGTTTGTTCGTTTATTTTGTTTTATTCACAAAAGAGAGAGTTGTTCTTCGGTGGATTCCGAGGAATTTGGGCCTGAAGCTTTGGTGGATTTTGAAGTGGTTTATCGGCATGGATTTGACATCGGCGTTGTGGATTCAACATTGTACAAGACAATTCCGAGATGAAGACGAGATGGAAGAGGCACGTAGGGGTCAGTTCGATTCGGATGTGGATTTGCTAGGTAATTGAGAGTACACCTGTGTAATTCCTTTATGTCTTCTTAGTGGATTGTTTTGTGGTTTTTGCTCGTGATTTTTTTTATCACAATTAGAGGAGCTCCAATTGTGATTTTTTCACGTAAAATTATTGTGTCGATTTGTCTTGACTGTTTGATTGGGATTGTTATTTACTGCACAAAATTTATATATTACAAATCAATATTTAGGGGATTTTTAGTTTTTTCAAAACACATTTTTCTCTATATATCTATCCACATAATAATTCATCAAACACATTTTTCTCCATATATCTATCCCCATAATAATTCATCCACATAATAATTTAAGGGGAAAAAATTACTCATTTAATTCTTCGTAAATTGCATCGCAAGGAAAGATTTTTCACAGTTTTAGTTGTCATTGGTAGAATGGGAATAACAATTCTTTATTGTTTCTTGAAGTGCATCTCCAATCTTTTATCATTTTTTCATCAAATTTAAATTTGATGATAAAATGCTCAAAAGCTATCTTCAATCATTTTATCAATGTCTATTCAAAACATAAAAAATAAAAAAAATCATTTCATCAAATGTTTATCAAATTAAAGGGAGAATTTTTTTTTCCATCAAATTGAGAATTTATCAAATTTTTTATCGAATTTCAATTTGATTAAAATTTGAATAGATAAAACAATGGAGATGAATTTTTTTTCAGCAAATTTGATGAAAATGAAGATTTGAGACAAGAGGCAAATTTTTTTAAAAAAATTGTTAAAAATTTGATGACAAATTGAAGTAGTTCATATCAAAGTAGATTTTTTATTTAAATTTGGAATCAAATTAAATGAAGTAGTAGTCAAGAATTGGATGTGCTATAATTTCATTTTTGGGTAAATTTTTATATTTGCTTAAAAAGAAATTCAAGAGAGTGGTGTCCCTTGACACCACTACTGATACAGTAGCTCCGCCCATGATTATAATCAATTTGGATGAAATATAGATGAGGTTTATTTCTTTCATTGTGTATGATAGTTTTATAGAGAGAGAGAGAGAGAAAAAAAGGAGAGACTGAATGAATGTATGTTGTATTCAATTGTCTAAATTAGTTACAAGAGTGATGCTTATTTATAGAGGAAGCACCGAAAGGAAAAGACAAAAGTTATGTGCAATGATGAAAGTGTATGAGTGGTGTTTGGACTTTACAGCATACAACAGCATTGGTGTTTGGACTTTACAGCATACAACAGCATACAATGTGTGTATAATATATATTAACCTATTTAGTGTATATTATATATTAACAGCCCCCCGCAAACTTAAGGAGGGTAGGCATCCACCAAGTTGAGTTTGGAAACAAGATCACAGAAGCGACCAGGAAGATGAGCCTTGGTGAAAATATCAGCAGGCTGATCGACAGAAGCAATAGGGAGAAGATGAACAGTACCACGTGTAACATGCTGTCGAATGAAATGACAATCAATCTCAATATGCTTTGTGCGATCATGAAAAACATCATTGTGAGCAATCTGAATGGCACTTTGATTGTCACAATAGAGAGAGGTAGCCCTAGAAGAGGAAACACCCAGATCAGTGAGGAGCCAACGAAGCCAGAGAAGCTCCTGAGTAGTATCAGCAAGAGCTCGGTATTCAGCTTCGGTATTAGAGTGGGCAGTGAGGGACTGTTTCTTGCTACGCCAAGTAAGAAGAGAATCCCCTAAGAAAAAGCAGAAGCCCGTGGTAGAGCGTCAGTCCGTAGGATCCCCAGCCCAATCAACATCAGAAAAGGCACGCAGTTCAAGAGAGGAGGAAGCAGAGTAGTGAAGGACATGGAACATAGTGCCTTTGAGGTAGCGAAGGATGTGGAGGAGAGCCGTATAGTGGGAAGTGCGAGGAGCCGACATGTACTGACTAACAATGTGAACAGCATAGGCAATGTCAGGACGAGTCACTGTGAGATAGACAAGACTACCGACGAGCTGGCGATAAAGAGTAGCATCCGAGAGGAGATCCCCATCGAGAGGAGTGAGACGAATCTGAGGATCAACCGGAGTAGAGGTAGTTTTGCAATCGGTAAGACCAGCACGAGCCAGAAGATCGGATGCATATTTGGCCTGTGACAAATAGGAACCAGTAGAATCATGAGAAACCTCAAGGCCTAGGAAGTAGTTAAGAGTACCAAGGTCCTTCATTTCAAACTGACGGTGGAGAAAACGTTTGAGGTGGAGAATACCAGCTGCATCATTACTAGTGATAATCATATCATCTACATATAGAAGGAGAAGAGTGGTACCATGAGGAGTAGTCCGGATAAACAGAGCAGAGTCATAGGAGCTAGAGATGAATCCGAAGTCATGAATGGTAGAACTGAACTTAGCAAACCAAGCTCGGGGCGCTTGCTTGAGGCCGTAAAGAGCACGTTGTAGTTTGCAAACCTTATGAGGTTGAAAAGTGGACCCAAGTGGAGGTTGCATGTAGACCTCCTCAAGATGATTACCATTGAGGAAAGCATTTTTGACATCCATCTGAAAGAGCTCCTAGTGACGAACAGCAGCAACAGCAAGTAAACTGCGAACAGAGGTAAGCCGAACAACAGGGGAGAAGGTCTCCTCATAATCAATACCATATTCCTAGTTGAAGCCCTTGGCAACAAGACGAGCTTTGTAGCGTTCAATAGAGACATCAGAATGAGTCTTGATTTTGTAAACCCATTTGCAACCAATCGCAGTCTTGCCAAGAGGAAGATCAACAAGATCCCAAGTATGAGTTTTGTCCAAAGCCTGGAGTTCATCAGTCATAGCTTGCTGCCAAAGAGGATTAGTACAGGCCTCACGATATGAGGTAGGTTCATAAGTAGAAAAGGCAGCAGATCCAACAATATAATCACGAAGATGGATAGGAGGTTGAGTTACCTGGTGTGGTCGACCCGTAGGAGGATCGGTGGGAGAAAGAACCGATGGAGAAAGAGGTGGTGCAGTGAGAGGTGGACCTTCAAGAAGAGCAGTCTAGACGGGATCAAGAGTGAACAAGGGCGTCTCGATGAAGGAGGAACCTGTATCAAAATCATCAGAGAAGAGATCGATGGAGGGATTAGTAAACAGTATATTAGTGGAAAGTGCGGGTAAGTGAAAGGAGGATAAGGAGGAAAACATTTTGTGCTCCCAAAAAACGACATGGCAGGAGATACGAAGACGTTCAAAGAGAGGATCCCAACAGCGAAAGCCTTTATGTTCAATTCCATACCCAAGAAAGCAACAAAAACGAGAACGAGGTTCAAGTTTGGTGTGTTCATGGGATTGAAGCAGAACAAAGCAGGCAGAGCCAAAGACCCGAAGATTGGTGTATGGAGGGGGAGTGCCATGCAGACGTTCAAAAGGAGTTTGATTATGGATGACAGGGGTAGGAGCACAATTGATAGTGTAGACAGCAGTGAGGGCAGCTTCCCCCCAAAAGTTTTCAGGGTAGGAAGAAGAGAGAAGGAGAGCGCGAGTAGTGTCAAGAATATGTCGATGTTTGCGTTTAGCACGGCCATTTTGTTGGGACGTGCCAGCACAGGAACGATGAGACAGTGTACCATAATGCTGAAGAAAGGAAAGGAAATCTGAATCCCGATATTCCATAGCATTGTCAGAGCGAAAAAGTTTGATGGTTTTTGAAAATTGGGTGTGGACCATTTGGGCAAAGTTATAATAAAGGTGTTTAAGTTCAGACCGAGTTTTCATGAGAAAAAGCCAAGTAAACCGGGAAAAATCATCAATACAAACAACAAAATAACGAGATCTCCCCATAGTAGTAGTAGGAGAGGGGCCCCAAATATCCGAATGTATAAGATCAAAAGGTGCATGGGAAACAGAAGTACTTTTATTGAATGATAAAGCAGGTTGTTTGGCAAGTTGACGGGGTATACAATCGAAATTATCTGGAATTACATGACCCAATTGTCTACTAGAAACCAAAGACTTTAAGCGATTAACAAAAATATGCCCTAAGCGACAATGCCAAAGATGAAAAGGAGATAATGAGGAAGCAGATGTAGGAGCAGGGACTTGAGGAGAGTCAGGAACATGAAGGTGAATGAGTTCATAGAGACGTCCGTGCTTACGGCCGATCCCAATAGTCTGCCCCGTCCGAGGGTCCTGCACCAAACAATCAGTAACAGAAAATGTGATAGTTAGACCAAGTTCACATAATTGACCAATAGAAATAAGGTTTAAAGTGAGAGCATGGATATGATAAACTTGAGATAAAGATAAAGAAGAAGTTGAAACAGTACCAATATGATGGACAGACGTGAGAGAACCATTAGTAGTATGAATTGAGGGAATATGAGGAGAAGAAGAGATGAAAGAAAATATAGTAGAACTGGAGGTCATATGATTATAACAGGCAGAGTCAAAATACCAAGAAGAGTTACCTAGGATCACAGACAAAGCAGTAGGAGGAGGTGTACCAGGAGGTGTACTATGGGAGAGGAGGTGTTTGAACATGGCCTCTACATCTGTTTGAGTAAAAAGAGGGGCAGACGAAGCAGGTGACTCAGAGAAACCCTCAGAGGCAGCAGCAGCAGTGTGATGCGACTGATTCCCGGAAGCAGCAGCAGTGTGATGAGACTGATTCCCGGAACGATGAAAGCTCTCCCGGGAAGAACCACCGCGAAAGGAGTGGCTAGTGGAGGATGAGCAGGATGGATTGCGAAAACAATCTTGTTGCAGATGACTAGGACTAAGTTTGTTGCAGTATCGGCAGGTTTTGACAGGGCAATTGACCAGGAGATGTGTTGAATGAAGGCCCCGATTCTAACAACAGAGGCAGGCAGTGGTCCGCCGGGTAAATGATGGTCGGTACGGAGGAGTAGCAAGAACACAGTCCACATGATGAGTTTGGGGAGTACCGAGACGAGTCTCGTCTGAGAGCAGCTCAGAAATAGCTTATTCAAGAGTGGGCAATGGATGACGATGAAGCAGAGAACCACGGACGGGCTCAAAAGAGGAAGTGAGAGCCATGAGAAAGTGCACCAACCGTTGCTGATTACGATAGATAGTAAATAAACCAGCATCTTCTCGGTGAGGCCAAGTCGGTTCTGAAAGAGCAAGCTGGTCCCAAACAGAATACATTTGAGACAGAAAGTCATTAATAGACTGATTGGATTCTTGGCGCATGCGGTGAAGTTGGCTCTGTAGTTGATATTGATGGGCTCGACCAGTAGTCTGGTATCGTTCTTTCAAAAAATTCCAGATGTCTTTTGCAGGAGCAGTGACAGAGTCAAGCTGAAAGCGACCAAACTGAAGACTGATAGAGGTAACAAAGGTATTGTGAAACCAGGTAATGATTTGGTAATTCTTGCTGTCCCATTCCTCAAGTCGGTCTTCATATGTAGCAGTAGCAGTAGTAGCAGTAACAGTAGTTGCATCAGTGTCTTTCACCGGTTGGGTCACATCCCCGGCGATAATTCGCCAGAGCTTCTTTCCTTTGAGGAAGGAAGACATGGCTTGAGCCCACAGAACATAGTTGGAATCATTCAAAATAACGGAAATGGGATGTGAGGCATCATGACGATCCATAATAATAGGTGAATAGGGTGAAATAAATAGGAGCAGACCTGTAGGAGCAAAATTAGGTAAAACAGAGTGTACCAGTGAGTCCGGAAGGTCGAAAATAGCTAGGAAAGGTGTGCTGTGCAGAGATGACGTCAACAGAGGCTAAAAATGATGTCAGCGGCGCACGTTAGCAAAGTGCAGTGAGAGGCACGTTAGCAAAAGGGGCGCGGCGCACGGGAGCAGGTTTGGCGCACATGGGTGCACAATAGTGGAGCGGTGCACGTGAGGCGCACAATAGCAGGCGCGGCGCACCCAAGAAGCAGGGTTGACGTCAGACGCGAACGTGTGGGCGCGTGGTGGACGTGAGCAGCAACAGATGGCGCGTGTGAGAGTGGTGGCGGAAGTGATGACGTGCCGAGGACAAAGGCGGCGCGTGTGGGCGCGTGGAAGCGTTTCTGAGGACGGGTGTGGTGTCGTTGGAATCGTGAGGAGATTCCGAGTTGTTTGGTGTAGTGCCACTGTGTACGGGACTAAATACCAAAAACCAAGATTGCCAGAAATGTATAACTGGGCTCTGATACCATGATAGTTTTATAGAGAGAGAGAGAGAAAAAGGAGAGACTGAATGAATGTATGTTGTATTCAATTGTCTGAATTAGTTACAAGAGTGATGCTTATTTATAGAGGAAGCATCGAAAGGAGAAGACAAAAGTTATGTGCAATGATGAAAGTGTGTGAGTGGTGTTTGGACTTTACAGCATACAACAGCATTGGTGTTTGGACTTTACAACATACAACAGCATACAATGTGTGTATAATATATATTAACCTATTTATACAATGTGTGTATAATATATACAATGTGTGTATATTATATATTAACAGTGTAAAACTAGATTATATGAATCCAAAATGTGAGTTTACACAATCAATGTCTAAATCTATCACCTCCTAAAGATTTTTCCCCTGGCAAATACATCCATGTTTATCAATGGTATTCATATTTGGTGTCGACATTATAAAATTATCTTGATTGTCTAATTTCTTGCCAGAGAGAACCATGAAAAGACGAAAAGTTATAAGATCTTTCTACTACCTTTTCAGACACCAAAGTAATATGAGTTAAACTTATTTCCAACATATGAAAAGATGTATAGGTACTCAATGACACCTCCATCAAAACTATAAAATGGGAAGGGGAAATAAAGAGAAGATCTGAGCAAGCAAACTATATAAAGTTTAATTGAAAGAAAAAGCATTCAAAACATAACAAAATTTGTTCATTTCCCATTTGTTCCTAAAATGCCAAAACAGTTGTGTCCCAAGAGATTTGTCCCGCTTAAAATAATCGCCATGGTGGCTATGAAAATTAGGAATATATAGGATACCTTTGATAGGTTGTGAATCCAGCTTATCGAAATACATATTTATACTCTCTCCAAATAATAAAAAAAAAACACTTCAGGAAGATATGCTGCATACTAACTACTGGATTTGGGGTATCATAATGTACTGAGCATGGATATTCTGGGACTTAAAACACAGAACACTGAAAGAAATGAAGGTATTCAATGACTCTTCCAAAACCAGAAAAAATAGAAGAGAAAATATAGAGAAAATGAAGCATTGAAGGTTGATAGACCAGTCACTAAAGCAGAGCAAAATTAGTATTTTTCTTTTTCTTGTGATAGCACAAAATCAAATTTGTCCAGAAAGAGATCCCACAAATAGTTACCACAGTGATTATGCAAGCCAGAGTTCCTGTGACAAGTTTCTTAATACATGTCACAGTAGCCTTTGTTCACCAGGATGTTGCAGCAGTTTGAATTCCAGTACCACTGGTTTAGTTTGGTGAAACAGAGTAACAGTGGCAGTGGTAGAATCTTCCTATGGAACTAGACCATATGATAGGCATTTCCTCCGTACAACATATAATGATAATCCATATCACTAAAAAATATTAGTTCACTGTAGTAAGAATCGAACCTGGGCATCACGCTTGGTAAGGGAGCTCCTCATCCACCAGGCCAACCCCTTGGTCTTGAAATGTTGTTTGTTGGTTGAATATGAAACTTAAAATTCAAGCCCCATTAACATTGTTATAACAGTCAACATAATTTTGAGGCATCTCTATGAAGATAACTTGAAAGCAAGTGTTTTTTCATTGCGCTGGTGCCAGTACAAATCTAAGTTAGTGCCCGTTTAAGGTGAACCATCTCTGATAAATCTCCTAGCGCCAACATTACTAGATGTTGAAATAACATGCATTAATTAACTCAATCAAGTGTAACTACAGCAACATCTCTGAGGTATGCTTTCCTGCAGCTTGCAGGGTTGAACCACATCTAATAGGAATGTCAATCAGATGAATAGAGTCAATAATGGATTCATGGTAGGCCAAACATAGAGACAGTAGTTGATCATTCTGACATAAAAACACTGGTGTTGAGTATTCCAAAACATTTTTGCACCAATGAATTGTCAAAAACAGAAAAAAGAGTTCTCTTTGTCGAACAACAATTTACCTAACTTGCAGCTTTAGATCCTGTAATAAGAACTGATACAACTGGCATCTAATGCATAACATTTGCAACATGAATTGACTCTATATAGGAAGGCCATACATATGATTTTGAAAGTTAAATGATTCTATGGAAGTTACAAGGAAAAATATTAAGAAGAAAAAACGGTTACTTTATTTGGCTTTTTCTGAAATGCAGTCAAATTATTCAAGCATGAACATACTTAAGCGCCGAAGAAACACTTCAAGAAAGCAACATACAAAATGAACAAGAAAGCAAACCATTTTCCATCATGTACAAACATATAATGCTCAAGTCAAAATAAAAAAAGACTAACTTTAGATAGCCAGTTCCCAGCTCCATCTTCCTATAATGACATAATTATATCCACCAATTCTTATAGTTTCTTTAGCAAACCTGAAGATGTATCTCATCAGAAAGAAGTGACTAAGATTCCTGTACTATATGCACTGTATACCCATATACGCAATCTCATCATGCATGCATTTACGGTGTGAAAAGTCAAAAACTAGAACATGAAAGGACCAAAAACTAATCCGAGTCTGAGGAAGATGATTGATCACTAGTATCAGCTCCACTGCCATCAGTTTCTGAAGATCCTTCATCCTCATAATCATCAAGCCAGGGGCTCTTGAACACTGCAAGTCGCTTACACTTGTCTTCAAGTTCACCCTCCATCTCCACATTCCAACAACCTTGAATGTCAAGATGGGTAAGTTCCTTGCACTTGGTAAGGATAGAATCAAGCCCATGGTCACCAAAACGCCCAAAACCAAGTTGAAGATGACGGAGGCCTGCCATCGTATCAGCTATGATCATTGCCTCGGAATCATCAATCTTAGAAGTCACCACTTGTGTGGGATTTTTCCATTCTGGTGGGGGCATGTTCCGTTTCAAGTGAATGAGGGACTTGCACTTCTTTCCAAAATATGTAAGGCCTTTGCATGTGATCTTCAAACAATAGCTAATGTCCAAGATAGTGATATTCACAAGTGACCCTGCATGCTTCTCAACCACCTTATCAGTGACCTCGCTCATAGGAATTTGCAGGACCTTGAGATATCTCGCGCTACAAGTTCAGGGAAAAGGGAAAAAAATATTACGTCGGTCTGATATACTGTTGTATCACCATCAACACATTTAACTCATGGAATAACAATGTTAAACACATGGATGTCACAAGAACATCAACTTTGTGATAGTTTTTGACGTAATAATTTCCCTTGGAGCATTTTCAAAAAGCAAATAAGAATATTGATCTTCAAAGATCAAGAACTCATTGTCCTATTTTATCCCAAAATATTTAACAGCCTGTATATGCAATGATATCGATTATACATGTAATGGAAAAAGAAAAAGAAAAAAAGAAAAAGAAAAGAACCACACACACGGAGGCTTGGTTATATGTTTTACTTCTTTATGTTGTCATAGTTATAAATGCAAAAATCACTTCAGACAATAGGACAGTGCCACTGAACACTGCTTTAAAAATTAACTGGTTATATCTCGTTAGTTTAATGCCAAAGAGCTCCTGCAACTGAAGGAAGTAACTCGAGCTATGCTACATATTTTGGGTGAAATGGATTGTGAACCACAATGGTATCATCCTAATAAAAGAAAACCAACTCATTCCAATTGAGTAGAAATGAATCAGCCAATCTAACTCTCAAGCATCACATGTAATACTAGAATGTAAAATAGGTATATAAACTGAAGTGCCATAAGTCACGTACGAATTCATATTTATAAAAGGTTTGAAAGATTAGGCTACTTGAATTTTCTCTCAATCCCCACCAAAACTTATGTATAGAAATGAGTGGCATATTCATATATTTATAAAAAAAATAACATTAAAACCAAAAAAGAACAGAAAATCTTTCCATTCTGCACCATTACCATTGGAACAGAGTGACATTCATCAAATTAACAAACTAAAATAAACTACTGCCATCTTTTCTTGAATGCATATTTCTTTATTACGATCAAAACAATGTTCATACAGCACGAAATTCTCAGGCCAGACATAAATGAACATGTAGCTGGAACTGGCTTAAAATTCATTCATCACATCCTCCACTTTGTTTCTTATTATCAAAATATACTTGCATACATGATTATGAAGCTTTTTTTTCTACCAGCAAAGGAAACGTTGAAACAAAGATGGTTCCTTCCTTTTTTCTAACCAGACCAAAAGAAAACTTTGCTTATAAGAGATTTTTCTTTAATTTTTTAATTTTTTACAGAAAAATCAACAGCCCCAAAATGGAAGAGAAATCTCAGTACATGTAAATAATAGAAGTATCAAGAAAACACACAAACAGACAACAAGCACGTGTGAAAGTTGTGCATGCACACACATGGCGGCTTACTGAAAATACCAAAATGTATAAGTTCTAGGTCAAGCCAATAACCAAATATACAGTGCAAATTAACCACATTTTAGCTAACTCTGCAGCATTCAAAGCATTCAAAGCAGTTATATTGAAAATTGAAACAAATATATAGGGTGTTTGATTTCACACGGATCCCAGCAAATGCAGATCCAAAACTGTCATCAAATCAAACCTAAAATTATCTTCTCTTCAAAAATAAAATGTGTTTGTCCATGTGTATGTATAGATTAATTAGATGTATCAACTGGAAAAATCCCAAAATAAATGGAGAGAAACATAACAAACAGACATACTTACATTCATTAAAGTAACAAATCAAACATAAATCATGCTGGCTTCTTGTGTGTAATTCATATTCCTACATTTCAATCAAAACAAGGTACATGAATTGAAGCAACATAAGATCCTCAGACCAATAAAAAACGAATACTTAATTGGAACTGGTCTAATGTACTTTCATCATCACTTTCCAGACTTGGTTTCTTCCCATCAAACTATTTGTTTATTCGCGAGTAGTGATCATTCTATTGTCAAAGTGAGCATCCGAACCAACATAATTGTACCGTTACTGATTAACACAGCAAAGCGAACTCCAAACACATTCCATTACATAAACTTAGATAAAAAAAAAAGGTTTAAGATTTGATAATGAACTAAGATTCTCAGGGCCACACAACAATCATAAGAAAATTGCCAATCGCCTTTCATATTTGTTTCTCACTATAGAAACAATTATATCTCACGAACCAAACTAAGCAAAAAAATCAGTGTATATGTCAAAGAAAAGCAAAAACAAAATCACACAAATGTAACAAGGGCTTTTTCGATCTTTCTTTTTTTTTTTTTTTTGGGGGGGGGGGGGGTAAACTACATTGACACTCCCTGAGATTTGGTCCAATTACATCTCACCCTTGACGTTTTGAAAATTACATTCCTAATCCTGCAGTTAATAGCCTCATTTCACAAACCCCCTTTACTTATATAAAGGACAACAACTCTTGATAAAAAAAATAGAAGAAATTACATTGGAATAAAAAAAAAATTAAGCAAAGGAAAGGGGAAAAAAAAAAAAAGAGCAAGTAAAACGAATAAAGAAAAGAGAGAGTGCGTGAGTTTAATATTTTCAATCTATCTAAATAATTACAATGACAAGAGTCCGTGTAATTTTCTAAATGTCAGAGATGATATGTATTAAATTCAAATTTCCAGTGGTGTTCTTTTATGTTTTATTTTGATTTTTTCACGAGTCATACAAAAGATGGCACACTGAATCTATTATATCAAATTTTGATTTCTAAACAATGAACGGAGAATACAGGGCAAATCAACCACATTGGGGGCAACTCATCTAACATTAACACAATCAAAGCAGCAAATGCATCACCATCCCCCACCCACAAAAAAAATTTAAAAAAAAAAAAAAAAAAAAAAAAATCAAACTCACATTCATCTCTTCTCTTGTATAAAAAGCAACGCGTTGTTGCTTAAATGCTCATATTATTATGTTAAAACAAAATGAAAGTGGGTTTGCTTGTGAGTGCGTATATGTATACATACCAGTTGGCGATGAAGGAGAAGGCAGAGTCGCTGAGCTTGTAAGCAGAGAGGCGGGTGAAGGTGCATTTGCTGCGACGGACGAGCTTCCTGACAGCGGAGTCGACGAGGTGAGGGGGGCGGTTAGACCTGCGGCACCACTGCTCGATGTCGATGTCGGTCCAGCAGTAGGGGCCAGCCACAGCCTCCAACCAGGACCTGCACACCAGACCCACCGTGTTCACCCTCTCCTCCGCCTCTATCCTCACGAATATCTGAGCCAGCACCTCTGGGTTAAGCCCCTCCCATCTCCCCTCCTCTCCACCTCCACATCCCACCTTCTTCTTGTTACTTCCCATCTCTCTAGATATGAAACGAAGCCAGACAGACCATTTGAGGGGGTGGTTTTCCTTCTGCTTTTGTAGGAGAGCTATCTATTTATTTTTATTTTTTTGGCAAATTACAAAAAAAAAAAAAAAAAAAAAAAACTTTAAGGTTTTGCCTGTTTTACAATTTAAACCCTTAAATTTTTAATTTTGACAATTAAAGCCTTGGAGTTTATTTCGTGTCCCAATGTAACATCTGTGTTTTATGAAGTAACGGAGAAAGTCATTTTTAGCCCCAAAACCTACCCAAAACGATACCCTTTTTTATTAGCCCTATATAAAAGGCCCCAAATCTTTGATTTCATCGATTTCGTTGATTTCATCATCATCATCATCTGATCAACAGAAGAACAAATTTTATATGTTTTTATCTGTTGCAATACCAAGCCAAACCAAACTTTAAATAAAAAACACAAAACATATTTTTGAACAAATTAAAAACAGCTCCATTATCATCATCATCATCATCATCATCATCATCATCATCATTGTCATCGCCATAACCTCAAGAAGAAAAGAGAATAGAGAGCTCTAAATCCATTTTTCAAATATCAAGACCTGTATTCGAAATGTGCAAATCCGAGTTTAGAGAAATCTGAAGAACACATCCTTCTTACAAAGGCTAGGGTTTCGACAACGACCTTCAAATGGCGAATGCTAGGATTTCATCACTCAGATCTAAAATTGAGGTAGAGATGGCAGAGTGGAGGACGGCGGTATTGCTTCGAATGATAAGAGTTGAGAAGAGAGAGAAAGAGATATGAGGAGAATGAGAAATGGAGAGGAAGAGAGAGGGGGTTCGGATCCAAGAGCGGGGGAGTGGCGAACTGCTTTTAACCTTCGCGATCTAAGACAAACCTTTGAACCTCTTTGCTTGATCTCTACCGAAGCTTTCATATTAGGGAAGTTGATGATGAGGAACGATCGATTTCAGCGAGGAATGATGTTGGCAAAGAAATTGATGTGCTTGGTGGGGACGTTTCGGACCATGATGGTGGTGGGGTTGCCATAGTTTTATATAGCAAGTTGCAGTGGTGGTATGGGATGGGGTGTGTTCTCCGATGGCTGTGAAATGATTTAGGGGTGGTGGTAGAGCGGTTGGGAAAATGGGTAGTGTTGGAGAATGAATGGCTGAAAGTGAAGTTTGAGAAATAAGGAGGTTTGATCCTCTGTAATATGTTCATGGTAAAAATAACTTTTGTTTTACATTAATTTTGAAATAACAAGTAAGAGAATGACACGTGTTAAAAAAACAAGTTCTCTGTTAGTTTAGTAGACGGAAATAGACGGAGGGCATAAATTATGACACATAATAAAATTCAGAGTTTAAATTGATGAAATTGAAACCCTAGAGTTCAATTTGAAAAACACGTGAAACCTTAGGGTTTTTTTTTTTTTTTTTTTTTTTTGTAATTTGCTCCTTTTTTTTTTTTTCCAATTCCGCTATGTAGCTCGAATTGGAGGCCCCAGAACGACCTGAATGTGTTGGCAGGGCTTCTTCTAGTCTTTCGTCCAGTTGCCCAAACCTGCGTGAAACCACGCGTTTGCACCAAAAAAAAAAAAAAAAAAAGACAAGAAGAGAGGGTAGAATGACAAAACGGGTGAGTGACCTAGCAGAACTGGCCGACTGACCTGGATGCTGCTGCTGACCGTCAACGACCACTGAAATTCTCCCTTTGTTGTTCGCCTTTCACCATCGACTACTCTGTGTTTCTCTTTAACTCCTTGCATGGGTCTATGTTTCTATTCAACTCCTTATCATCTTCTGTAATATGTGTATATATGTATATGCTTATGAAATATTCGAATATAAGCCCCTTGATTGTCTGCTCTGAAGGTGTTTGATGATTTGCTTATGTTGAAAAGGTGGAGTAATGATCTGGAATAGTTAATGTTTCTATGCATTTTTACTTATATGATGGAAATTTGTGGGAGGAATCTTGAAAATTTTCATGATATACCAAATTTGTGATGATGATATATTATGATTTGGTGATGATATACTATGTGATTTTGATATGTTGTGTCACGCCCCGTATTTTATCACTCGGATAACATTACCAATATTCATTAATTAAGTCCATTTACAAATAACATTTCATCCTTGGATGAAATGATGAATAATTAAATATACATGTTCCCTTTCATTATACAACAATGGCATTTACATACAACTAAAAGAAATGTCATGAGGTTTACAATAAAAGAGAGGACACTACTCTTTATAAAAAATAGCACTCAGCCAAGCAACAAATGAAGTAGTACAATCCATTACTACATTACACTTATGAAATGGAAAAACCCATTGTTTGATCTTCAAATCCGAAAAGCATTCCCTGTACACATGTACAAGCAGGGGGTGAGCAATCACTATCTCACCAAGCAATCTCATATTAAAACATTAGAAGATATGCGAGTACCAAAATACTCATACATATACGTGAAATCATATCATGTCAAAACTATATGATTTTATTACATAATCTCTTAAATCCAATTTATTTAATTAACCACAACAAGTTAACTTAAATAAATAAATATGTTTCAATAGTAGCATGACATCCTTTTCAATTCATTTAATTATCTCATTATCAATTGAATCAAATAATTAAACAATTTATCAAATCCATTTTATACAGTCTTATGAGATGAATGCATATGCCATGTCATGCTCAAAATATTTTTCTCATCTTTCAAAAATCTTACGCACAATGCCAATTTGAAAACACATTAATCCAACAATTTCAATGAAATTCCAAGATGGTAAATACGACTCAGGTAATCCCTAGGCTGGTGTCTACAAGTAGACTATACAAGAAATACCAATTTGTCATTTTTATCAATATTAACTGGAAGGCTCAACACTTGTAATCTGTCATTTTTACCAGTATTAACTGGAAGGCTTGACACCTATCCGCGCGGTTTTCTGGTCTTTCACCAAGGACACATAGGCCAACTTAATCAAATTCATCTATACCACATTTCAAGACTTACTACTGTATTTACCCCAAAATCATTTCATGAAAACTTGTTTCCCAGCATTCCTTTCTCAATGCAAAGTTTTCAAATCAAATTTCAAAATTCATCATTATGAAATGAATTGATATGCCAATGCAATGATTAATAATACAATGCAGTATTTCTTCCACTTTCAATACTTCTACACAATATTCTCATTGTGATCAAAATTCTCATTCCTCATTTCAATATAATTTCTTAAGATGAATATAAATACTTTTATTCCAATTCATCCATGGGATAACATAATTCTCACACTTAGAGTAATCTCAACCATTTAGTCACTTCAAGACTATATCAACATTTTGATTCAAACAACAATTTCCAAAACTTCAACAATTCTCATATTCCATGAAAACCATCATTTATATGTAAACAAATAAATAATTTTTCAAACATCATTTATTTTGGCACACAAAATAAATATAACAACATCTTCAAAGATTGTCAACATCTTTCTCAAAACCCCCCAATTTCTAGGTTTTCTTACCAAAATCACTCATCTTCATTTATTAAAAGAAAGTCACCAAAAACAACTCTCTTCAATCCTCATATAACAACCCTCATCTTGTCTTAGTCATATTCATGAGCATTTATATGATTTTGCCTTGTTAAGTTTGTACATGCAGACTTAGATTTGTTTTGCCTAAGCAAAGGTTCTTGTCTTGTCTTGATGCTATCATGTTTTGCCTAAGTGTTATATGCATGCTTTGTTCCTTACTTGGTGTGTTAAGCCTAGGTCATCTATCCTTGTTGTCTCAAGCCTAGGTCACACCTTTGAACCTCTTACACCTAGGCTGTTGAACGCCAACACCTAGGACCATCTTTGTCACGACCCCATTCCGCCCCTAGTAGAATGGTGCCGTGATGGCCAGTAATCCGAGATTACCGAAGGCCAACTTTCAAAATTCACACATAATTAGAGTATTACATATGGGGCTAACATGTGCAGAAGCAATATATACAAATCTAATTAGTCCATAAGAGCTGTGCATAAGTCAAATGAAATGGCATACATCTTTACATAGCTTTACAACTTGAATATAAGCAAAATAAAATGCATATTACATCTTGACTAAAAGGCTTTTCAAGCCGACATGTTCAAAATACATAAGCCTCAAGGTTTGCCGACATAAATATTGCCGACATAACATGCATCCAAAACATCTTGCAAAACACACATCTCGGCGTAGCCGACTTCTTGCTTGTTACCTACATATATACATAGGGAGGGTGAGCTTGGATACTCAGTGAATGGTATAAGTAATAAAGGGGTTAAATGAATGATTCTCGAGGTCTTTCAAAACAATACATAATATATCTTTGTCAAAACCATACTTATCATAGCTTGTACAAAATATGAGATAAATCTTGTTCATCAAACTTGATCTTACAAAACTTACATACTTAACATGCGTCAAATCTTAAAACATGGGGTGACAACATTCCGGACAAAACAAACAAAGATGCCACGAAAGCTTAGAGTCCCCTGGCACGTACGGACTTCACATGTGTGCTACTAATGCTTATAGTCCCTTAGCATGTATGGACTTCACATGTGTGCTACTAATGCTTATAGTCCCTTAGCACGTATGGACTTGTGCCACAAATGCTTAAAGTCCCCTGGCACGTACGGACTTCACATGTGTGCTACTAATGCTTATAATCCCTTAGCACGTACGGACTTCACATGTGTGCTACTAATGCTTATAGTCCCTTAGCACGTACGGACTTGTGCCACAAATGCTTAAAGTCCCCTGGCACGTACAGACTTCACAAGTGTGCTACTAATGCTTATAGTCCCTTAGCACGTACGGACTTGTGCCACAAATGCTTAAAGTCCCCTGGCATGTACGGACTTTCAAAGATTGACATCAAAACAAAGCTCACTTGATAACTTTCCATTCAAAACAAAGCTCATACTTGATACATAAAATAGGGATATCATTCATGCTTAACAAATACTTTTATCAAAACAAGGCAAAGCTTTATCAAAACCTTAAGAGCATATCTTTATTAAAAATACCACTCACATAGTTCTTGGGACGTCGGGATCAAGGCAAAGGTCCAAGTCCTACAAACACGCGGCAAAGTCTATTGAATGCACTCTTAAAAACAAGCTTCACATGAATGCAAATAATCTAGGGAAAACATGCTGGAAACATCTAGGGAAAACATGCTGGAAAACATCTAGGGAAAACATGCTGGGTACCAACCAGGTCCTGGAATGGATGCACAGAGATGATCTAGGCTAAAACGACCTAGCTGGGTGAACTCAGGAGGTCTTGGCCGAGGTCCCACACCTCTTGGCCAAGGTGTGGTTACCTAGGCTTCAGTATGCAGCTGCCTGCCGAGGTGTTACAAGGTGCCGGCATGGGTGTACCATGGTCGGCCTAGGTGTGCATTGGTTAGCCTAGGTGTGCATGCAAGATAAACTAACGTGCAAGTGATCATGCAAGGTAGACCAAGGTGTGTGATCTAGGCAAGAGTGGTCTCGGTGATCACATCTAGGGAAATGAAGCCTGGAAATCTGGGTTTCCTCCTTGAAGAACATAAAGAACATGAGCATGAAGAACATGAATGCTAAAATCATAACTTGTTATTACAAGATTTGGGATTTCATGCTATGAGTTCGAAAACATGGACCTTGGTACCTATACTTGAAGATCATATGAAAACAAACACGAAAACATGCATATTGATACAAACTTTCAGATTAAAACATGGTTTTTCCTCAAGAACACATGAATATCACTTTCTCTTTCTAAAACCGAACTTCAAAGCAATGCATGGTTCATGAAACATGCTAAATCATGCAATGCGATTAGATCAACATAAAGAATAAGAAGAGTAGATCACGAATCTAACCTTAAAACACGGATCTAACGGTTCGATCTTTAGGGATCAAGCTTGGAAATCTACCTCTCTCTAGAATTCCTCTTCCTCTTCCTAGTGCTTCTCTCTCTTCTAAGACAAGGATATAGCAAATGATACATTTCTAGGTCTGCCGGCTGACTTAACACTCAGCTGGGACACATGGCAACGGTTGGTTGGTTCTTCTCAAAAAGGTGGCTGAGTGAAAAGACAAGACTATGACAAAGTGTACTCAACAAGTTAGATGGCAAGGGCACTCCGGCAAGTAATGATCTCGGCTAAGGACATAGGCTTCGGCAAGTAAGGTTCCAATGACCTCGGCTAGGAGGGATAACACTTGACCTAGCTGTGCCACACCTCAGCCTAGATGTGCCACACCTCGGTCTAGGTCATTCCAATCCCGAAACAAGATCACCAGGTGCAAGGATCAAGGATCTAGGACGCCTAGATGATGCACATCTCGGCCTAGATGATGCACATCTCGGCCTAGGTGATGCACACCTCGGCCTAGATTATGAAATCTCGACCAATATGCCTAGGTGATGGTGGAGGTCACCAAAGTGGTTCTAAGATGATCCTAGGTGTTGGCATGACCTAGGCTTGGCATGATCTAGGCTTGGCATGACTTAGGCTTAACATGACCTAGGCTTGGCATGACCTAGGCTTGGCATGACTTAGGCTTAACATGACCTAGGCTTAACATAGCAAGGAAGGAACAAAACATGCATACAACACTTAGGCAAATCACATAAGCACAAAACAAGACAGATACCTTTACTTAGGCAAAACAAGTCAAAGTCTGCAAATGCAAGCTTAACAAGACAAAATCATGCAAATGTACATGAACATGACTAAGACATGAATGTGGGTTATTACAATCTTGGAGCTACCTTGGTTGACCTCCACCATCACCTAGGCATATTGGCCGAGATGTGCATCACCTAGGCCGAAGTGTGTATCATCTAAGCCGAGATGTTAATCATCTAGACATTCGAGACCTATGATCCTTGAACCTAGCAACCTTTTATTCCGGGACTGGTACGACCTAGGCTGAGGTGTGGCGCATCTAGGCCAAGGTGTGGCACACCTAGGTCAAGTGTTATCCTTCCCAACCAAGATCAGGAAGTCCTTACTTGCCTGAAGCCTATGTGTTGATCCAGGATCATTTCCTTGCCAGAGTGCTCATGCCACCTTGCTTGTTATACACACTTTGTCATACTCTTGTCTTTTTATTCTGGCACCTTTTTGAGGAGATCTAATCAGATGATGCCACGTGTCCTAGTAGTGGTTTAAGCCAGCTAGCAGTGAGGAACCCATATCATTTGCTATATCTTTGCCTTAGAAGAGAGAGAAGTTCTAGGAAGAAGAAGAAGGAGTTCTTAGAGGGAGAACTAGATTTCCAAGCTTGATCCTTAGAGTTTGAACCGTTTGATCCGTGTTTTGAGGGTAGATTATTGATCTACTCTTGTTGTTTTTTATGTTGATCTGATCATATTGCATGATTTAGCATGATTCATGAGTCAAGCATTGATTTAAAGTTTTGTTTTCGAAAGAGAAAATGATGTTCTTGTATTCTTCAAGAAAAGCCTTGTTTTAATCCGAAAGTTTGTACCAAGTTCTATGTTTTTGTGTTTGTCTTCATGAAATCTTTAACTATGGGTACCTAGATCCATGTTTCTGAACTTATATCATGAAATCTCAGATTTTGAATAAGAAGTTATGATTTTAGCATTTATGTTCTTCATGTTCATGCTCTTCAAGAGGAAACCCAGATTTCCAGACTTCATTTGCCTAAGTGTGGTCACTGAGACCCACTCTTGCCTGGGCCTCACACTTAGGCCAAGCATCGTATCTCACCTTGGCCTACCTTGCATGATCACTTGCACCTTAGCCTATCTTGCATGCACACCTAGGCCGACCATGGTACACCCTTGTCGGCACCTTGTAACATCTTGGTAGGCAGCCGCACACCTAGGCCTAGGAGACCACACCTCGGCCAAGACTTCCTAAGTTCACCCAACTAGGCCATTTTGGTCTAGATCATCTCTGTGCATCCATTCCAAGACCTAGTTGGTACCCAGCATGCTTTTCTAAGAAGAAAAAACTGTTTTTTGACTCCCAGCACATGTTTTGCTTTGTCTTGATGTGGTTTTGGAAAGAAATGCTGGGATCATTTTCATTCATGTAAAGTTTGTTTTGAGAGTGCATTACATAATCATCTTTGAGCATTCCTTCTTGTTTTCTTGAAATGCATTCAGTAGACTTTGCTATATGATTGTAGGTCTTGGATTCTTGCCTTAAGCCCTACATCCGAAGAGCTATAGTGAGTGATATTTTTAATAAAGTTATGTTATAATGTTTTAATAAAGCTTTGTTTTGTTTCGTTTTGGAAAAGTATTTGATCAAGTATGAATGATTATCCTTTAGTTTTTGTATTAAGTATTATGTTTGTTTTGATAACATTCTTGGAAGGTCCTTTCGTGCTAGGGGACGTTAAGCCTATGTAGCACCTATGTTTGAGATATCTCTTTGCCATCGATGGTCATGTACGGATGGTACCACCGACGGTCTTGTACGGGTGGGTTACGTTTTGCCACCGACGGTTTTCTGGGTGGGTTGTCTAACCGATTCTGGGTCAGCCACCGACGGTCTTGAACGAGTGTGCTTCGATTCCGGGTTGGTTATTCCTTTGTTTTGTCAAGAATGTCATCATTTGTATTATGTAGATGTTAGTAAACATCCCAAGAAGTTTTGAAAGACTTTGATTGATGAACTTGATTCATCCCATGTTTTGTTACAAGCTATGATATGTATTGTTTTGATAAAGATCTCAGATATCATTCATCCAAACCTTTATTATTTATATCATTCACTGAGTATCCAAGCTCACCCTCTCCCTTATATATATGTAGGTGATGATCAAGAAGGCGATGTCGCCTAAGCTTTGTTTGGAAGATGTTTTTGGATTCATATTTTGCTAGCATCTTGAAAATTATGCTTCTTAGCTTTTGGGTTATTTCTTTGTACATTTCGGCTTGAGAAGCCTTTTGATCAAGATGTATTATGTACTTTAGTTTTATCTTGTATTCAAGTTGTGAAACCATGTTAAGATGTATGTCATTTTACTTGATCTATGAACAACTCTTATGGATTACTTAGTTTTAAATTTATTACTTCCGCACATGTAAGCCCCATATGTATACTCTGATTGTGTGAAACTTTGTAAGTTGGCCTTTGGTAATCTCGGATTACTGGCCATCACAGCACCATTCTACTAGGGGCAGAATGGGGTCGTAACACCTCATAGTTCAAAATCCTCAATTTCTATTTTAAAAGGAACAAGAAAGTAAACCCACTTTAAAAAAAATCTCTCATCTTCTTGAAGCAACAATTAATTTTCAAAACAAATCAAATGATGATTTCGAAAATCATCTACATCTTGCAAAAACATATATATAACTCAAAGAAAATCCTTACTTATTAAATGTTACCATTCCCATCCTACTATGTCAAAAGTTATGGTATAATCTTAATAACACACTTTTAACCATAACGGATATAACTTTTTAACCAAAACTAATTTAATCCACTAAATTAGTAAGTTTATTATATTCAAAAAATTTCAAATTAATAATACCAAACCTAACTTCACATGCCTCATCCCTCAAACATACTATATTTCAACATAACCATTTTTTATGCCAAACTATTTAAAGAGGTAATATTTTTATCAAATTCTCTACCAATAACAATTTCACAACTTTTTCTAAAATTACTTAATCAACATGATATTTACATAAAAAATTATGAAATATGCCCAATAGTAACATTTTCAAGGTTATGAGTTTGAAAGTCCACATTTCACATTTTTATTTTCATAAAAATGAACACAACTTAATCATCAACATATCATCTTTTATAAAATATCATGATTTAACACTTTTAGAGTTTTTAATCCCAGAGCAACTCTATAATTTCTACTTAAGTATTTATTCCATATTCCTCAACATCAATTTATTTTTCTTCTCAAAAATAAATTTCAAAACTCAAAGATGAGATAAATATTTCAACATTATTTTCCAAAAATAAATTATCTAATCATAATTTGAGGTAGATACAACTCATACAACTATTAATTTTATTTTATTTTTAGATTTTTAACAAGTATTTCCAACACAAGATAATTTTTCCAAATCAATTTCAAAATAACAATATTCTTAACACTTCAACCTAATTTTTCTTTAAAAAATTACCAAACAAAAAACTGAAAAAAATATATATACGCAATACCTTTTATAATGACATATTTTCTCAAAATAATCCTAGCATAACTTTAATGTAAAAATATAAAAAAAAAGTTCCTATAGACGCGCCCCGAGGGCCTCATGCTACAGTTCGGACTCAAATGTCACGGTTCTGAATCTAGTCTCGCAAAGTGCAATGCAAGACCGATAAATCACCAAAGAGTCCAAATCCGGCAAATCATTTTGGAAAGTAGATTTTTAAAAAAGAAGTGCCAAACATGGACTGCTTTGCCAAATACAGAGTCGCCATCTAAATATTTTATTTTGGGGGGATTTAGGAAAACCTAACTCGTTGCCTAAGGCCATGTGTCCATCATCACCAAAGTTACCTCGGCTCGGGAACTTGGTTACGATTGGGGAAGGTCATTTCATGAGTACCCCTGCTCGCCCGATCAAGGATCGGCCACTACTAAGCATGATATCGAGTTTTTGAAAACATATGTGCTCTTATTCCGGTTTATTAGCCTAGAATTACTATGTGATGCACACAGCATACAAGTATAGACTGGATTGCCTAAGTTGGAACAAAGCATCGCATATTCGTTTGTTTTGAAAATGGATTGAAGTTTGCTACTCGCAAGTAAGCTAAAACACGGGTTTCGATGAATTATTCCAACTCAAGCAACCCAACCTTCACCCACAAGCATTCAGGCAGTTATATCATATATGCAATTAGCCTCGTGGCAAGCATGCTGTCATGTTAACACTCACACACATGCAAGATGCTAAAGCATAAATGCTTACCTAGTACTCCGAGCCAAAACATGAAACTAGTTAGTAATCAAATGCATGATCTTAGTTCATGTTAGCAATGGCTAATGCAACACATACAAAATGCAACTAAGATAGGCTCGGCTATTCTAAAATGTCATGTGAAATATAACTTGATACACGTATTCAAGTACGAATTGAAATACAATGCAGTTAGTATGATGCGCCGAGCCCGGTGTGTGCAATACGAATGAATGGATGCAAGCATGCGAGCATAAGTATGCTAATTGAAACATGCCCTAAACTAAACATCAAAAGCTAGTAAATAAAAAGGAGAAAGACGTGGGGTTGGAAGACATTCACACACGCACGCACACTTATTACAAATTCGCCCTCTCGACGGAGGGTCCGAAAGAATAATACAAACCAAATAAATAATTAACTACTCTAACTAATTAAATATTACAAAACCTTAATTAATTAACAAATTAATTAAGCTACTAAAGCAGTAAAGCTGTCTCGGGAAGAGGGTCAAATGCATGCATGCTCGATTCGCCTCACTCGGAAACCCGTTGCCATGCCATATGTTGCCTCTATTTGCACTGTTATGCACCTCTGAGAACTGTGAAAATCCTTGAGATGCCTCTGAATTACTCCTTGAGCATTGTGGGATATCACCGGCCAAAAGACAGGACCACCGGCCATTGGGAAGTGGTCACCGACCAAAAGTGGGGCCATCGGCTGGACTCTGGTAGCCGGCCGGCACTGAAAAGGGCCGACCGGCCATCTGTTCCTGCAGAACTCTGTTTTTGCTACAGTAGAGGACAGACAGCGCATGGCAAGGAATTTACAAGACAATGTGTGCACGACCACCCTTCCTATCATGCTATGAACTCAAGGGGGTTTGGTTCTCGACCCTCGGGCCACCAATCTCGCATTTCAATGCATGATGGCCAAAGGCGCTAAGTGTGCAATTTGATATCAAATGAAATGCACAAAAACACATAAGGGTCCCAACCTCTATCATGATTGATTCAAGAGGCAAGGGATGCACACACAATGCTATGGAACCTAAGCATGCAAGCAAACTAATGCAATATGAGCATGCAAGCAACAATGCTATACAAGGCAACTAGCATATAACAATATGCAAAGACAAGCATGCAAACAAGCATGTAACTTAACAAGTATGCAAGATGGATGAGCATGCAACAACATGTCAATAGGCTAACATTTAATAACATGCAAAGGCAAGTATACTTAGACCAATGTAATACATGCATGATGAACTTAACAAAGCAACACAAGCATGCAATAGGCAATAGGCATACTGTCATGACCCGAACCCGCCCCTATGGGTTAAGGACATAACCGGCCAGTAATCCTGAGATCACCTACGGCCTCAAAACAAAACATGATGACTTGTCAGAGTAAAGGGGCCAAACGGAAGCAATAATTAGAAACTTTGTCCATAGAGCCGTGCTTATATGCACATCAAACAAACCATATTCAGATACGTTAATAACCCACATCAAAGGTACAGTTTCACAAAATCCATTACAGACAAGATCATTCAAAACGAGCCATCCTATAACAGACTATTTACAGATATACACAAGGCCCTTGCCAACAAGACAAAACATAAGTACGTAGCAAAAAGGCAAGGTAGGTCTCAAGAGTGAGACACAAGGCTGACTTCCTCAAACTCGGATTTTCCTAGCAGACTTCACTGGGGCTGGGTTTGGACTTCCCTTGGCTCACCTATAAACACATGAATGAGCGTGAGCGATAGCCCAGTGAATAATATCAAACATGACAGTTACATAACAATTTGTAGAACAACATGCTCCAAACGGCCTTGGGCCCAATTTATACTTCTATTTAACAAAGATATATGACTATACGAAATGCAAATCAAGTAACTCTAAACATTCTGGCCTTTGGCCCATTCGGGTTTCCATTCATGGCAAAACGGCCTTCGGCCCATTCATTCATGTCAAAACGGCCTTTGGCCCACTCTTTCATGTCAAAACGGCCTTCAGCCCACTCATTCATGTTAGAACGACCTTTGGTCCATTCATTTATATCAAAAAGACCTTTGGTCCATTCATTCTTATCAAAACGACCTTTGGTCCATTCATTCTTATCAAAATGACCTTTGGTCCATTCATTCTTATCAAAACGACCCTTGGTCCATTCATTTACATCAAAACGACCTTTGGTCCATTCATTCTTATCAAAACGGCTTTTCGCCTATTCATTCATATCAAAACGGCTTTTAGCCACAATCCCAATGAACAACTCATAAGGTTTATAAGGGAATAAACAATTAGACATTGACAAGCTTTCGAATGTTGATAATACTCACAGTGATCGGTTTGTTGATTTGCCCTGGAGCTTGACCCTACACGTTTCATGAACACAAAAGGGTCATTAACAGTTCAATCCGTTCCTTAATTCACATATTCCTCTTTAGGCCTTATTCTTATCTTATCAACTCATTTACAATGCTTAACATATGCCTAAGAGTGCTTATAAGTGAAAGAGAATGGAAAACGAAACACAGAACGCATGAACAAAATTTCAGAAAACAGGGTCCCCGCTCGAGCGTAGACTTCCCCGCTCGAGCGGACACTATAGGCCTGCAAAAGTACTGGTTGCCTGAAAATTACACTCAAGCGTTAAATAGGTCGCTCGAGCGGAAGGCCCGTCAAAATAGTTCCCACGCTCGAGCGTCAACTTTCCCGCTCGAGCGGAAACCATGTCTGCAGGAAATGCTGGGAGCTCGATTTCTACGCTCGAGCGTAACTTAACCCGCTCGAGCGGACATCGAAAATCTGGGTTTTCCAGATTGAGTTCTTGAGCTTCATCTTGACATTCAAAGGCTCTAAATGCATGATTTCGGTCCAAACTTCACAAAATTATATACTAGCATGGTACAAACATAGGATTACAACATATTGAAGCTCAATTTCATAATTTATCTACATGCATGTCCCAAAATGTGTCAAACTCAATCATTAACATAACAAATTCATGCTTATATCTTCTCAATTTGTGCATGCATGTCAATTCTTAACTCCATCAATGCAAATGGTGTTCATTCTCATGGAACACAACAAAACATGCTTGCATGTAGGATTTAACACTCATATTTCCATATTCATCCCAATACATGCTTGATTATGCAAAAACATGGTGATCCTATACATGCATGTGCATTTTAACTTCAAATTCATCAAGTAGAGTACAACTCTTGTTCTTGATCACCAATTAACCTTTAATTCACAAAATCACAAGTTCAAACTCATGAATTCATAAACAATCACTTACCTAGAAGCTCAATCTATGGTCGGTTCTTGAGTTGGACTTCAAATTCATAACCTTGGGCCAAAAATTACACAACTTTCTCCCTCTCTCTCTCTCTAACAGCCGACCTCCCCCCTTTCTTAGAGTTTGATCAGCCAAAAATGAAGGTATATGAGAGAATGAGGAGTGTAGTGCTCAAATACAAGAAGCCCCACTAGCCACATTTAAGATATTAAACAATTTGAGCACAATGCCATTAAATAATTCAATTTAATCTGGCCCGAATCATTTTTTCGATTAAATTTCACCGCAGGCTCTAAAAATTATGCCAATCACAATGGCGTAATCAATTTCGGGTTCTGTAGCCGATAAGGCCCTCAATTATATTTCCAAAGCTGATTATTCAAACAGATATTCCTACGGTGAACAGATAAAATTTCAAAATCACATATATTCACATAATGGCACTTAAAATTATAGTAAACACGTAATCATACTCAATTTAAGGACCAATTGGCATACTACGGAATAGGGGTATTACACATACAACCTAAACATGTGAACACGTATAGCATGCAACAACATGCAAAATGAAACATGCATGCAACAATATGGTGAGATGGACTTACACTAACATGGGTAGCTCTCAAGCATGCCAAAATCAGTGGCCGAAGTAATGAATTGATGACATGAAATGCGAGACAAACATGTTCATGCAATGGCCCAAGAATTAAGGCATAAGGACACAACACCCAAACATGAGCAAAGGGGGGACAATCATGATAATGTGGCAATGAAGTAAGCTCTGAAATCATGTCAAGAGTGATGTCGAATCATGCACATAGGATAAGCATAGCATGCTAATGGACTTAAAGCTCAAAGCTAGCCAAGGAGCTTGTACCAAGGCCACATCAACCAAGCCCCAAAGGGCCAAGGTGAACCAAAACAGTCCCAAGGTAGACCAAAACAAGGCTAGAACATACATGGAATGAGGCCAAAACATGCTAAAAAGGTGAACACAAAACATGAGGCATACAAGGCCAACAAAGGGGTGTTATACTACACCTATTACAACCAACATGGCATGGCTTAACCAATGAAAATTAGAGTTATGGAATGTCAAAATAAGCCCAAAAACCTACTGAGATGGCATCCTAAAGGCCTAAGCATAAAGGCATGCACAATGGTCCATCCTTGAAGCACAAAACAACAACTTTTCAAAGCAATGAAAGAGTGACAAATACAAGTGTATGACCATGAAATATGCACTGATATATCATATGGAATGATGCCAAATCATAAGAATAGTCCTAGCAATGCATACTAATGACTTGGACATTCAAAGCCAACAAGCTAGGTTGAACCATGGCTATACAAAACAATGTAAGCATGACCAAAACAACACCAAACAAACCTTAAGCATGGTAAAACAAGGCTAAAACCTTCTTTGGGTCAAGCCAAAATCATGCTAAAAACAAGGCTCAAAGCACAAAGCAAGTTAAGGCAATTTCATGGAAATGCACTACAAGTGCATGATACATGCAAGGGGCTATCAAACCAACTTTAAACAGAGTTATGACATGCTAAATAATGACTAAAAACGTGCTGAAATGGAGCCCATACATGCTTAACAAACATGCTACTTTGGTAGGCTAACAGGGCTAGCAAAGGGGATTTACACTACAAGTGCAATAAGCATGCAAGAGATGAGCAAGACAGCCCAAAAAAGATTTATGGCAGGTCTAGAAAGTAACAAAAATGAGGCTAAACAAAGCCTCCAAGAAGTAAAAACACATGCTCTTTTGGAGAGCCATCAACACAAGTAAACAAGACAAGAGGAGGGGGGACAACCCCCACCCATTTGGGCCTTCAAAATAGGGTTTTTATCACTGAAAATACTCTGAATTTCAATGGTTAAAATGCCACAAAAAGTTGGTTTCAAAAGCTTAGGAAGTCGGCTCAAAAGGCTTTACAAGCTAAAGAGCAAAAGAGAGGACAACCCTCTATCCAACCAAGGCACAAACCAAGACTTTTAGGACTGAAAAACAGAAGAAAAACACACCACCCCAAAAATAGCCTCAAAGTAGTTCAAAAACTTATGGCAAAGCTAGTATGCCAAACAAGCTAAATGGGAGAGAGATGTTACCCTTGATGCACAGCTGCAAAACCAGCCCAAAATCTGAGCTAAGACCAGCTTTTGAAGCTCAAAATGATCCTCCAAGAACCTCAGCCCAATGGGGGTTAACTTTGATGAAGGATGTATATGCAAACAAGAAGTATATATCTACCTCTATGGACTTCTATGCACAAAAGGGCAATGGAGAGAGGCTCTACAGAGAGAGGCCGAGGTTTTTAGGTCTGAAATTTCTAGAGAGAGAGGACCTTTTAGAGTGAGAAGCTCCAAAACTTGCTTAGGAAGTTCTATTTTGCAAAATGGGAGATATAGGTTCATATATAGCACAAATCAGCTTTTGGTCGAAAATATCTGATTATAGGACAGCTGGAGCTTGCTAGAAACAGTTGGAGATGAAATATCTGTCAAAAATATGAGTTTTGGGCATTTCTGGCTGGCCAGCCATCTTTAGTGCCGGCCTGCTACTTGTGATGGCCGGCCTGCTACTTTTTTGGCCGGTCTGTTACTTTTGTGGCCGATAGCAAATATTTGTGGCCGGTAGCAAATTCTGCTCTGTAGGTCCAACTTCAAATGGGCATAACTCCTTCATATGAACTCCTTTTTAGGTCATTCTTGAGCCTAAACTGAAGCCCTAGAAATAAGCTTTCCAATGGTGCAGCCTTGCATAAAAATTACAACTGTGCAAGAAGTTATGCCTCTTTTGGTGAAGCCACTTAGTTTTGGTCCTAGCCGGATTGATGCCCAACTTCAACCAATCATATCTCCCCCATCCGGACTCGGTTTTAGGAGATTCTTAAGTGAAAAACGAAGCCCCGGAAGTAAGATTTCCAATGGTTGTAGCCTCATAGCTTAAATCCAAGTGTATAGACAGATAGATTTGATTTAGTGAAGATCGCTCGACTATTTCTTAGCGATTCATACCCATCTTCTTCCCCAACTTGGTTTCTTCTCTCTTCTCCTCTTTTCTTCAACTTCAAACCCCTAAGTAAGGTGTTTTGAAAGATTTTTCAAAGATTTCAACTCTCTTTCATTCATTTCAACTTTGTCCTTGCTCGGTTTACCGAAAAGCGCAACATTTAACAAAATGCGAGCCTCAGAGCATCTTAGAAATTTTATTTCAAAAATGTTTTAAAAGATAGGGTTTTAAGGTCTAAAAACCATTCAAAATAACTTTGGTCCACAATAGGGTATGAAGTTTGGATTTGACTCTCCTCTTGCTGAAGAAATCGAACCTTTACCTTGCACATCTTTCATCACCGAGTAAACCATCAGTAGCGCCCAAGTCTTAAGGGCGGTCAAAAATTGGGTGTCTACAGTTGCCCCTCTTTGAAAGAACTCGGAAGTCAAGAAGTGACGTGAGTGAATGTCAAAGCCCAGAGACGACCTGTTTTTGACAAGACCGAATACTTGGACAAACAAACAAAATACAGAAAAATAAATGGTTATGCCCACAGGCTACCTACGTATCCCATTGCAAGGAATCAAACCAGCGTAGTTCAGGGGCAAGATGCAAATGATATGTAAGAGGATTTTGATAATTGGACTTATACGCTACGCGCAGCCGATTTGAAAATTGGACTTATACGCCACGCGAAGCCGATTTGAAAATTGGATTTATACAAGAAGGAATTACACCTGTAGAGGATTTAAGGTCTCCTAGACCCGAGAGTGCACAACACAGTGCGAGTGATACACAAACCCAGTGTGCACAAGATAATGTGATGCAGAGTGAATGCACGAAACAAAGCTATACAGGTGCACAAGACAGTGCGATGTGGATTAAATGCACAAAACAGTGCGATACAATGCACTAACAAGTACAGGTAAAGTGCGCAAGATAGCGCGAGGCAATGCACAAACAAGTGCAGGTAAGGTACGCAAGAAAGCGCGAGCAAGTTCCAACAAATGCGAGTAAGGCGCGCAAGATAGCGTGAGCAATGCACTAACAAATGCAAGTAAGGTGCGCAAAAAAGCGCGAACAAGTTCAATGCAAAAGATACAAGCATTTTCTATGCAAGATGAGAGCATGTAATGAGATGCACAGGATAGTGCGATGCGCAATAAAGCGCGAGTATAAACTGCACAAAACAGTGTGATGCGCAAGAAAGCGCGAGTGTAAACTGCACAAAACAGTGCGATGCACAAGAGAGCGCGAACAAAATGCAATGCACAAAATAGTGCGATGCACAAAATAGCGCGAATGAAATGTAATGCACAAAACAGTGCGATGCGCAAAATAACACGAATGAAATGTAATGCACAAAACAGTGTGATGCGCAAAATAGCGCGAGTGCAAACGCAGGATTTTAAGGTCTCCTAGACCAAAGAATGCACAAGATAGTGCGAGTGGAGATGCAGGATTTAAGGTCTCCTAGACCAAGTGAGTGCACAAGACAGTGCGAGGCAGGGGTGAATGCACAAAACAGTGCGATACAATGCATTAACAAGTGCAGGTAAAGTGTGCCTAACAATGCAACTAGAGTGTGCGTAACAACGTAAGTAAAGAGGTGCATGACAATGCTACTAGAGTGTGCGTAACAACGCAAGTAAGGTGTGCATGACAATGCTACGAGTGTGCGTGACAACGCAAGATAGAAAAGATACATGACAACGTAAGTAAAGTGCGTAACAGTGCAAGATACAAAAGTGCGTAACAGCGCAAGTAAAATGCGTGACAGCGTAATATACAAAAGTGCGTAACAATGCAAGCAACGTGCATAACAGCGCAAGATAGAGATGTGCAAAACAATACAAGTATAGTGCGCGACAGCACAAGTTAAAAAGGTGCAAAACAATGCGAGTAGCGTGCATAACAATGCAATAACGTGCATAACAATGCAGGTGGAGTATACATAACAATGCAACTAAAAGGGTGCATAACAATGCAAGCAGAGTGTAACATCAACAGCATGTTTGAAGTAAACTATTGAATAAGGAAATACAGGTCTTAACGAGACCAATTCAAACGCAACCTCCAATTTACCTCTCGGAGGACTTGGCAACACGCTTAGCTCAAAAGGGTACACCCTGTTCATATTGGCGAGAGGTAACATCTACATGTGAAACCCTCAGGTGCTGCTTGAACTGCCATTCTGACTTGAAGCAAGCTTACACTTGGGGTCGAGATACACTCATACTCCAGAGAAACGGCGAGGCTTGAGAAGGTGCACCTAGAATGCAATCCCAGAATCTGAAACAAACTCAGATGCTCTGATTTTTTCTATTTTCTTTCACTTTGCAGTCCGGAACAAATATAGCTTCAGATAGGTCCTGGTTTTACTGTTCTCATATGACATGGGTTGAACCCTACAGTTTTATGGAAGAACAAAACCTGTTTTGCACAAATATGGAGAATGGCACAGTACTCTAAGCACAAAACGATTTATTTTTGAAAATGAGAGTGAGAATAAGTTTTCAACTGCGTATTAAGTCTACGACTGGACACAGCGCATCACGACTCAACAAAGGAGAACAAAGGTAAACAACCTAAACACACCTATTGACACTGGAAACGACTCAAAACAAGAATCGAGACAGACAAAACACAACAAAACACAAGACTCAAATGTGCACAGGGAGCTTGTTTCTCCAGGTATTGTTTCCCACCCTTTCTTATTTGTGATCCTCACATCACTCGACCCTCAGGCTCGGTTTTCCTCTCAAAAGCCCTTTCCTCACTTTTCTCTCAGCGCACATCTCTCTATTCTTCAATCTCTCATTTTTTATCCCTCCCTTGGGTGGTCGATGGATAAACAAGAAGTTGCGGGCTCTTGCCCCTAGCATTCTGCTAGATTCTCATTCTTCTGCGCACAGTTAGTGAATTTCTCCCATAGAGGGGTTGTGGTGCGACTGGATGTGCAGCAGATCTGCAATGGACATCGGTTGACGATGCTCTGCTAGGGAGTTTGGGCGTGATCAAACATGTCCTGATGAGGGAGTGGAATATCATGATCCATTCTAATCCATGCTTCACACTTGGCCCAAAATCTCGCTGCTTGGAGGATGTGAGAGCTTTCTGCCCTTTGCTGTTTGCTTTAGTTTTGCCCTTTTCTGACAGGTAGAGTGCACTTCTTGGCAAGTAGAGTGCCCTTTTTGGCAAGCATGGTGCCCTTTCCGGCAAGTATGTTGACAATGGGGAAAAGATAGAACACCTGACTCAACTGTGCCTCTAGTTCATCATTTTGACCATTTTTTGTTTTTGGCTTCTGCTAAAACAATTTTAACCAAAATGAGGGTTAGATTAACATGCTTGTTCGATTTTTGATTTAAAATCATGCAAGTCAGGCTATGAGCACTGAAAATTTTCCTTTTTTGGGTCCAAGAAATGGTCCGGTTTTGGAAAAATGGAATAATTTTTTAAAAAATTAGTCAACCTCAGTAAAAATTCTCAAAAACTATTTTTACAGATGGCCATTGCTCGACCAACACGAAACCTACTCTCAAGATGCGCAACCTTGAATCGGGAGCAATGGAAAATTGCCCCTTATCTGAAGGACACTGCACGGCAACGGCAAGTTACCCCTTGTTTAAATAGTACCGTAGCACACTGTATGGCAACGGAAAGTTGCCCCTTGTTTGGATAGCACCGTAGCGCATTGTAATCTGCCTTTAGAGTAACGATCACAACCGAACTCTCGGATATAGAGAAAACAAAGATGATCAAAACCATTGCATAGACACAATCGATTTGGAAGTGTTTGTGGCTAGACTTCAGAACGAAGTTGCCTCCGTATCCCAAACATGGGAATCAAGCCTTACGTAGTTCCAGTTAAGGGACACTCGGGTATTAACCTCTCCTTTTACGCTCTAACTTTTGCCAAGGCCGCCTTTCTGGGTTTTCGACCTTGCGAGCTTTGTTCTTCTTTTCTTTTCAATTCTTTTTGTTCTTTTTCATTCTTAGCATTTTTTCTCTTCTTCTTTTTTCTTGCTCTAACTTTTGCCTGGTCGCCCTTCTGGGTTTCCGGCCCAACGAGCCTCTCAAGGGTAAAAGTGTTGCTTTGTCCATGTCAAATGGTTTTGAGATCTCGAAGCCATCTGAATCCAGGAGGGTGGCTGTTGTTTGCTAATGATGTTGGAGTCCATCCAATGGGGGGCTTAATTTGCCCCCAGTGTTGTGGATAGGAACTCGGTCGTTCTTCAAAAAAAGAACTTTTTCTTTCTTCCTTTTTGGGATTTAGCATTCTTGCCAGTCTTCATTGATTTGCAGAATGATCCACCTTCGGCTCTTCGAGCACGTCTGATATTTTTGGCCCCTAGTTCGAGGGGTGCTTTTGATCTAGCTTTGCAAGCTTCTTTTGATGACGTCTGACCTTTTTGATCTGATTTTCTGCCTCTTGTTCGAGGACTGCTTCAAATCTGGCCACTCAGACCTCACATTATGATTGACCGTTGAACATTCTGAATCTAATGTTCAAGGTTTGAAAGCAAATGGGTTGAGTCTTAAGGCTGAGAGCGATCCTAGGCTGCATAATCTCAAAAGCGATTCCACACAGGTCTTCGCAGGACGGCACAAAACATTTTTTGAAATCTTTTAAGAAAGCGACTAGTCGCTCGCACTGAAGACAATGCAGAACCAATCTGGATCAAGCCAGGGTCCTTCTTAGTACTCACATTAACAAACATGGTCCCATTCATTAAGGGCTTAGCATGCCTCTCTTTCTCTCAGATGATCAAATTTTGCAAAACCTGAGGAATTCCTTCCTCTTTGTTTACCTCACAATGTTCAAAAAGTTTTGAAAACTTAGGTCAATGCAATAAATTTCAAGGCACAGAAAAGACACAGTTTCTTAGTCAAATACTGCCCTCTCATTCAAAACTTCTATCACAACTGGCGCAAGGCAAAAGCAAACTCAAGGGCGTGAAAATCACTGCTGTTTCATTCATAACTATTGGCACAACTGGCTCCCTGGAAGAAACAGACTCAAAAGAAAGCAAAAAGACAAACAAAAAACAAAATAGCGATGCCCGAGGTAACACCCCCGGAATCACCTGACTCTAACAAAACAGGACTGACTCGATACAACAAGACAGACCCGAAACAAAAAGACTGACTCAAAACAAAGAGACAGACTCAAAACAACACAACAAAACTGACCTAAAAACCCAAGTAAAAAACTAGCATTCACAAATGCTCAAAACAGTGCGTGTCATACGCCACATCTGAAGTAAACCGGGCGCTGCCCGCAGGTGGTTCATCCCCTGATCACATCACATTATCCTCCAAGTGCACTGATCCAGTGCCGATAGACTTTACAGGGTCTGGTGCGATGATAACCCTTTTATCAATCAGATCTTGTATTTCGTGGCGAAGACAATAACAACTGTCAGTGCCATGGCCGACTTGTTGATGAAAAGCGCAGTACTTGACCGGATCATGGGAGGGAGGAAGTTTGTTTGGCAGTGGCCGCAGCTCCAGGGGTTTCAGATCCCCCTTTCTAATCAGGACCCTCAAGGCTACTGATAGAGACATGTACAGTGGGGTGAACACCCTCTGGCCCCGAGGTGGGTGTTTTGAGGTTTGTGGAGTTTTGCTAGACGCACTAGCAAAGGGATTGACAGGCGCTGACTGGGTTTGCTGATCTCTTCCGAGCACGGGATTAGAGCTGAAAGGAACATTCCTGATATGACGGCCCTTCTCCTGGCTTGCCCCTTGATTCAAACTGTCCCCGACTTGAGTGGCGAAAGTCTCATCCACAACCTTTGCAACAAATACAATCACTTGTTGTTTGTCCAACCCTTCAGCTTTCAAAGCCTCAACAACCCACAGAAGGTGTTCATGAGGATCAATGTCTACCCCTACCTTGTTCTTTTCGCTTGCCTCCACTTTGCTAAGGGATCGGCCTTCTTCAGATGCAGCCCGTCCCAAGATTGGGAAGCCTTTTGTCATGAAATTCCCGATATGTGGTGTGGTCGATGATGGAGCCAATATCCCGAAGGCTAAATCTATCACAGTTCTCTGAAGATCTTCGATCATTCTCATCAGTCCAGAAGTAGTGGGCTCACGGGTTTGAGATGAGGTGCATCCATCATGCATAAGTCCATGCTTTCTGGAATAAACACCTCAGGCTTGGGTAGATGGACTGGGGTGATGTATGCGTTGGGGTCGTAAGAGACGGCCAATGTGTGGATTAGATTGAAATGTGGATGAGGTACTTGGTCATTGGGGTCTGAAGGTGGAGTTATCGTCCGGTTGTCGATGAGATTTTGGACCTCATGATGAAGGCGGTAGCAACGGTCGGTGCCATGACCGCGCTGCTGATGGTACACACAGTACTTGAAGGG
This sequence comes from Camellia sinensis, assembly GCF_055761805.1. NCBI lineage: Eukaryota > Viridiplantae > Streptophyta > Magnoliopsida > Ericales > Theaceae > Camellia > Camellia sinensis. The sequence continues at coordinate 140,808,435 of NC_138962.1, forward strand.
GTTATGTCTGGTTGGGAGTGGGTCAAGCAGAGGTCGAGGGTCGAGGGTCGAGGGGTTTGAGATACCCTCTTTCCATCAAGATTTTTAGTGTGCTAGTCAGGCTCATATAGAGGGGGGTGAAAGTTCTACCCTGAGCTCGGGCTGGGCCGGCTGTTTGTAGGCTTGAATTGACAAAAGGGTTGGTTGTGGCAACCGTATTGATTTCGGTGGGTTTGGAAATAACGCTACTACCAGCATTGGTACTTTCTGCAATCGCCCTCCTTGTCGGTTCACTTGTTCTGGGAATAATCCCTATGTTGAACGCATTCTCGACCTGAACCCCTAGTTCATGCAAACTTTTGAAAGTGAATAATGGAGTGACTATCGACTTTTGCAACATATCATGTTCGAGGTTTCGCACCACTATTCGCACTTGATCCCTCTCAGAAGGGCAATCTGTCATCAGTGCTGCCTTTGCTCTCCACCTTGCAACAAATTCCACAAAAGGCTTTGTTGGGTTCTGGCGGGTTGTTTTCAAGCTCTTGGGTGGTCATTTCAACTTGGGTATTGTAAGAATATTGATCAACAAAGGCCTCAGCCAACTCTTCCCAGTTCTGTTTCACTGTATTCTCCAACTTGGCATACCAAGCGGGTGCAACACCCGACAGGGTTCTTCCATACAGAGAGAGTTTCTGTGGTTTAGTCAGACCTATTGGCTTTAGGACATCCAAGAAAAGCCGGATATGTACCATAGGATCTCCAGACCCGTCGAAACGGTCAATATGTGGCATTTTGAATCTGTTTGGGAGCCGTACGGTAGCCTCGGTGTACCCATCCTCAATGTCGGGAATGGAGTTAAGGCCCTGTGCCTTTTTGAATTGTTTCTCAAGGTTAGCAATTTTCACCGCAGTCGGATCGAGCTCATTAACAGCAAGGAATAAAGCCTCCCATTAGGCTGCACCAGGGGTCTGACAACTCGGGCTTGAACCAACCTTTCTTGGGGATCCGAACCCTGCAAATCTTCAGTTGACAAAAGTGGGTCAAAGTTCGATTGGGGTCCCGAAGCTGGATGCGAGGCAGATGCCCCAGATGGGCGTTGCATTTCAGCACTGGTCTTATCCTGCATTGTAGTTCCCTGATTTAACGCTGCTATCACGGCCACAAATTCTTTCGAATCCTGTGCCATCACGGGTCTACTGATGATGTGACTAGTGACTGTCAGATCAGATGAAACAATGAGCCCTGTCTGGCCCTTCTTTGCCTTACCACTGGTGAAGGAAAACTGGTTGCCCTTGAACTGAATCTCTAACCTGACAAAGTCTATCAGCACTAGTCCAATGTACCCGAGGGATATTGGAGCCTTCTAAAGCTATAGTTCCAAGACTACCTAGCAAAAGAGAAAACAGACAGCATCTCAGCTTAACTTCACCAAAACAGATACGAGCAAAGCTGAACGACTGTGTTCTCTACTGAATTCTGCCCAAATCTTTGCCTGTAAACTGATACCCTCAGCTAAAACTGATTCTCCCAAAATACTGATGCCCGCAGGCCTGATACCCAGACTTGCAAACTGATATATGCATTCCCTGTAGAGGCACACTCTAAAAGCACATAACAAGCAAATGAGAGCCAAAACACCCCTATGTTAGGGTAGGGTTTCCCTGTCCTATTTTGTCAGGAACTAGGGTTTCACTACGCACACAGCGGTTTTAAACAACCTACAATAGGGTAAGCAACTTGTCCTAGTTTGGAATAGTCACTATGGATTCCGAATATGCACTAGGTCGAATGGTCAAAGAGGGTGCCCCGGTTAAAACCGGGGTTTGTGTTCCCATCGAGGCAGAGCCTGTAACCGGTCAACCTTATGGCACGCTTCTCAAAGCGAGCCTTCGGGAAACCGTCAGGAATAGCAGATGGCAAACACAGTGTCCTAGGCGCACCAATGCAAATGCAATGCAAAGAGACACATAAGTGTAATCAAAAAAAGATATCATGAGTTCGAGTCAAGTTCTCAAACTCCCCAGCAGAGTCGACAGAAACTGTAGACGCGCCCCGAGGGCCTCATGCTACAGTTCAGACTCAAATGTCACGGTTTTGAATCTAGTCTCGCAAAGTGCAATGCAAGACCGATAAATCACCAAAGAGTCCAAATCCGGCAAATCGTTTTGGAAAATAGATTTTTAAGAAAGAAATGCCAAACATGGACTACTTTGCCAGATACAGAGTCGCCACCTAAATATTTATTTTGGGGGGATTTAGGAAACCCTGACTCGTTGCCTAAGGCCACGTGTCCGCCATCACCAAAGTTGCCTTGGCTCGGGAACTTGGGTACGATTGGGGAAGGTGATTTCATGAGCACCCCCGCTTGCCCAATCAAGGATCGGCCACGACTAAGCATGATATCGAGTTTTTGAAAACACATGTGCTCTTATTCCGGTTTATTAGCCTAGAATTACTATGTGATGCACACAGCATACAAGTATAGACTGGATTGCCTAAGTTGGAACAAAGCATCGCATATTCGTTTGTTTTGAAAATGGATTGAAGCTTGCTACTCGCAAGTAGGCTAAAACACGGGTTTCGACGAATTATTCCAACTCAAGCAACCCAACCTTCACCCACAGACATTCAGGCAGTTATATCACATAAGCAATTAGCCTCGTGGCAAGCATGCTGTCATGTTAACACTCACACACATGCAAGATGCTAAAGCATAAATGCTTACCTAGTACTCCGAGCCAAAACATGAAACTAGTTAGTAATCAAATGCATGATCCTAGTTCATGTTAGCAATGGCTAATGCAACACATACAAAATGCAACTAAGATAGGCTCGGCTATTCTAAAATGTCATGTGAAATGCAACTTGATATATGCATTCAAGTAGGAATTGAAATACAATGCAGTTAGTATGATGCGCCAAGCCCGGTGCGTGCAATACGAATGAATGGACGCAAGCATGCGAGCATAAGTATGCTAATTGAAACATGTCCTAAACTAAACATCAAAAGCTAGTAAATAAAAAGGAGAAAGACGTGGGGTTGGAAGACATTCACACACGCACGCACACTTATTACAAATTCGCCCTATCGACGGAGGGTCCGAAAGAATTATACAAACCAAATAAATAATTAACTACTCTAACTAATTAAATATTACAAAACCTTAATTAATTAACAAATTAATTACGCTACTAAAGTAGTAAAGCTGTCTCGGGAAGAGGGTCAAATGCATGCATGCTCGATTCGCCTCGCTCGGAAACCCGTTGCCATGCCACATGTTGCCTCTATTTGCACTGTTCTGCACCTCTGAGAACTGTGAAAATCCTTGAGATGCCTCTGAATTACTCCCTGAGCATTGTGGGATATCACCGGCCAAAAGATAGGACCACCGGCCATTGGGAATTGGTCACCGACCAAAAGTGGGGCCACTGGCTGGACTCTGGTAGCCAGCCGGCACTGAAAAGGGCCGACCGGCCATCTGTTCCTGCAGAACTCTGTTTTTGCTGCAGCAGAGGACAGACAGTGCATGGCAAGGAATTTACAAGACAATGTGTGCACGACCACCCTTCCTATCATGCTATGAACTCAAGAGGGTTTGGTTCCGACCCTCGAGCCACCAATCATGCATTTCAATACATGATGGCCAAAGGTGCCAAGTGTGCAATTTGATATCAAATGAAATGCACAAAAACACATAAGGGCCCCAACCTCTATCATGACTGATTCAAGAGGCAAGGGTTGTGCACACAATGCTATGGAACCTAAGCATGCAAGCAAACTAATGCAACATGAGCATGCAAGAAACAATGCTATACAAGGCAACTAGCATATAACAATATGCAAAGACAAGCATGCAAACAAGCATGTAACTTAACAAGTATGCAAGATGGATGAGCATACAACAACATGTCAATAGGCTAACATTTAATAACATGCAAAGGCAAGTATACTTAGACCAATGTAATACATGCATGATGAACTTAACAAAGCAACACAAGCATGCAATAGGCAATAGGCATACAAACTAAACATGTGAACATGTACAACATGCAACAACATGCAAAATGAAACAAGCATGCAACAACATGGTGAGATGGACTTACACTAACATGGGTAGCTCTCAAGCATGCCAAAATCAGTGGCCGAAGTAATGAATTGGTGACATGAAATGCGAGACAAACATGTTCATGCAATGGCCTAAGAATTAAGGCATAAGGACACAACACCCAAACATGAGCAAAGGGGGGACAATCATGATAATGTGGTAATGAAGTAAGCTCTGAAATCATGTCAAGAGTGATGTCGAATCATGCACATAGGATAAGCATAGCATGCTAATGGACTTAAAGCTCAAAGCTAGCCAAGGAGCTTGTACCAAGGCCACATCAACCAAGCCCCAAAGGGCCAAGATGAACCAAAACAGTCCCAAGGTAGACCAAAACAAGGCTAGAACATGCATGGAATGAGGCCAAAATATGCTAAAAGGGTGAACACAAAACATGAGGCATGCAAGGCCAACAAAGGGGTGTTACATTACACCTATTACAACCAAACATGGCATGGCTTAACCAATGAAAATCAGAGTTATGGCATGTCAAAATAAGCCCAAAAACCTACTGAGATGGCATCCTAAAGGCCTAAGCATAAAGGCATGCACAATGGTCCATTCTTGAAGCACAAAACAACAACTCTTCAGAGCAATGAAAGAGTGACAAATACAAGTGTATGACCATGAAATATGCACTGATATATTATATGGAATGATGCCAAATCATAAGAATAGTCCTAGCAATGCATACTAATGACTTGGACATTCAAAGCCAACAAGTTAGGTTGAACCATGGCTATACAAAACAATGCAAGCATGACCAAAACAACACCAAACAGACTTTAAGCATTGTAAAACAAGGCTAAAATCTTCTTTGGGTCAAGCCAAAATCATGCTAAAAACAAGGCTCAAAGCACAAAGCATGTTAAGGAAATTTCATGGAAATGCACTACAAGTGCATGATACATGCAAGGGGCTATCAAACCAACTTTAGACAGAGTTATGACATGCTAAATAATGACCAAAAATATGCTGAAATGGAGCCCATACATGCTTAACAAACATGCTACTTTGGTAGGCTAACAAGGCTAGCAAAGGGGATTTACACTACAAGTGCAATAAGCATGCAAGAGATGAGCAAGACAGCCCAAAACAGATTTCTGGCTGGAAAGTCATAAAAATGAGGCTAAACAAAGCCTCCAAGAAGTAGAAACACATGCTCTTTTGGAGGGCCATCAACACAAGTAAACAAGACAAGAGGAGGGGGGACAACCCCCACCCATTTGGGCCTTCAAAATAGGATTTTTACCACTGAAAATACTCTGGATTTCAGTGGTTAAAAGGCCACAAAAAGTTGGTTTCAAAAGCTTAGGAAGTCGGCTCAAAAGATTTTACAAGCCAAAGAGCAAAAGGGAGGACAACCCCCTATCCAACCAAGGCACAAACCAAGACTTTTAGGACTGAAAAACAGAAGAAAAACAAGGGTTTTTGTAGTTCAACACCACCCCAAAAACAGCCTCAAAGTAGTTCAAAAACTTATGGCGAAGCTAGTATGCAAAACAAGCTAAAAGGGAGAGAGATGTTACCCTTGATGCACAGCTGCAAAACCAGCCCAAAATCTGAGCTAAGACCAGATTTTGAAGCTCAAAATGATCCTCCAAGAACCTCAGCCCAATGGGGGTTAACTTTGATGAAGGATATATATGCAAACAAGAAGTATTTCTCTACCTCTATGGACTTCTATGTACAAAAGGGCAATAGAGAGAGGCTCTAGAGAGAGAAGCAAAGGTTTTTAGGTATGAGATTTCTAGAGAGAGAGGACCTTTTAGAGTGAGAAGCTCCAAAACTTGCTTAGGAAGTTCTATTTTGCAAAATGGGAGATATAGGTTCATATATAGCACAAATCAGCTTTTGGTCGAAAATATCTGATTATAGGACAACTGAAGCTTGCTGGAAATAGTTGAAGATGAAATATCTGTCAAAAATATGAGTTTTGGGCATTTCTAGCAGGTCGGCCATCTTTAGTGCCGGCCTGCTACTTGTGATGGCCAGCCTGTTACCTTTTTGGCCAGTCTGTTACTTTTGTGGCCGGTACCAAATTCTACTCTGCAGGTCCAACTTCAAATGGGCATAACTCCTTCATATGAACTCATTTTTAGGTCATTTTTGTGCCTAAACTGAAGCCCCAGAAATAAGCTTTCCAATGGTGGCAGCCTTGCATAAAAATTCCAACTATGCAAAAAGTTATGCCTCTTTTGGTGAAGCTACTTAGTTTTGGTCCTAGCCGGATGCCCAACTTCAACCAATCATATCTCCCCCATCCGGACTTGGCTTTGGAGATTCTTAAGTGAAAAATGAAGCCCCGGAAGTAAAATTTCCAACGGTGGTAGCCTCATAGCTTAAATCCAAGTGTATAGACAGATAGGTTTGATTTAGTGAAGACCGCTCGACTCTTTCTTAGCGATTCATACCCATCGTCTTCCCCAACTTGGTTTCTTCCCTCTTCTCCTCTTTTCTTCAACTTCAAACCCCTAAGTAAGGTGTTTTGAAATATTTTTCAAAGATTTCAACTCTCTTTCATTCATTTCAACTTTGTCCTTGCTCGATTTACCGAAAAACACAACATTTAACAAAATGCGAGCCTCAGAACATCGTAGAAACTTTATTTCAAAAATATTTTAAAAGAGAGGGTTTTGAGGTCTAAAAACCATTCAAAATAACTTTGGTCCACAATAGGGTATAAAGTTTGGATTTTACTCTTCTCTTGCCGAAGAAATCGAACCTTTGCCCTGCACATCTTTTATCACTGAGTAAACCATCAGTAGCGCTCAAGTCTTAAGGGTGGTCAAAAATGGGGTGTATACAGTCCCTACCTCAAATATGAAGAAAAAAAAATCTGCAAATAAAAACATCGCCCGATCATGAATCTGAGATCACCATTATGAAGATCACGACGAGCTCTCTGACTTTCATTTACAAAACTTTTACAAAATTTCACTCTAAAGACTCTCATTTGAAGCTCAAAGATTGAGTAACAATGAAGAATAAAGAAAGAGGGAGAGAGACGAACAGGGAGAGCCTTTGCCAAACCCAAGCCAAACAAATGAAACGGAATGGAAAGGAAAGGGAAATGATGGCAAAGACAAAAAAGGGGTGCCACCCACATAGGTTTGTTTTCCAAAGCTTGATTTTTTCTAAAAAATATAATTTTTGTAATAATACCTCAAAATTTTATAAGATAAATTATAAAATGATATAATTTTTCTCATCCCAAAATATAATATTTTTGTACACTACAAAATATACACATTTTCATTCTTTATAAAATATATAATTTTTCTCCATATGGTACACACCATAAAATCAACTATTAAATATTTATTATAATCCTATATAATAAATAATAACAACTCATAAGGTGGTTACTACCAATTACCTAATTAAAAATGATCAAACAGCTAAACATGAATCATTAAACAAACTCAAATTAAATTAAATATAAATCATGGGTCTCACCCATGGTCCAATTATATACCAAAATAATTCCAACAAATTTATCTCAAATCCTAGTCTGAACACCCAAAACTCAATTTCAAATTCTGTTATAAATTAAACTGGACACCAATCAGTCCGTGAATTTTCATAAAATAAATACTCATCATTTAATTCTGAAATTTTTATCCAACGTGCTAGACTCATATGGGAACAGCATATAAAAATTTCATAATTTTCTGAGATCGGGAATTATTTTTAAAAAATACAAAACCGAACTGTTTTCGCACAGAATTTACACAATAATCAAATTCGAAAATATGCACAATTAAATTATGCACTGACTATTTAAAAAAAAAAAAACTGGGTTATTACAACCTACTCTCCTCAAAGAAATTTCGTCATCAAAATTCAAACAAGTAATGTAATGCATCCTACTGTCACCCACAAACTCCTTCAGGTACTCACCAATGTATCAACAAAAATTCTTTGACTACTACGCGAGCCTCAACGAGTCACACCGGTAACGAACCAAACCATTACTTTTGCACAACAATTGATTATAAAAACCCTTACTAATATAAATCATTAAGTGATTCTTCTATCCACATCGATAACCAAAAGTAACCAAAATAGGATCTAATCCCTTAAGTATAACACAATTTTGACAAAATGACTCATCAAAATACCAAGACACCATACCTTATTGGTGATAACCCAACTTTACCTAGCTATTTCCATCACGTGATGCACAATGCATCCCAAGGCCAAAACAACTATTACTACGCTGAAATCTTAACAAAACGAAACAATACATCTTCAAAAGCACTAACCACCAACTCAAAAAGTGACCGCCAACCGTCACAAGACGAACAACACCTAACCGACGCTAGGGTGATGCCACACCACCTAATCCAAACGAAATAAAATCAATTCGGACAATGAGTTAGGATTTCCATCAACAAAGACTACAAATCAACATTAACGGTTCCACTCCGATGTGGGGTTTACAAAATGATTTCAACAACATACCTTAAGTCTAAGCAAGACTCAACACAACTAGGTAAACACCCAAACTATACATGGCCCTCGAGCTAAAAATTAATTCAACTCAACTTCTAAGACATTTACTCCGAGTTACAACACAAACTCTTCATTAGTATTACGGTGACTCACAAGGTCCACCCTGAATACAACCATAATTCAAAACACAACTCATTCCCTTTAAGATAATTCTATTACCAACGAGTGTTGGACACTCCCTCTTGACACCCAGGGACAAAACAATCAAATAAATAAGGATAACAATAATGAATTTGGTTTATTTCAAATCTCATCTTTAAACCTTACATAGTTTGTACTTTATAGATTTTACAACCAAATCTCAAAACAATCAATCTCTCTTGGGAGATATACCCCTTACCACCATTTATAATCTTTACCATGTCAAGGCCACGCCTTTTCCCAAATACACACAAGGGTATACAACCCAAGCTTCAGGAACAACTCCACACATACCTAAGTAAATAGAACAATTTCACAATCTTGCAAGGCCATATATATTCTATTCATAACATTTAGCATCAACACCTCCCACTAAGGTACATTCTCATGTTTCAACACGAAACTCAACATATGCACATCAAGTAGCATAAAATCACATAACCACATAACAAATAACAAGTTGCCACTACGAAGATGGTTAGTCATTCTAGAAATCCTTTTAGACCTCTAATTAGAAATCACATTGATCAGGCGCATTTCCAATGAGATTTCTAAGAAAATTTCTAGGCCCGACATAACATCCTCGAAACTCAATCTCATGCCCACAAAAACATATAATATCTTAACACGCAAGTATGTTATCACATAGAATGCAAACGTCGCTCACAATCCCAACGTAAACCCAACTGTGGTCAAAACCACGTCCCACGAGCCAAGGTATTCAAACCCGGTTCGCTCTGATACTATGTTTTCATGCCTCGTATTTTATCACTCGGATAACATTGCCAATATTTATTAATTAAGTCCATTTACAAATAACATTTCATCCTTGGATGAAATAATGAATAATTAAATATACATATTCCCTCTCGTTATACAACAATGACATTTACATACAAATAAAAGAAATGCCCTGAGACGTACAATAAAATAGAGGACATTACTCTTTATAAAAAATAGCACTCAGCCAAGCAACAAAGGAAGTAGTACAATCCATCACTACATTACACTTATGAAATGGTAAACCCAATTGTTTGATCTTCAAATCCGAATAGCATTCTCTGTACACATGTACAGGCAGGGGGTGAGAAACCACTATCTCATCAAGCAATCTCATATTAAAACATTAGAAGATATGCGAGTACCAAAATATTCATACTTATACGTGAAATCATATCATGTCAAAACCATATAATTTTATTACATAATCTCTTAAATCTAATTTATTTAATTAACCACAACAAGTTAACTTAAATAAATAAACATGTTTTAATAGCAACATAACATCCTTTTCAATTCATTCAATTATCTCATTATCAATTGAATCAAATAATTAAACAATTCATCAAATCCATTTTATACAGTCTTATGAGATGAATGCATATGCCATGTCATGCTCAAAATATTTTTCTCATCTTTTGAAAATCTTTCGCACAATGCTAATTTGAAAACACATTAATTCAACAATCTCAATAAAATTCCAAGATGGTAAATACAACTCAGGTAATCCCTAGGCTGGTGTCTGCAAGTAGACTATACAAGTACTATCAATTTGTCATTTTTACCAGTATTAACTGGAAGGCTCGATACCAGTAATCTGTCATTTTTACTAGTATTAACTGGAAGGCTCAACACCTATCCGCGCGATTTTCTGGTTTTTCACCAAGGACACATAGGCCAACTTAATCAAATTCATCTACACCACCTTTCAAGACTTACCACCGTATTTACCCCAAAATCATTTCATGAAAACTTGTTTCCCAACATTCATTTCTCAATGCAAAGTTTTCAAATCAAATTTCAAAGTTCATCATTATCAAATGAATTGATATGCCAATGTAATAATTAATAATACAATGCAGTATTTCTTCCACTTTCAATACTTCCAGACAATATTCTCATTGTGATCAAAATTCTCATTTCTCATTTCAATATAATTTCTCAAGATGAATATAAATACTATTATTTCAATTCATCCGTGGGACAACATAATTCTCACACTTAGAGTAATCTCAACCATTTAGTCACTTCAAGACTATATCAACATTTTGAACAACAATTTCCAAAACTTCAACAATTCTCATATTCCATGAAAACCATCATTTATATGTAAACAAATAAACAAATTTTCAAACATCATTTATTTTGACACACAAAATAAATATAATAACATCTTCAAAGATTGTCAACATCTTTTTTAAAAGCCCCAAATTTCTAGGTTTTCTCACCAAAACCACTCATCTTCATTTATTAAAAGAAAGTCACCAAAAACATCTCTCTTCAATTCTCGTAGTTCAAAACCCTCAATTTCTATTTTAAAAGGAACAAGAAAGTAAACGCACTTTAAAAAAAATTTCTCATCTTCTTGAATCAACAATCAATTTTCAAAACAAATCAAAGGATGATTTCGAAAATCATCTAGATCTTGCAAAAACATATATATAACTCAAAGAAAATCTATACTTATTAAATATTACCATTCCCATCCTACTATGTCAAAAGTTATGGTATAATCTTAATAACGCACTTTTAACCATAACAGATATAACCTTTTAACCAAAACTAATTTAATCCACTAAATTAATAAGTTTATTATATTCAAAAATTTTCAAATTAATAATACCAAACCTAACTTCACATGCCTCATCCCTCAAACATAACTATATCTCAACATAACCATTTTTCATGCCAAGCCATTTAAAGAGGTAATATTTTTACCAAATTCTCTACCAATAACAATTTCACAACTTTTTCTAAAGTTACTTAACCAACATGATATTTACATCAAAATTATGAAATATGCTCAATAGTAACATTTTCAAGGTTATGAGTTTGAAAGTCCACATTCCACATTTTTATTTTCATAAAAATGAACACAACTTACTCATCAACATATCATCTTTTATAAAATATCATGAATATAACACTTTTAAAGTTTTTAATCCCAAAACAACTATATAATTTCTACTTAAGCATTTACTCCATATTCCTCAACATCAATTTATTTTTCTTCTCAAAAATAAATTCCAAAACTCAAAGATGAGATAAATATTTCAACATTATTTTCCCAAAATAAATTGTCTAACCATAATATGAGGTAGATACAACTCATACAACTATTAATTTTATTTTATTTTCAGATTTTTAACAAGTATTTCCAACACAAGATGATTTTTCCAAATCAATTTCAAAATAACAATATTCTTAACACTTCAACCTAATTTTTCTTTCAAAAATTACCAAACAAAAATCTGAAAAAAAAAATGCAATACCTCTTATAATGACATATTTTCTCAAAATAATTCTAACATAACTTTAATGTAAAAATATGAAGAAAGTCCTTACCTCAAATATGAAGAAAAACAAATCTACAAATACAAATATCGCCCGATCATGAATCCGAGATCACCATTGCAAAGATCACGACAAGCTCTCCGACTTTCATTTACAAAACTTTTACAAAATCTTACTGTAATGACTCCCATTTGAAGCTCAAAGATTGAGTAAAGATTAAGAATAAAGAAAGAGGGAGAGAGACGCACAGGGGGAGCCTCTGCCAAAACTAAGCCAAACAAATGAAATGGAATGGAAAGAAAGGAGAAATGATGGCAAGGACAAAAAGGGGGGCCACCCACATGAGTTTGTTTCCCAAAGCTTGATTTTTTCCAAAAAATATAATTTTTATAATAATACATCAAAATTTTATAATATAAATTATAAAATGATATAATTTTTCTCACTACAAAATATAATATTTTTGTACACCACAAAATATAATATTTTGATCACTACAAAATATACATTTTTTCTTTCTTTATAAAATATATAATTTTTTGCCATATAATACACACTATAAAATCAACTATCAAATATTTATTATAATCATATATAATAAATAATAACAACTCATAAGGTGGTTATTACCAATCACCTAATTAAAAATGACCAAACAGTTAAACATGAGTCATTAAACAAACTCAAATTAAATTAAATATAAATCATGGGCCTCACCCATGGTCCAATTATATACCAAAATAGTCCCAACAAATTTATCTCAAATCCTGGTCCGAACACCCAAAACTCAATTTCAAATTCTGCTACAAATTAAACTGAACACCAATCAGTCCGTGAATTTTCATAAAATAAATACTCATCATTTAATTCTGAAATGTTTACCCAACGCGCTAGACTCATATGGGAAAAACATATAAAAATTTCATAATTTTCTGAGATTGGGAACTATTTTTAAAAAATACAAAACCGAACTATTTTCGCACAGAATTTACACAACAATCAAATTCGAAAATTTGCTCAATTAAATTATGCATTGGCTATTTAAAAAAAAAATTCTGGGTCATTACATGTTGTGATTTGGTGATGATATACTATGTGATTTGGTGAAATCTGATGATTCAATTTGGTGAAACATGAAATGTGACTATGTGAGCTACCACTTTGTCTTCTTTAATTTTCGCCAAGAATTATGTTATTTTCTTTGTATGATGATTGAAATCTGATCCGGAGCTACCATTTTTCACTTATTTAATTAGTTTCGGTAATGTTACTTTAATGCCATTCTGATTTAGGCATACACATTGAGTATCAGATAATGAGCACCCCCTTTGAGAAATCAACAGTCTGAAGATTTTTAAGAACATAATGAACATAATGATTGAAATGTGGAAATGATAAGTTCATAAATCTGTTCATGCTTATCATTTAAGAAAGTTGTTAATTCATAGCTGATGATGACAGAGACATATAGATTGTGTGAAGGATAAAAGAATTTTTTGAAATATTGAGCTAGCATTTTTGCATGCCTTAGATTGAGCTTCTGTAGTTACAAATGTGTGTGTTGTTGATATGCTCTAAGAGTGTATGAACCATAACCTTGATCCATATTGGTTAAGGTTGATTGTAGATAAAATTCTAACTCACATATATAGGATTGTATCTAGCTATACTCTTTTACAATTGCTTGCACTACAACAAAAAAAGGTTTTTACAGCGTGCATTGACCCTTCTACGACGTGTAGGCACACGTCATATTATGACCAGCCATGGAACGTCATTCACTTTCAACGACATGCTTTGTACGCCGTTAAAAATTATTTAACGACAGATTTTGTGTGTCGTTGTTACTTTTTCTACGACATGCTAAAGTACACCGTTAAAAACTATTTAATGACAGATTTTGTGCGTCGTTGTTATTTTTTCTATGACTATTTTTGCACACCGTTAATTGGTGAGACAAATAACGACGCTGATTGCGTGCCGTAAAATATGTAATACAACGACTTATTATGTCTGTCGTAGAATATACAGTTTTTTTTTTTAAATTCAATAGGCTCTATTTAACCAATTTTGTACAATCTAACAAATATTACAAACAAGCATTACAAAACATCAATCAACTACCAAAATATTGTTTGAAACATCAAAAAGAAACTATATCCATAAATTATAAACATTCAACAATTGTTTATACATTCCAAACATTCAAAAACTATATCTTTAAGTTCTAAACTGTACAAAAAGTTTAAACCATCCAAAACTATGCATATCTAACTTTCTAAACATATCGACAACTATTAAGAGATTATCTAAAACTACCGACAACAGTTCCTATAATAGTTACAGCTGCAGTTGTAGCAAATCCACTTGCTCCTATCACAGGGACAAGGGTGCGCAATGTATGTGTTAAGACACCTAAACTAGTGACAATAGCTGGAGCAACTAATCCTTTTGCATTTCTTGTCTGCATGACAAAGGAAACTTCACATATGTACAAAAAATGACGACTCAGGGACAAAAATATTTCTTGAGGTATTAAGAAATGATCAAGAAATTGTAAAACATCAACAAAACATTTCCAAAATTAATACGATAATTCAATGGTCCTATAAAAGCAATGTCAAAATTAAAAATTAGCAAATATTCAAGATCTCAATAGTTTGCTACTAAATTCAGACCATAAGAAGCTCAAGAGAAAAATCAAATTTAAAAAGAGGAAGAGGTGGAATTAATCTACTTCAATGCAACACCTACTTGGGACTTGCATAATTATGTTAAAGGATCTCTATGTATGAGGTTAGGTTTGTATAGGTTTTATCCATTACCATTGTAAGTTCCAAAATAAAGAGTCCAAGTCAAATTAGAGTCTATATTATTTATAAGTTTAAAAAGAAACTTTCAATCCATTATAGAAGAAATTTAGGTAAGTTTTAATAACTTTAGGTGCTTTTTGGGACAATGTGATGTAATTCTACCTGAGTACTTAGTAGCAAATACATAAGATAAGTAACTATAGGAATAATCCCTAAGCTAATCATTTTCTTCTTCTCTAATTTTTCATTAGTATCTAATCCAATCACAAGCTATTACTAATTCCATGGACTCTTGAACCCTATAGCCTACTTCCTGATATTATATGCCTTTTCTCTAATAATTCAACCCTAAAAAGTATGCCACTTGAAAAAACTAAACAATATTCATAAATAACATAGTTGCTTCATTTCACTAGGGCCTTCCTCTTTGGGGTGTACAATCCGTTGATCACCTTCTTGAACTTTGGCGCAGACAATCTGAAAATCAACTATATAGTGGGTCATGTAGATGCACTATAAAGTAGGACATTAAGAATCATAAAGGTCTAATAAACGTGATTCTACCAAGGTGATGACATATTTGGTAAGGACACAAAAACATGTTCCTAAGCAACTTTTGATACATAAAAATCAAATGATTACATCGGTTTTAATAACCATTCGAAGTAGAGCAGAGAAGGTAGCAACGCAATATGCAACAATGTAATAAAAAAATGCAAGCAAAATTAAATTGAAAATGGAATTAATTCCTAGAGATGTTTTGATAAATTTGATGTGTATTCAATAAGTTGATAAAGGATCTAGAACATCCCTATTATGATTTGGAACAATACCATTGGGAAATGTTGCAGTTGCTTATGAAATCGTTTCCATGCACCATTATCTGGAAAAGCAATTGATATCTCGAGAGAGAATGAAAACATCATCTAACCTACACAAGCACACAATTCAGGATGAAATGGAGGGAAATTTGATATTTTGCCTATATGTATGGGTTCATTTTAACACTTTGGGTTGTTTGTTAACACCATTTCCTATTTTCTTTTTTCATTTTCATTATAAATATATATATATATATATATAACAAAAAAAAATCATTTTTTGTAAACAGAAATAAGAAGTGACCCTTAGTCTTTAGTATTTCATCCCATGGTGCACTTCATCGTAACATTGGTTTGTAGAAGTAAAAACTAATTACAGACACTTCATTTTCAAAAAAATTAATTCCAGACAAATGATAGCTTATCTTATGGTTTTCGTCATAAGAAGAAATCTTATGTTGTCTAAATCGGGGAGCTCCTGAAGCCTATTCTTGAGCATGGGAATCCCGCTCTCAATGCATGGTAAAACATTGTCGCCAAAGTAGAATCGCTCCTGAAATACAAGAAAACAAGGAAACAAAGAAGCTAGAGTAATCACAATCCCATATCAGTTGAGGATAACATGGAAAAGGCTATTAAATCAGTGATACCAATATTCAGCACCAACCTGCAATGCATGGATATCAAAAATCACCAACTAGTGGGCCCTCCCCTTGAAATCGGTATATTAGACAAGGTTCTGGCAAGAGTGAAAGCAGTTGCAACATCCCCTTCCTCCTCCATGCGCTCAGAAGTATCCGTGGGGAAAAATGGAAGGACGAGTGTTAATGAAGAGACAAACAGATTTGGTAATGCATAAATGACTAAGAGTTGCTCAAAAATCAACCCTGAAGAACTAAATGAGGCAAGAAAGGCCACGTGTTGTCCACGAATGCCATGGGCATTGGATATGAACAAGTTGGGGAAACCATCATCGAATGTCCTGAAGTATTAAGAATACCTTCAATTTCATAACTTCGGATTTTAGACATTTGTTAAGATGCTTAAAAGAGTTGTACATTTTTTTATGACATACGTGTCATAAAGAATGTACAATCATTTTAAATTGTATTAACTAATGACATAAGGAAAATTGTTACCTAATGAAAATGGTATAATAATCAATCAGCTATGGAAATCAACCTAGTGGCGAGGAGTTTGTGGTATTCGACTGCCTCTTCCTTGGCCTTTGCAATTCTCTTCTTCTTGTCTGTTATCCTAGCTTGCTTCCTCTGTAGAGTCAGTGGAGTTACCAGTCGTTGTATCTTTGGAGCCTTACTCACCAGAAGCTAGGTCAAAATGTTCATTGTACAAGTGGAAAGTATTACAACCACACACTTGTGTTTGATCATACTATAAATGGCACGCTCACACACTCAAAAAATCAAATCTCTAGTAGTGGTATCTGATATCTGAATAAAAAGCCAAACATATTGAGCCAATACTAAAGTGAAAAATAAATAATTGATTGCATCATATTCTAGATAAAATTAGGCTGGAATTATATGAAACACAATGGCCTATCATTCAATCAAAGCCAAATACAAATGCTGATTTGTAATGCACATGAACTGCAAAATCCGTCCCATTATAGCTTAGCCTCGAAAAGAAAATAGGAAGAAAAAAAATTACCTCTCTTTGATGCAATTTCAATGACTGGTGGTCAAACTGGAGCTTAGATCACACTAAAGCTGTACACAACAACAGTAAAAGCATTAGAAGAGATTGTACCGATTATTGTCGCCGCCGAACCAGGTTAAAGTCTCCAAAGAGAGATTAAAACCCTTCCAGATCAAAATGCCCAAAATACGTCTTCGAACCCTCTCTCTTCTCCCTTTCTTGTTGACTTCGAACCATCTCTTTTCAAATCATCTCTCTTTACCATTTCTATGTTCCTATATGATTATAAGTCATTAGAACCCAAACAGTTGTGTATTTTGATTTTTTTTTTTTTTTTTGTGTGTCGAATATGGGGTACTACACATGGTGTTGCGGCCGTTGAAAGAGAGAGAGAAACAAAAAAAACTAGGGCAGGACTGGGCTGGGAGTGAGAATGAATTAGGGATTTCAGATACACAACCAAGAAGAGAATAGAAGCATGAGACGACGATAGATACCTTTGATTTTAGATACATAACCGAAGAGAAGAGATGAGATGATCCTGGTAACCCTAGCCATTGATTCGGCCTTCATCATCATCATCAGAGAGAGAGAGATTGAAACCCTTGTGATCCATGCTGATTGGAGGAAGGCAAAATAGTTATTTTGGGAAAAAAAAATTTCTAATATATATATATATTTTTTGGTGATTGGCACCCCAAATTTCATTTTGGCACTTTTTTTTTTATCATATAATTCACGACATGCATTGTGCATCATAAAAAAACAATATTTTTAACGGCAGACGATATCTGCATCGTAAAAAGTGCAATACTTTTAACGGCGGGCGTTGTGTAAGCTGTGAAAAGTATTCACTTTTCACGGCTGACGTATGTGCATCGTGTATAATTGATGTATTAACGGCATGCCATATGCACGTCGTAGAAACTGTTATTATTTATGGCGTGCATTGCAAGCCGTAAAAAAATCATTGCTATTACTATTCACGGCCTACGCAATAGACACGTTGTAGTTGGAAAAGTATTTACGACGTGCAAAAAAAGCAAGTCGTAAAAGTGAGAAACTACGACGTGCATTTATTGTATGCCATTGATGTGGTGCCGTAAAAAGTCAATTTTGTTATAGTGTTGTATCAAAATTACAGTATTCTTGGGGTAAGGATGAGCATAGAATACCCATTGTCATTTGTGTATTAAGGACAAGGTTGGGCATATTCCTAGAAAATTCATTGTTGAAGTTGGTTGAAAGGTTGTAGGCTAAGAAACACAGACACGAACATGGATACGCTAACATAAAAATTTTCAAAACAAGGTAACAATACATGGGTGACACATGCAGAATATATAATTTTATATATTTATTATTCTTGGGGTAAGGATGAGAGTAGAATACCCAATGTAATTTGTGTATTAAGGACAAGGTTGGGGACATTCCTAGAAAATCCATTGTTGTAGTTGGTTGAAAGGTTGTAGGCTAAGACACATGGACACGAACACGGATAATTGGCAGTGGTAGAATCTTCCTATGGAACTAGACCATATGATAGGCGTTTCCTCCGTACAACATATAATGATAATCCATATCAGTAAAAAATATTAGTTCACTGTAGTAAGAATTGAACCCAGGCATCACGCTTGGTAAGGGAGCTCCTCATCCACCAGGCCAACAGCTTGGTCTTGAAATGTTGTTTGTTGGTTGAATATGAAACTTACAATTCAAGCTCCTTTAACATTGTTATAGCAGTCAACATAATTTTGAGGCATCTCTATGGAGATAACTTGAAAGCAAGTGTTTTTTCATTGTGCTGGTGCCAGTACAAATCTAAGTTAGTGCCCGTTTAAGGTGAAACATCTCTGATAAATCTCCTAGCGCCAACATTACTAGATGTTGAAATAACATGCATTGCTTAATCAAGTGTAATTACAGCAACACCTTTGAGGTATGCTTTCCTGCAGCTTGCAGGGTTGAACCACATCTAATAGGAATGTCAATCAGATGAATAGAGTCAATAATGGATTCGTGGCAGGCCAAACATTGAGACAGTAGTTGATCATTCTGACATAAAAACACTGGTATTGAGTAATCCAAAACATTTTCGCATCAATGAATTGTCAAAAATAGAAAAAAAGAGTTCTAATTGTCGAACAACAATTTACCTGACTTGCACCTTTAGATCCTGTAATAAGAACTGATACAACTGGCGTCTAATGCATAACATTTGTAACATGAATTGACTCTCTATAGGAAGGCCATACATATGATTTTGAAAGTTAAATGATTCTATGGAAGTTACAAGGAAAAATATTACGAAGAAAAAATGGTTACTTATTTGGCTTTTTCTGAAATGCAGTCAAATTATTCAAGCATGAACATACTTAAGTGCCCAAGAAACACTTCAAGAAAGCAACGTACAAAATGAACAAGAAAGCAAACCATTTTCCATCATGTACACAAACATATAATGCTCAAGTCAAAATACAAAAAGGCTAACTTTAGATAGCCAGTTCCCAGCTCCATCTTCCTATAATGACATAATTATATCCACCAATTCTTATAGTAATTATATCCACCAATTCTTATAGTTTCTTTATCTCATCAGAAAGAAGTGACTAAGATTCCTCTACTATATGGACTGTATACCAATATACGCAATCTCATCATGTATGCATTTACGATGTGAAAAGTCAAAAACTAGAACATGAAAGAACCAAAAACTAATCCGAGTCTGAGGAAGATGATTGATCACTAGTATCAGCTCCACTGCCATCAGTTTCTAAAATTCCTTCATACTCATAATCATGAAGCCAAGGGCCGTTGAACACTGCAAGTCGCTCACACTTGTCTTTAAGTTCACCCTCCATCTCCACATTCCAACAACCTTGAATGTCAAGATGGGTAAGTTCCTTGCACTTGGTAAGGATAGCATCAAGCCCATGGTCACCAAAACGCCCAAAACCAAGTTGAAGATGACAGAGGCCTGTCATCGAATCAGCTATGATCATTGCCTCGGAATCATCAATCTTAAAAGTCACCACTTGTGTGGGATTTTCCCATTCTGGTGGGGGCATGTTCCGTTTCAAGTGAATGAGGGACTTGCAATTCTTTCCAAAATATGTAAGGCCTTTGCATGTGATCTTCAAACAATGGCTAATGTCCAAGACAGTGATATTCACAAGTGACCCTGCATGCTTCTCAACCATCTTATCAGTGACCTCGCTCATAGGAATTTGCAGGACCTTGAGATATCTCGCGCTACAAGTTCAAGGAAAAGGGAAAAAAAATATCACGTCGGTTTGATATACTGTTGTATCACCAAACATGTGAGGATGGCAATTGTCAACACATTAACTCATGGAATAACAATGTTAAGCACATGGATGTCACAAGAACATCAACTTTGTGATAGTTTTTGACGTAATAATTTCCCTTGGAGCATTTTCAGAAAGCAAATAAGAATATTGATCTTCAAAGATCAAGAACTCATTGTCCTATTTTATCCCAAAATATTTAACAGCCTGTATATGCAATGATGTCAATTATACATGTAATGGAAAAAGAAAAAGAAAAGAACCATACACACGGAGGCTTGGTTATGTGTTTTACTTCTTTATTTTGTCATAGTTATAAATGCAAAAATCACTGAAGACAATAGGGCACTGCCACTGAACACTGCTTTAAAAATTAACTGGTTATATCTCGTTAGTTTAATGCCAAAGAGCTCCTGCAACTGAAGGAAGTAACTCGAGCTATGCTACATATTTTGGATGAAATGGATTGTGAACCACAATGGTATCATCCTAATAAAAGAAAACCAACTCATTCCAATTGAGTAGAAATGAATCAGCCAATCTAACTCTCAAGCATCACATGTAATACTAGAATGTAAAATAGGTATATAAACTGGAGTGTCATAAGTCGCGTACGAATTCATATTTATAAAAGGTTTGAAAGATTCTCCAAGGCTACTTGAATTTTCTCTCAGTCCCCACCAAAACTTATGTATAGAAATGAGCGGCATATTCATATGTTTATAAAAAAAATAACATTAAAACCAAAAAAGAACAGAAAATCTTTCCATTCTGCACCATTACCATTGGAACAGAGTGACATTCATCAAATTAACAAACTAAAATAAACTGTACTGCCTTCTTTTCTTGAATGCATATTTCTTTATTACGATCAAAACAATGTTCATACAGCACGAAATTCTCAGGCCAGACATAAATGAACATGTAGCTGGAACTGGTTTAAAATTCATTCATCACATCCTCCACTTTGTTTCTTATTATCAAAATATACATGCATACATGATTATGAAGCTTTTTTTTCTACCAGCAAAGGAAACGTTGAAACAAAGATGGTTCTTTCCTTTTTTCTAACCAGACCAAAAGAAAACTTTGCTTATAAGAGATTTTTCTTTTAATTTTTTAATTTTTTACAGAAAAATCAACAGCCCCAAATTGGAAGAGAAATCTCAGTAAATGTAAATAATAGAAGTATCAAGAAAACACACAAACAGACAACAAGAAAGTGTGAAAGTTGTGCATGCACACACATGGCGGCTTATTGAAAATACCAAAATGTATAAGTTCTAAGTCAAGCCAATAACAAAATATACAGTGCAAATTAACCACATTTTAGTTAACTCTGCAGCATTCAAAGCAGTTGAATTTAAAATTGAAACAACTATATGCAGATCCAAAACTGTCATCAAATCAAACCTAAAATTATCTTCTCTTTGAAAATAAAATGTGTTTGTCCATGTGTATGTATAGATTAATTAGATGTATCAACTGGAAAAATCCCAAAATAAATGGAGAGAAACATAACAAACATACGATCCTCAGACCAAGGTACATGAATTGAAGCAACATAATTCATATTCCTACATTTCAATCAAAACAAGGTACATGAATTGAAGCAACATAAGATCCTCAGACCAATAAAAAACGAATACTTAATTGGAACTGGTCTAATGTACTTTCATCATCACTTTCCGGATGTGGTTTCTTCCCATCAAACTATTTGTTTATTCGCGAGTAGTGATCATTCTATTGTCAAAGCGAGCATCCAAACCAACATAATTGTACCGTTACTAATTAACACAGCAAAGCGAACTCCAAACACATTCCATTATACATAAACTTAGATAAAAAAAAGGTTTAAGATTCGATAATGAACTAAGATTCTCAGGGCCACACAACAATCGTAAGAAAATTGCCAATGGCCTTTCATACTTGTTTCTCACTATAGAAACAACTATATCTCACAAACCAAACTAAGCAAAAAAATCAGTGTATATGTCAAAGAAAAGCAAAAACAAAATCACACATACGTAACAAGGGCTTTTTCGATCTTTTTTTTTTTTTTTTTTTTGTGGATAAATTAGATTGACACTCCCTGAGATTTGGTCCAATTACATCTCACCCCCTAACATTTTGAAAATTACATTCCTATCCCTGCAGTTAATAGTCTTATTTCGCAAACCCCTTTGTTTATATAAAAACAACAACTCTTGGTAGAAAAATAGAAGAAATTACATTAAAAACAAAAAAAATTAAGCAAAGGAAAGGGAAGAAAAAACCAGAGCAAGTAAAACAAATAAAGAAAAGAGAAAGTGCATGAGTTTAATATTTTCATTTTGTCTAAATAATTACAATGACAGAGGGTCCGTGTAATTTTCCAAATGTCAGAGTTGATATGTATTAAATTCAAATTTCAGGGGTGTAAGTGTAATTTATCTTCTTTTTTTTTTCTTTTTTTAATGTTTTATTTTGATTTTTTCACGAGTAGTACAAAAGATGGCACACTGAATCGATTATATCAAATTTTGATTTCTAAATAATGAACGGAGAATACAGGGCAAATCAACCAGATTGGGGGCAACTCCTCTAGCATTAAAACAATCAAAGCAGCAAACGCATCACCATCCCCCACCCACAAAAAAAAAATTTTAAAAAAATAAATCAAACTCACATTCATCTCTTTTCTGGCATAAAAAGCAACGCGTTGTTGCTTAAATGCTCATATTATTATGTTAAAACAAAATGAAAGTGGGTTTGCGAGTGAGTGTGTATATGTATACATACCAGTTGGCGATGAAGGAGAAGGCAGAGTCGCCGAGCTTGCAAGCTGAGACGCGAGTGAAGGTGCATTTGCTGCGACGGACGAGCTTCCTGACAGCGGAGTCGACGAGGTGAAGGGGGCGGTTAGACCTGCGGCACCACTGCTCGATGTCGATGTCGGTCCAGCAGTAGGGGCCAGCCACAGCCTCCAACCAGGACCTGCACACCAGCCCCACCGTCTTCACCCTCTCCTCTGCCTCTATCCTCACGAATATCTGAGCCAGCACTTCTGGGTTCAGCCCCTCCCATCTCCCCTCCTCTCCACCTCCACATCCCACCTTCTTCTTGTTACTTCTCATCTCTCTAGATATCAAACGAAGCCAGACAGACCATTTGAAGGGGTGGTTTTCCTTTTGCTTTTGTAGGAAAGCTATCTTTTTTTTCTTTTTTCCTTTTTTCAATTCCGCTACACACGCCAATAGTTCCACTTTAGGGTGTATTTATCATTTTATACTCATTATAGAGTAAAACGGTTTTACAAAGCTGTTTTTTTGGAAATAAAAAATTAATAAAATTTCCTACAAAAAATTGATTTTACAAAAGTTGATTTTACTTAACGTGTAATTAATTTTGACTTAATAAAAAATACTTTTCGTAAAATTGTTTTTTAGTAATATTTTTTTTTTCCTAATTTATATTTTCATCATAAATATTGTTTGTCAAAATTAATTTTATAACATAAAACAGTGTTGCTAAAGCCGTTTTAGAATACAGCTTTACAAAAGCCATTTTATAATACAGCTTTTCTAAAACCATTTTTAGTATTTTTTTTTTTTTTTTTTTTTGGGTTTTGTTTTGGCATAAAACTAATCTGGTCCAACAGTCCGAAACACACACGCGCATTCTGTATTCAACATTAGCACCACAAAGGAGGCAAAGAAGAGAGAGAAGCGAAGAACATTGCGGAAGAGGCCAAGAAGACGAAGGCCACCGTGAGAGCTATAGTAAGAATGAAGAAGACAAAGACCTCAAAACATCGTCGCACCTCTCCCTTCCATCATCGACATCGAGATTTGTTTCGGATAAATTAGAGTTTGCATTTTTCATTGGGGAATTTCAAGTTCAAAATTAGATTTTTTTTGGGACTTCAGGCATTTACAACAGATTGTTTATGCGATAATGTCTGAGATTGTAGTTGTAATGTACCATGGCCCTCATCCCCTGAACCCCAAGCAACGGTTGTTTTGAACTAAGATTGTAGTTGTAATTTTATCAATAGCTCTAAGGAGTGCAAACACTTATGAAAAGACAAGGTATAAAAATAATGTGGCTCGAGATTGAAACATGATACATCTATTTCTAAAGAGCCAAGTCATCAAGATAATAAGAGTATGGAGAATTTTCACAAGTCGTTAATGGTTAAAGTAGAAAAACAGTCCCCTTATGAAAATCATTTGGTATAAAAGTAAGTTTTTAAGGCAAATATGGCTAAAATTGATTTTTTGGGACAATGAAATGATCAGAGGTTTGGAATTTGAGTTGATGGAACAATTATGACCCTTTCGTTATAATTTAACATATAAACCTTCTAACATCTTATCGTATGACCCAACCAAAAAAAAAAAAGTTAGTTTTTATATTTTAATTAAAAAAAAGTTTTTATTTAGCATTTCTAAGTTCAAAGTAACCCAGCCAGTTAATTCACATATGGTTTTTTAAATAAAGAAAAAATAAACATTGTATGGTACAAGCATTTTTAATTCCTTATTAATTTCCTTTTATAAAATTCAAATTAGATGGAAAAATAATTAAAAGTTCATTCAATCATTTTATCAAATCTGTATTAAAGTAAGAGAGAGCAATTTTTTTACCAAATTAAGAATGAGCTAACTTATTTATCAAATTTTTAATAGTCATATTTTTACTCAAATTTAAAAATAATAAAAATTGAAAATGATTTTCTTTCATAAAATTAGTTAAAACAAAATTTTAGGATAAATTTAAATTTTTTCAAAGTGGCTTGATGAAAAACAGAATAAGAATTAATATCATATAAAACTTTTAATCAAATTTTCATTAAAATTTGATGAAAAAATAGAGTAAAGATGGGAGATCTCTAATCTTTCACCAAACTTGTATAAAATCAAGTTATCACAAATTTTTTTCATCAAATTAAAATAAAAACAAGTTTATCACAAGATTTGATGAACGAAGCTTTTGGAACTCAGTTTGAAACTTTTAGAAAAATTTGATGAAAGTTTTAGTAAGTGAGGATTGAATATTCAAAAATTTTAACAAATCAAACTTTTTAGTTAAATTTGATGAAGAAACTATTGGAGCATTTCATATCAAATAAAGTTTTTTTTAATTAATTTTTATTCAAATTAATAAATAAGAAAAATAAATGAAGGATTGGAGAGAAGCTTTAAATGAATTTTTTATTTTATTTTTAAGGGTTAATTACATCAAGACCCCTCTACTATTAACAAATATCACTTCATTCCTTCATCTATATAATTATACATTTTAATCTATTCAACTATAAAAATATATCACTTTTAACTCTCCAAACCATCTTTATTATGAAAATCGGTGCAGGTCAATCCCCAAGTCGCCTTTGGTTGAATGTTTACACTTGATTCACAGGCTACACTTCTTATATTTACTCTCGGCGATTGACATAGAAAATGAGAATTATAACCTCCCAATCTATTTCTGATAAACGTGATTGATACAATTTTAGATTATCAAAAGTGAGTGATTGTTCATCGGAATTGTTATTGTTATAATTCGAATACGGTTGCTATTTATATAATTTTCATAATTCGAATGATCAGAGGTGACTCTACAGCAAATATTGGGTGTTCAATTGAACACCGTTATTTAATTTTTTTATTATAAATAGATATATATATATACATATATGTAATTCAGTCTAAATTTTTATATTGAATACCCTACCTCATTTTTTTTGAAAAGCTTAACTCACTTTCCTGCACACCCAACTCTACCCATAACCCTTTAATTAATACATATGTTTTTGTGACACATGACATGTTTTGGAGCTTTGCTTCTTTAACTTGTGCAAAGTACCTCGTTGACAAAATTGTATGATTTTACAATTCTCAACAAGCATATCATTTGAATATTAATGTTGATCAACAATTTTAAAGTTGGGTGTGGCTTGTGTCTAGTCTGTAAGCAGACTGGACCATATTGTTGGGCCCCGTGGACCATGCTGTTGGGCCCCGTGGGCCCACCATGGAGCCCTTATCAATGATTCAAATCGTCAATGTGTAGGACTCGTCGAGTAGTTTATCGCTGCAAAAAATCACGTTGATTAGATATCGATAGCTATTTAATCAAATCACATTTTTGTCAACGTTCAGTATGATTTTAAAAAAAAAATTGTTAATGGAAATGTGATTTGATCAGGTAGCAATCGATATCCAATCAATGTGATTTTTTGCAGGGATGAAATACTCAACGAGCCCTACATATTAAACGGTTTGGCTACGGTCCAGCCTGAAACCGAGCTGGAGACAAAGCCTTACCGGTTATAGTTTATGTCAATTTGAATTAAAGGAGCATCAATATATTAAAATTTATTTTATTTATTTATTTGTGTGTGATTTTAAAAAAAAAATTAAATTTTTGAAAAAAATTTCAAGAGTACTCTAAAAAAATAAAAACTCCTGTGTCACCACTCCAAATGAACAAAATGTACTATTTTCATAATTAAAGGGTGGTTTTTGTAATTATTCCCATTGTAGGGTAGAACTTGCTTCGTTTTGGGAGGCTTTTCCCAAACTAGGCCTACCTGCTAAGTTATTTTCCAAACTAAGCTTAGTTTGGCTGAATTTCCCAGAATAAGCTGAAGCGTGTTTACAAAATACATTTTCAGCATGTTTCTGCCCCAAGCGCACAAAATAAATAAAATCATAAAAACGTGGATACAAAACACACTTTTAATTAAGAAAACGTTGTTCCTATTAGCGTTTTCATTAATAGCGCATTTCATTAATAGCACTATTTCTAACCACACTTTTAAAGAAAATTTGCTTGTAAAAGAAAGCGTGATTTGTAACCACGCTTTTAACAGAAAGCCATATAAAAAATGCCCCCCCTTGAAATTAGTTTGTCCAGCATCTGAAATTAGTAAAAAACTATTTATTATTATTATTTTGATTGATTTCTCTTCAATCCACATTCTGTAATTCACTCAATCATCTTTTAGATCTCTATATATAAATTATTCATATAAAATATCATACTGATAAACAATCTTAGCTACCAAATTTTATTATTTTAATATTTAAAAATAAATTATCTAATTTTGAAATTATGTTTCTCATCAATTTTTTTTTAAATGATAAAATTATATATACGATTATCAGATCAATTTGATATTTACATAAATAATTTATACATAAATTTTTTAAAAATAAACAGCATGAATTGTCTAAAGAGTATTGATTAAGAGCTCTAAAATTAGAGTTCTGATTTAAGCTGTAATGATCTGGCATAAAAAAATAAAAAGAAAACGACAAACAAGCAAGCATAAACATCATATCAAAACTTATTAGACTAAAATTTTACTATTGAATCAATGATCACCGCTTATGACTTTAAAAATATAAAAGTAAAAAAGAATATGAAAAAATATAAATTAAATATTTGCTTGATTTACCTTATTATTTTGTTTTTTTAATTTTTTATTTAAATTTATAATTCAAATATAATTTAAAAAAGATTGATGATGGACAAAAATAAAAATAATAAATTAAAAATTAAAAAAGAAGAAGAAAATAATAGCCTTGAGACACGCACCCTCCCTAGAGAACATTTTGCACAGTTTCAGAGAGATTTTCTCGGGGCTTTTCCCAAATTAAGTCCCTATACTAATTTATTTCTCAAACTAAGCCTACTTTCGTGGAATTTTCGAAACTAAATATTTGTTGTTCCCTTAAATATTTGTTGCCAAGAAATATTTAAATAAAACTTCACACAGCATATACAAAGTATCTAATTTGCTAATTGCTACTATGAACAGGAAAACAAAATAAAGATATGACTATAACACTTATAACACTTCAGAACGACATAACTACTTCAAACATAAGTATCCCACAAAAATAATTTGTGGAAACATTCAACATAACACAATACATAAAATAAAGCGACGAATACTATACTTAACAGTTACATAGACAAATATTAGACAAACCTTTCACAAACTCATTGTCGAAAGAGTTATTTTAACAGACACGATACATGATTATGGATAGCTTAATATAATTTAGTAGACAGATAGACACCTAATCCTCGCTCAAATCGGTAATCTCAGAGTTCGAACAATCTGAGAGCTCAGGGTCAGAGAGAAGTGCAGGATCCTCCTTGACAGCCTTGATAGCCTCACCATTTGGTGCTGTTCCATTCTTCTTGGCATCCAACTTAAGTATAGATAGTTTCATATCGCGGCTGACCTACGGTGCATTTGAGAAATCTCACGTCGAAGTCTTTCACATAGTTGATCAACATTATCTGGATCTTCCTTTTGGATCTCAACTGAACGCGCTTTCGACACCTTCAGTCAATTTTTCTGACATAACCTTTCCATTTGCACTCACTCTATAAATAGTGCGGGCCACTTCAAAGGTGTAGCGTCTGCTAAACCATATCCTGTTTGATTATCAGATGGATCCTCCACGAAACTACATGGATCTCGATAGTACTTGGGCATGACAAAATGTTGCTTCCCAAACCTATCATGATAAGCACAAGAGGCATCTAACAAAGCAAACGGTGTTTCAACTTCAGCATCGCCACTTCCCCTTCCCGTTCCTCTTCCTCGGCATGAACTCTCACCTTTTTTGAAGTTCCTACCCCCTGCAAGTCCCCTTCCCGTTTCTTTTCCTCATTGTGAACTCTCACCTCTGCGATTCCTACCCCCTACCGTGAATATATACTTGTAGACACCCCATTTTTGACCGACCTTAAGACTCAGACGTCATCGTTTGTGCACGCGATGATTGCGCATGTTTGTGCTTGTTTCGAGCGCCCGAAGGTCTCGACTGAGTGCCTTGTCTTTGAGCCTCTTAACACTTTGTGTTTGGACTTGGTTTTTGGGCCAAACCTTGTTGCTCCTTTGCCTGAGAGAGGGGAAGGGCTGCCGGCCACTTTTGGCATCTGCCGGCCACTTTTCTCCCTTATAGGCCACTTGAACTGGTCGACCAGCTAGGGGAAGTGGCCGACCGACGACCTTAACTGGCCGGTAGTCACTTTTTCTCTTTTTTAGATATTTTCAGATCTTTTGAGCTAGCTGTGGCTCACTGAATTCATCCTCCATACACGTGTATGGAGGGATTAAAACAAGCTTAAAGCTTGTCAAACAAGATTTTGCTTGCTTCCTCTATATAAGGGGAGGTCCCTCCCCCTTGTTTGGGGTTCACAAAATCTCAGAGCTGAATTCTGTCTCTCTCCCTCTAGAATTCCTGCTCTTTCTCTCTATATTATGTCTTAAAGTGTGTTTTCTTCACACATTTGCACTATAACACCTAGTGAAACACCATTATCTTGTTGCTGAGGTACTTGAGGGTCTTGTTTAGACTCAAAAAGCTGGTTTTAGCTCAGAGAAGTTGCTGTGTTAAAGTTGTGCTTCAAGGGTGAGTGTTTTCCCTCTTTAAGCTTTATTTTGATCAAGTGTTTGGCCACCTTTGCATGCTTGTTTTGGCCTAGTTGTCAACTACAAAAACCTTTTGTTTTTAAGTGTTTAAAATGGTTGTTTGAGGTCTTGTTTGAGTTGGGGGTGGTCTACCCCCTTTTTGTGGCTTATTTTGCTTTGTTTTGTGCTACTTTCTAAAGCCTTTGAGACTCTCTTTTGGGCCTTTTAACCACTGAATTCCAGATGAATTTCAGTGGTGGAAAGGTGGTTTTGAGACCCCAAATAGGAGAGGGTGGTCCCCTCTCCTCTTGTCTTGCTTGCTTGTCTTGTTGGCCTAATTATTGAGCATGTTTTTCTAGCATGTGTTGGCTTGTTCTCAGCTTATTTTTGGCCTTATTTCAGCATGGCATAACTTTTTTTTGGCTTGGTTGAGTCACCTCATGCATGCTTCTTACACTTGTAGTGTAATCTTGCTATTTAGTCTTGCATGCTTGCTACTTTGGCTCATCATTCTAGCTTATTTTGGCTATGCTCTCACATGCTTTTACTCTAGTTTTAGCATGCTTTAGCTCTGATTTTGGTTGGTGGGGTCAACTCTTGCTTGGTTTTTGCACTTGCAGTGCAATCATACTTGTTGGCCGAACATGCCTCATGCTTTATGCCTCTCATCCTAGCTTGTGTTAGCTCTATCTCAGGATGTATTTGCCATTATTTTAGCATGCCTTAGCTCTGTTTTGGGTGGTCTTGGCCATGTGAGGCTTGCCTTGTATGGTTGTAGTATAAGCGGCTTTGACTAGCTTTGTGTGTCAAGTCTCTAGCATGCTTTACTTGGGTTGTTCGCATGCTTTAAACTCATTTCTCACATGATTTCAGTGTATATGGTGTAGTCATACTCTCACATATTCGACTCTTTCGTAGCTTCTGAGAGTCACGCCTTATGCCTTGCTTATGAGCCAATTTGTATGCATGCTTGTCTAAGCTTTTGGGCTACCATCTTAGCATGTTTTTGGTCTTATTTTGCCATGTTATAATTCTAATTTTGGTTGGTGGGGTCACCTCTTGCTTGATTTTGGTACATGTAGTATAATACCACTCATTAGCCTAGCATACTTGGTGTTTTGGCCCATTGTTCTAGCTTGTTTTAGATCTATTTTAGCATGCTTTTGGTCTTGATTTAGCATGCTTAAACTCTGTCCAAGTGGTTTTGGTCATACATGTCATGTTTTGTATAGCTATAGTGCAAATGCCTTGCTAGTCTTGTGTTTTGGAGACCGCTAGCATGCCTTATTTGTGATGTTTGTATGATATGGCATCATTTGGCATGGTATTTCAGAGCATATACGTCCATCATACACTCATATATTTCACTCTTTAATTGTGTTTGAGAGTAGAGCCTTATGCCTCATTTATGAGCCAATGCATGAACATCATTTTCTTGCTCTTCATGCTATCTTCATGGTTCATTTTAGCCACTGTTTTGGCATGCATGAGGACTGTTTAGGGCTGGTTTAGTCCATTGAGCAATGTATTGCATAGTCCTAATATTGTGTACTTCACTAGCGTTAATGCATAAAATCCTCTTGCATGCTATACTTGTGTTGTTTGCATGATATGTTATCATTTGGCATATGATTTCAATGCCTATATCTCTGCTATACTCTCTTATTTATCACTCTGTCATTGTGTTTGAGAGTTGTGTTTAATGCCTAGCTTGCGAGCCCATGCATGAGCATGTTGTTGTAGCTTTTAGTGCTTCATTTCCAGCATGATTTTGCCACTGTTTTGGCATGATGTAGGTTTATCCATAGTTGGTTTGACCATTTGAGATTGATAATGCATGCCTCATGTGTAATGTCCTTCACTTGCTTTAGTGCTCTTGGCTCCTTAACATGTCTTGCATGCATTGCTTGCATGATAGAGTCTTGTGCATGCCATTTTAGTATCGAAAGATGAGCATCTTATTTGCATCGCACTGTGTTTGGATCGGACGTTAATCCAAACACAAGGAATGTAGCACGTTTCATACTCAAAGTGATGAAACGGGTTGTATTTCTTGGTCGCCAACCCTCTTGATCATGCATGATAGAGCTAGAGGCTCTTATGTGTTGTTTGTGCATTCACTAACATTGTGCGAGCTTGGCTCTTTGGCTATCGTGCATTGAGATGCGTGATTGGTGGCTTGAGAGTCGAGTACTACGCTCATTTGAGCTTGAGAAATGATAAGGAGAGTAGTTGCACACACATTTCCTTGTAAATGCATTGTTGTGCCTTTATTGATCTTTGTTGCAGTAAAGTTGGGATTCTGGAAAGGGAAGTGGCCGGCAAGCCACTTGCACTAGCCTACCGACCAGTTGAAGTGGCCGGCCGACCAGTTGAGGTAGCCTGCCGACCAGTTGAAGTGGCCAGCCGGCCACTTGCAGCAAAATTTTCCAAAATGCTCCTGTTTTGGGGCAGATGCAGCCTGAAAGTGTGTTCGATGCTCTGAGGTCACCGCGAGTGCAAACAGAGACAACTCATGGCAAAGCAATGCATTTCCAGGTGAAGCAAACCAAGCATGCATGTTTCCCTCCCCTTGAGGCCATTTTAACTGCTTTACTTAGTTAGTTAATTTGCCAGTTTTCTATAATTAATTAGTCAATGTGTTTAGCTAATTCAATTCATCTTTGTAATATTCTAATTAGCTTAGTATAGCTAGTTTCAATTTGGTTTGTAATTAATTAGCTAAGTTAGTTAATTAGTTGTTTTGTAATAAGTAACTTAGCTTAGCTTGTTTATTTGGACCCTCAGTCGAAAGGACATAATGTTGTAATAAGGGTGCGTGTGTGTATACATGTCTTCCAACCCCTTTTCTTTCTCCTTTTTACTTATCAGCTTTTGATGGTTAGTTTAGGGCATATCTCAATTAGCATACCTTACGCTTGCATATTTGCATTCATTCATTTGTCTCACATGCACCGGGCTCGGCGCATCATTCAAATTGCATCGTATTTCAATACACTTACTTGAATACGTGTTTCAAAGCATGTTATCGAATTGTTGCATTCATATGCCATCTTAGATAGCCGAGCCTATTTAGTTACATTTTATATGTGTTGCATTAGGAACTTAACATAGTTAGGATCATGCATATTTCTAACTACTTTTCTATTTTGGCTCGGAGTACACTGTAAGTGTTTATGCTTTAGTATATTGCATGAGATGTGTATGTTGCCATATTTAGCATGCTTGCCATGAGGCTATTTGCTTAAATGCTTTAACTGCATGAATGCCTGTGGATGAAGGCTTCATTGCTTGAATTGGAACAATTCATCAAAATGTGAGTTTTAAACCCACTTGAAGTGGTAAATCATCATGTTTTAAGCCCACTTAAGGGTGGCAAATCCGCACTTTAGCCTACTTGAGGGTAGCAACTTCAAACCATTTTCGAAAAATAAACATGACATGTTTTGTTCCAAATTGAGTGATTTAGTCTATACTTGTGTGTTGTGTGCATCACATAGTAAGTTAGGTTAATAAACCGGAATAAGAACACATGTGTTTTCAAAAACAACATATCATATTAGTAGAGGCCGATCTTTGATCGGGCGAGCGGGGGTGCTCATTTCAGGACCTTCCCCTCCCGTACCTAAATTCCCGAGCCGAGGCAACTTTGGTAATGATAGACGCATGGCCTTAGGCACGAGTCAGGGTTTCCTAAATTTCTCAAAATAAAATATTTAGGTGGCGACTCTGAAATATGCCAAAGCAGTCCAGCTTGGCATTTTTTATTCAAAATCTGATTTTCCAAAATGATTTACCAGATTAGACTCTTTGGTGATTTATCAGTCTTACATTGCACTTTGTGAGATTAGATTTAGAACCATGACAGGAGTCCGAACTGTAGTAGCATGAACCAAATTTGCGCCGTCTTCGAAAGGGAGGGGCGCACGGAGGAAGTTCGGGCGGTCTACAGTTTCTAGCGACTCCACTGGGGATTTAGAGGACTTGACTCAAACATCATGATATGTTGTTTTGTTTACACTTATGTGTTTCTTTGCATTGCATTTGCATTGGTGCGCCTAGGACACTGTGTTTGCCATCTGCTATTCCTGAACGGTTTGTCGGAGGCTTGCTTAGAAAAGCGTGCCATAAGGCTGACCGATTATGAGCTCTGCCATGATGGGAACACAAACCTCGGTTTTCACCGAGGCACCCTTTTTGACCATTCGACCTAGTTGCATATCAGAAGCCATTGTGACCATTCCAAACTAGGACAAGTTGCTTACCCGAATGTAGGTTGTTTGAAACCGCATGCGTGCGTAGTGAAACCCTAGCTCCTGACAAGATAGGACAGGGAAATCCTACCCCTCCATAGGGGTGTTTTGGCTCTCACTTGCTTGCTATGTGCTTTTAGAGTGTGTCTCTATAGGAATGCATGTATCA
Source organism: Camellia sinensis (assembly GCF_055761805.1). Taxonomy (NCBI): domain Eukaryota; kingdom Viridiplantae; phylum Streptophyta; class Magnoliopsida; order Ericales; family Theaceae; genus Camellia; species Camellia sinensis. The sequence goes on from NC_138962.1 coordinate 140,842,917, forward strand.
GTTTGCATGCCTGGGTATCAGTCTGAGGACATCAGTATTTGGGGGTATCAGATTTGAGGCAGTGATTTGGGGGCAGAAATCAATGTTGAGTGCAGTTTTTCTAGCTTACGATTGATCAACTGTGTGTTGTCATCATCTAAGCCGAAATGCTGTCTGTTTTCTGATTGTTGTTTCTTTTTTGATTTATTTATCTTTTTGCAAGGTAGTATTTCATCATTGCTTCTGAAAAGGCAGATACCCCTCAAGCACTCTGGACTAGAGGTAGAAGGCTTTCCCGATTTGAGGATCTAGTTGACGGACAACCAGTGTTTGTGTCATTACCCCCGGTTACGAGACGGAGGTCGTCTAGGCACAGGTCACCAGTACAGTGGTTACCAGATCAGCGGTCATTGTCTACCCCACCTGTGCGCAGTTGGGCTAAGATTTTTGTTCCTACCACAGAAAGAGAATATACACCTGTTCAGTCAGATCAGCACTTTACAGTCAATATGGAAGAGATGATGTGTCAACTCTAAGAGGCCATGCAAGCTATGCAGCGGGATGCTGCCCGCCAGGCGGAGGTCACCGCCCGTCACGTAGAGGTTGTGGCTCAACAGACAGAACTGATTGCCAGGCTCCAACAATAGCAACAACCGCAACAAGCTGGAGCACCCACACCCACTTAGAGTTTCAACACTCGGGGAAACTGCAAACGTCCAGGAGAATACGGACGTGCCAACGGGGCCAGTCCCACTCCCAATCCTACATCAGCTATCTAAAGCACCGGCTAATCTAGTGGATACACCGTTTGAATTTGAGGTGGATCCAACAGCGCTAAAAGTGAGTAAGCTTGAAAAGCTGTTCAAGCGGGCCCAGAGAGTCAACTCGATTCCGGACATAGAGGATGATTACACCGATTCAGCAGTGACATTGCCGGACCGGTTCAAGAGGCCATATATAGACCGTTTTGACGGTTCTGGAGATCCTATGGTACATCTGCAGTTGTTCTCGGATATCCAACGGCCAATGGGCCTCTCCAGATTGCAAAAGCTTTCACTCTTCGGTCGGACCCTATCGGGTATTGCGGCCATATGGTATGCCAAACTGGAGGACTCAGTAAAGAGGAGTTGGGAGGAGATGGCCGAGGCCTTCGTCGCCCAATATTCATACAACACCCAGATCGAGGTCACGACGCGACCAAGCAAGAGCCGAAGGAAGGCGTTTCTAACTTTGTCACTCGATGGAGGGCTAAGGCCTCCATGATGACAACTCGGCCGCTTGAGAAGGATCAGATAAGAATGGTTGTGCGCAACCTCCAACCCAAGCTGATGTAGAAGATGATCGTCTTACCTCTCCCCACCTTTGCAGACTTACACGAGATTGGGGTACAGATTGAAGACGCTATGAAGCAAGGTCTAATTGATCACGAGAGAGAGCAGCCCAAGAGGGAATTTACTCACAGTTCAAATGCAGCTACCAGTAGTAGTGCAGCCATAAGAACTTCTGATGTGGGCATGGTCACCACCACCACCCCAAAAACAGCCACACCTTTCACCGGTACATCCAGAACCACCTCTCAACCAGCAAACTATCCACCCTGAGGCAAGAGGGTTTTTACCCCACTTTATATGCCTTTGTCTAAAGCTCTAGGTGTCCTACTCAGGAAAGGACATCTCAAACCGTTAGAACAACGGCCTTTACTCGATCCTCTCCCTCCAAAGCATGACCCAACTAAATACTGTGCTTTCCATCAACAGCAAGGCCACGACACCGACTTTTGCTTCAGACTGCGTCATGAGATCCAGGATCTCATTGACAACAAGGTGATTACACCTCCTGACAAACCAAACATCACCACAAACCCCCTTCCACCACATAACAACCCCTCTCCTCCACCCAGCCAGATAAACCTAATTCAAACCATGGCCATCCCATATGACCCTAGCATATACATCACTCCCACCCACCTGCCCAAGCCTGAGGTGTTCATCCCAGATAGCACAGACTTGTGCATGATGAGCACTTCCCTAACCCTACCCAAGCTAGTGGTGGTGACTGTCGAAGACAAAGCCGGGGTTATCTTGGAGCAGAATGGGAATATTGGTTTAGAGCTAAAGAGATCTGGGAGTTTTACTGAGGAAGCATACAACTCGTGCTGTCATATTGTGTCAATAGATCAGGCTAAGTCGATGGTGGAGTTGCCAACCGGAGCAGAGGTACATGTTATCCAGGAAGACGGGCCGAGTCATGGCTTGGATGATCTAGCCAATCTTGAGGAGGATATCAGCAACCTACAGTTCTTTGATGAGCAGGACTTGGAGAATGTGCAGCTTGGTTGGTATGATGCGAACAGAGCAACAGATGCCACATGGTGGGTCAGTGACGAGCCAAATGTTGTTGAGGTACCTCAATTAGAACAGGGTCAGTTAGAGACGGGAACATCTGCAGTGGCCGAAATGGCCGAGAATCAGGAGGAATCGTCGGAGAGCACCGGCGCGAAGAAGTTTGCTCAGGATTTAGGCAGTTTTTATACAACGGACATAGAGCAGGAAGATACGCTGAGGCATTTTGAACAAGAGAGAATCGAGAATGAAGACAAGGCTAGAAAAGCCAAGGCCCCTGTGGGGACAGAATGTGCTGTGAGCACAAGAACAGCTGCAGTAGAATCGAACATCTGTCTGTTGGTTGCCGATGGGATGTGGTGGGAAAACGATGACTTACGTCTTGCCCATACCGATGAAGACTGGGGGCAGAACCAACTAGATGACACCTGGTACATTGAGGAGGTCGACCATATGACCGAAAGTGGACAGTACTTCAAGCCCCCACACTTGGACCAGCCGGAGGCATCCGGGAAGGACAAAGAAGCAGAAAGGTAGAGAGAAAAGCTGCTAGAGGAGGAGGCTGTACTGAAACAGCTAAAGAAGATTTAAGCAGACATCTCTATTTGGGGACTGCTTATGGCCTCGAAGGTTCACAGACAAGCCGTCCTTACAGCCATAGATAGGGCTAAGCTTTCAATTGATACAACTCCTGAGCAGTGGATAGGGCTGGTTTTCCTGGGAGGAGCTTCCCCAACCTTGACCTTCACCGACAAAGAACTACCGCCTGAGGGCTCTGATCATAACAAGCTGCTCTATATCTCAGTGGAGTGCAAGGAGAAATGGATACTGGTGGTCCTGGTCGACACAGGATCTGCAATCAATGTATGTCCGTCAAGAATGGCGTATGCTATCGGGTTGAAGCCCGCAGATTTTGTGCCTACAGCCCAAGTAATACGGGCCTATGATAACACCAATCGGGAGGTGATGGGGACCGTACGGATTAAGACTCAGGTTGGCCCGGGGCAACAAGACATTGAGTTCCATGTCTTGGACGTTCCGACTACCTTCAATCTACTCCTTGGGCAGTCGTGGCTACACCAAGTGAAGGCTGTCTCTTCCACCTTACACCAGATACTGAAGTACCCCTACGGGAAGGGGGTGGCAATTGTTTTTGGGAATTCTTCAATATATCTGCTGCCAAAGGTTTCTACACCAGTTCTGGAGATTGAGCATGGCGTGAAGGATGTATTTCTGTCAGGATTCACCCTAGCTGAGGCTCGGGTTGTACATAATATGCTAGCTGTTGATGAGGGGCTATACATTAGTGCACAATCTATCTATCTCATGAACAAGCTTCAATACATGCCCAGAATGGGATTAGGGCGAAGTGGCCAGAAGGGCGTCACAGCATTGGCCGAAGTGCCGCATAATCCATATACCTTTGGTTTAGGTTACTCGCCTACCAAGGAGGATTGGGTGAGGAAAGGAAGAGAGATGGCTGGAAGAGCCAGAGCTAAACAAGCCGGGAAGCGCTATGAGTTAGTGCACAAGCCTATCTAGGGAACCCTGAATGGACGCTTCATCCGGGAGGAGAAGATTTCCTGTACTGCAGTTTTCTAGAGCCATGGCTGAATTCAGAAAAACAGCGCTTGCCTGGCTTCGAAATCTTTTTCGACCTTCAGTTGTCAGGGGATGAAGTTGTCGAAGAGCAGACAGACCCACCAGCTGAGGCTGAGCAGTGCAAGGAGGAAGATTCCGAGAGCGCATAAATTAAGATGGGGGTAGAGCTGGCTTGTCTCCTCTCAGATCCTCAGATCGTACCAGAGTGCTTGGGGGATAACTTCTCAGTTTCCATGATCAGGGATCAAGCAGCTGTGGGCCCATTTTCTGCCATTCTCGATGCATCCATCGCACCCTCCCTCGTCTGGCAATATGAGGAGGGCTTTTTATCGAGTAGTTCTGGATCAGGTAGTGAACCAGAATCTGATTCCACAGAGTCTGTGGAGTCAGAATCAGATTCTAGTTCGTCTGAGTTAGAGTCAAGTATTTCTGGGGGTGATAACCCGGATGCCACTGTCCTGTCCAGGTCATTTTTTTCTTTTTCCTTTGAGTCTATTGTAACTGAAGGATTAGACGGACTGGATGTTGTTAATGAGAATTGTACAACTATGGCTTCTGAGTACTTTTCTATACCTTTGGTTTATTGCATTAATCAGGATTTTCAAAATTTTGATAAAAACGACAAGGAAGAAATTCCTCCGCTTTTGAAACGTTTGATTGATCAAGAGCAGGAGAGATTTGTAAAACCTTTGGTTGATGAAATCACCTCAATTAACGTTGGTACTAAGAAGGATCCGCGGCTGGTCCAGATCAGGTCCACATTGTCTTTTGAGGAACGCGGGCGCTTAGTTGCTTTATTAAAAGATTTTAAAGATGTTTTTGCGTGGTCCTACGAAGACATGCCTGGAATTGATCTTGAGATTGTACAGCACCGGATCCCTCTTGACCCAGAGGCCCGACCTGTTAAGTAGAAGCTCCGAAGGATCTGCCCAGACTGGGCCCTGAAAATCAAAGAAGAGGCCACCAAGCAGATCGGTGCAGGGTTCCTATTAGTATCTATGTATCCAACTTGGCTGGTCAATATAGTTCCGGTGCCGAAGAAGGATGACAGAATTCGGGTATGTGTGGACTTCAGGGATTTGAACAAAGCCAGTCCGAAGGACGACTTTCCTCTGCCACATATCGACGAATTAGTGGACTTTACTGCTGGGCATGCGCTGCTCTCGTTCATGGATGGGTTTTTAGGCTACAATCAGATTTTGATGGCCCCCAAAGACAGGGAGAAGACTGCTTTCACTACCCCGTGGGGAACTTACTGCTATAGGGTGATGCCATTCGATTTGAAGAATGCTGGGGCTACATATCAGCGGGCTGCGACCACAATGTTGCATGATATGATCCATAAAGAGGTTGAGGTGTATGTGGACGACATGATTGTCAAGTCCAAGGAAAGAGAAGGCCACTACAACGCCTTGCAGAAATTTTTCCAACGGATCAGAGAGTATCGGTTGTGGCTGAACCCTCAAAAATGTACATTTGGTGTTATAGCAGGGAAAATGCTGGGGTTTTTGATCATACAAAGGGGCATCGAGGTCGATCCTTCCAAGATTAAGGCCATCTTAGAAATGCCACCACCGAGAACTGAAAAGGAGGTACGAGCCTTTCTGGGTAAAGTGCAATTCATAAGACGGTTTATTGCAAAATTAACCTTGACTTGTGAACCACTATTTGCTCTCCTGAAGAAAGGAAAGAAGTTCCAATGGGACGACCGATGCCAAGTTACTTTTGAGCAGATCAAACAATATTTACAGAACCCACCTGTGTTGTCGCCGCCAGAGCTAGGGAAACCGTTGATTTTGTACCTATCAGTGACCGAAACGACTATGAGCTGCATGCTTGCACAGGAGTCTGAGGACAAAGTGGAGAAGGATATCTACTACCCGAGCAAGAAAATGATGGATTACGAGACCTGTTACACTCCGCTTGAGAAGGCTTGTCTGGCCTTGGTATGGGCTACCAGGAAGTTGAGGCACTACCTGTTAGCTCACTCTGTAATGATGGTTTCGACATTAGATCCCATCAAATATCTCTTCGAGAAACCAGCACTTACGGGTAGCCTAGCTCGTTGGTTGCTTCTTCTCTCTAAATTCGATCTGAAGTACATGACGCGTAAGTCTATGAAAAGGAGAGCGGTAGTGGAGTTTTTAGCCGATCACCCAGTAGACGGGAATGAAGCAGTGGAATATCTGTTCCTAGATGAGGCCATTCTGCATGTTGAAGAAAAAACTTGGACTATGTACTTTGACGGAGCGTCAAACCAGTACGGGTATGGGATAGGGGTGTTGCTGATAGCACCCACAATTCCCGTATACCTTTAGCCTTCAAGCTCCGGTTCAAGGTATCGAATAATGAAGCAGAGTATGAGGCATGTATTGCTGGACTGGAAGCTGCCCTGGAACTAGGGGCAAAACGGTTGGATGTCATCGGAGACTCGAACCTTGTTGTATCTCAAGCTAAGGGAGATTGGAAAGTTAAAGAAGAAAAGATGAGAATCTGTTACCAGACCTTGGATGTTCTGATTCCTCGATTTGAAAAACTAAACTTCGCTCATCTGTTAAGAGAGAACAACAGGTTCGCTGATTCATTAGCAACTCTATCTTCTATGATAGACATCCCTTTTGGAGTTCAGATGCGTCCGATCATCATTGAATAGAAATTCGTGCTGGCCTACGAGCTAATTGCTGCCATAGATGAGATACAAGATAAGAACCCCTGGTATTACGATATTTGGAACTTCTTGGAAAATGAGGCTTATCCATAGGGGCAAACGCCAAAGATAAGAGGGCAATTCGAAGAATGGCTACTCAGTTCATCATCTATGGGGATAAACTATACAAGCAAGGTCATCTGGGGATGCACAAACTGTGTGTTGATGCTGAAGAGTCAAAGCGTTTGATAGAGGCCATCCATGGAGGAGAGTGTGGAGTGCACATGAGCGGGGTAATGCTAGCGCAGAAGATTCTCAGGCAGGGTTATTATTGGTCAACTATGGAGGAGGATTGTATTGGCTTTGTTCGGCGATGCCACAAATGTCAAATCCATGCAAATTGCATGAACATTCCGCTGTCGAAGCCGTACAACATGACTTCGCCATGGCCATTTTCAGTTTGGGGGATTGATATAATTGGAGCAGTCACTCCAAAGGGGTCAAACGAGCATGAGTATATTCTGGTAGTGATAGACTACTTCACAAAGTGGGTTGAGGCCCAATCTTACGCGGTGTTGAAGGCGTCACATGTTACTAAGTTCATCAGGAACAACATCATTTGTTGCTACGGAGTTCCAAATGAGAACATCTCAGATAACGGTTCCCACTTCAAGAAGGAGGTGATCGACTTGTTGGAGAAATACAACGTGGCTTTTCATAAGTCATCTATATATCGGCCGCAAACCAACGGAGCTATTGAGGCTGCCAACAAGAACATCAAACACATTCTGTAGAAGATGATGGAAACCTACAGGGACTAGCCAGATAAGCTACTATTTGCTCTTTAGGGCTATCGGTCTTCAATTCGAACTTCTACAGGGGCAACTTCATATTCCTTGGTCTATGGGATGGAGGCTGTTCTGCCTATCGAAGTTGAGGTTCCGTCATTACGGGTTATGGCTGAGTGCCAGATTGCTGAGGCAGATTGGCAGCAGAGCAGATTCAAAGAACTCATGCTGTTTGACGAGAGATGGCTGAAAGCACTGTATCATGTCCAAGGTTATCAACGAAGAATTGCCAGGGCTTTGAACAAGAAAGTTAAGTCTAGGAATTTAAAAGAAGGAGATTTGGTGCTTAAAGACAACCGAGCTCCCATCCATAACCCTAGGGGCAAGTTCAGACCTAATTGGACTGGCCCTTACATTATCAAGTCAATCTGGTCCGGTAGAGCTGTCATTCTGATGGACTTAGATGGCCTTGAGTTCTCCCAGCTGATCAACATGGACAAGTTGAAGAAATACTATCCCTGAGAGGCTCACTAGGCCGAAAACCTGAAAAGGCGACCTAGGTAAAAGTTAGAGCATGAAAATTTTGAAATAATAAAAACTGAGCTTGCAAGGTTGAAAACCCAGAAATGGCGGCCTTGGCAAAAGTTAGAGCGCAAAAGGAGAGTGTTAATACACGAGTGAACCTAAATCGAACTACGTAAGGCTATTCCCATCTTCGGGATACGTAGGCAACTTCATTCTAAAGTCCAGCCATAAACACTTCTAAATCAACTGTGTCTATGTGATTGTTTTGGTCATCTTTGTCTTTTCTATGCCCAAGAGCTCGGTTGTGATCTCCAGTGCAGTGCTATTTAGACAAGGGGCAACTTTCCAATTGTTGGGATCCAGGGTTGTACATCTCAATGATAGATCTCGGGTGTGTCCAGTTATGATCTGTATCGAAAATGGTTTTGAAAAGTTTTAATAAAAGTTGATTTTATTCAAATTAATCTTTTTACGACTTACACCATTTTTGGACCATAACAGAAAATTTTCAGTATCGATAACCTTCAATTTCATTGATTTCAATACAGAGTTCTCCTACTCTTGAATACAAATTGAAGTTGCTTTTTATTACATTCATAAAGAAAACTTGAAAGTACTGATAAAGCAATAAACTCGAGGCATGGATAAGTCAAGTGTTCCTGTAGCTTGTGGAAGCCTCTGGTGCTAATGTAGGCCCAACCTGCACCTCTTCATCGAGCCAAGCTATGCACTCATCAGAGATGGTGCAACTAAAAGTGAAAGCGGGGGCCAGAAGCTCTCTCGTTCTCCATGCTGTGGCATATCGAGCCAAATGTAAGCCTCGGATTGGAAACACAGCAGGGTACTCTATCCCATCTTCCGGGCAAGTCTGATCATGTCCAAACTGACGCCGAAATCTGAATGGGAAGTAGAAGACATAGTGTGTCAGGCCAATCAGCTGAATGCCTGGCTGGCGAGACATGCTGTAGCTCATCGCGGGCAGATTAAGCCAGGGGCAGCTCCAAGCAATGTTGACAGCAGATAGACTGCACATCCATTCGCACCACCATCCTTCGTCTGGGGCATCGACAAGTTGTTGTCAGAAAAAATAGCCGTGTGCTGAATATGCTGGACATGAGTCCACTACTTTCAACTTGTCCATTAGCCATATCTGGAGAGGGATGAAAAATAAGAGAGATTAAAGAATAGAGAGGTGTACGAGGAGAGAAAAGTGAGGAACGGGTTTGAGAGAAAAAAAGAGCCTGAAGGCCGAGTGATGTGAGAAATATATGTGAGATAGGGAGGGAAACATTACTTGTAAGAGTAGTGGACTCCCCGCAAACCTAGTCGTCTCTCAGCGATGAAAAGCATCCAAACTCATCAGAGGCTCAGCTAGTGTCATGCCAATGTAGCTCTTGCCCTCTTTTAAGCCCTGGACAACCTCAATCAAATGGATGCTAGACCCTCCGGAACCTGGGGCAAGCAAGAAATGAGACAACATGCACAAGCAGAGGGCGTGTCGCTGAAAACTCTACCAAAGATGGTTGTCGCGGTCACCGGCGTCAAAAAACCGATGAATCAAGCTCGGAATATCTAGTTCTCCGTCGCGAATCAAAGACCGAGCATCATGCAAAGTAAGCCCACACATCCGTCCTAAGGCTTGGATGTGGCCAAAGCGGAACTGTGGCAAGATCTCCTCATCACGCTGAGACTCCATCAAAGTTTGGAAATTTTCAAAAGTGGGACATATCTCTTATCCGCCAAAGCTAAAAACATGAGGGATCGGATTCCAACACCTGGCCGTGGCATGGAGGAGAGGAAAACGCAGTGGGGTGCGACTCAGCGTGAATAGTGCACTTATTCCGAAACCCCAAAAATTTAACTTTTCCGAGCCATCTAAAGCTGCAAGCCACTCGGAGAGTTTTTGGGCAAGAAATGCTTCCATTTGGAGCAAAAATAGAGTTGGGATGAAGAACCCACGAAGCTGGAACCTTTGTAGAAGATAGAGCATTAAGTAGAGGACAGATGGCAAAAATCTGAAGATTCCCAAAATTACTGGCCGGCAGGCTAGTTCAAGTAGCCGACCGACCACCTTAACTGGCCGGCCGGCCACTTAAGTGGTCCACAGAAGCAAAAATTGGCTGGCAATGGCTATAAGTGGTCGGCAGCCACTGTTTGTCCCCAACAGGTTTGTCTTGATCTATCTGTGTGCTGAGAGTGCTGAAAATCTATGTTTTGTTCCACTCTGGATGCGTTCTGCTGTGGTATGCTAAAGTTTGTCGCTTTTGTTTATCGAGTTGTTGAACTTTGTTTATTGAGTTGTTAAGTTTTGCTTATCGAGTTGTTACAATTTGTTTATCGAGTCGTTGTCTTGCTTATTGAGTTATTCTTTAAGTTGTTTTGTTTTGCTTGTTGTGTCGGTTCACTACATGACTTTGCAATAAACAAATGTTCAATTTCCATTAATCTCATTTTTTGTGCAAAGTGATGCGATACGATGCTTAGAATGTAAAATGCAACACTTTTTGAACAAAAAGCTGTTTTCATTCCATCTTGGTTTCTCTTTACAAAAGGTACAAAATTTTAAAGAAAATAAAATTGCCTAAGGCTGTACAATGTGCAAAAACTAAAGCAAAAAGAGAAATAAAGTAAAAAGCAAAGCATCTGAATCGGTGCCATCCAACTTAGGACTGAGAGGTCCTCTTCATCCTCTTCCTCGACTGAGAGGACTCTAGAGCATCGTCACCATCAGCACCGCTGTCGGAACTAGAGCCATCCCCGCTCTCATCCTCGGAGCCCTCCTCGGCTGACTCTGACTAAGGAATCGCCGCCTCATCGTCCTCACTAGACTTGCCGTCATCACCGCGTCTAGTAGGCCTCCGATGTCTCCTCGGCTGTGTGCTGCTGGAGGTGGTACTGAAGGTCCTGCCGCCACTCTTGCTGGGGCACCTGATGGAGCTGACGTCTCGAAAGGTATCTGAAAAATGGGAGTATATTAGAAGGTATTAATTGCGATATACAGCAGATACAGTATATTTGAAGCAAGAGATGATGTGCTGTGAGCAGTAAATAATTGTAGTGTGTGTATGCTGTGAGCAGTGTATGGAAACAGTGGATTAATGCAGAGTTTTATTGCAAAGTATCAGATCAGCGTAGTAAGGAACTGTGTAAAGGCTAATGCATTAGCAGAGAATTTCACGGCATGAAATACAAATTGAAGAAAGATTACTGGGATCCTATAGAGGCTGAGTAGGTCCAAACTCGTCTGCATCATCTCGGTCAAGGAAGCTACTAAGTAAAGAGCCTGTCATGTGTACTCAATAGGTGCTTGCAAGTGCATTGAAGAGATTAGTATTCCACAAAGCAAATTGAAATGAAGTAAATATGCAGAATGTAAAGTTTGGTACATACCGGGGTCCGGCCTCGAACTCCAGCAAGCATGCGCCTGGCCGGTGCAGGCTTGATGGGGATCTGGCAAGTCTCCCCAGAACGTCTCTAGTAAGTCAATGATGTAGGCAAGTCTGGCCATTCGGCGCTCTGTCTGGTGGTGGGCATCTCCCCAACTTTGCCTCTCTATGCTCGAGACCTGCTCCTCGAGGGGGTACCCGCCGCTCTAGCCCTGCTCGATGAAGCAGTAGCAGCTGTCCTCCATGTAGGAGCATGAGCACCTGCCAACGGAGGCATGAGGTATGCCTCGATGTAAGTTGTGTAGTCCCCCTCCCCAGTGAATCGATCTGCATCCGCGCCCTGTATAACATCAATGAGCTCCTGAGGGGAGATACTCTGTGTGCTTCGCATGGAGAGCAGAGGTGGCAAGGGGATTGACTGTAACTGCAAGCCTAATGTCTGGCGCCTGAGGTGCTCTCCAAGAAACGAAGCTCGGCCCACCGGCCCCTCAAACAAGATCCGAAATCGGGAGGCCCCCCAAGCTCCAGCGAAATGGAATCGGGCAAACTCTGGCATCATCTCCTAGGGCTGCCATGTAATCTGCAGACAGTGAGTGCATTAGTTGCCAGTAGATATGCAAAATAAAGTAAAGCTAAAAGCGAAGAAAAACTATGAGTTTTGAAATTACCTCCGTTGGCCTCACTGTGTCGAAGTAATGGCGCAGGTAGGAAAGAGTCTCCTGGGCCCTCGGCTGGCACCGACCATCATAGCGACGTGAGTAAGGTACCTCAGGAGGTGTCTCGACCTCTAGCTCAGGTGCAAGCACTGGGAAATAGGCGTATACCCATAGCTGTGAAAAGCAGGAGGGTGGCAGTAAGAATACAGAATACAAATAATTTAGAAAGCAGAATATGGTACAGTGTGCAGAAAGTACAAGTGCAGAACAAAAATGAGACTGTGTGCGCAGTATACAAGTGCAGAACATAAATTAGATTGTGTGCGCAGTATCCAATGTGTGCAGAAAGTGCAAAGCAGAAAGCATATCAAGAATGTAAAGCTGAAAAGTAAAGCATACCTCACAGGCTCTCCAGTAGCCGCCTACTCTATTCTCGTTCCTACGGGAGGTCGAGCTCATATAACAATATAGAGTGGCAAGGGCGGCGGCTCCCCAATCATAGTGTCGTACTTGAGACAAGTCTACTAAGGCACTCAACAAATATAGCGCCACAGTGTTCAACTTGTCGGCGAACAAAGTCGTGCCGAAGAGGAACATGAGAAAACCACAAGCATACTGCTCCGTCTCTACGATCGTCGTAGGCTCTCTCCCTCTGAAGTGGTCGACGAACCAAGTATACCGGACGGAGCCTGATGCTCGATAGATAGGTGGATGTACTCCTAATAGGTAGGTCCAAGCTACCTCCCACTCACCTATATCGGCATCATACGGGATCGGCTAGCCTCCCACCTCAAGGCTTGTCAACATCGCGAAGTGGTACGGGGTCATAGTCATATCCCCCGTGGTAGAGAAATAGAAGGAGTTGGTGGTGTCCCACAATCTCTCTACCAATGCGCCCAAGATGGTCATACGCGCAAAGAGATGCGAGAGCCCCGTACAGAACAGGCCAAACCCCGCCTCGTCTATGATCTGCTGGACACCGCCAGGGAGCTCCAGGTACCACTCCCTCATCGTGGCGGCCCCGTACCCACGGGTAAAGCGGGAGCCAACCTGCATGGATGAGCAGAGATACAGTATGTATGTGTGTTCAGAATGGGCAGAAATATAATGTGTGAAAGTGTTCAAAATGAGCAGGATTACAGTATGTACATGTGTTCAGAATGAGCAGATCAAATACAGTGCAAAAAGTGCGAGCCTATTCAAGAAATGTAATGTACATCGCAGAAAATGTAAAAGTGCAGTGTATATCTTTGGGGCATCATGGGATAAATGGGACTCTGGCTCTCGTAGCAGGAGATCTGCGGGCGCGCGCCGTGTAAATCTGGTAAAGTGACACGCCGTGCTCGGTGGTAGCACGTGTACCTCAGGGTGGTATGCCGCTGGATCAAGTGGCCAGACTCGGGACAGCAATGGGACATGCTCTGGCTCTCCCTCCATTCCCGAAGGATCCCCGCCGTGTGGTACGTCATCTGCCATCTGAAAAGAGGGTGAAAGATAGACAAAAATGAGCAAAATGGGACGAGAATGCAAAAAGTCAACTCTTGGGAAGAAAAAGAGTCAAAAAAGTCAAAGCCCGAGAAAAAGACGCAAAACGCAAGTCAAAGTTGGGGGAAACAAACCTCAAACGATGGAAATGGAGAAAAAGGCTCCGAAAACAACTTTTGTTCGGTTCAAAACGTAGAGAATCAAAAGTTTTTCGCGAATCAACTTCTCAAGGATGTTGGAATACATATATAAAGTGTGGATCTGAGAAGGAAAGGGTTTAGAAGATGAGAAGAGTGTATTTCAGCAATGGGTGTGTGAGGAAAAGTGTTTGGGGTTTGAGTTTATAAAGACTCGTGTGCAAAAGGTCAAAACTGCCCCGATTTCCTTAAGCTGGCCGGCCGTCCACTCAAGTGGCTTGCAGTTGAGAAAAGTGGCCGACAAGGTTGAAAAGTGGCCGGCAGGTGCTCAATGTTCTCTCTGAATGTTTTCAGACTGTTATGTGTCCTTGGTTTCCAAAAAATGCAAGGGATTCTCAAAGTTGGATTCAAAATGCTTTCGCTGAAGTCAGCATTGTGTTCTTTGTATGCGGTGATCATCGCTCTTCAACATGCACGAGGTGTATCCTTTTAGAGTACGTTGTAACCCCTCCGAGAGGTAAATCGGAGGTCACAACTGAATCGGTCTTGCCAAGACGTGCATTTCTTTATTGAGCATACTGCATTGAATATGCATTGTTATGCACCTTTTCACTTGCATTGCTATCCATGTTTCACTTGCATTTCTTTATCTCGTATTGAAATTATATCTTGATGTAACGTTAAACATATGCTTCTACTATATTGTACATGTCAAAGTTTCTCTTTGTGCAAGCACGATATTGTATGTACGGTTCATTCGAAGCTAATGCAACCAGACAATATTGTATGTACGGTTCATTCGAAGCTAATGCAACCATACGTTATTGTATGTACGTTTCCTTCAGAGAGGCCCCAGTTAAGATTGATAGTCTATCTATCACACTTTGTTCATTTAGTGTATCTATCACACTCTCTTCACTTAGTGTATCTATCACACTTTGTTCATATAGTGCATCTATCACACTCTCTTTACTTAGTGTATCTATCACACTTTGTTCATTTAGTGTATCTATCACACTTTGTTTATTTAGTGTATCTATCACATATGCTCACTTTGTGTATCTATCACACGTTCGCTTTGTGTATCTATCACATATGCTCACTTTGTGTATCTATCACACATTCGCTTTGTGTATCTATCACACTTCATTCACTTTGTGTATCTATCACACGTTTGCTTCATGTATCTATCACACATGCTCACTTTGTGTATCTATCACACGTTCGCTTTGTGTATCTATCACACATGCTCACTTTATGTATCTATCACACATTTGCTTTGTGTATCTATCACATATGCTTACTTTGTGTATCTATCACACGTTCGCTTTGTGTATCTATCACACTTCATTCACTTTGTGTATCTATCACACGTTTGCTTCATGTATCTATCACACATGCTCACTTTGTGTATCTATCACACATGTTCGCTTTGTGTATATATCACACATGCTCACTTTGTGTATCTGTCACATGTTCGCCTAGATTGCATAACTTTCTTACATCCTTTCTGCATGAGATGTGGTTTGGTTTGTGTTTACTTGCTTATGTGCAAGTTTGCTGCTGCATTTTGCATGTTCATTTGCATTTTGCCCCTATCTGCGGGCACATCTATTTTGTTCTCTTGCCTGTTTGTCCAAGTCTTCGGCCTTGTCAAAAATGGGTCGTCTCTAGGCTTTGACATTCACTCCCGTCATTTTATGACTTTCGAATTCTGTCAAAGAGGGGCAACTATAGACACCACATTTTTCACCGACCTTAAGACTCAAATGTCATCATTTGTGCACGCGATGATTGTGCATGTTTGTGCTTGTTTCGAGCGCCCGAAGGTCTCGGCTGAGTGCCTTGTCTTTGAGCCTCTTAATACTTTGTGTTTGGACTTGGTTTTTGGGCTAAACCTTGTTGCCCCTTTGCCTGAGGGAGGGAAAGGGCTGCCGGCCACTTTTGGCATCTGCCGGCCACTTTTCTCTCTTGTAGGCCACTTGAACTGGTCAGCTGGCTAGGGAAAGTGGCCGGCTGGCCACCTTAACTGGCCGGCAGTCACTTTTTCTCATTTTTAGATATTTTCAGATATTTTGAGCTAGTTGTGGCTCACTGAATTCACCTTCCATATGTATGGAGGGATTGAAACAAGCTTAAAGCTTGTCAAACAAACTTGTGCTTGCTTCCTCTATATAAGGGAAGGTCCCTCCCCCTTGTTTGGGGTTCACAAAATCTCAGAGCTAAATTCTGTCTCTCTCCCTCTAGGATTCTTGCTCTCTCTCTATATATTGTGTCTTAAAGTGTGTTTTCATCACACATTTGCACTACAACACCTAGTGAAACACCATTATCTTGTTGCTGAGGTACTTGAGGGTCTTGTTTGGACTCAAAAAGCTGGTTTTAGCTCAGAGAAGTTGCTGTGTTAAAGTTGTGTTTCAAGGGTGAGTGTCTTCCCTCTTTAAGCTTTATTTTGATCAAGTGTTTGGCCACCTTTGCATGCTTGTTTTGGCCTAGTTGTCAACTACAAAAACCTTTGTTTTTAAGTGTTTAAAATGGTTGTTTGAGGCCTTGTTTGAGTTGGGGGTGGTCTACCCCCTTTTTGTGGCTTATTTTGCTTTGTTTTGTGCTACTTTCTAAAGCCTTTAAGACTATCACTTTTGGGCCTTTTAACCACTGAATTCCAGAGGAATTTCAGGGGCGAAAAGGTGGTTTTGAGACCCCAAATAGGAGAGGGTGGTCCCCTCTCCTCTTGTCTTGCTTGCTTGTCTTGTTGGCCTAATTATTGAGCATGTTTTTCTAGCATGTGTTGGCTTGTTCTCAGCTTATTTTTGGCCTTATTTCAGCATGGCATAGCTCTGTTTTGGCTTGGTTGAGTCACCTCATACATGCTTCTTACACTTGTAGTGTAATCTTGCTATTTAGTCATGCATGCTTGCTACTTTGGCTTATCATTCTAGCTTATTTTGGCTATGCACTCACATGCTTTTACTCTAGTTTTAGCATGCTTTAGCTCTGATTTTGGTTGGTGGGGTCACCTCTTGCTTAGTTTTTGCACTTGTAGTGCAATCCTACTTGTTGGCCTAACATGCATCATGCTTTATGCCTCTCATCCTAGCTTGTGTTAGCTCTATCGCAGTATGTATTTGCCATTATTTTAGCATGCCTTAGCTCTATTTTAGGTGGTCTTGGCCATGTGAGGCTTGCCTTGTATGGTTGTAGTATAAGTGGCTTTGACTAGCTTTGTGTGTCAAGTCTCTAGCATGCTTTACTTGGGTTGTTCGCATGCTTTAAACTCATTTCTCACATGATTTCAGTGTATATGGTGTAGTCATACTCTCACATGTTCGACTCTTTCGTAGCTTCTGAGAGTCACGCCTTATGCCTTGCTTATGAGCCAATTTGTATGCATGCTTGTCTAAGCTTTTGGGCTACCATCTCAGTATGTTTTTTGTCTTATTTTTCCATGTTATAATTCTAATTTTGGTTGGTGGGGTCACCTCTTGCTTGATTTTGGTACTTGTAGTGTAATACCACTCATTAGCCTAGCATACTTGGTGTTTTGGCCCATTGTTCTAGCTTGTTTTAGATCTATTTCAGCATGCTTTTGGTCTTGATTTAGCATGCTTAAACTCTGTTCCAAGTGGTTTTGGTCATACATGTCATGTTTTGTATAGCTATAGTGTAAATGCCTTGCTAGTCTTGTGTTTTGGAGACCCCTAGCATGCCTTATTTGTGATGTTTGTATGATATGGCATCATTTGGCATGGTATTTCAGAGCATATACTTCCATCATACACTCATATATTTCGTTCTTTAATTGTGTTTGAGAGTGGAGCCTTATGCCTCGTTTACGAGCCAATGCATGAACATCATTTTCTTGCTCTTCATGCTATCTTCATGGTTCATTTTAGCCACTGTTTTGGCATGCATGAGGACTGTTTAGGGCTAGTTTAGTCCATTGAGCAATGTATTGCATAGTCCTAATATTTTGTACTTCATTAGCGTTAATGCATAAAATCCTCTTGCATGCTATACTAGTGTTGTTTGCATGATATGTCATCATTTGGCATATGATTTCAGTGCCTATATCTCTGCTATACTCTCTTATTTATCACTCTGTCATTGTGTTTGAGAGTTGTGTTTAATGCCTAGCTTGCGAGCCCATGCATGAGCATGTTGTTGTAGCTTTTGGTGCTTCATTTCCAGCATGATTTTGCCACTGTTTTGGCATGATGTAGGTCTATCCATAGTTGGTTTGACCATTTGAGATTGATAATGCATGCCTCATGTGTAATGTCCTTCACTTGTTTTAGTGCTCTTGGCTCCTTAACATGTCTTGCATGCATTGCTTGCATGATAGAGTCTTGTGCATGTCATTTTAGTATCGAAAGATGAGCATCTTGTTTGCATCGCATTGTGTTTGGATCAGACATGAATCCAAACACAAGGAATGTGGCACGTTTCATACTCAAAGTGATGAAACGTGTTGCATTTCTTGGTCGCCAACCCTCTTGATCATGCATGATAGAGCTAGAGGCTCTTATGTGTTGTTTGTGCATTTACTAACATTGTGCGAGCTTGGCTCTTTGGCCATCGTGCATTGAGACGCGTGATTGGTGGCTTGAGAGTCGAGTACTACGCTCCTTTGAGCTTGAGAAATGATAAGGAGAGTAGTTGTACACACATTTCCTTGTAAATGCATTGTTGTGCCTTTGTTGATCTCTGTTGCAGCAAAGTTGGGATTCTGGAAAGGGAAGTGGCCGGCCAGCCACTTGCACTAGCCTGCTGACCAGTTGAAGTGGCTGGCCGACCAGTTGAGGTAGCCTGCCGACCAGTTGAAGTGGCTGGCCAGCCACTTGCAGCAAAATTTTCCAAAATGCTCTTGTTTTGGGGCAAGTGCAGCCTGAAAGTGTGTTCGATGCTCTGAGGTCACCTCGAGTGCAAACAGAGACAACTCATGGCAAAGCAATGCATTTCCAGGTGAAGCAAACCGAGCATACATGTTTCCCTCCCCTCGAGGCCATTTTAACTACTTTACTTAGTTAGTTAATTTGCCGGTTTTCTGTAATTAATTATTCAATGTGTTTAGCTAATTCAATTCATGTTTGTAATATTCTAATTAGCTTAGTATAGCTAGTTTCAATTCGGTTTGTAATTAATTAGCTAAGTTAGTTAATTAGTTGTTTTGTAATAAGTAGCTTAGCTTGGCTTGTTTATTTGGACCCTCCGTCGAGAGGGCATAGTGTTGTAATAAGGGTACGTGTGTGTGTGCATGTCTTTCAACCCCTTTTCTTTCTCTCATTTACTTATCAGCTTTTGATGGTTAGTTTAGGGCATATCTCAATTAGCATACGTTATGCTTGCATGTTTGCATTCATTCATTTGTCTCGCATGCACCAGGCTCGGCGCATCATTCAAACTGCATCATATTTCAATACACTTACTTGAATATGTGTTTCAAAGCATGTTATCGAATTGTTGCATTCATATGCCGTCTTAGATAGCCCAGCCTATTTAGTTGCATTTTGCATATGTTGCATTCGGAACTTAACATAGTTAGGATCATGCATATTTCTAACTAGTTTTCTATTTTGGCTCAGAGTACACTGTAAGTGTTTACGCTTTAGCATATTGCATGAGATGTGTATGTTGCCATGTTTAGCATGCTTGCCATGAGGCTATTTGCTTAAATGCTTTAACTGCATGAATGCCTGTGGATGAAGGCTTCATTGCTTGAATTAGAACAATTCATCAAAATGTGAGTTTTAATCCCACTTGAAGTGGCAAATCATCATATTTTAAGCCCACTTAAGGGTGGCAAATCCGCACTTTAGCCTACTTGAGGGTAGCAACTTCAAACCATTTTCGAAAATAAACATGAGATGTTTTGTTCCAAATTGAGTGATTTAGTCTATACTTGTGTGTTGTGCGCATCACATAGTAAGTTAGGTTAATAAACCGGAATAAGAACACATGTGTTTTCAAAAATAACATATCATGTTAGTAGAGGCCGATTTTTGATCGGGCGATCGGTGGTGCTCATTTCAGGACCTTCCCCTCTCGTACCCAAGTTCCCGAGCCGAGGCAACTTTGGTGATGACGGATGCGTGGCCTTAGGCACGAGTCAGGGTTTCCTAAATTTCCCAAAATAAAATATTTAGGTGGCAACTCTGAAATTTGGCAAAGCAGTCCAGCTTGGCATTTTTGATTCAAAATCTGCTTTTCCAAAATGATTTGCCGGATTGGACTCTTTGGTGATTTATCAGTCTTACATTGCACTTTGTGAGATTAGATTCAAAACCGTGACAGGAGTCCGAACTGTTGTAACATGAACCAAATCCGCACCCTCTCCGAAAGGGGGGGAGCGCGAAGGATGTTCTGTCACGACCTGCTTTCCGTACCCAAGGGTTAAGCATCGTGATGACCAGTAACTGAGGTTACCTCCAACCAATTCTTAAACAAATCAATAAACGCAAGCGGAAGTAAAATTTAAATGAGGGTACCAAAATAATCATTTGAGCTTCTATTTTTATAACAAAATGTATTGACCAAAAAGGCCGATATTTACATAGAAAAATATCATAAAAGTGTTGTGTGTGTCTACTCCACAGCCCTGCATCTAAGACTTTCCAAAAGCTATTTCTGAATTGCATTGTTTCCTGAAAATTGGTAAACAACTATAAGCACTTGGCAAAGTAAGAAATATTATACTAAGAGTCTAAGGGACACGAAATAACTATGGATCGTTAATTAGGCCAAAACATTTATATAACTCAGTTTGGTACATAAATCATTTGAGTAGCAGAAACTGAAATACAGAAATTATGTAAGTAAATGACCATAACCACGGTACAGAACAGAACAGAACAGAAGTCACAGGAGTGACAGTCAGAACAGAGGTACAGACTCAAGAGGTGGCTCGTACGGATTCTAGAGGTGGCTCCCACAATAGTGTAGCACTTAGCTCCGCACAGCACTTTGCTCCGCACAGAACAGAGGTCAATGGATCAGAGGGCCACAAAGTAACCAAACAGAGGCCAATGGTTATTTAAGTCCCCCAAGGCGTGGGACTCCCGTGGTGGTACTTACAAAACATAATTGTATATAAAGTCATAGTTAAATATTTTTTAAAAGTAAAACAAACATATCTATGGGTTTCCTTTTAACAAATAGGGTTCAGAAAGTAAACCACGTAATTGAAACCTTTATAAAACATAACTTTTATTAATATACTAATAAAACATAACTTGTATAAAACAGATTTTGGTAAGTCAAAACATACGTAAAATATATAAGGGTAACTCAAGGTATAATATAACTCATCTTAACTTTAATACCTTACTATTTCTTTCCACTACCAAAAATCCTTTCGACTTCCACTATTTTCTTTTCCTTTTCTTTTCCTTATTTCTCTCTTCTTTTTCCCTCTTTCTTTCTTTTCTTCTTTTTCCTTTCTTTCTCCGGATCACCTCTCCCTATTTATAGAGAGATGAACGCAACACCTGGCCAACACGTGGCCAAGCCGAATCCTTATCCAGATTCAATCACAGATTCGATTAGATTTATAGTTATCTATTAATAAATATTTACGATAATTACACTTTGACCCAAGTTTTTAATATAATTATATAAATAATTTAATTCTTAATTAAATTACACTTTATTATATACCAATAGTAAATTAATTAATTATTTATATTTTGCCCCAAAACTTTTGATAATTTTATTATTTAACAAAATTACACGTAATAGTATATAATAAATTATATATTTTTTAACTGTGATTAAATAATATTAGTATAAATTCTACAGAAGAATTAAAATCTGGGTTGTTACAAGTTCGGGCGGTCTACAGTTTCTGGTGACTCCGTTGGGGATTTAGAGGACTTGACTCGAACATCATGATATGTTGTTTTGTTTACATTTATGTGTTTCTTTGTATTGCATTTGCATTGGTGCACCTAAGACACCATGTTTTCTTAGGGAGAACTGAGTGGAAAGGTTGTGTGTTTACCATCACTCCTTCAGTCCTTTATATAGTTGTTTGTCAACACTATTGCCATGTGGTTGTATTAATGTGACTAATAATTCAAATCCGAAATATGAGGAAAAAACAAAGCATCTAAGTCGCGCTGCACAAAGTCACATTCCATTAAAAGCCCACATATGGATTAGTAATAAACAATCATTGCTAAACACGCTCCACATAATCAGTACTTCAATTGTCACTCGAAGGTGACTACTCACTTTTTCAAAAAATGAATAATGTAAAGTAGTACTCTAAAAACACTAAATAATGGAAAATTTAAAATAAAAAACAAATGGTTTAGATTATTATAATGAAATTCGTAGTGCATTCTATGTGTTCGAACAATACTCTTCAATACAGATCGATGACTAAATTTTTTATTTTTTATTATTTTTGTGAAGATTTGTCTGACAATCATAAAAAATAAAAAAAATCTTTTTTACAATAGAATTTACTTGATTTTGTTGTTTTCGTTTTATTTTCTTGCCTTCGGTTGCAAGTTGATAGCTTGCCAACCGGTAGCCTTGGATCTTCCGCGGAATCAAGATAGGGAAAGTGGTAATGTTTAGTGGATAAAATTAACTTAAATTGATAGTTTTTGTATTTTGTCTCATATATTATTTTGATTCATAAATTTTTAATTGATTTGATTTAAAATTTTATATTAATTTGATTCAATTAATAACATCAATTAATGTTTTTGAAGTAAAATCGTTAATCATATGATTGAGATTGACTCACTTAGTTAAGAAAGTGACAAATATCATTTTGGGTTTATCCATAATTTTATTTGCAACAAACAAGTTTAATTTATCTGTGTCTCCTACGGTTTTGGGACATGGATTCTATCTACATCGGCCTATCTACACAGAATTGGAATTCACAAACAAACACAGAGATTGGTGCAACTCATAATTAATCAAAATTTGAATTCACAAACAAACACAAATGCATATAATAATCAAAATTTGAATTCACAAAACCCTAGCCCTTATTTGTGAATTCAAAACCCTAGAATTGGGTTAGGGCCAGGGTTCAATTTGAAACCCTAGAATTGGGTTAAGGCTAGGGCTAGGGTTTAATCTGTGAATTCAAAACCCCAATTTCAATTCAAAGAACCCTATTCTATCCACATTGGTATCAATTTGAATTCACAAAACAATTTGAATACACAAAACTATTCTATCTTCCAAACTGTATTCAAACTATGCTATCTTCCAAACTTCCTCAATTTGAATTCACAAAACCCCACATTGTTATATACCTACATTCACTTTTTTACAAACAAAATCAACACAAATAAAATTCAAACTGAGAGAAAGAGAGAGAGATAGACAGATAGTCCATATACTAGAGAGAGAGCAGAGAACCCACGAAGAGAGAGAGGGAGGGAGCAGAGATCAACAGAGAGAGGGAGAACTAGTTCGGGCTTTGGAGAAAAAAACAGAAGTGTTTAAAAAGTGTGGTTGCAAATTTCAGGGTGGTGGGCCATTTTATATGACTTTCTGTTAAAAACGTAGTTACGAATCACGTTTTCTTTTAAAAACAAATTTTCTTTAAAAGCGTGGTTAGAAATAGCGCTATTACTTATAGATAAGAGTGCTAATAGGAACAACATTTTGTTAATTAAAAACGTGTTTTGTAACAACACTTTTATGATTTTATTCATTTTGTGTGCCTGAACAAAAAACATACTCAAAAACGTGTTTTATAAACATGGTTCAGCTTACTCTAAAAATATTCGGCCAAACTCACATTAGTTTGAGAAATAACTTAGTAATAACTTAGACTCCGTTTGGGAAGTAGGTTGGCTTTTTGGCTTTTTTGGCTATTTTAGCCTGGGCTAAAAAGCTTGGTTTGGGAATGACTTTTTAACTTTTTTTAACTTTTTTTATAAGAGAAAAGTGTAATGATTATGAGTTGAATGTGATGTTTTGTTTGTTGTCGCTAAAATAATCTATTTTATCTTTTGTGACTAAAATAGCCACAAAAGGGGGCTTTTCCCATATTAAGCCTCTTTTGCATCCTATTTCCTAAACTAGGCCTAGTTTGGACGGTTTTCCCAAACTAGGGTAAAGCGCTATTACAAATCGCGCTTTCACTGTTTGGAGCCCAAAACTTGATGAATAGTGAAGGTGCTATTGTGAATCGCGATTTTAATTAAGAAAACGCTGTTTAAAATAGCGATTTTAAGGTAAATTTTTTTTCTGAATAAAACGCTATTCTAAATAGCGCTTTATATATGGATTTGTTTTGTGAAGAAAACGCTATTTCAAATAGCGATTTTACTGTCCATTTCTTTTGTGAAGAAAACACTATTCGTAATAGCGTTTTCACTGTTAATTAATGAAAACGCTAATTTAAAGAACGCTTTTAAAACTCCTATAAAACACGGGTATGGCCTCATTTGCAATCACGCTTTTGACACTTAGGTTTTTCGTCTCTTGCTCGATCTCTCTCATTTCTCAGACCCTCTAGCTCTCACTCTCCATCTCCCTCTGCTCTCAGACTCACTCGCTCTCGATCTCGCTCTACTTTGGCTCTCACTGTCGCTCTCGCTCTCCCTCTGCTCTCTACTCTCACTCTGTATCTCTGCTCTCTCTCTCTCTCTCTCTCTCTCTCTCCGTGGTATGACATCTAGCTCTGTCTGTATCATTTGAATTTTATGTATTTATTTATTGTGTTTGTGAAAAATGTGAATGTGTTTGTGAAACTGTGGATGTTAGGGTTTTAAATGTGAATTATTAAACGTGTTAGGTTTCTAATGTGTTAGGGTTTTATCAGTGTGGTTATGAAATTAGGGTTTGGAATTTTTTGAAATCAGAAATCAGGGTTTGAATTTGTGCTTTTGAATTTGTGAAATTTTTATGCTTTTGAATTTTTGGATGTTGCTTGTGAATTGAATATTTGGGTTTGGATTTTTTATGCTTTATCAGTGTGGTTATGAAATTAGGGTTCTACAGATAATTGTTGCTCGATATCAGATTGTTCACACATCCTTTTAGGATGACATTTTAGGGTTCAAAAAATTAAGGGTTTTGAATCATAAATCAGGTTTGGAATATTTTGAATTTTTTAAATAAATCATAAATATGAGAATTGAGAATTGAAAATTGGAATTATGAAATTCATAAATCATAAATTCATATAATTGATAATTGTTAATGTCATATTATGAAATTCATATAATTGAGAATTGAGAATTGAAATTATGAAATGTTTATATTTTGAAATTTGAAATCAGAAATTGGAATTTTGAAATTATGCTTGTGAATCAAAATGTCTATATTTTGAATTTTGAATTGTAAATAAAACAACCTATATTTGTTGAATTGGAAATTGTTTTTTTTTTTTTGCTTGTTAAGATGAATTAAAAGGAAATTAGGGTTTGAAATTAGGGTTTTAAAAGTAGCCTTTTTTAATTAAGGATAAAATTAAAAAATTTGAAAGTCATATAATTGATAATTGTTAATGTCATATCATGAAATTCATATAATTGAGAATTGTTGAATTGGAATTATAAAATGTTTATATTTTGAAATTTGAAATCAGAAATTGGAATTTTGAAATTATACTTGTGAATCAAAATGTCTATATTTTGAATTTTGAATTGTGAATAAACCAACCTATATTTGTTGAATTGGAAATTGCTTTTTTTTTTTTTGCTTGTTAAGAGGAATTAAAAGGAAATTAGGGTTTCAAATTAGGGTTTTAAAAGTAATTTTTTTTAATTAAGAATAAAATTCAAAAAACTGAAATTCATATAATTGATAATTGTTAATGTCATATTATGAAATTCATGTAATTGAGAATTGTTGAATTGGAATTATGAAATGTCTATATTTTGAAATTTGAAATCAGAAATTAGAATTTTGAAATTATGCTTGTGAATCAAAATGTCTATTATGAAATTGTTTTTTTTTTTTTTGCTTGTTAAGAGGAATTAAAAGGAAATTAGGGTTTGAAATTAGGGTTTTAAAAGTAATTTTTTTTAATTACGAATAAAATTAAAAAAATTGAAATTCATATAATTCATAATTGTTAATGTCATATTATGAAATTCACGAATTGAGAATTAAGGTGGACTGACAATTTCAATTCGAGGTCCACATGGTTACATATATATGATCATTTTTGTTTAAGAAAATAGGACTGTAAATTGTATGATTGAATTCAAAATCTGAAAATTGAAATGAATTTGAAAAAATCAAAAGTTCAGAGATTTGAAAAAAAACAAAAAAACAAAAAATGAATTTAGTGCATAATTGCCCATATAACTGATATAGGGGTATTTTTGGAAAACCCAAAATATGAGACATAAACACCCAAAGAAGACTTCTCTTTATAATAGTACTACATATATATACACATTTATTCAGTATTTCATTTGGTAATATCAATGTGGGGCTGTATACTTGAGAAATGGTATTTGAATCTGTTGCCTATTATACTATATGAGAAATGGTATTTGTCACCTGATTTATTTCAGTATACTATTTGACCCTCTAGGTGTATTTATTCAATTCAAGACATTGTGCATATTTAATAAAGGGCAAATTTCACTTCAATGTGCATGTGCATGTGCAACTACCCATATAATTTGGAAATAACTATAATGTTCCTATGGAAGGGGGTTATGTTCTTATTTTCAAATATCAGAGGTAAATCACACATAGAGTAAAGCAAAGGGGGTTAAAGTCAATTTCATCTTTAAAAAAAATGACAAATATAATATGAATTTCAATTAAGAATACTAAGTGTGTGGAAAGATTAACATTTTTTCATAAGTTAAATTTTATGAAACTAATTTCTACTAAATGAAATTATTAAAAAAAATATATTTAATTTTGATTGTATTTTATTAAAAAAAATATATTTGTATTGACTTCAAAATAATAAATGAAAAGATCATGTTCTCTCAAATAAAAGATCATGTTCTCTCAAATATTTAATTTTGACTCTATTTTATTCAAAAAAAAATATTTTTATTGATTTCAAAATAATAAATGAAAATATCATGTTCTCTCAAAATATTTAATTTTGACTCTATTTTATTTAAATAAAAAAAATTTTGGTTTAATTTCGTTTGGTTTATTTCACTATATTTGGGGTCAAGCACCCACAATATGATTAAAAAATTTAATGAGCTGAATTTGTAATACATATAATAGCATTATAGTAGAAATTAAAATTTCCTCACAAAACTTAAGAAAATTTGAAAAAGTTTTTGAAATGGGTATTGAACGAAGTGGCTTATCGTCACTTCCGCTTTGTGACTGTCCACCATCATTGAAAAGGAAAATCTAAACATTATGTTTTAATAATTTTTATTTTTATTTATATAATTAGAAGTCATTATTAGACTAGTTATAATATATGCATGAAAAGAGTCTTAAAATATTTTAATTAATAGTCCATAGCAATTTCGTAGGTAAGACGGGAAAAAAAAAATAATGGCACTTTGATGGGTAAGCCTGTGTTTCATAATACCAAATAATTGGTACGAATGGCCCGATAGATTCACATGGATAAGTATCCAAAATTTACTACATAGATTTAACCGCCAACTTCAATTTTCTCTCCAATTTTGTCCAGTCTCACTGAATAAGAAAAATACTTGATAGAATGAAGTGTTTTTTAAATGTGTAATATATCTGTCTACCTTATCAAAATACTAAAAAATAGATCAAGATTTATGAAAAGAAAACAAAATAAGTGTTTTTAAAATTGGTCCCGCTTACATGCGTACGATTAAATCATAAATTAACGATTGTGTAGAGTCATTATTATTATTTATTTATTTTTAGTGAATGCCTTTTAAAAATTGATTATATTGAGGGAGAGATCATATGAAGTTATTGCTGCTATGTGATTCAAAATTTATTTTTCGCCACTAATTCAAAAGAATGAAGACAAGAAGTATAGTTGTTCTGATGTTTTTTTTAAATTAAGACAAGAGAGCAATGACAACAAAGAACATTCACGCAGAAAAGATAAGAGTCTTCAAATAGGAAGCAAATAAAAACTCCACGTAGAGATGAAATCTCAGCTGTTGTTTTATACGAATAAAAATAAGTGAGAAAAATGAGAAAACAAACAGTAATAATCAAATTGAGACACAAATATACAGCTAACAAAATATAAATTGAAGTAATGTTTCACCTCTACAGTTCCTTCAACCCTGGAAAATATAAATTGACAAAAATGAGAGGGTTGATTTTTATAGGAAAATGTCACTTATGATATAAATGTGACTTCTGGAAAATTTATTGTTGTTCTTTTAATGTTTATTTTAAAAGTAGAATTCGATATATGCATATTGTTGATATTTTAATGTTCATTGTTTCATTGAAGCAAGTATATGGCAACTGTTCCAATTATCTTCTACTGGGGGGCAAACATAATTCGGGATCCCGATGAAGGTGTGTCATATGATGCTGAGCCGAAAGGGATATATGGGGTGCAACTTGGCACCAAACTTAGCAATTTGGAGGAGATGTTTATGTCCAAGGTGGCAAGTTACGAGGAAACAGTCCTATTGATCTTCAAATGTAGATATCCTTATCGCTAGTGGCAAGCAACCAACAAATACAAAATATTACCGATAAATGACGACGAGGCGTTGAACACCGTATTAAGTATCGGTGGAAGTTTCCAACCACCAAATTGTTTGGAAGTGTACATTTAGAAAGAGGTTGTACACAATCTTCCGAATATGACACAGATGGATTCTCATCCGTTCACTACATTGCTGACACATAGGATTGACACGATAGCGTTTCAGTCTCCTATGTATGAATTAAATGAATGTTATGCAGTGGGCTACACACAACAGACATTTCATGGCCATGGTGGAGAATCAAGTTCACGTGGTGGATATGAGACTGAATTTCACAATAACACCGAAGATGTGCCCACCTACAGCCATCATACCACTCCAGTTGAAGTTACTGGTAATATGGCTGAAACGGTTAATTCTGTGCAGTTCGCTGACAGTAACATGTACGGTCCTGATGTCACCCTAGACAATGATGAGAATGAAATGTGTGATGAAGGAAATTTATTGGGCAGATTAGATGATGATGATGATGAAGAAGATGATGTCGACGCTCCCGTTGATATTCAGAATGCCCCAATTCCACCTAGATCTGAAATCCCTTTCTATGAAAACATTCACATGGGTGGTGATTTTGACATTAGTAATCGCGATGTCATTCCTCGTAACCGAATCTGGAATGCTGAAAATCCAGAGTTGGACAAAGGGATGGTTTTCGTTGATAAGAAGCAACTCGTACATGCTGTGAAATTGTACCATGCAACAAATAATCGAGAGTATAAAGTCGTAACCTCCAAGTGAGACGTTTGGGTGGGTGCTTGCAAGCACGATTGCAGATGGTGGTTGCGTGCATTTCTTAGTAGGGTACATGGTCTTTTTGAAATAAAGCAGTATAGGGGTCCTCACCATTGTTTATACCCACGAATGAACAAGGACCACACTAATATTAACTTCAGTTACATTGCTTCTCATCTTTTGGGACTAATTGCGGTGAGTATACAAAATAAATGTTTACATTTATATACATATTTGTTTGTTTAAAGTGTTCACACCAAAATAATCTGACTCATAGGTATTGTCGTATGCAGAATGAACCTGATATGCCCATTAAGAATGTCATCGAAGATGTCAAAAAGACCATGAACTATAGTATATTATACAAGAAGGAGTGGCATGCAAGGGCAAAGGCAATTAGAATGGTATTCGGGGATTGGGATGAATCATATAAGATGTTGTCTAAATTCACGCATGCATTACAAACATCTAATCCTGGCACCATCGTGCGATGGAAGCATAGATATACCGGAAGTACAACCATTATGCCCATCTTCCACTTTGTTTTCTGGTCTTTCAAACCTGTCATCAATGGATTCAGACATTGTAGGCCTGTTATAACCATAGATGGTACATTCTTACACGGGAAATACACTGGTGTGTTGCTTGTAGCAACGATTGTCACTGCTAATGGCAAAGTATTGTCGCTTGCATTCGCTGTTGTCGACAGGGAGAGTTTAGAGTCTTGGTTGTTCTTCATTTCAAATATCAAGGAACATATTGTCATGGACCGACAGGGAGTGACTTTGATATCTGATCGAGTTGAGAGTATTTTAGCTGCTGTGAGGCGGCATTGGCTTAATCCCTCGCTCCAATTTGTCGGATATCATCGGCACTGCCTTCGACATGTTTGTAGTAACTTTAACACTAAATTCAAAAATAAGGAGCTGAAACAACTTCTATGGAAAGCAGGGAGTGCTCATCAACGACGAAAGTGTAATGGTTACTTACAACAAATACAAGCTATTGACCAAGAAGCCATCAATTGGGTTCACAAGATGAATCTTGTGGAGTGGGCCCTTTCGTATGACGGTGGATGTCGGTGGGGGGCATTGACTAGCAATGATGCAGAGTGCTTCAATAGCGTCTTGAAAGGTGCAAGGAACTTACTTATCTCAGCTATGGTTGAATTTACATTTCGGCGGCTGGTAAAATATTTTGACGAGATGGGAGCCCAAGCTGAAATAGATGTACGAAATGAGTTCCAATACCCTAGAGAAATGCAAAAAACTATTGAGGACGGCATCGCAAGGGTAAATACTTTCAAGTTGATATCGTATGACAGGTTAGTTTGTAATATAAATTAAATTGTTGTTATTATGTTGTGAAGTTAAGTACACCTAAAAACATGAACTTCATTGGTTTCTATTACAATTTTCTGATAGGCCATGCCGCGTATTTGAGGTGCAAACATATTTTCGCCATGGACGAGGTTGCAATACACAAATTGTGCGGATGAATCAACCCACGTGCAGTTGTGGGAAATATGAGATACGACACTATCCATGTTCCCATATGCTCGCTGTAATGTCTGAATGTGGTGACAATCCATTCGAGTACGTTGATCTAGTATATTGGCTTCCTGTATACATGAGGGTTTGGGAAACTAAATTCAATCCAATACCGCATCAAGATTATTGGGATGATCCGCAGTGGACCTTAATGCCTAATGTACTTCTTCTGTGAGAAGTAAAACGGGGTCCTAAATCTATGTCTCGTATTCCAAATGAGATGGATATATCAGATAGGCGTTTGACCGCTCGTTGCAATGAGTGCCAGCAGACAGGTCATGACAGGCGAACATGTCCGGCGCGACTTGGTCGATGAAGACTATGTAATACTTACATATTGTAATAGATCATTTTTTAATTCTTTATTTGTAATAGATCATTTTATTCTTTATATTGTAATTCATTTTTTGTAAACGGGGTCGTACATTTAAATATATCATGTTTTATTTGTAATAGATCATTTCTATTTTTTAATTCTTTATATATTGTAATTGTTTAATTTCCTTGAGAAAATTTACAACTAACATACTAAACAAATAAATTAAACAAAATGACAATGCAAAAACATTTAACTATACCACATAGGCCTATGTTTTTTATTCTCTACTTGATTGAAAATGTCTATTATAAAATTTTAGTGAAAATCACATAGTTCTTCTACCATTTTAAGACTTTAATATTTCGTCTGCTGCAAGCATTTTTTACATTTACAATTTATGAATCATATCAACGTAATTTACAATTTTTATACTTTATTGGAACTTTTACCATTACAAAATCAGTAATGAAGTTTTGTCAAATATGCCATAAATGTAATTAGCAAGCTCTTATTGGAAAAAAAATTCTCATTCCATTTTTTTGCAAATATTTATGTATGAAAACTATCCACATGTTACTGGACATTATTAAGCTTATGTAATTGAGACTCTAAAATGATTTTGTAAAACATTTGTATATTAGTTATAGCATAGATGACGATAGGTTATGTTGAATTGCTTATCATATTTAATGGCACATAAATTGATAAATTTAGATTTTAGTAAATTGCTTCCATGTTAATGGCACACAAATTTATACTTCTAAAATAATCGACCACATTTGTTTTTCAAGTCGTCATGTATGAAATAATTTGAGTTTAATTGTTATAGTTAAATTACATGCTCACTAATACATTTTTTGAAAATGTATTTGTTTTCAATTGTACAGGCTTCATGGCATATCTACCTGATGAGGTCCCACTTTTTAGTCATCCACATCGGGCTGACAGTATATGGGAGGACCTGGTATACAGCCGCGTTTGTTGGACTTTACGCTTACAATAAAAATACCCTTCATTTTGTTTTATATTACGTGATAATGCTATAATTTAAACTACTCATTCTGTTATGCAGGACCAGGCACGCACCGTGGTGGCATGCTGGCGGGGAGATTCCGGCCTGTGGGAGCGTCCATTGGACCATAGAGTGTTATAGTGTCTACTATGCGCGGGATTCTATGGTGTCTATCGTATAGGCCATATCAGACTGGACCACCCACTCATTACTGCTCTCGTCGAGAGGTGGTGCACAGAGACTCATACATTTCATTTCCCGACCGGTGAGGCCACCGTCACATTACAGGACGTATCTGTCTTATACGGTCTACAGATTGATGGGCGAGCAGTTACTGGACCTGACCCACCATTTATGAGGGACCAGTGGATAGCCCTATGTGCTGAGCTATTGGGAGTAGCACCTACACCTTCAGACTTACAGGCAGGTAGAGTGAGGGTGAGGTGGCTGTCCGAGCAGTTTCAAGGCCATCTTCCATATCATGCTCCAGATGAGTTAGTACAGTAGCATGCCCGAGCATATATTCTGTGGATTATTGGGGGGGTATTTCTCCCTGATAAGTCACAGAACCTGCTCAAGCTGATGTACTTGCCACTGTTGAGAGACATTAATGTGATCGGCCAGTACAACTGGGGCGCCGCGGCTTTGGCATGCTTGTATAGGCAGCTATGTCGAGCGGCTTAGGTGGGTGCGAATCAGATCGGAGGACCCCTTGTCTTGCTACAGGTTAGTAAGAATTTTATTACATGTCAATTCATATAGTATGTCATATCTCAGTATTGTAATTATGTTGAAACTATTGTAGATTTGGGCATGGGAGAGATTGATTCGCATTGCCCCGTCTAGGCGGCAAGTGGTTGCTCCTGGTGAGGTTCCCATCGGCCAGGGAGACATGCAGTTGCCGGTTGGACCTCGAGGTAGCCGGTGGAGGGTTGACATGGGCCACGAGGTCGTATCGACCCACATAATCATCGTGTATAGAGACCAGCTTGACCGGATGATAGAGGGTGAGGTATGAAATTTAAATACCTAAATTTTAATTATCATATGGAGTGTATATGTTCATGAGCGATTTTTAATAGACTTGTCGTTATTGTAGTTTATCTGGCAGCCTTATGCGGGGGTCCTCGGTACGCTCCCAGACTATTGCGACTAGGTGAGGAGATATGGATGGCGAGAGTGCCACTCATTTGTTTTGACGTGGTTGAGTGGCATCTCCCTGATCATGTCCTCCGACAGTTTGGTCAGGTCCAGTCCGTGCCGGATCAGTGTGACACCGAGTGGCGGTTGCATGCGACTGATAGATGTGGCCGAGCCGCCACTGATTGGAGTGTACATCATATGTGATACGTACAGCTGTGGGATGCCCATCACGACAGTATTGTACAGGCTGACTGGAGCGATGGGGTCCTCCCCTCTCCTGACCTTTACATGTTGTGGTATCGGCGACATACACACCTACTAGTCGGTAATCCGAGCCACCTGTCTGAGTCCGGATATCAGGGAGTTGGGCCTTCTCTCGAGACATTGGTGAGTATCATAGTATGTGTCAGATAATTGTTAATATCATAATTGATTTACTTTCAGTCAACTATAGCCTAATATATCTGATTTTCTGTTCAAGTGGCTCGAGCTAGGAGGTCATGTCACTTGGCTGAGGACGCCCTTTTCGGACGTGGTGGACAGCATGCGATGCAGGCCCTTGCAGAGATCCGAGAGTTATTGTACGAGGGGATCCAGCATGCCTATCAGCTAGATCATCTGCATTTTGGCCACTACGGTGTACACAGTACAGCAGCTGATCCAAACACATCCGTCCCGTCTACGTCAGTGCCTTCCACTTCAGCGCCAGCCACAGCAGGTCGTTGGACTTCAATCACCCCACCGCATGTTACCCCATACATTTCTCCAGATTCCCCACACGTACATCCTACCCAGCATGCTGACCTTGATTGGACACCGCCCCGGTTCATGCATGATGTTGTTACCCCACCCACCCAATTATCACCTCCTTTTCTGGGGACTACTTCGACTACGCCCATGAGTACACATGATGCAGTTCTCACTGACATCTCCCACGTTGACGATGAGGCCCATATTGAGCCCCCCTAGAGCGCGAGGGAGAGGCCGAGGTTATGGTCATGGGGGACGTCGAGGCCGAGGTCGGGGTGCGGGCAGAGGCAGAGGTCGAGGTTCAGCTGCAGATCGTGATATAGTTGCAGCAGATGATGGAGTTTCACAGCTCACAACAGTATCCGATCTTCAGGCAGAGACAGGATCAGGAGCAGCAGATGCAGGAGAGGGGGGGTCACACTCACAAGCTCCACAGGCAGTCAGTGGAGGGCCACATGCAGGGGAGGGAGTGCCAGATATTTAGAGAGTCTACCGCAGGAGACCGAGGAGGGAGGTTCACGGTCGGGGTTGTGGGACTGGGGGCAGGTTAGGGCATTAGCGGTTGTGATATGGACTGTATTGTTTTTTTTTTTTTTTTAATTGTTACAGTTTTTGTAAATCAAACTTCTACAGATGATGTAAATGTGTCATACTTATTTATTCCAAATTATAATTTCACAATTTCTTATTCTTACTTATTTTACTTGAATCACACAAATATCTTTCACATCTCTACCTCTCTCTCATTCTCTGTAGTCTCTGCATTATTTATAGTAATTTACGTTTTTTCCTCAAATTTACAAATTAAGACAACCATTTATAAACAAAAAAAAATTTCGAACAAATTGAGACATCAATTTATAAAATTAAAGTTCAAATAAATTTTAAAAATTAACCTATAAATCCTAAACCCTAAAATAAAAATAAATAAGGTAGCATTTGGTAACGTTTACGTTTTTGGTTTATGTTTACAAAAAAATTAAAAACTGGTTTTTGTTTATTTTTAGAAAAACATAAATTACAAATGCGTTTGGTTTGAACAAAATGTTTAAACAACCCATAAAAACATAAAATAATAAAAAAAATGTTTGTTTAGGCCTAAAAAAAGTGTTTGTTCAGGTCTAATAACAATTGAAATATCTCCCTTCATTGATAAGTCGTGGATAAGCATTACAAATCCATTACAACATAAATGGTTTGGTCATTCATCCAAACAATTTCATTCATTATCATCATTATCTGACATCTCAATATCAGATTCATACATAACATCATCCATGCTCCAGGCGAAGTACTGGTGTGCATCATCCATTAACCCATCTTCGGCACGCTCATTTGCGGTCTTCATTAGTGAGGACCTTTGCAGACGTTGAGTCATGCGATTAACTTCGTCGCGAATACTATGCAATGCCCTTTGCAACAACTGTGGAGTGTCAGTTGGCATACGCATGGCTAACCGACGAGAAAATTTAATATTAACTTCACGACATAACTCAATGAGAGCATTTGCTCGAGTTATAAATTCCCACTCAGCTCTCATGGTATTGACGGTGGCACGTGAGTAATGCAAATTTGGATTTAATGGGTATTGAAATTCATCTCCATCTGCAACCCAAGAGCGACCCATTGCTGAATATAAATCAACCACCGTATATGTCATGATGATATCGCTCGAAATAGCTGTAAAACTATTGTTGGGGTATGATGCGATATTTATACCATATATACACATGGTAGCTGTATGTATGAAATTATTGCAAACAACTATGCATTAGAGTTGTCACGTCAACTTTGATGACCTGAACAACTATGCATCAACTTGATACGAGTTGTCACTTCGACTTTTATGAATTGCATAATTTATTGTTATTTCAAACAAAAAGTAAAAAATTTGTGAAATTTTTTTTCAAAAAATTAATAAATACATAAAAATACAAAAAATGTACTGAATGCTTGTATTTTTTTTTTTTATATTTTTGGTATTTACTGAATTTTTGAAAGATTTTTTTTACAATTTTTTTACTTTTTAAGTGTATTTATGTTAGGTGTGTTTAAAAAGTAAAAAAATTGCTTAAAATATTAAAAAAATTCAATAAAAACAAAAACAAATATTTTAATTATAACTGAACATTGCCTCAATTTTGACTACAATATTGCATTGAAATATACTTACAATTTCAAGTACTAAAATATTTAATTCATTATAATACTTTGTCTCAACCAATTTATGAGCATTTCCTGTTCGATCACCCGAATGTCACTGGCCTTATACAGTGCATTCGGTTGCCAGGACTCCACTTTTGTCAAGTCATGAACGAATCATAAGCCTGTAGCATCGGTTGTTGTGCCATATTAATGGTGTCAACCTGCCTACTATAAAAATGTAACTTTACCTTCTTCCAAAAAACTGTTGAAATTTACTACATAGATTTACAATATTCTTCTACAATATATTTTTCTACCCATTTCTCAGTGATGCTCGCCAGCAACTTGAACAGACGTTATAATTTGGATGCTTTGTTTTTTCCTCAGATGCTATGTGACTTTGTGCAGCGATGCAGTGATGCATGTGACTTTTTACAGTGATACAGTGATGCATGTGACTTTGTGCAGTGATGCAGTGATGCATGCCACTTTATGCAGTGATGCAGTAATGCATGTGACTTTCTGACATTGCCATGCTTGTATACATTGTGACTTTTTTCCTCACATTACGTGATGCATGTGACTTTGTGTAGCACAACTTACATGCTTTGTTTTTTCCTCAAATTTCAAAATTCATCTAAGTCACATTAATATGACCATTTTATAATTTTGGTGAAAAAAATAACGATAGTTTTGCAGGTCAAAGTGAGTTGGACGGTTGTGTATTTACTTGCACTCTGTTTCATAGTTGTTTATGAACAATATTACTTTAAAACAAATAAAATTAAAGCCGCTGTTTCATTTTATGATTTCATTTTTAAATTTTTTAAAACACCAATATGTACTGAAATCGTCAATTCCAAGTGACTACTTACTGTATTAAAAAAGTAAGCATGAAAAAATAGTTTCATGTGGCGATGTGACAACTCACTGTATTTTGTTTTATTTGACAATTCACTGCTCGAATATGAAGGGATTGCATTGTGATCCTCTGGCCTACAATTATGATTTTATCTGACAACCACGTCCGTGACTACATCACAGGTACACTTCGTCACGGGTACTCAGGATTGCATGAAATGAATAACATAAAATAATATCACGGGTATCGCTTCTTCCATAATGCCCCAACATGCATTGTCGTCACTAGATCATCTCTAGTTAACCCCCACTCCCAGTATGATGTCTATAAATAGCGATACCCCCAGTATGATGTTTGTTCAAGTCATAACAATAGTAATATATCTATAATTATTATTATTATGAACAATGTCTTCAAGAGGTGCAGAAAGTTCACACCGGCAAAGAAATCTGAAAGTGTGGCTGCTACCTCCATTTACTTATGACTACAAGAGCGAAAAGTACTCGAGTCCGAAGGATTATTATGCTGGTATCCGAGCAGAATGGGCGTTTAGGGTAATAGAGCAAGAAGGATTGTTTAATGATCTACGTAACTTTGGGGCACCGGTACCTCATCGTCGTTCATTGAGCGTGGCTAGACAAAATGTCAGTGACTATGAAAAAGCAGTTAGCAGAATTAAAAAGGAGAACAACAGAATGTTGATGCGGAGATGTCGACATTTCATGCTTCAGCTAGCCACCGAAATGGCTGAAGCAAGCAACAGAAATTTGACAGTGATTGAGCGAAATAATGTCTTAAACAATAAAAAATATCTCTCTGACTACTACATGTCAGATGAGGAATGAGAAATCAAACACCGTTATCTTTCATATATGTTCATCTAACGTACGGATGTATTTGAAGTATTTGTTTTATGAAGCTGAAGTTTATGAAATAACTACATTTATAACTACACATTTATTAGTTCATGACTTTCTTTATTGAATTGCAATGAGTTAATGAATGTTTTGGATTAATGAATGGATTAATGTATGTTGAATTATGTGAATACTTAAAACACAAAACATAACAGGTAGGTCGGTGAATAGCTTCCCTTAATTGGGGTTCGTGAAATAGGGATCCTGTACGTAAAGAATTTCAACCTCCATCAAGAAAGAAGAAAGAGTCACCTTCCAATTCCTGGAAGTCCAGTAAAAATGATGACTCTAGTAAGGAATGTGGGGTTGATAGAAAACTAAACTTCGGGGGCTGGACAAACAACCTCAAAGACATTGGTGGTTGGTCCAGTTGGGAGACTAATAAAGTTCAGACAAACGAACTACCGCCTTCAATAACACATAAAACATAACAGGTAGGTCGGTGAATAGCTTCCCTTAACTGGGGCTCGTGAAATAGGGATCCTGTACGTAAAGAATTTCAACCTCTATCAGGAAAGAAAAAAGAGTCACCTTTCAATTCCTGGAAGTCCAGTAAAAATGATGACTCTGGTAAGGAATGAGGGGTTGACAGAAAACTAAACTTCGGGGGCTGGACAAACAACCTCAAAGACATTGGTGGTTGGTCTAGTTGGGGGACTAATAAAATTCAGACAAACAAACTACCGCCTTCAATAACACATAAAACATAACAGGTAGGTCGGTGAATAGCTTCCCTTAACTGGGGCTCGTGAAATAGGGATCCTGTACGTAAAGAATTTCAACCTCCATCAGGAAAGAAGAAAGAGTCACCTTCCAATTCCTGAAAGTCCAGTAAAAATGATGACTCTGGTAAGGAATGAGAGGTTGATAAAAAACTAAACTTCGGGGGCTGGACAAGCAACCTCAAAGACATTGGTAGTTGGTCCAGTTGGGGGACTAAGTTTAAAACCCAATTGGTTTTACTTGATTTGGTTGGAATGAATCACTATTTATAATTACTTATACCCAAACAGATTATTTTCTGCACATTTTTAAAGAAATTGACGATTCTCTTAGTATAAAAACTAGAATTGTAACCAGTTCTAATGACGCTGATTTGTTATTTTTCGGATTTATATCCAAAGAGAACAACACTTCCTAAATTACTGTGTAACACTAGTTTTCTGGACAGATTTGAATGCACCATGATATTCACAAACATTGGTGGCCAAGTAGTCCTACATAACTCACGTTTCACTCACAAGATACACCATTATTTTAAATATGATTTCAAAAGTTGAGATTGATTATGTTTCCCAAAATATTACAAATTGAATATTCAAAAGTTGATTTTAAAATAATTCCAATTGACAACAAAAATTCAAATAGTCATACTTTTCAATGAAATACAAATAGTAGGTCGTAACAAGAATGATGCATAGCTAAGTGAAACACAACATTGCCTACATAAGTTTCATTTTTTCACACATTGAGTAGTCAAATCGTAGAGAGACTTGTCAGTATATGCAGATGGATTGTGAAGTCATGTGACCTGGTGCCCTTATTTTGTGGGATTCTCAATTCAGAAACTCACATGGCAGTAGTGAATTCACTGATTTACCTTACAGTCAGCATGCCCTTATTTTGTTCGTATATGCAGATGGATTGTGAAGTCATGTGACTTGGTGCACGGGCTTTGGTTTTCTCGATTTTTTGCTCGATTTTTTTATTACAGTGACAACTCATCTCTTATTGATATTTGTGGGATTCTCAATTCAGAAACTCACATGGCAACAGTGAATTCACTGATTTACCTTACAGTCAGCATGCCTTTATTTTGTCCGTATATACAGATGGATTGTGAAGTCATGTGACTTGGTGCACAGGCTTTGGTTTTCTCGATTTTTTGCTCGATTTTTTTATTACAGTGACAACTCATCTTTTATTGATATATGTGGGATTCTCAATTCAGAAACTCACATAGCAACAGTGAATTCACTGATTTACCTTACAGTCAGCATGCCCTTATTTTGTCCGTATATTCAGATGGATTGTGAAGTCATGTGACTTGGTGCACATGCTTTGGTTTTCTCGATTTTTTGCTCGATTTTTTTATTACAGTGTCAACTCATCTCTTATTGATATATGTGGGATTCTCAATTCAGAAAGTCACATGGCAACAGTGAATTCACTGATTTACCTT
This sequence comes from Camellia sinensis, assembly GCF_055761805.1. Classification (NCBI taxonomy): domain Eukaryota; kingdom Viridiplantae; phylum Streptophyta; class Magnoliopsida; order Ericales; family Theaceae; genus Camellia; species Camellia sinensis. Next base: position 140,882,706 of record NC_138962.1, read on the forward strand.
ACAGTCAGCATGCCTTTATTTTGTCCGTATATGCAGATGGATTGTCAAGTCACGTGACTTCGTACACAGTATTTGCTTTTCTCTGTTTTTTTAGTCTAGTGACAACTCATACCTTGTTCATATATGTGGGATTGTCATGCAGAGGCATCTTTCTAAAGCCGTTCATAACCAACTATATAAACGACTAAATGTGAAGACACAACCTTACAACTCATTTCGCCCTACGAAATTATCATTTATTTGTTTTAAAAAATTAGCATGGCTACATGGTTCATGGGAGGGAGTGGGAATTGCAGAGGTGGTATGAACTTGCAAAGGGGTGACAGTTCACGACGAGGAGGGAGAAGGGGAAGTGGCGATGCTGAAGATGAAACACCATTTACTTTGTTAGATGCCTCTTGTACTTATCATGATAGATTTGGGAAGCGACATTTTGTCATGCCCAAGTACTATCGAGATCCATGTGGTTTGGTGGAAGATCCATCAGATAATCAAACAGGATATGGTTTAGCAAACGCTAGACTTCTGAAGTGGCCCGCACTATTTATAGAGCGAGTGCAAATGAAAAGATTATGTCGGGAAAATTGACTGAAGGTGCCAAAAGCACGTTCTATTGAGATCCAAAAAGAAGATCTTGATAATGTTGATCGACTATGTGAAAGACTACAACGTGAGATTTCTCAAATGCGCCGAAGGTTAGCCCGCGATATGCAGCTATACATAGTTAAGAAGGATGCCCAAAAGAACAGAACAGAACCAAATGTTGCGGCTATCAAGGGTATCATGGAGGATCTTGAGCTTGTCTCTGACACTGAGCTTTCGGATTATTCAGACTTTGAGCCACCTGCCGATTTAAGCGCGAATTAGGTGTTAATGTCTACACTTCGGCAATATTAGGTCATGCATTAATATGTAATGTCTATGTTAGAGTAAGTATAACTGTTATGTTATGTTTATGTTTATGTTTATGTTTATGTATTGTGTCTGTCAAATGTTGCGGCTATTAATATGTAATATTAGGTCATGAATTAGGTGTTTGTCTGTCTAACTGTTATGTTTATCTATTGTGTGTTCAGTTCAGGGTGTCCAGGATGTATGTAATGTGTGTTCAGTTCATGGTGTCCAGAATATATTTTTGTGGGAGAATTATGTCTGTACTACCTATGTAACTGAAAACTATTACATTTGCAACTTCAATTATGTTGTTTTCATGCCTGTATGAGTATTTAGTAAATTAGTGACTTCGTATATTATGTATTAAGTTTTATTACAAAAATGTTGACAAAATTTATTTTAGGAGCTCTCGCGGTGGCCTTCGTCTTCTTGGCCTACTCCGCGGTGGTCTTCGCGTCTCACCCTTCGTCGTTGCTCGTCGAGCTGCACAGTGTGTGAGTGTGCTTCGGACTGTAGAGCATGCATATGACCTTTTAACCCAAAACAAAGATGAAACAAAAAAATAATTTTTTTTAATGAAAACGGGTACAAAACGGTTTTACTAAACTGGTTTTTGAATTACATTCTCACTTTCTAACCCAAAATAAAGACAAAAGAATAAATATATATGTATATTTAAATGAAAACGGCTTTAGTAAAGTCAAAATAATTTTCAGAATAACACCTTCTAACCCAAAACAAAGACAAAAGAAATTTTTTTTTTTTTACAGGAAAACGACTTTAGTAAAGCAAAAAAAAAAATTATTAATTACATTATCACCTTCTAACCCAAATCAAACACAAAACAATAAACAAAAAATTTTTACATGAAAACGGCTTTAGTAAAGACCAAAAAAAATTTTGAATTACATTTTCTAAACCAAAATAAAGACAAAAGAAAAAATAAAAAATTTAACATGAGAACGGCTTCAGTAAAGCCAAACAAAATTTATGAATTACATTATCACCGAAACAATGACAACAGAAAAAAAATTAAATCTAATGTAAATGAACAGTGAAAGTGTGGTTTCAATCCATGTTTACAATAGTGAACAGTGAAACCATGACTTTTGTAAATGAACATGATTGGCTTAATAATATCTAAATGAATATGATTTTAAAATTATATATATGAAAAATATTATGTAAAATTAATATATGAAAAGGGGTTTTTCCCATATAATGTAAAATTTCTGAATTACACCTTCTAAACCAAAACAAAAACAAAAGAAAAAAAAAACAAAATTTAACATGACAATGGCTTTAGTAAAGCCAAAAAAATTTTATGAATCACATTATTACTAAAACAATGACAAAAGGAAAAAAAATAAAATATTAAAAAATAATCTGCTTACCAAGAAATAAATGAACATTGAAAGAGTTTTTTTAACAGTGAAAACGCTATTATGAATAGCGTTTTTTTAATGCATAGTAAAATCACTATTTTAAATATTATTTCTTCAAAAAAAAAAAAAAAAAAAAAAAAAAAAAACGAATCCACAAATTACACGTTATTTGCAATAACATTTTATTCAGGAAATTTTTTTACCTTAAAATCGCTATTCTAATCAATATTTTTTTAATTAAAATTACGATTCACGATAACACCTTCACTAATCAAGTTTTAGACTCCAAATAGTAAAGGCACAATTTATAATAACGCTTTCGCCAAGTTTAAAAATTCCGTCAAAATTAGACCTGACGGTAGTCTACATCCATGATTGATGGGTGGTGGCAATGGTGTTGCCGAATCACAGTGAGCTATCCCCACGCCACGCCTTTTAGGGTATCTGGATCACCATTTCGCCACCACTCTCCAGAACAAAGAAAGTTCATCATCATCATCGGCATTTTCATTTTCATTGTCATTATCGTACAAATACAATACAGCTTGCGATCTCGAGGCGAATTTGAGCAGAGAGTGTGCTCAATTAGCCGCTCATCCCCAACACCTACACCAAAACCTAGCCAAGCTCATAATCTCATGGATTTCTCGATCAATTGCAGCTAAATCCACTCTCCACAAGCTCAATCTAACAACAATGTCCCCATGTCAGTACTACTCACTGAAACCCCCATTTGATTGAAAGGCTTCTTTCTTACCATACTCTGTTGTTTTAATTTTTGGGTTTGATTTTTCAGATGGGATTCAGAAGATGATGAGCGAGGATTTGCCTCAGCTTGCAATGGAATTGAGCCGAGTTGAAAATATTCGCAGATATGCTAGTGAGTTTTGGATTTGTTGCTTTGCTTATTTTACATATATATATTTTTTATTAATCTATGCTTTTTATCTTCTATTTATATATGCTAATATATAAATTTGGTTGTTGTGACATCAATCAGTCTCTCTGATTCTTGAATTTTGGTTCTTAAGAATACACAAATCACCATGGTTGGGATATACAATGCCAAAATATGAACTTTTCTTGGTTTGTGTTTTTGATTGATGGGTTTGCTTCAGTGGACTGACTACTGACTTAAATGTTTCTTCGTTAAAATAAAAAATAAAAAATTTAAAATTTGGTGCTACTGTAAATTTCTCAAGTATTCTTTCATTGTTAGTTCTCGATTTGACATTACACATTTTGTGGACACATCCATTTCATAAATTTCGTAGTTTGCCCATTCATCAATATAGCATGAGACCAGTTTCATATGAATGTCTTTGCATTATTTTAGACTAGATAAACTTATGTTACTTGGAACATGGATTGTTCCAGTGAGTGGAATGAGAATAAAAAACTTGGTATATCACATGTTGTAAATCTAAAATGTGGTACAATAAGACTAAAATTTCTATAGATTTTAAGATACTTCTAGGGTAATTTTCTTTTCACAATTAGACATCCAATGAAATATACTTTAGTTTTTTTCAACACATCTCTAGGAGCATTGTGGTCCATTTCTTTAATATGTCTTGCCAAAATTCCAGCTTTCTTAGATAGTAGTTCATTATATTTGATTCATTTCCTCCTCAGGAAATGTTTAAGGAAATAAAGAAACAAGAAAAAATATCGGCATGCTTTGAATCACTAAATTCAGAGTTTTAGAACGAAAATGTTCCATGTTTTAGAAAATGCTTTCCAAACTGTAAATCACTTGGGTATTAGTGTGAATTGTTTATTATTATATTTTTTGTAGCAGATAAACTGTAACGATTATTCATTCATTATAACAAAATTCTTGAACTGTCTTGAACAAGTTAATCTCAAAATTTTCATCAAGCAAACTGATTTAGAAAATGATTGCTTCACCCAAAATTCATTAGTTATTGGTGAAGTTACAAAATTTTGCCATAGAATTTGCAAATGAAATGTTTGACTTTCTTGATCATGGATTAGTTGTTTTACTATTTTTCCATTCCATGTTTAAGTGAGTGATATTTTACATGATTGTGTGCTAGGTTATGTGGAGTCTTTAAAATAAATCAAATACCCATGTCAGACCCCCTGGCACTTGGACGAGGGTGTGGAATATGAGTTTGATACTTTTCATCGGATACTTCTTATTTGTTTTAACACTATTATTATATGTGTATATTGTTGTATATTTGCTAATGATATATTTGAACGAATTCCGAGTTTGCAAATTGTTCTTAGGCCAAGTAATCCTCAACTAAGAAGCACAAACACTTCTAAGAATGTTAGACACCAATATTACACGTTACTCATTGGACACTTCTTGACACCTAGCAGACATATGTCCAAATATGTGCTACTATTATTTAAAATTTTCTAGACTCGGTCACGCTTAAGACACTTGAGGAACATGTGTCTATCATTTAGACACACATGAAACACATTACAAGTTTGAATCAAATAATTTGGAATCTACATATTCTTCTCCTTTAGACTATAGAAATTAGTACTACTGCATGTTGTTATTATCTTTAAGTTAAATATTCAATACATGACATATAATTGTTTATCCTTATATATGACATATAATAAATTTATAAAGGTATATCTTTTGTGTGCGTCCCTCACTTGTTATGTCCTATATTTTTTGATTTTTTTTTTATTTGTGTGTCTGTGTCATGTCACATGTTTGTGTCAATGCTTTTTAGATCCTCAACTCAAAATTTCTCACGTACATTCATCATTGTAAAAAAGCTGTCTAATCTATATTGTCATTTCTGTATGTGACCACAAAACTTGCTTCTTTCTTGCAATACATTTTTCCTTGGAACATGGAGTGAGAGTTTTTTTTATGCTCAGTGGCTTTAGTTTGATCTTGGTCTTGCTCAACCAAATCATAGATGTTATGCAAATCATGTACTTGCTCTCATTTTTCTCAACTTACCAGGCAAATCTTTACTAACCCATCTAAGATTTCAGATACCACTCAACAGTTAGAAGCAATGGTTGGAGATCTTGAAGTGCAGTTTTCTCTGTTGTGAATAAAAAAAGGGGAAATATACTCGCTTCAAATTGATCAAATCCGTCAGTTTCAACAGTAATGACTTTATTCAGTATTATTTTTTCTTTATTAAGAATACATATTGCATAGTTAGATCAAAGATGGGACTGCACAGAAAATTTTAGTGTAGTCATTGAATGCAGGACCCAGGATCGAGGCAAGAAAAGTTCTTTCAAGCTGTAAGATCCATGAATTGAATTGAGGATTTGTTGGTTAGTCCTGTGAAGTTCCGACCTCAGTGGTTCCATCTTATGAAATCTCTGGATTCTAGAGTAGACAGAACATTGAATTTGCTCCAGCAACAAGTTCTTGCAGATCACCGAGCTCTTCTTTCATCTCTAGGGTGGCCACCAAAAGTTTTTATGTCAAAAATAGAGAGTGGCAAGATCTCTATCCTTCCAAATCCATTAGTTTTGATGCAAGTAGACAAACAGAAGGCCTATTCTGAGAGTTTTCTAGAACTTTGTGCTTTGCAGCATTTGCAGACACGGAGGGAAGAGCGACAGCTTGGCCTTTTGGGAAAAAAGAAGCTGAATACAGGGCTTTGGGCCATTGATGAACTGGTTTCTCCTATTGCGTCACGGTCAGAATATCACTTCTCAAAATGGGTTGATCAGCCAGAGTTTATCTTCGCTCTTGTGTCCAAGATTACCAAAGATTTTGTTGGCGGAGTGGATGATGTTTTGCAGCCTCTCATTGATAGAGCAAAACTGGTGAGCTTGAGTGCTAAAGAAGCTTGGATATCTGTAATGGTCCAAACACTTTCTTCATTTTTAGCAAAGCGAGTTCTCTCTGTTCTTGTCAAAAGATACAAAGAGAAAAAGGAAAAATCGGAGATGATTTCTTCATGGCTTCATTTAATCGACCTTATGGTTAATTTTGACAGACAGATGATGTCATTTGTAAATTCAGAAGCTTATCTCTTCACGGAGGACTCTGAAATGCTTGAAGGATCGTCAAGAGGCTTATCTGTGTTCTCATTATTTTCTGTAGGCCTGATTGGCTCAAAATTTGGGCCAAAATAGAGCTCAAGGTTGGGAGAATGAAACTAAAAGAAGAGTCGAAGCATGAGAGGGCGTGGTTGGTTGACACGAAAAACGAAATTGGATCTGCTGTTGACACGACAACTGAGCGGTTTCTTCTTTATAGTAGGGAGAATCTGTGTTAACTTGCTTGGGAAATGATCGAGCGTTGCAAAACTTTACCGGGCATTTTGGCAAGGACCCAATTCATCAGATCAACTGCAGCTAAACTTGTCTTGTACCTTTTAAAATTACTGCTTTTGCAGTACAAGGAAATTGAATTCCTCTCTACTGACTGCAATGATGACTCCTTGCTGAAACTATGTGCGGTGATCAATGCTGCTTGATACTGTGAATCTAAACTACAAGAATGGAGCGACGATGTTGATTTTCTGGAGATGAAAATTGCCGAAATTGATAAAAATCATCTCTGTAAAGGATGATATGAATGATAATTCTCACTTCTTTGGAGAAGAAATAAAGAGCTTGGCTGATCTGGAAAATTTGCTAATGGAAATAATTGGTGATTGTCTTGGTCAATTTGAGCCTCTTACCAAGGAGCATGTCCAGAGCAAGGAATGCTTCAAGCAAGAGGAGGATGATGATGGTCTACATAGAGCCTCAGAAGTCACAGATTTTTCTGTATCCGTTGACATTCTTGAAGCGTTGGATACTTTGAGAAGTCAGCTTTGTATAATTAATGCCAGTCTCAATCCAAAGGACTTTCGGATTTGTGGAGAAGCGTCACAGATGGGCTTGACCGATTCATTTTTGGCAGCATATTCACTAGTGATTATAGATTCTCTGAGAAGGGCACCAGTCAGTTTGGAGCTGATATGCGAGCATTGTTCGTTGCTTTTCAGCCATTTAGTACTAATCCTGAAGCATTCTTTCCTTTGGCTAGAAATTCTCTGAAATTGTTAGAAATGGATAGGCGAGATTTAGGGCGTTTGAATTTTTGTGGTGTTACGCACTTGTCATTTGAGCAAGCTGACAAGATTTTGAGGAATAGAAAATTTTGAATTGCATCTAGAGAGTTGAGAAACGAGAATTGATTATATGTTTTTGAACTTTCATTTCATTTGTGCCAAATGAATGATATATATGCGTTTCACTTTTGGCAACAACAGTGGTAGTTTCAGTTAGTTGAATGGAATTAACCCCCCAAAAAAATTTGAATGGAAAGGAATAGTACATAATGGGTAGTGGGAAACTAGAGCGATGCTAGGGATTTAAAAAAAATTATTAATTTTTTTATATAATACTGACATGGGTGTCAGTTTTATATCATATAAGTATTGTGTAAAATTTTTGAAAACTTTATTGTGGTCTCTAATATTTTTGAGAAGACTATGACATCATAGCAGATACTTTGTTTAATATGGGAAGTATAGAGCTTGAAATGTATTTCATATTTGACACTGGTCTCTCTCTTTGGTTTTTTGTCCATTTTTCGAGCAAAACAGTTAATGCTAGACTATAGTCCTGCATAATGCTCACATAAAATGGAAAAGAGAGGAATGAACTCTCAATTCAGTAAATGATAATTGAAGGCCAATGAGTGAAAAGGACAATTTGCAATTTTTAGTCAATATATTTTGTGAGTTGTTATTAGCACTTATCTAATTTCTTTGGACCCTACAATGTTCACCTTTTTTATTTCTATTTTTATTTTTTTTTGAATTAATTATTTAAAAGTCTTATTTACAAATGTTATGGTAGCTCAGGTTTTATCCAAGATTTTTTGAACCAATAAGTCCTATATAGTAAAATTGAGAATATTATCAATTTTACATAGTTATGTTCTAGATAATTGTTTAATTAACTGATAAAAAAACAAAGTATGAGATTAAACGTTTGCCCTTCTACTTATTGGTTTGATTTAACAATCCAATAAAATCGAGAACATTACCAGTTTTTTTCAATTTTAAAAATAAGAGCACTATCAATTTTTTCATTTTAATTTTCTTTTCCAGTTTTGCACATCAATATTCCATCATCATGCTCCTTTATACACACAAAACTTTCAATTTTATACAAAAAAATTTAGTTTTTTCAAAAATAGATATTAGGTTTTTTTTTTTGCACATAAATTGTTTTTAGTTTTTTCAATTTGAAAGTTGATGTTTTAAAGTTTTGCAAATCAAAATAAATGTCAAATCTTCATGTTCTTTTATAGATAATTATAAATGATGAACAATCATTACTTGAAGGGTAATTTTAACTACTAAAAATTTAATGAGACTTGAAAGTCCAAAAAATCTTAGTTAGGATTTAATGGAGTATAAATTTATAAATTAGAACTTTTGTGTAAATGCCTCATTTTTTTTTATTATAATTATACCCTAAAGTAAATTACATTAAAGGACAACTTTTAATGGTGTGTTAACCGTATATTTATAAGCACGTCTGTTAACGACTTATAGGAGATACATGCCGTACAGGAATTCAATCCAATAATGGCAAAACCCCAAACGCAACTTGAGTGACGTCTCACTTACAAATATATGATTCATGTCCCTAATTAGCAAAAATCTAAGAATATTACTGTTCATATGAACAGTATAATAATTACAAATTAATACATATATGATCTCATGTTTGTGCAATTACAACGGAAGGGGTTGTTGATCAAGGCCAAACGAATAATCTCCTCTTGCAGAGATTCTTTTGTTAAAGTTATTAATTTATGGAGTTCTTCAATCCAAGATTGTACAGTGGGTATCTGTTGCAGAGTTAACAAAATAGCTAATCTTTCTTTATGCCAATCTAATAATATATGCAATTCAGATAAAGTATTTGCAGACATAAAACATTATAAAATACTTATAATATAGTAGCAGACTCAAAACAAGAGAGTTTCTCCACACATAATTGATATATCATAAACGTAGGAAATTTGTACAAGAGAAAGAGACACAAAGAGTAAAAGAACACTTGTGTCTCAACAAGGGTGAGACTTGCCCTTAAATAGCCTTCTTGGCTTATAATGAAACATAATTGAAGACAGGTGGCGTGTCTTTGATGGCTGGAGTCGTTCGTTCTTATCTTCAATTCTTATCTTTTGCTGTAACGCCCTGCCTTTTTGTAACAACCCTCACTCTGTCTTAGTCATGCTCATATGCATTTATATGATTTTGCCTAGTTAAGTTTGTACCTGCAGACTTTGATTCATTTTGCCTAGGTAAAGGTTCTTGTCTTGTTTTGTGCTAACATGTTTTGCCTAAGTATTATATGCTTGCTTTGTTCCTTGCTTGGTGTGTTAAGCCTAAGTCATGTTAAGCCTAGGTCATGTCAAGCCTAGGTCATGTTAAGCCTAAGTCATCTCAAGCCTAGGTCATACCTTTAAATCTCTTACACCTAGGATATAGCGATCCTGACTTTCCCTTTCGTGTTTAACTATAGTCCGGATTCGATTTCGTAAGGGTGCCGTTGTCTTATCCTCTTTCCATCCCTTCCTCTATGTGTTCGAGCTTTGGGTCGTGTTGGGCAAGTTGGGAATAAGTTGGTTGTGTTTTAAAACGTAAAATCTTTGCCCAGTTTTTAGTCTCTCCGCTCGAGCGGTTATTTTGACGCTCGAGCAGGACTCTGTTGTTGCTTGTCCGCTCGAGCGGGGGTGTTGGCGCTCGAGCGGGGAAACCAGCCATCCAGTATTTCGTCTGCAGTGGTAGACGCTCGAGCGGGGAGTTTGACGCTCGAGCGGGAACCACGTCTGTAAAAGTTCTGGGAGCGTGCATCCGCCGCTCGAGCGGGAGATTGGACGCTCGAGCGGGGATCTGTAAGTGACGCTCGAGCGGGGATTTTGCCGCTCGAGCGGGGCGACTTTTATATAAAGCCGAGATCCGACCTTTTTGTTCACTTTTCAACATCCTTTCTCTCTCTTACTTTTCCAAAAAGCTGTTTTGAGAGTTCCTCTCACTAAAACCCTAACTTCTCTCTTAGGATTGATCTAGTAGGAGTTGTTTTCTCACCTTGGGCCTTTACAAAAGTTGTGTTGATCGTCGAGGGCTATCTTTTAATCTGAAAATTTCGGGATTTGGAGCATTTCCGTTTCTTCACCTCCTTCGTTGGGTCCTATTACTTGAGGTAGGGATAACCTACTCCATCTTATGAACTTTGTCTCTGAATTTTAGCATTTTGATATTTTGGGGGTTGTTGGGTAAATTTTGAGAAAGTTTGGGCCTTTGTGAAATTTTACAAAAGTTAGGGTTTTAGATATATAAACCTATATGCATGTTAGGCATAGAGAAATGAGATTTATGTTGGGACATTGATGGAAATGAAACCTTAGGGTTGTTTTGTGAATTATGGTAATTTGCCCTAATTGATTTAATTAATTAATGCATTTAATTAATTGAAGAAAACGAGGAATTGAATTGAGAATGTTGAAATTGGGAATGTATGAGACTAAAGAGTGTAGTAAAATCTTTTATTGCTCATCTAGTTGAAATGTGATATATTATCCATTTGTGCATTTATTTCCTGCTTAGAAATAATTGTTTGGGCTACCGTGGAGGGTAGTGTTGATTGTTGTAGACAATGCATGATGATTAGGCAAACTAAAACTAATCAATTGGATGTGTCATAGAGTATAACGGTTGATAGAATACATTAATTTTATGTATTGATTGATTGCGTATGTGATTTAGTGTTTATATGCATTACTTGTGTATGGGAGGAGATGGGGGATGTACTCCACGGTTTAGGGGAAGATGGGGGATGTACCTCTAAACCAGTTAATGGTTTAGGGGAAGATGGGGGATGTACCTCTAAACCGGGTATTGGAATGTTGATACAGCTCATATGCTTATCTATTGAAGTGTTGATATAGCTCATATGCTTATCTATTGAAGTATTGATATAGCTCATATGCTTATCTGTTGTAGTAGTGATATAGCTCATATGCTTATCCATTGAAAAATTTGTTTGATTTGATATAGCACTAAAATGTATATCATCATTGTTTGCGAAGTATGGAAGTAATTTATGTGTTATTGATACAACACCAAAATGTGTATCCACCTTGGATTTCGAAAGTGTTCTAGTGATGAACTATAATCTCATCAAATGTTTTGGCCAGAGTACTGAGCCTTGTTTTCAAAATGAAAAGTGAATTGTAACATAGACTTGGCTGTCATGGAATTTTAATAAGATGTAAATGGAAGTGTAAGTATTGACCATCTATCAGTTGCTAATCTTTTAGGCATTGTTCACAGTCGGTTTAGTATATTTCTACTGGGCTGTGGCTCACCCTATATGGGAACATCATTTTCAGGTACAGGTAGCATGCCACCTCCAAGGGCATAGCTTGGGAGGCTAGAGACGGACAGACTTTTGTTGTCTTATTTCCTTTTGGATGTATTACGTGTAAATTCAAGCCAAGGGCTTAATGTATAATTGAGTTAGTACTCTCTTTTGCAACCAAGTGTTAACTTGGAAAACTGTAAGCCCGTAAGGCATTTGCTTCTGTTGTAACCATGTAATACTTCTGTAATGAAATACTCTGATGAATAGATGAATGTGGACTTTTATGTATCAATACATGTCTCTATATGGATGGGTTTAATGTTGTTATTTTGAGGGTGTTACATAGGACTATCTTGGAACCACCTTGGTTGACCTCCCCCATCACCTAGGCATTTTGGCCGAGATGTCATCATCTAGGCCGAGATGTTATCATCTAGGCGTCCTAGATCTTTGATCCTTGCACCTAGCAATCTTGTTCCAGGACTGGTATGACCTAGACCGAGGTGTGGCACATCTAGGCCGAGGTGTGGCACGGCTAGGTCAAGTGTTATCCTTCCTAGCCGAGATCATTGAGACCTTACTTGCCGAAGCATATGTCTTGATCTGAGATCCTTGCCTTGTCAGAGTGCCCATATCATCTTACTTGTTGTACACACTTTGTCATATCCTTATCTTTTCACTCAAGCACCTTTTTGAGAAAATCCAATCCAGTAGTGCCACGTGTCCCAGCAGAGGGTTAAGTCAGCCGACAGTAGAGAAAACATATCATTTGCTACATCTTTGTCCTAGAAGAGAGAAAAGCTCTTGGAAGAGAGGAAGGAGTTCTTAGAGTGAGAGAGCTAGATTCCAAGCTTGATCCTTAGAGTTTGAACCGTTTGATCCGTGTTTTGAGGTTAGATTCTTGATCTACTCTTGTCGTTCTTTATGTTAATCTAGTCGTATTGAATGATCTAGCATGATTCATAAGCCATGCATTGATTTAAAGTTTGGTTTTAGAAAGAAAAAATGATGTTCTTGTGTTCTTGAAGAAAAACCATGTTTTGATCCGAAAGTTTGTAACAAGTTTCATATTTTTGTGTTTGTTTTCATGAAATCTCCAAGTATGGGTACCCAGGTCCATATTTTTGAACTCATATCATGAAATCTCAAATTTTGGAATAAAATTTATGAATCTAGCATTCATGTTCTTCATGTTCTTTAAGGGAGGAAACCTAGATTTCCAGACTTCACCTTTCCCTAGGTGTGGTCACCGAGACCACTCTTGCCTAGATCTCACACCTAGGCCAAGCATCGTATCTCACCTTGGCCTACCTTGCATGATCACTTACGCCATTAGTCTATCTTGCATACACACCTAGGCTAACCACTGCACACCTAGGCCAACCATGGTACACCTTTGCCGGCACCTTGTAACACCTCGGTAGACAGCTACACACTGAAGCCTAGGTAACCACACCTCGGCCAAGAGGTGTGGGACCTCGGCCAAGACTTCCTGAGTTCACCCAGCTAGGTCATTTTAGCCTAGATAATCTCTGTGCATCCATTCCAAGACTTGGTTGGTACCCAGCATGTTTTCCCTAGATGAAAAATAGTGATTTAACTCCCAGCACATGTTTTACTTTGTCTTGACTTGGTTTTGGAAAGAAATGCCGGGATCATTTGCACTCATGTAAAGCTTATTTTGAGAATGCATTTCATATCCATCTTTGAGCATCTCTTCTTGTCTTCTTGAAGTGCATTCAATGAGATTTATTATGTACTTGTAGGTCTTGGATTCTTGCTTTAATCCCTACACCTGAAGAGTTATGTGAGTGGTATTTTTAATAAAGTTATGTTATAATGTTTTGATAAAAACTTTGCTTTGTTTTGAAAAAGTATTTGATCAAGTATGAATGATTATCCCTAGTTTTTGTATCAAGTATTATGTTTGTTTTGATGACATTCTTGGAACGTCCTTTCGTGCTAGGGGACGTTAAGTCTATGTAGCACCTTTGTTGAGATATCTCTTTTGCCACCGACGGTCTTGTACTGGTGGATTTGTCTAATCGATCTCGGGTCGGCCACCGACGGTCGTGAATGTTTGATTTCGAGACGATTATTCCCTTGTTTTGCCACCGACGGTTTACTGGGTGGGTTGTCTAACCGATTTCGGGTCGGCCACCGACGGTCGTGAACGGGTGTGCTTCGATTCCGGGACGGTTATTCCCTTGTTTTGTCCAAAATGTCATCCTTTGGTATTATGTAGATGTTATTAACATCCAAGAAGCTTTGAAAGACTTTGATTGATGAACTTGATTCATCCCATGTTTTGTACAAGTTATTGTATGTATTGTTTTGATAAAGATCTCGGATATCATTCATTGAAACCTTTATTACTTATATCATTTACTGAGTATCCAACCTCACCCTCTCCTTTATATATATGTAGGTAGCAAGCAAGAAGGCGGTGACGCCTAAGATGTTATTTGCAAGATATTTTGATTCATGTTTTGTATCATCTTGAAGATTATGCTTCTTAGTTTGTAATTCATTTCTTTTGTATATTTCGGCTTGAGAAGCCTTTTGATCAAGATGTAATATGTACTCCATTTTATTTTGTATTCAAGTTGTAAAACCATGTTAAGATGTATGTCATTTCATTTGATCTATGCACAGCTCTTATGGACTACTTAGATTAAATTTATTACTTCCGCACATGTAAGCCCCATATGTATACTCTGATTGTGTGTGAATCTTTGTAAGTTGGCCTTTGGTAATCTCGGATTACTGGCCATCACGGCACCATTCTACTAGGGACGGAATGGGGTCGTGACACTTTTATTACTTCGATTTCATTACCAAACCATTATTATAGATTTAATTTCAAATATAACAAACGAAAACTCTTTATATTTAGAAAACACATGAATAAAGATTCTCTCATCTGAATACAATATGAATACAATAGGAGTTATAATTAAATAAATTGCCCGTAGGCTTACATCTTTTAAATTAAGAGAAAGGGTTTAACCCTTTTACATCAATGGCATTCTGCCCATAAATAAAAGGCCCCATGGCCAATAGGTAAAAAAAAGATCCATGACCTTGAAACACTTCTCGACGTTCACTTGAAAAAAAGATTAGCAACGTGGGATGAACATAAAGTTCAGTAGAGATCTCAATTTGATCCTAAACAATAATAATAAACAGACAGCTATGATCATGAATGCTTAGTCTCATACTATATAAATAATGTGACGGTTTATACAGGAATATATGTATATAAGGACTTTTCTCAAAATCATTCATTTCATTTAATAATGTAAGCAATTCACTTTTCTTTCTTCTTCTTACCTTTTTCCAAAAATTCATATGACAATAATAAATTCCTCAAAACGATTTCACCATGCACATTACGTTTTCTCCCACTTTCCGGACTTACACCTGATTTGTCTTTTCAAAACATGTTCACAAGTATCTGATGTCCTTCACATTATTCACAATCTTAATACAGTACTTACGTCCATTTCCAACACATTTATATGTATATACATGTATGCCTTTAGTACAAAAGGAAACAACAAGCAACCAACAACTATCTACTCAACAAATGAGGCAACTCGGCCTTCCAAAATCATAACCATCATAACCCATAATATACCCAGATACACTGTGACAATAATGATAAATAAGTTCTGCTCTACCTGCCTTAAGCATAGTAAGCCAAGGATACACCTTTCCACAATGAAATGCTAATTTATCAGACATCGGCTAGAAGGTAATGGTACCTCTGCCAAGTTCTCCAGGTGCTAGCTGGAAGGTACTGGTATCTCTTATTCTAAGCGCAGCCAATTCTCCAGGCGCTAGTTGGAAGGTAATGGTACCTCTCATTCTCAGCGCAATATACGTTACCAATCATCACAACATGACAAAGTACAACCAACAAGTGTAATGCAGACACACAAACTATTCAACAAAGTATAACCAACACAAGTGTAATGCATACACACAACTATTCAACACAATAATGTCATCTTCCACCGATGACCAAGGACAAAACCTCTAAATGTATGTATTCAACACACGTATTGTAATAATTCAACTCTCATGAGATTTTAAATCCAACAACAACAATAGTAAAATAACTAAGGACAAAACCTCCAAATGTGTGTATTCAACACACGTATTATAATAATCTAACTCTCATAAGATTTTAAATCCAACAACAACAAAAGTAAAATAAAATATTAATAATCCAAGATCAAGTTAATTTCTGAAATTCACATAGTGTTATCATTTCATTCTTCCATTTCAAAAATCAATTATCTTATTTTCCAAGTTAACATACTCCACCCTTTATCCCAATCCATTCTTTTCATTTCACAAATTTAAATCCATGGATATCAAAGCCACAACCCAACTCAACTTAATATAATCAATCCAAAATAATTCGAATGCTATAGTTAATTCTCCCTTTTAGCTATTAACACATTTACACAAGCCATAATAACAATTTACAAACATTATTCAACTTTACCCCTTTTTAATTCACCAAGTCAAAACATTAAATTATGGATTTTTCTTCTTTCAAAATAAACATGCTAGATTACTCCCCAATTAACCCAAACAACAATCAATTTAACAATCTCATTCCCAAATGACAAACCCTAGATCCCTTTTCATGATTTTCAAAGAAATCCATAATGGATATGATTTTTATGCAATAAAATCTACCACATATCTATTTATAGATGAGGTATTGAAAAGGAGCAAAAAAATCCATACCTCAAGATTCGAAGCTCAAGATTTGAAGCTAAAGATGAAGACCCAACTTGAAACTCAAATGAAAGCGCAAAACAATCGGTAGAAGTCTTGACTTATGCTTGCTCTTCAACCTTCTTGAAAGATTTGGGGTGAATCTTGGGTAAAAAGAAGAGAAATCAAGAGTTTGAAAGGTTAGGGTTTTGGGTTTGAAGGATAGGAGGAGAAGAGATGTAGAAAAAAAAAAAAGAGTTATAGGGCCAAAAAGTCACTTTATAATGTCTGTTAGTGACATAGTCACTTGAGCGAAGGAAGCTTGGCTCGAGCATACAAAAGAAGCTCTTAGAATCTCTGAAAATCGCGCACTTCGCTTGAGCAAAGAAAATCTTGCTCGAGCGAGCATGCTTCCAGTACAGAAACGCAAAATTCAAATAGGTATAACTCTCTCGTCCATACTCTGTTCAGAGTCGTTCTTGTGTCCAAATTGAAGCCCCAGAAGTAAGCTTTCCAATGGTTCTAGCCTCACATCAAGATTCAAAGTATGGAGAGAGAAAATGATGAAAGAGTGAAAACTACTCAATAACAATTATTCAAATTTGAAGTTTCTTAGTCAATCTTACTTAACCACTATGGTAACACCTCAACCAAGGCTCAAATATCAACTAAGAAGGTTCTCAACCAAGATAATCAAAGAGTCAAATATAGTTCCATTATAATAAGAAGCACATAGTGCTACATCTGCTGTGTGGAGATATTACTTTAATAATGCAAATGCTAAGGGTCCTGATGTGCAGGTATGTTCGAATAAAGAAACAACTAGTCCTTTTCTTGGTGAGTGTGGATAAAAAGGGATAAAAAGCTAATGATTATACATCTTTAGCTTTTGCTTTTCCTTTGGAAGCTTTGTCACATTCGACTTTATTAGCAATAATGTCGATAAAGGAATTCCAAGAATCACTGAGGGTTCCATCATTATCATTATCATCAGGCTCTTGTTCCTCTCCTGCATTGACATTATACGCATTACCATGCTTATCCTTATCCTTATCCTTATCCTGACTGGCTATTGAGATCATAGAAACATCATCCTGGAATTCGGATCCCATGGATTGGAGAAATTGGTATTTCATATATTCCATGCATTTGATCAACAAATCTTTATTAGAAATTCCTGTAAATTGTTTCTTCAATTCAGATTGGATACGGATAAAACGATTACCACCACTATGTTCCGGAATGGATGATTTGGGGATTAAATCTGTACAAGCTTGAGTATTAAGTTTAATTTGTTCAATCAGGTCAGGTTGAGATTTATCAAGGGTCTTCTATTATTTAAAAAAGAAAATTCTTTTAAGACGGGGAAGCTTATTCTGAAAATCACAAGCAAGATCCTACCTTCAAATCTAAGGGAGACCGAAATAAATCATAAATATAGTGAAGGATTTGGATAGAGAATGATTCTGATTACTGGACATAGCTTGAAAATCAATAACCCATTGATTAAATTGAATATGGACGGGTTCGGGTAAGATAGATGGATCAGGCCCAAACTTATCCCACCAAGCAAAAAACTAGTTGGGAATACTAGCTTGGTAAGTTTGGGGGAAAACTTTGATGAACCATGAATGAGTATGATTAGGGTTCTTATAAAGAAACGATTTTGAAAAAGCTTCGGTATAATCCCAATTTTTGGTCATGAATAGAAAGCGTATGGGTTTGGTTAGGATTCAAACCTCATTTTCTGGTTTCATGATTCGTTTGACAACAACTTTCCTATATTTAACAGCACTCTTCAGATTTTTCTCCTTAACATAATGATGAGTGAAATCAACAGAGGCAGCATCTTTAAGCATGGCTTCATAAATGTATCGATATTGATCAAAATGTGGCATAAAATTCTGATCATAGACATAGTGATCCTTAATTTCCCAAGGGTCAACCATTCATTTAATATTGATATTGTCTAGATATAAAATTGTTTCCTCATGGTTAAGATTATTTAGCTAGGATTTGGATTCATCTGTTAAAAGAGCATCTTTTACAGATTTTTTGGAAGATGAGCCTTCCTATACGGATTGCGAAGGTGAAATCTTCATATTTGGAATAGTGATCCATGGACATTCTGTGAGATCCAGATAAATATTCTCATGGGCATAAGAAGAGGATCCTCTACCCCAGCCACGATTGCGGCCTCTAGTTGGTCGGCTTATTGAGAGATCCCTACAAATACTTACGAGTTAGAAAATTAGGGAGATAATTATGTTCTCATTTAATATGTTCGATATCAAAATCAAATGCGGATAACTGGTTTTGCCAATTGGCAAAAATTTGTTTATGAAAAAGATTTTCAACATCTTTTTTTAAATTTGTTTTGCTACACTACAATCAACACGAATTAGAAAATGTTTGTTTAATAAATCATCCTGAAATTTAAGAATACACTTAACAATAGAAAAGCATTCTTTTTTAATTGTGGGATAATTTAAAGACACCTTCTTCCAGGCTCTAGATGTGAATCGAATCAATTCTTCTTTTGCAATATTCGGATTATACTGTTTAAGAACCCCACCATAACCTTTATCAGAAGTATTTGTTTCAACAATTTTTTTCCAATTAGGATTAGGAATAGCTAAACAAGATAATTTTTTAACCCTAAGTTTGATTTTCTGCACTGCTTTAGTATGTTCAGTACACCAAGGTTCTGGATTCTTTTTTAATCTTGAATATAGAATAGCAGTATCTAGTACTAAATTCTACTAATAATCTGTAATATAATTTAATTCAATCCTTCATCAATATTTAATTTTTTTATTTTTTGCTTAGTTCTGCATTTGTTAGCATTGTGACCAATTTTACCACACTTGTAACATGTTGCTGAGGACTTGTCTTTCTTTTGGAAAGCCGTTTTTGTAGAGTTAGTGGTTTGTTTGCCTTTAGTATTTTGATAAGAAGACTTCCTTTTGGAAAAATGGTTCTTTTTCTTTTTATAATTGGATTTATATTCTTTTATTTTTCTTGATTTTTTTTATTTTTCTTCCGGTAAGGAATTTTTACATTATAGGCAAATTGGTCACAAAATTCACCTAATTCTTTCCTTCCTATTAAGTTTTCTCTTTTCATTTGATATTGTTATTTTAGATCATTTCAAAGAGATGAACCTTCTTCTATAATTATGCCAATTAGTTGGCCATAAGTGTAATTATTATAAAGGATGTTCATACCATGATTTTGATCCCTTAATTTTTTATGGATTTTTTGGCAAATAATGTTGGCAAGCCATCAATAAACTTGGCTTTCCAATGCTCATTATTAGCATCAATACATTTCCTGACTTTCATAAGGAAAACATCCTTATACCATCGAAAGTACATAAGAGAAGGACAACGGAGATTTTGGAGAAGTGTTCGACCTCGGTCTGACGTTCCAACTCCTCGTTCAATAAAATGCATTAATATGGTTTGAGAAAGGGTATAAACCGCATCCTCAACCTATTGAGGGGTATTAGTCAAAGGATTAGTTTCTTGCTTAACAGATTGTAATATCTCTATGTGTTGTGCGGGTGTGAGAACATTATTCCACTATCCTTTGAGGATACCGGTGAACCCGGTGGTAATATAATGGGCAATTTGGTTGTCAGTATTACCATTCTGGCGACGGACAGAACTGTACATGAGCATTTCATGCATTGTTTCAAAGATTTGATATTCGAATTTACCATCAATATTTCAAGAATAAATACTTTTACCATGATAAGATTTTTGATCATGCAAAAAGTCTTCTTCATAGAGGATATCTTGAGGGGTAGGACGATGATAATAATATCGATCAGATCCTAATTTAGAATAAGTTCATTTATCAAAAGATTATTTTTGAATTTACTGTTGAACCGCATACCAAGGAATTAGATCAAATTAAAGACCTGGTAGTCAATAAAAAAAACAATTAAATTTTTTACAGAAGGAAATTTATGTTCTTAGTATTGAGCAAAAACTTCAATAATCTTCTTTACAGAATAAAATAAAAATGATTACATCAGAATTTGAAGTTGAAATCTATAGTGATATTCCTAGTGCCTTATGGGATAGGAAAAAACATATTGTCACTCTTCCCTACGAACTCGAATTTAATGAAAAATATTTTTCAACAAAAGGTAGACCAGCTCAAATGAAAAAGGAATATATGGAATTATGCAAGATCGAAATCTCTACTCTTCTTTACAAAAAATTAATCACAAAAAGCTATTTGCCTTGGAGTTGTACTGTTTTTCATTTAACAAAAATGCTGAAAAGGAACGAGGAGCCCCTCGCCTTGTCATTAATTATAAGTCTCTCAATGATGCTTGTAAATGGATTAGATATCCAATTCCGAATAAAAAATACCTTTTGGACAGATTACAGGATGCTATTATTTTTTTCTAAATTTGATCTTAAATCAGGATATTGGCAAATTCAAATTGTTGAACAAGATCGGTATAAAACTACTTTCACCATACCTTTTGGGCATTACGAATGGAATGTTATGTCATTTGGATTAAAAAAATGCTCCTTCAAAATTTTAGAACGTTATGAATGATATTTTTATTCTTTATTCCGAATTTTTTATATGTTACATAGATGATGTTCTTATTTATTCTTCATCAATCGAAACAACATATTAAGCATCTTAATATTTTTAAGAATGTTATTATCAAAAATGGACTTGTAGTTTCAGCTCCAAAGATGAAACTTTTCCAAACAAAAGTAAGATTTCTTGGCCATAGTATTCATAATGGCACAATTATACCTGTTGATCGAAGCATTGAGTTTGCATCCAAATTTCCTGATGAATTGGAGAAAAGAAAACTCAATTACAATGATTTCTTGGTTGTCTAAATTATATTGCAGATTGTTATCGGAATTTAGCCCTGGATATTGTTATTCTATATTCAAGATTAAAAAAGAATCTAGAACCTTGGTCTACTAAACATACTAAAGCAATGTAGAAAATCAAACTTAGGGTTAAACAATTAACTTGTTTAGCTATTCCTAGCCCCAATTGGAAAAAAATTGTTGAAATAGATGCTTCTGTCTTTAAATTATCTCACAATTAAAAAAGAATGCTTTTCTATTGTTAAGTATATTCTTAAATTTCAGAATGAATTATTAAACCAACATTTTCTAATTCGTGTTGATTGTAATGTAGCAAAACAAATTTTTAAAAAATATGTTGAAAATCTTTCCCATAAACAATTTTTTGCCAATTAGCAAAGCCAGTTATCCACATTTGATTTCGACATCGAATTCATTAAATGAGAACACAACTGTCTCCCTGATTTTATAACTCGTGAATATTTGCAGGGATCTCCCAATGAGCCAATCGGTTAGAGGCCATCATCGTGCCAGGGTAGAGGATCATCTCCTTATTCCCATGACAATATTCATCTAGATCTCACCGAATTTCCATGGATCACTGTTCCAAATAAGAAGATTTCATCTTCTCAATCCATACAGGAAGGCTCATCTTCCAAAAAATCTATAAAAGATGCTCTTTTAAAAGATGAATCCGAATTCTATCAAAATAACCTTGACCATGAGGAAACAATTTTATATCTGGACAATGTCGATATTAAAAGGATGGCTGACCCTTGGGAAATTAAGGATCGCTATCTCTACCATCAGAATTTTATGCCACATTTTGATCAACATCGATACATTTATGAAGCCATGCTTAAAGCTACTGCCTCTATTGATTTCATTCACTATGATGTCAAGGAGAAAAATCCGAAGTGTTCTATTAAACATAGCATAGTCGTCGTCAAACAGATCATGAAACTAGAAAAATGAGGTTTGAATCTTAACCAAACACATACACTTCCTATTCATGACCGAAAATATAATTATTGGGATTATACCAAAGCTTTTACAAGATCCTTTCTTTACTTGAACTCTAATCGTACTCATTCAAGGTTCATCAAGTTTGCTCCCAAACTTACCAAGCTGGTATTCCTAACTGGTTTTTTGCTTAGTGGAATAAGTTTTGACCTGATCCATCTATCTTACCTGAACTCGTCCATATTCAATTTAATCTATTGGTTACTATTTTTCAAGCTATGCCTGGTAAACAAAATCATTCTCTATCCAAATCTTTCGCTATATTTATGATTCCTTTCGGTCTCCCTTGGATTTGGAGGTAGGATCATGCTTGTGATTTTCAGAATAAGCTTTCCCGTCTTAAAAAAAAAGAAATTCTTTTTTAAATGGTGGAAGACCCTTGATGAATCTCAACCTGACTTGATTGAACAAATTAAACCTAATACTCTAGCTTGTACGGATTTAATCCCCAAACCATCCATTTTGGAATATAGTGGTGGTAATTCTTTTATCCGTATCCAATCTGAATTGAAGAAACAATTTTCAAAAATTTCTAATAAAGATTTGATGATCAGATGCATGGAATATATGAAACACCAATTTCTCCAATCCATGGTATCCAAATTCCAGGATGATATTTCTATGGTCTTAACAGCCAGTCAAGATAAGGATAAGGATAAGAATGAGCATAATAATGCATATAATATCCTTGCAGGAGAGGCATATGAGCGTGATGATAATGATGATGGTGGAACCCTCAGTGATTTTTGAGATTCTTTTACCGACATTATTACTGATAAAGTCGAACGTGACAAAGCTCGTAGAGGTAAAACAAAAGATAAAGATATACAATCATTAGCTTTTTATCCCATTTTGTCTGCACTCACTAGAAAAAGGACTAGCTGTTTCTTTATCCGAACATGCTAGCGCATCCCTAAGGCATTTGCATCAATAAAGTAATATCTCCACACAGTAGAATATAAGAATTGAAGATAAAGACGAATGACTCCAGCGATCAAGGACAGGACACTTGTCTTCAATTATTGTTTAAGATAATTCAAGAATGGCTATTTAAGGGCAAGCCTCACACTTGTTGAGGCAAAAGTTTTCCTTTACTCTTTCTTTCTTTTTCTCTTGATTTTTTTTTTCTTTTTTTTGAAGTTTTATGATATATCAATTATGTGTGAAGCAACTCTCTTGTTTTGAGCTGGCTACTATATTGCAAGTATTTTATAATGTTTTATATCTGCAAATACTTTATCTGACTTGCATGCATTATTAGATTGGCATAAAGAATGGTTAGCTACTTTGTTAACTTTGCAACATATACTCACTGTACAATCTTGGATTGAAGAACTTCATAAATTAACAGCTTTAACAGATCAATCTCTGCAAGAGGAGATTATTTGTTTGGCTTTTGATCAACGACTCCTTCCATAGTAATTACACAAACATGAGATCATCTATGTATTAATTTGTAATTATTATATTGTTCATATGAACGGTAATATTCCTGAATTTGTGCTAATTAGGGATATGAATCATATATCTGTAAGTGGGACGTCACCTAAGTCGCGTTTAGGGTTTTGCCATTGTTGAATTAAAATCCTGTACGGCATGTATCTCCTATAAGTCATTGACAGATGTGCTTATAAATATACGGTCGGCACACCTATTGGTATTAGAGCCAAGTTTATTACTATTTGTATTATTGAGATTATACCGAAACTTTTATGAAATTCTTTCTTTATTAACTCTAATCGTACACATTCATGGTTCATCAAAGTTTGCCTCCAAACTTACCAAGCTGTTATTCCGAACTAGTTTTTTGCTTTGTGGGATAAGTTTGGGCCCGATCCATCTATCTTACCCGAACCCATCCATATTCAATATAATTTATGGGTTACTACTTTTCAAGCTATGCCTGGTAATCAAAATCATTCTCTATCCAAATCCTTCGCTATATTTATGATTCATTTCGGTCTCACTTGGATTTGGAGATGGGATCTTGCTTGTGATTTTTAGAATAAGCTTTCCCATCTTAAAAAAATTTCTTTTTTAAATGGTAGAAACACCCTTGATGAATCTCAACTCGACCTGATTGAACAAATTAAACTTAATACTTAAGCTTGTACATATTTAATCCCCAAACCATCCATTCTGGAACATAGTGGTGGTAATCATTTTATCCGTATGCAATTTTAACTAAAGAAATAATTTTTAGAAATTTCTGATAAAGATTTGATGATCAAATGCATAAAATATTTGAAACACCAATTTCTCCAATCTACAAAATTTGAATTTCAGGATAATGTGTCTATGGTCTCAACAGCCAGTCAGGATAAAGGTAAGGATGAGCATGATAAAGCATATAATGTCATAGCAAGAGAGGCATAGGAGCCTGATGATAATGATGATGGTTGAAACCTCAGTGATTTTTGAGATTCTCTTACCAACATTATTGCTGATAAAGTCGAATGCGACAAAGGCCTCAAAGGAAAAAACAAAAGCTAAAGATGTATAATCATTAGCTTTTTATCCCTTTTTATCTGTACTTACCAGAAAAAGAAGGATTCGTTGTTTCTTTATCCGAGCATGCCAGCACAACAGGACCCTAGGGCATTTGCATTATTAAAGTAATATCTCCATCCAGCAGAAGATATATAGTGATCCCAATTGTCCCTTTACTGTTCTGTTGTATTCCGGACTCGGTTCCGTGAAGTTGGTAGTGGTATCTATCTTGTTGTCGTCCTTTAATTCCACTTGATTGAGTTTTAGGATGTTTTGAGCAAGGTTGTTACAGGTTGGTTAGGCCTTGGTTTCAATTCCTTGTTGTCCAGTTTTTAGGCGATCCGCTCGAGCGGGTCTTCTTGCGCTCGAGCGGGGATTGCACACCTCCAGTATTTCGTGTTTCTGCAAAACTTCTGCAGATGAGATTTTTACGCTCGAGCGGTAGCGCTCGAGCGAGTTTGTTGGCGCTCGAGCGGGTAGTACTTTCTGGGTATAAGTTCTGGGAGGGGGAAATCTACGCTCGAGGGAACTGGTTTTCGCGCTCGAGCGGAAGTGCTTTATTCTTGTGTCTTGGCGCTCGAGCGGGCCTTGTTGCGCTCGAGCGTGTCCAGATTTTTGTTCTTGGCGCTCGAGCGTTGTGTTCTCCGCTCGAGCGGGTCATGCGTATATGAGTTATCCGCTGGGTGATTTTAAATCACTTTTTACTTTCCTTTCTCTCTCCTACTTTTTCTAAACCCATTTTGAGAGCTCCTCTCTCTAAAACCTTGACTTTTCTCTAGGTATTGATCTAGTAGGAGTGATTTCCTCACCTTTTCCCTTTACAAAAAGGTTGTTGATCGTCGAGGGCTATCTTTTGATCCGAGAAATTCGTGGGTTGGAGCATTTTCGTCTTCTTCACCTTCTTGGTTGGGGTTCATCTTTTGAGGTAGGGATATCCTACTCTTCTTTATGAGTTTTGTCTTTAAATTTTAGCATTTCGATATGTTGGGGGTTGTTGGGTAATTTTGAGAGAGTTTGGGCCTTTGTGTAATTTTACAAAAGTTGGGGCCTTTGTCCTTGAATGTGTCATGGAGTATGACGGTGGAAAGAATACATTAATTTTATGTATTGATTGATTGTGTATAGAACCCTTGTGTTTATATGCATTATGTGTAGAGGAGGAGATGGGGGATGTACTCCGCGGTTTAGGGGAAGATGGGGGATGTACCTCTAAACCAGATAGTGTTGGGAGGAGATGGGGGATGAACTCCATAGATACAGCTCATATGCTTGTCTAGAGAAGTGAAGATACAGCTCATAGGCTTATCTTTGAGAAGTGTAGATACAGCTCATATGCTTGTCTAGTGAAGTGTGGATACAGCTAATATGCTTATCTGTTGATGCGTAATATGTTTATCTGTTGATGTGTTGATATAGCTAATATGCTTATCTATTAAATAAAGATGGAGAGTGAAAAGTGACATAGATTCGTATGTTATGAAATTGTGACGTGATATATGTGGATGTATCAGTGTTGGCCATCTATCAATTGCTAATCTTTTAGTCATTGTTTATAGTTGGTTTAGTATATCTCTGCTGGGCTGTGGCTCACCCTATATGGGAACATCATTTTCAGGTACAGGTAGCATGCCACCTCCAAGGACATAGCTTGGGAGGCTAGAGGTGGACACACTTTTGTTGTCTTATTTCTTTTGATGTATTACATGTAAATTCAAGCCAAGGGCTTAATATGTAATTGAGTTAGGACTCTCTTTTGTAACCAAGTGTTAACTTGGAAAGCTGTAAGCCCGTAGGGCATTTGCTTTTGTTGTTAACATGTAATACTTTTGTATTGAAGTACTCCGATGAATTGAAGAATGTGGATCTTTTGTATATAAATGTATGTCTTTATTGATGGGTTTAATGCTATTTTTTTGAGGGCGTTACAAGATAAGAATTGAAGATAAGGATGAACAACTCCAGCCATCAAGGACATGCCACCTGTCTTCAATTATTTTATAGAATAAGCCAAGAATGGTTATTTAAGGGCAAGTCTCACCATTGTTGAGACACAAGTTTTCTTTTACTCTTTCTTTCTCTTTCTCTTGTAATTTTTTTTGAAGTTTTATGATATATCAATTATGTGTGGAGCAACTCTCTTGTTTTAATCTCGTTACTATATTGTAACTATTTTATAATGTTTTATATCTGCAAATACTTTATCTGAATTGCATGCATTATTAGATTGGCATAAAGAAAGATTAGCTACTTTATTAACTCAGCAGCATATATTCACTATACAATCTTGGATTGAAGAACTCCATAAATTAATAGTTTTAACAGAACAATCTCTGCAAGAGGAGATTATTCGTTTTGCTCTTGATCAGAGAACCCTTCCGTAGAAATTACACAAACATGAGATCATAGATGTATTAATTTGTAATTATTATATTGTTCATATGAACAGTAATATTCCTGAATTTGTACTAATTAGAGATGGGAATCATATATCTGTCAGTGAGACGTCACCCAAGTCGCGTTTGAGGTTTTGCCATTGTTGAATTAAATTCCTGTACGGCATGTATCTCCTATAAGTCATTGAAAAAAGTGCTTATAAATATACGGTTAGCAGATCTATTGGTATCAGAGCCATGTTTATTACTATTTGTATTATTGGGATTATACCGAAATTTTTACGAAATCCTTTCTTTATATGAACCTTAATCGTACTCATTCATGGTTCATCAAAGTTTGCCCCCAAACTTACCAAGCAAGTATTTCCAATTGGTTTTTTGCTTGGTGGGATAAGTTTTGGCCAGATCCATCTACCTTACTCGAACCCGTCCATATTCAATTTAATCTAGGGGTTATTGCTTTTCAAGCTATGCCTGGTAATCAAAATCATTCTCTATCCAAATGCTTCGCTATATTTATGATTCATTTTAGTCTGCATGGGATTTGGACATGGGATCTTGCTTGTGATTTTCAGAATAAGCTTTCTCATCATTAAAAAAAATAAAATTCTTTTTAAAATGGTGAAAGACCCTTGATAAATCTTCACCTAACCTGATTGAACAAATTAAACGTAATACTCAAGCTTGTACGAATTTCATCCCCAAACCATCCATTCCGAAACAAAGTGGTGGTAATCCTTTTATACGTATCCAATCTGAATTGAAGAAACAATTTTTAAAATTTTTTGATAAAGATTTGGTGATCAAATGCATGGAATATTTGAAACACCAATTTCTCCAATTCATTGAAGCGAAATTCCAGGATGATGTTGCTATGGTCTCAACAGCTAGTCAGGATAAGGATAAGGATAAGGATAAGGATGATAATGCATATAATGTCCTTGTAGGAGAGGCACAGGAGCTTGATGATAATGATGATGGTGGAACCCTCACTCATTTTTTAGATTCTCTTACCGACATTATTGTTGATAAAGTCGAATGCGACAAAGTTCACAAAGCAAAAGCTAAAGATGTATAATCGTTAGCTTTTTATCCATATTTATCCGTACTCACCAGAAAAGAAGGACTAGTTATTTTTTTATCTGAGCATGCCAGCACAGCAGGACCCTAAGACATTTGCATTATTAAAATAATATCTCCACACAGCAAAAGATAAGAATCGAAGATAAGGATGAATGACTGCTGCCATCAAGGATATGCCACTTGTCTTCAATTATTTTTTAGGATAAGTTAAGAATGGCTATTTAAGGGCAAGCCTCACCCTTGTTGAGACACAAGTTTACTATTACCCTTTCTTTCTCTTTCCCTTGTAAAAATTTCTAAAGTTTTGTGATATATCAATTATGTGTGCAGCAACTCTTTTGTTTTGACCTTGCTACTATATTGTAAGTATTTTATAATGTTTTATTTCTACAAATACTTTATCTGAATTCCTTACATTATTAGATTGGCATAAAAAAAAGATTAGCTACTTTATTGACTCTGCAGTATATACTCACTATATAATCTTGGATTGAAGAATTCATAAATTAATAGTTTTAACAGAGCAATCTCTGCAACATAAGATTATTCGCTTGACTTTTGATCAATGACCCCTTCCGTAGTAATTACACAAACATGAGATCATATGTGTATTAACTTATAATTATTATATTGTTCATATAAACAATAATATTCCTGAATTTGTGCTAATTAGGGATATGAATCATATATTTGAAAGTGAAACGTCACCCAAGTAGCATTTGGGGTTTTGCCATTGTTGAATTGCATTCTTGTACAACATGTATCTCCTATAAGTCATTGACAGATGTACTTATAAATATACGGTTACCACACCTATTAGTATTAGAGCCATGTTTATTACTATTTGTATTATTGAGATTATACTGAAGTTTTTTACAAAATCTTTTCTTTACATGAACCCTAATCATACTCATTCATGGTTTATCAAAGTTTGCTCCAAAACTTACCAACCCAGTAATCTCAACTGGTTTTTTGCTTGGTGGGATGAGTTTAGGCCTGATCCATCTATCTTACCCAAACTCTTCCATATTCAATTTAATCTATGGGTTACTGCTTTTCAACCTATGCCCGGTAATCAGAATCATTCTCTATCCAAATCCTTCGCTATATTTATGATTTATTTCAATCTCCCTTAGATTTAGAGGTGAGATCTTGCTGTGATTTTCAGAATAAGCTTTCTCGACTTAATTGTTTTTTTCTTTTCTAACTGGTAAAAAGACCCTTGATAAATCTCAACCCGACTTGATTGAACAAATTAAACTTAATACTAAAGCTTGTACATATTTAATCCTCAAACCATCCATTTCGGAACATAGTAGTGGTAATCTTTTTATCCGTATCCAATATGAATTGAAGAAATAATTTCTAGGAATTT
Source organism: Camellia sinensis (assembly GCF_055761805.1). Classification (NCBI taxonomy): domain Eukaryota; kingdom Viridiplantae; phylum Streptophyta; class Magnoliopsida; order Ericales; family Theaceae; genus Camellia; species Camellia sinensis. Next base: position 140,912,281 of record NC_138962.1, read on the forward strand.
CTAATAAAGATTTGATGATCAATTACATGGAATATTTGAAACACCAATTTCTTCAGTCCATGGAATCTGAATTTCAAGATGATGTTTTTGTGATAACCCAAAATATTTTTTTAAATAATCAGTTCATAAATTAATTGAGTAATAATTGGATTGGAGTGTTGTGAAAAGTTATGTGTGAAAATGATTCAATTTTGTAATAATTTTTTTTTTAAAAAAATATAATTTTCGATTTCAGAAATTATGAAATTTTTATTATGTTTTTCTTATAAGAGTCTAGCATGTTGGATAAAAATTTTGGAATTTAATGTTGTGCATTTATTTTATGTGAATTTGCAGACTGATTGGTATTCAGTTTAATTTATAGCAGAATTTGAAATTTAAGTTTTGGGTGTTTGGACCATGATTTGAGATAAATTGTTGGATCTATTTTGGTATATAATTAGACCATATTTGGCTTATGGGTGAGATCCATGACTTAGATTTAATTTAAATTGAGTTTATTTAATGACTCATATTTAACTGTTTGGTCCTTTTTAATTAGCTGATTGGTAGTAACCATTTTGGGAGTTGTTGTTATTTATTATATGGGTTATAATAAATATTTGATGGTTGATTTTATGGTATGTACCATATGGTGAAAAATTATATATTTTTGTAGTGAATAAAATGGGTGTATATTTCGTGGTGAACAAAATATTACATTTTGTGATGTACAAAAATATTATATTTTGTGGTGGAAAAAATTAAATCATTTTATAATTTATATTATAAAATTTTGAGGCATTATTACAAAAATTATTATTTTTTGAAAAACTTATTCTTGGAAAAGCAAACCCATGTGGGGTTGCTTCCCCCATTTTCTTCCTTGCCCATCATTTCCTCTTCTTTTATTTCATTTCTTTTTGGTTTTGGAGGAGAGAGCTCCTGAGCTCTCTCCCTCTCCGTCTCTCTCCCTCTTTCTTTCTCTCTCTTTTTCCTTCGTTGTTGGCTTAACCTTTAAGCTTAGAGTGGGAGTCTTTAGAGTGTGATTTTATAAAAGTGTTGTAAATGAAAGTCAGAGAACTCGCCGTGATCTTCGCAATGGTGGTCTCGGATTCATGATCGGGTGATGTTTGCAGTTTTAGATTTTTTTTTTTTTTTTTTCATATTTGAGGTAGGGACTTTTTTCATATTATTACATTAAAGCTATGTTAGGGATATTTTGAGAAAACATATCATTATAGGAAGCCTTGTATATATGTATTTCTCATATTTTTTGTTTGGTTAATTTTTGGAAGAAAAATTATGTGAAATGTTAAAAATATTGGTATTTTGAACTTGATTTGGGAGAAATCATCTTGTGTTGGTAATTTTGTAAAAAATTCCCAAAATAAAAATTAAAAGTTGTATGGGTTGTGTCTACATCATATTAGATTAAAAAATTTACTTTGGAAATATAAAGTTGAAATATTGTTTTTATCTTTGATTTGGAATTTATTTTTGAAAAAAATAAGTTAATGTTGATGAATATTGAGTAAATGCTTAAGTTGGAATTATAGAATTGTTTTGGGATTAAAAACTCTAAAAGTGTTATATTCATGATATTTTATGAAAGATGATATGTTGATGATTTAGTTGTGCTCATTTTTGTGAAAATAAAAAATGTGAAATATGGACTTTTGAACTCATAACGTTGAAAATTTTACTCTTGGGCATATTTCATAATTTTTGATGTAAATATCATGTTGGTTAGGTAATTTTAGAAAAAGTTACGAAACTGTTATTGGTAGAGAATTTGGGAAAAATATTACCTCTTTAAGTTGGCATGAAAAATGGTTATGTTGAAATATGGTTATGTTTGAGGGATGAGGCATGTAAGGTTAAGTTGGTGTTATTAATTTGGAAGATGGTGAATATAATGAACTTACTAATTTGATGAATTAAAAGTGACGAAGTTGACCAAGTATGAGATTTGGAGAAATAAGCGAGATGGAGTTGATGTGGTATGGTGTTGGGTTCATAGTTTTTCTAGTTGAGTAATGTTATAATAATAATTTCATACTTTAAAATTTTTATGAGATATTTGAATGGTTTTGGCAGTCTTTGAAAAGAAAAGAATGTGATTTTAGCTCGTTTGGAGCAAATGGATGAATTGGATTAAAACAAAAATGAGTTATCAAAACTTTTATTTATTTATTTATTTTCCCTTGGTTTAATTTGATGGAGTTAATGTTGATAATTGGAAAGTAAACACTTGCGTTATATTTTATAATTATAGTCAAGAGGAGATTTTGATATAATTGATTAAGTGTTAGAATATTCACTTATGCTTAGTGAGAATTATGATTGAACTTGAAGATCCTGATATTTCACTTGCATGAGAAAAATGAGAATTTGATTCTATTTAATATTTGGGATGGGGATGAGTTTTAGAAAGCTTGTAATTGCATTTCATTGATAAAGTATGTGAGTTAGAAATTGATGAAAACTTGAACCCGCTTTGGTGTCATATGTTATTGCTATTGATGAACCTATTGTTTAGAAGTTTTGGTTTTGGTAACCGGTAAAGGATTACCATGTTGGTATTTAAATGAGATTCTTGGAAAGATAAGAAAATTTTTGATTTTGGAAGTTTTGTTGTGTATAAAGAATGCTGTTGAATTGTCTTGAAAAGACTAAGTTAAAAGTTGTTGATTTACATGTGGTAAATACATGAACATTGACATTATTATATTATCTCTTGAGATTGTATCATGATATTACATTGATAAAGATATGAAAATTGATCACAATGGAGCATTGTGTGGTGGAATTGAAATTGGAATTATTTTAAGGCATTGTTACATATTGTATTGCCATCTCATTTCACTGTTATCATGGATTTTGAATTGCAATTGAAAACTATTGTTTTGAGAAAGGAATTGTTTTTGAGAAACATGATCATTTGGATTTGTTTTGGATAAATACGTTGGTAAGTTCGGATAGGGGGTGTAGTTTGATGTTGGTTTAAGTTGGCCTGAATGTTCATGGCGAAAGACCGAAAACACTCATGGAGGAGGTACCACTGCCCTTTCGGTGAGAGATAGGTAAAGTGGGGATTTGGTAGTGCTTGATATGCCTACTTGTAGACACCAGCCTAGGGATTACCTGAGTCGTATTTACCACCCTTGAAATTATATTGAAATTATTGGATTAATGTATTTTGAAATTGGCATTGTGCATAAGATTTTCAAAAGGATGAGAAAAATATTTTGATTATGACATGGCATATGCATTCATCTCAAAGACTGTATAAAATGTGTTTGATACTTTGTTAAATGTCATTATGAATTGTTTAATTATTTGATTCAATTGACAAATGGGTAATTGAATGAATTGAAAAGGATGCCATGTTGCATTTGAGGCATGCTTATTTATTTTAGTTACCTAGTAGTGGTTAGTTAAATAAATTGGATTTAAGAGATTATGTAATAGAATTATATGGTTTTGACATGATATGATTTCACGTATATGTATGAGTACCTTTGTACTCGCATATCTTCTAATGGTATAATATGAGATTGTTTGGTGAGCTAGTGGTTGCTCACCCCCTATCTGTACATGTGTACAGGAAATGCTTTTTGGATTTGAAGATCAAACAATGGATTTTACCATTTCATATGTGTAATGTAGTAATGGATTGTACTACTTCATTTGTTTGTTTGACTGAGTGCCAGCTTTTTTGTAAAAAGTAGTGTCCTCTCTTTTATTATAAGCCTTAGGGCATTTCTTTTATTCGTATATAAATGTCATTGAGTGTATCACGAGAGGGAACTTGTATATTTAATTATTCATCATTTCATCCAAGGATGAATTGTCTATTGTAAATGAACTTAATTAATGGATTTTGGTAATGTTATCCGAGTAATAAAATACGGGGCGTGACAGTTTTTATGGTCTTAGCAGCCAGTCAGGATAAGGATGAGGATAAGCATGATAAAACGTATAATGCCCTAGTAGGAGAGGCACAGGTGCCTTATGATAATGATGAAGGTGGAACCCTCAGTGATTTTTGAGATTCTCTTACCGACATTATTGCTGATATAGTCAAATGCGAAAAAGCCCTCAAAGGAAAAAACAAAAGCTAAAGATGTATAATCATTAGCTTTTTATCCCTTTTTATCCGCACTCACAAGAAAAAGAAGTGCTAGTCGTTTTTTTATTCGAGCATGCCAGCACAACAGGACCCTAAGGCGTTTGCATTATTAAAGTAATATCTCCACTCAGCAAAAGATAAGAATTGAAGATAAGGACGAACGACTCCAGCCATCAAGTACACGCCACCTATCTTCAATTATTTTATAGGATAAGTCAAGAATGATTATTTAAGGGCAAGTCTCACCCTTGTTGAGACACAAGTTTTCTTTTACTCTTTCTTTCTCTTTCTCTTGTAAATGTTTTGAAGTTTTATGATATATCAATTATGTGTGGAGCAACTCTCTTGTTTTGAGCCTGCTACTGTATTGTAACTATTTTATAATGTTTTATGTTTGCAAATACTTTATCTGAATTGCATGCGTTATTAGATTGACATAAAAAAAGATTAGCTACTTTATTAACTCTGCAGCATATACGCACTGTAAAATTTTGGATTGAAGAACTCTGTAAATTAATAGTTTTAACAGAACAATCTCAGTAAAAGGAGATTATTCGTTTCGCTCTTGATCAGCGAACCCTTCCATAATATAGCGACCCCGGTCTTTTCCCATTTGATTATTGTATCCGGACTTAGGTTCCGTAGATTCTGTCATTGTATAATTGTTGTTGTTGTCCCTTATTTTCTCATTTGGAACTATAGGATGTGTTGGATAGGTTTGTTTCAGGTTGGTTGGGTTTAGAAACCAAGTGTTGTTGTCCAGAATTTTGGATCTTCGCTCGAGCGAGGAGTTTGTCGCTCGAGCGAGCTGTTGTTTTTGGTTCTTCGCTCGAGCCGGGGTTTGGTAGCTCGAGCGAGAGTTTGCGTCTGGTTTGGACCTGTAGCTTTGCATTCTTGGCTCGAGCGAGATTTTCTTCGCTCGAGCGAGTTAGTTCGTTCTTCGCTCGAGCGATAGTTCCTTCGCTCGAGCGTGTGTCTGGTTACAGACCTGAAGGTTTGAGTTCTTCGCTCGATCGAGTTTTCTTTCGCTCGAGCGAGCTTTTGGGTTGTTGGCTCGAGCAAGGCTTCCTTGGCTCGAGCGTAGTTTCTCTGTGTCTGGTCGCTCGAGCGACCAAGTCTTCGCTCGAGCGAGCCTGTCCAGTTTATATACGCAGCAGCGGGTTTTGATCAGTCTTTTTCATCTTCTTTTTGATTCTAAACCCTAGGTTCGATTTCTCTCTCTCCCTACTCACCTTCTTTCTTAGGTTTGATCTATTTAGAGTGTGTTTCTACCCTAGTTGCTTTATTAAAAAGATAGAGGGAGTCGAGGGCTTTCATTTAATCTGAACATTTGGCGATTTGGAGCACATTGGTATTTGGGCACTCATCTCTGTCTTCACCATTTGGGTTGTTTTCTTCGAGGTAGGGATTTCCTACTCCATTTTATAGGTTTTGTTCTAAGTTCTAGTATTTTGATATGTTGGGGATACTTTGGTAAATTTTGGGAAAAACCCTAGTTGTATTATTAAATTAATTCGCACAATTAATTCATGGAATTGGGGAAATATGGTTAAATTCATGGAATTGAGGAATTCATTGATTAAGAGGTGTAGTTGGGTAATTTAAATCACACACCCGTTGAATTGTTGATATATTTATTTTCAGTCTAGAAATAACTGTTTTGGGCTATCGGTGGAGGATAGCTGTGATTGTTGTAGACACTGCATGTGGATTAGGGATAACTGAAACTAATCATTGATTAAGTCATCAATTTTGACTTGAATTAATACAGACATTATGTGTATTGATTGTGTGTTGTATATGTTATGTGTTTACATACATTGTTTTGTGTGGGAGGAGATAGGGGATGTACTCCACGGTTTAGGGGAAGATAGGGGATGGACCTCTAAACCGGATTTTGTTTGGGAGGAGATAGGGGATGGACTCCATTAGCATCACTTTTATGTGTGCTTATTTATATAGAAGTGTTTTATTTGATACAGCACTAAAATGTGTATCAATCTGGAAGTATGAAGTGTTTTGATTTGAGCTTGAGTCTCATTTGTTTGTTGACATTGGAAGAATGTGAATATGATATATATAATTCACTGTTGTAAGTTTGGCTAGGTTCTGAGCCATATTGATAAAGTTGGAAAGTAAAACGTGTCTTAGACAATAGTGTCATGAGACTGTAAAATGAAGTAATTGATTATCTTGGTTAACCATCTGTTGAATGCTATTGCTTTATTCATTGCTTATATGTGGTTTAGTATATTTCTACTGGGCTGTGGCTCACCCTTTATGGGAACATCATTTTCAGGTTCAGGTGATAAGCTACCTCCAAGGACTTAGCTTGGAAGGACTTGGATTCTGAAGACTATTTTCAGTTGTTTGCTTTTATTTGTTAGTACATGTAAACACTCAAGCCTAGGGCTTTATTTGTAATTGAGTTAGAACTCATACTTTTGTGTCCAAGTGTTGGCTTGGAAAGATGTAAGCCGGTAGGGCATTTACTTTGATGTTACATGTAATGCTTTTGTTTAGTAAGACTCTGATGGTTATTATAATGAATTATTAAAGTGTTTTCTTTAAATAATGCATGTCAATGATATATATAATGGGTTAATTCTGAGGGCGTTACACATAGAAATTACACAAACATGAGATCATACATGTATTAATTTGTAATTATTATATTGTTCATATGAACAGTAATATTCCTAAATTTGTACTAATTAGGGATGTGAATCATATATCTGTAAGTGGGACGTCACCCAATTCACGTTTGGCATTTTGCCACTGTTGAATTAAATTCCTGTGCGACATGTATCTCCTACAAGCCATAGACAAAAGTGCTTATAAATTTTCGGTTAGCACACCTATTGGTATCAGAGCCATGTTTATTGCTATTTGTATTATTAGGATTATACCGAAGTTTTTACGAAATCCTTTCTTTTTGTGAACCTTAATCGTACTCATTCATGATTCATCAAAGTTTGCCCCCAAACTTACCAAGCAAGTATTCCCAACTAGTTTTTGCTTGGTGGGATAAGTTTTGGCCAGATCCATCTATCTTACCCGAACCCGTTCCTATTCAGTTTAGTCTATGGGTTACTGCTTTTCAAACACTACAATAAAACTGACTTTTTACGGAATATAAATAATAAATAAAAATTATAAAAATTATTTTAGATATAAAATAAATTATATTATTTATGATAAAATAAATTATTTTTATTTTAGACATAAAAATTATAATATTTATAATATATTATATTATACAATATTTTTTTGAGTGAATATTATGTAATATGAATACTATTATATTAATATCATTTATAAATAGAAAGCAGAGACAGAAAACGGAGAGGAAGAGAAGTCAGATTCAAAGAAGAAAAGAGAGAGAGAGAGAGAGAGAGAGAGAGAGAGAGAGAGAGAGAGAGAGAATAAGAGAAGATAGAAGAGACAGAGAAAGAGAGATCGAGACCAAAGAGGAATCGAAGCCCTAGGGTGGAATCGACTTTGAGATGTTGGTTTTTAGATCTCCCTCGATTCGGTCTAGTTCGCAACTAAGCTTTGCACTTCGATCTTGCTTCACAAAGGTGAGTTTTAGCCCCCCCCCTCTCTCTCTCTCTCAACAACCCTTCTTCTTTCTCCTCTCATGTCAGCCGTGTCCGAGAAAATCATGCTGAATCTGACACATATCTCACACCCGCACCTGTGTCGTGTCGTGTCGACATAGGTACTCTGCCCTAAACTGGCAAGTCCATGTAACACAAGTTTTTTGACTTGTAATTCTTGTTTGCTTCCATTATTTAATTGAAGTTTGTAATTATATATATATATCTTGTTTTCTGAGGAAACTGAGGAGAGAAATTTGAAGGAATGTGCTCAAATACTTAATTCAAGAGACATAGAATTCTCATGTTATCATGTAGGGTCTAAAAGCCATTGATTTGAATAGAAAAATGTTAACGAGATACTATTTATATGTTTGAATAGCTAAGGGCCGCCATTGAGAAGAGTACTGCTATTTTTGACAAAGAGAAAGCATAGAAGCGGTTGACAAAGCTATCTAGTGGTGTTACTGCTTTCAAGGTAAATATTTACTGAATTTCTAGTGTTGCATGTATTTTAATGACTTCATTGCAAGTCTTCTTCTTTCAGGTTAGAAGGGCTAGCAAGGCAGAAGTTGGAGAAAGGAAAGACTAGGTTACAGATGCTTTAAATGCAACAAGAGCAGTTGTGGAAGAGGGAATTGTTCTAGGTAATAGACAAACTTGTAAATAATATAGACTCTAATTTGACTTGGACTCTTTATTTTGAAACTTGCAATGGTAATGGATAAAACCTATACAAACCTAAACCTCATACATAGAGATCCTTTAACATAATTATGCAAGTCCTAAGTAGGTGCTGCATTGAAGTAGATTAATTCCACCTCTTCCTCTTTTTAAATTTAATTTTTCTCTTGAGCTTCTTATGACCTGGATTTAGTAGAAAACTATATTTTTCTGTAGAAACTTAATGGTCTTTTTTGAAGATTCCTACTCATTTCCCTCTAGAAACATTGCAACAAAAGAGGTAACTTCATATGAGGTATGAAAAAAAAGGTTTTGCTTTATGTGAATTTTATTTGCATATACGTTGAGACTATTGAGGTCTTGAATTTTTGCTAATTTTTCATTATAACATTGCTTTTATGGGGGCCATTGAATTATCTTATTAATTTTGGAAATGTTTTGTTGATGTTTTAAAATTTTTTGATCATTTCTTTATACTTCAGGAAATATTTATCCTTGAGTCGTTGGTTTTTGTACTTATGTGAAGTTTCCTTTGTCATGCAGACAAGAAATGCAACAGGGCTAGTTGCTCCAGCTATTGCCTCAGGTTTAGGTGCCTTAACACATACATTGGGCACCCTCGTCCTTGTGATAGGAGCAAGTGGATTTGCTATAACTGCAGCTACAACTGTTATAGGAACTGTTGTCGGTAGTTTTAGATAATCTCTTAATAGTTGTCGATATGTTTAGAAAGTTAGATATGCATAGTTTTGGATAGTTTAAACTTTTTGTACAGTTTAGAACTTAAGGATATAGTTTTCGAATGCTTGGAATGTATAGACAATTGTTGAATGTTTATAATTTATAGGTATAGTTTCTTTTTGATGTTTCAAACAATATTTTGGTGGTTGATTGATGTTTTGTGATGCTTGTTTGTAATATTTGTTAGATTGTATAAAATTGGTCAAATAGAACCTGTTGAATTTAAAATAAAATAAAATAAAAAGCTACATATTCTACGGCAGGCATAATAAGTCGTCATATTACATATTTTACAGCGCGCAATCAGCGTCGTTATTTGTCTCACCAATTAACGACGTGCAAAAGTAGTTGTAGAAAAAGTAACAATGACGCACAAAATCTACTGTTAAATAGTTTTTAACGACGTACTATAGCATGTCATAGAGAAAGTAACAATAATGCACAAAATCTGTCGTTAAATAGTTTTTAACAGCGTACAAAACATGTCGTTGAAAGTGAATGACTTTCCATGACTGGTCATAATATGACGCGCATTGCACGCCATAGAAAGGTTTTTACGACGTGCATTGTGCGTTGTAAAAACCCTTTTTTGTTGTAGTGAAGCTATGCCTGGTAATCAAAATCATTCTCTTTCCGAATCCTGCGCTGTATTTATGATTCATTTCAGTCTACCTGGGATTTGGACGTGGGATCTTGCTTGTGATTTTTAGAATAAGCTTTCTCGTCATAAAAAAAAAATCAAAAATTCTTTTTTAAATGATGGAAGACCCTTGATAAATCTTTAACCCGACCTGATTGAACAAATTATACATAATACTCAAGCTTGTAGGGATTTAATCCCCAAACCATCCATTCCGGAACGTAGTGGTGGTAATCATTTATCTATATCCAATCTGAATTGAAGAAACAATTTTAAAATTTTTTTGATAAAGATTTGATGATCAAAGGCATGGAATATTTGAAACACCAATTTCTCCAATCTATGGAATCCAAATTCCAGCAGCTAGTCAGGATAAGGATAAGGATGAGCAAGATAATGCGTATAATGTCCTTGGAGGAGAGGCACAGGAGCTTGATGATAATGATGGTGGTGGAACCCTCATTGATTTTTTAAATTCTCTTACAGACATTATTGCTGATAAAGTCAAACGCGATAAAGTTCGCAAAATAAAAGCAAAAGCTAAAGATGTATAATCATTAGCTTTTTATCCCTTCTTATCCGTACTCACCAGAAAAAGGACTAGTTGTTTTTTTATCCGAGCATGCCAATACATCAGGACCTTAAGGCATTTGCATTATTAAAATAATACCTCCACACATCAGAAGATAAGAATTGAAGATAAGGATGAACGACTCCAACCATCAAGGACACGCCACCTGTCTTCAATTATTTTTCAGGACAAGTCAAAAATGGTTATTTAAGGGCAAATCTCACTCTTGTTAAGACACAAGTTTACTTTTACCCTTTATTTCTCTTTCTCTTGTAAAAATTTCTAAAGTTTTTTGATATATCAATTATGTGTGGAGCAACCCTTTTGTTTTTGAGACTCCTACTATATTGTAAGTATTTTATAATGTTTTATTTCTGCAAATACTTTATCTGAATTCCTTACATTATTAGATTGGCATAAAAAAAAATTAGCTACTTTATTAACTCTGCAGCATATACTCACTATACAATCTTGGATTGAAGAACTCCATAAATTAATAGTTTTAACAGAGCAATCTCTGCAAGAGAAGATTATTCGCTTTGCTCTTGATCAACGACCCCTTTCGTAGTAATTACACAAACATGATATCATATGTGTATTAATTTGTAATTATTATATCGTTCATATGAAAAGTAATATTCCAGAATTTTTGCTAATTAGGGATATGAATCATATATCTGACAGTGAGACATCACCAAAGTCACGTTTTAGGTTTTGCCATTGTTGAATTAAATTCTTGTATGGCATGTATCTCCTATAAGTCATTGATAGACGTGCTTATAAATATACGGTTAGCACACCTATTGGTATCAGAGCCATATTTATTATTATTTGTATTATTGGGATTGTACCGAAGTTTTTACGAAATCCTTTCTTTATATGAACCCTAATCATACTCATTCTTGGTTCATCAAAGTTTGCCTCGAAATGTAGCAAGTTGGTAATCTCAACTGGTTTTTGCTTGGTGGGATAAGTTTAGGCCTGATCCATCTATCTTACCTAAACTTGTCCATAGTCAATTAATCTATGGGTTACTACTTTTCAAGCTACGCCCGGTAATCAGAATCATTCTCTATCCAAATCCTTTTCTATATTTATGATTCATTTCGGTCTCCCTTGGATTTGGAGGTGGGATCTTGCTTGTGATTTTCAAAATAAGCTTTCTCGTCTTAAAAAAAAAATTTCTTTTTTAAATGGTGGAAGACCCTTGACGAATCTTAACCCGACCTGATTCAACAAAATAAACTTAATACTTAACCTTGTACAAATTTAATCTCCAAACCATCCATTCCGGAACATAGTGGCTGTAATCCTTTTATATGTATCCAATATGAATTGAAGAAACAATTTTCAATAATTTCTAATAAAGATTTGATGATCAAATGCATGGAATATATGAAACACCAATTTCTCCAATCCATGAAAGCCGAATTTCAGGATGATGTTTCTATGGTCTCAGCAGCCAGTCAAGATAAGGATAATGATAAGAATGAGCATGATAATGCGTATAATGTCCTTGCAAGAGAGACAAAAGAACCAAATGATAATGATGATGGTGAAACACTTGGTGATTTTTGAAATTCTCTTACCGACATTATTGCTGATAAAGTCGAACACGACAAAGTTCGCATCGCAAAGCAAAAGCAAAAGCTAAAGATGTATAATCACTAGCTTTTTATCCTCTTTTATCCGCTCTCACCAGGAAAAAAAAGGACTAGTTGTTTTTTTATCCGAGCATGCTAGCACATCAGGACCCTAAGGCATTTGCATTATTAAAATAATATCTCCACACAGTAGAAGAGAAGAATTGAAGATAAGGACGAACGACTGCAGCCATCAAGGACAGGTCACTTGTCTTCAATTATTTTTCAGAATAAGTCAAGAATGGCAATTTAAGGCCAAGTCTCACCCTTGTTGAGACACAAGTTTTCTTTTACTCTTTCTTTCTCTCTCTTGTAAATTTTTTTGAAATTTTATGATATATCAATTATGTGTGAAGCAACTCTCTTGTTTTGAGCTTGCTACTATATTGTAAGTATTTTATAATGTTTGATTTCTGTAAATACGTTATCTGAATTCCTTGCATTATTAGATTGGCATAAACAAAGATTAGCTACTTTATTGATTCTGCAGGATATACTCACTGTACAATCTTGGATTGAAGAACTCCAAAAATTAATAGTTTTAACAGAACAATCTTTGCAAGAGAAGATTATACGTTTGGCTCTTGATCAACGACCCCTTCCATAGTAATTACACAAACATGAGATCATAAGTGTAGTAATTTGTAATTATTATATTGTTCATATGAACAGTAATATTCCCGAGTTTGTGCTAATTAGGGATATAAATCATATATTTGAAAGTGAGACGTCACCCAAGTTGCGTTTTGGGTTTTGCCACTATTGAATTAAATTCCTGTACAGCATGTATCCCCTGTAAGTCATTGACAGACGTGCTTATAAATATACGGTTAGTACACCTATTGGTATTAGAGTCATGCTTATTACTATTTATATTATTAGGATTATACCAAAACTTTTACTAAATCCTTTTTTTATATAAACCCTAATCGTACTCATTCATGGTTCATCAAAGTTTGCCCCCAAACTTACCAAGCTGGTATTCCCAACTTGTTTTTTGTTTGGTGGGATAAGTTTGGGCCTGATCCATCTATCTTACCCGAACCCATCCATATTCAATTTCATCTATGGGTTACTGCTTTTCAAGCTATGCCCGGTAATCAGAATCATTCTCTGTCCAAATCCTTTGCTATATTTATGATTTATTTCGGTCTCCCTTGGATTTGGAGATGAGATCTTGCTTGTGATTTTCAGAATACGCTTTCCCGCCAAAAAAACAATTTCTTTTTTAAATGGTGAAAGACCCTTGATGAATCTCAACCCCACCTGATTGAACAAATTAAACTTAATACTCAAGCTTGTACATATTTAATCCCCAAATCATCCATTCTGGAACATAGTGGTGGTAATCCTTTTATCCGTATCCAATATGAATTAGAGAAATAATTTTCAAGAATTTCTAATAAAGATTTAGGCATGATTTTCTGGATGGTGGCTTTTCTGTAGTTAATGGGACTAGCTGTCCAGTTGGGATCATCCAAAGTATGTTTGAACTCAACCGAAGCTGTCTTAACAAGAATCTGTTCAAAGATATATTTGTATTGATCAAAATGCGGTGGAGAATGTTGAGTTGTAAGATACAGCCTTTTGATTTCCCATGGATCTGTCATCCATTGTTCATTTTCTGTATTAATATAGTGGACTGTTTCCTCAATTACTATATTCTGTAAATACGGTTCTGGAGGTGTAAGGAGGACATGTCTAGCACTTGGGCTAGATTCCCCTTTTTTACTGAAAAGGGCAGCTGAGAGCCCAGGAAATTTTGTATGATATGGATTCTGTATATGGTAGGGATTAGATCCGCTTCCTCGATCCCGTCGGCCAGGGCCCTGGCCGACGACTGGACATTGGGACCCTGCAAATATTCACGAGTTAGAAAATCCGGTAAAGAATTATGTTCACCTTTGATATATTCAATATCAAAGTCAAATGCTGAAAGTAAACTTTGCCAAGCTGCAAAAATTTGTTTTTGAGCTAAATTCTGGACATCTTTTTTAAAGATTTTGTTTTGCTGCAAAACAATCAACACGAATTAAAAAATGTTGATTTAATAAATTATCCTGGAATTTTGAAACACATTTTACAATGGCTAAACATTCCTGTTTGATTGTCGGGTAATTTAAAGCTGCTTGCTTCCACGTTCCTGAAGTAAAACGTAAGAGTTTTTTTTTTTTACTGTTAGGATTGAATTGTTTGAGGATGCCACCATAACCTTGGTTAGAGGCATCTGCTTCAACAATCTTTTTCCATTCTAGATTTGGTAAGGCACGACAAGGGAGTGTTTTGACTCTTGTGTTAATTTTCCGAACAGTTTCTGTATGTTCTGGACCCCAAGGTGGAGGGTTTTTGCAAAGTCTGGTATACAGAATTTATAGCGATCCCGGGTTACCCTTGTTGTACAGTGATCCGGACATGTGTCCGTGGATGATAGTAGTTGATTATTACCTGGTGTACATCCTTTCTTACTTTGTATTTGAGTTATAGGATGTGTTGGGCAGATTTGTTACAGGTTGGTTGAGATTAGAAACCAAAACTAGTTGCCCAGATTTTGCCCTGTACGCTCGAGCGGGGGTTTTGGCGCTCGAGCGGGAGTTTCACCATCCAGTATTTCCTGTGCAGTGTTTGACGCTCGAGCGTGGGATTGGCCGCTCGAGCGGGATTGTGTGAGTGATGCTCGAGCGAGGAGTTGGAAGCTCGAGCGGGAGACCTGGTTCTGTAAAATTTCTGGAAGTATGTATCCGCCGCTCGAGCGGGATTGTTTACGCTCGAGCGGGAGTCTGTGAGTGACGCTCGAGCGGGGCGTTGGACGCTCGAGCGGGGCGACTTTTATATAAATCCGAGATCCGACTTTTGGATCACTTTTTCAAGATCTTTTCTCTCTTACTTTTCCAAAAAAGCCATTTTCAGGGCTTCTCACTCTAAAACCGGCCCTTCTCTCTTAGATTTGATCTAGTAGGAGTTGTTTGCTCACTTTTGGTCTTCACGAAAGTTGTGTTGATCGTCGAGGGCTACATTTTAATCCGAAAATTTCAGAATTTGAAGCATTTTGGTTTTGGTCTTCATCTCCTTTGGAGCTTAAACTTTGAGGTAGGGATATCCTACTCCTCTCTATGGATTTTGTCTTTAAATTTTAGTATTTTGAGATGTTGGGGTTGGTTTGGTAATTTTGTGAAAGTTTGGGGCTTTTGTGTTATTTTACAAAAGTTGGGATTTTATTTATAATAAACCTTGATGCATGTTTGGCATAGAGAAATGGAATAAATGTTGAGATTGTAATGTAAATTATGGAAAATGCCCTAATTACATTGGTTAATTAATTTGTAAAATTAATTGTAAGAAATGAGGAATTGAGTTGGGAATGTTGAGATTAGAAATATATGGGATTAAAGAGTGTAGTTGGATTTTATGTCACTCACCTAGTTGGAAATGTTGATTTTATATCCATGTGTTGCATTTATTTTCTGTATAGAAATAACTGCTTTGGGCTATCGGTGGAGGATAGTCGTGATTGTTGTAGACAATGCATGATGATTAGGCAAACGGAAACTAATCACTGGAATGAGTCATTGAGTATGATGATTGAAAGGACACGTTAAATTTATGTGTTGTGTGACGATGTGTATTATTATTATTTATATGCATTGTGCTGTGTTGGAGGAGATAGGGGATGTACTCCACGGTTTAGGGGAAGATAGGGGATGGACCTCTAAACCGGATGTGTTGGGAGGAGATAGGGGATGGACTCCATAGATAGAGCTCATATGCTTATGTATTAACGTGTTGGCAGAGCTCATATGCTTGTCATTGGAAGTGTGATTGTGCTCATATGCATATTTGTGGAAGTGATGATATAGCTTGTATGCTTATCTGCTGTTGTGTGATATAGCTAGTATGCTTATCTATTATGAAATGGGAAGTGTTTGATATGAGTTACTGCCTCATATGAGTTGATGGCCAGGTTCTGAGCCATGGTTGTAAATTGAGAATTGAAAGGAACTGGAAAATGAATTGTAACATGGACTTGTATGTCATGAAACTGTAAAGTGTGATAAGAGAAAGTATCACTGTTGACCATCTATCAACTGCTAATCTTTTAGTCATTGTCCATATTTGGTTTAGTGTATTTCTACTGGGCTGTGGCTCACCCTATATGGGAATATCATTTTCAGGTACAGGTAGCATGCCACCTCCAAGGACATAGCTTGGGAGGCTAGAGGCGGACACACTTTCGTTGTCTTACTTCTTTTTTGCTGTATTACATGTAAATTCAAGCCAAGGGCTTAATGTGTAAATGAGTTAGTACTTTTTTTGTAACCAAGTGTTAACTTGGAAAGCTGTAAGCCCGTAGGGCATTTGCTTTTGTCGTTAACATGTAATACCTTTTGTAATAGAACTACTCTGATGAATAGAAGAATGTTTATCTTTATTACCAATGCATGTCTATATTGATGGGTTTAGTGTTGTTATTTTTTAGGGCGTTACAACTTGGTATCAGAGCGTACCGGGTTCGAATACTTTGGGTACATGGGAAGTGATTAGGATCACAATGGGTTTGTCTCGCCTGATAGAGACTTAGATGTAGTGTCATATGTTATGTGCTTAGTTGATAACATGCTTATGTGATTATGTGGGTATGGGATTTAATTTCTAGGATGTTGATTGGATCCTTGGGTTTCTGTGAGTCTTGTTGGAAAGGCACTTGATCAATGCTCTTTCTAACCGGAACTCTAGTAACGCCTCGGGACTGTCATTATCCGGAAATGAAATTCGTAAGTGCTTATGTGTTTATGTGCTTACATGGAGTGAATTACAGTTGTCCATGCATTAGGACGTGAGTGTTTAGTTTTGGCACATTTATGAATGTGCTAACGTTCTGTATTACTTTTATTAGGATGTCAGGGCGAGGAAGAGGTGCTAGGCGTGGTAGGCCTGCGAGGCAGGAAGCACCTTTACCGGATGATATTCCGGCAGTGCAGGAGGGTGTTGGTCAGGCCAACGTGGCCGAGCCAGCGGGCCAGCAGGCTATGAGTGCCTTGGCACGAGAGATAGCAGGGGCTTTGGGTATTCTCAGGGCTGGGAATCAGGCAGCTGAGGCAGGGCCTTCTTTCTTGAAGAGGGAGTTCTTCCGGTCTAACCCGGATGAGTTTGTTGGGGATCCAAAGGAACCACTGAAGGCTGACGAGTGGTTAGAACAGATGAGTAAGACGTTCGAGATGCTTGGCATCGAGGACGGAGCTTTGAAAGTGACCTTGGCATCCTTCCAGCTAAAGGGAGATGCGGGTCAATGGTGGAAGTACGAGAAGGCTCGTGTTGGTGGAACATGGGAGGCGTTTGTAAATGCTTTCCAGGAGAGGTTCTTGTCTGCAGTTGCTAGGGAGAAGCTGAGGGATCAGTTTAGCCGGCTTAATCAGCAGGGTATGTCTGTGGCAGAGTTTGAGGCCACTTTCACTAGTTTGTCCAGGTTTGCACCTGAGTTGGTGGCGTCCGAAGAACGCCGTTGCTATGAGTTTGAGCGGAAGTTGAGGCGGGGCCTCAAGTTGAGAGTTGGTGGGTCTTACATCTGAGAGTATAGACATTTAGTGGATGCTGCAGCTCATATGGAGCTTATGATGCAGGAGGAAGACGAGGAGAAACATAGAGGCTCCAAGCGGGGCCAGGAGGGTCAGGGTGATGGCAGGAGACAGAGGGGTTATAACCCTCAGCAGTCTCAGAGTGGGGTTGCTAGATCGACCTTTCCGGTGCCAAGTGCAGGCTCGGGGAGAGGTAATCAGGGAGGTTTGACTTGCTACACCTGTGGCCAGCTGGGTCACAAGTCTTCGGTTTACCCGCAGAAGGGCGGAGGTCAGAGAGCTACTTCTTCTTCAGCTAGACCGCAGGGCCAGAGTCAGGGCAGGGGCCAGCCTTTGTCTTGCTATCAGTGTGGTCAGCCTGGGCACCTGAAGAGGTATTGCCCACAGTTGAGTGCCACTTCGGGAGCGTCTGGTTCTAGACAGACGCAGGGTTTTCAGCCAGCTCAGTTTGTGCAGGCCTCGAGGGCCAATCCGGGAGCTTCGTCGTCCCAGTCAGTACAACAGTCGTATGCTCCGAGAGGTGAGCAGGTAGATCAGGGGCCTATAGGGCGCGTGTATGCTGTTACCGCGTAGGATTTAGTACCGGCTCCATCGGTAGTGAGAGGTACTTTTCTGTTTTGCAACTCGGTTGCTAGTGTGTTGATTGACACGGGTGCATCTCATTCTTTTGTATCTGCTGCATTTGCATCTGTTTTGGAGTTGGAGTTAGCACAGTTAGCATCTCCTATTTGTGTAGTGTCACCTCTTGGGGGTGAACTGATCTTGAAACAAGGTGTTAGAGGTTGTGATATAGAGGTCACCGACCATAGGCTTCCTTTTCCGTTTGTTGTCATGCCCATGAAGGGCTTTGATGTTATTTTGGGTATGGACTGGCTATCATCATACCGGGCTGTTATTGATTGCTACCGTCAGAGGGTTACGTTATGTACCTTGAGCGGGGAGTGGTTCCATTTCTTGGGAGACCGGGTTGGTAGTGTTTTGCCATCGAGGTATGATTCGCGAGAGCGAAGTGAGCTTAGTGGTCTACTTGCTAGCTTTGAGAGTGGTGAGTGCGGTGAGACCCAGCCTGTGTTGCCAAGGGTGGTTTGTGAGTATTCGGATGTCTTTCCCGAGGACCTTGTTAGTTTGCCACCCCATCGAGAGATAGAGTTCTCCATTGATTTAGTGCCCGGCACAGCGCTGATTTCTATGGCACCTTATCGTTTTGCCCCAGCTGAGTTGAGTGAGTTGAAGATTCAGCTCCAGGAATTACTAGATAAGGGTTTCGTTCGCCCTAGTGTTTCGCCGTGGGGAGCACCGGCCCTCTTTGCTAAAAAGAAAGATGGTGCCTTGAGATTGTGTATAGACTACCGGAAGTTGAATCGGGCTACGGTCAAGAATAAGTACCCTATGCCCCGTATAGATGATCTGTTTGACCAGTTGAAGGGTTCCCGTTGTTTCTCTAAGATAGACTTGAGATCGGGTTACCACCAGTTGAGGGTCAGGGAGGAGGATATTCCTAAGACGGCATTCCGTACGCGGTATGGCCATTATGAGTTTCTGGTGATGCCATTCGGGCTTACCAATGCACCGGCAGTCTTTATGGACTTGATTAACCGGATCTTCCGGGAATTCTTGGATTGATTTGTAGTCGTTTTCGTGGACGACATCCTGATTTATTCGCCTTCAGAGGAGGAGCACGAGGCACACTTGAGAGGAGTGCTTGAGTTACTTAGAACCCATAGGCTGTATGCCAAGTTTGGGAAATGTGAGTTCTGGCTGAGGGAAGTCAAATTCTTAGGCCACGTGGTATCCGGGGAAGGGGTGTCCGTTGATGCATCCAAGGTTGAGGCAGTGCAAGATTGGGCACAGCCTAAGAGTGTGTTTGAGATCCGTAGTTTTCTGGGATTAGCTGGGTATTACCGTCGGTTTGTGAAAGATTTCTCCAGGCTAGCTTCGCCGTTGACTAGACTGACTCGGAAGGGAGTCAAATTTGTGTGGAGTGAGACTTGCGAAAAGTCGTTCCAAGAGTTGAAAGTTAGATTGACTACCGCTCCGGTTTTGATTATTCCAGAGAGAGGGTTGGGTTATGCGGTTTATTGTGATGCCTCACGAGAGGGTTTGGGTTGCGTGTTGATGCAAGAGGGGAAAGTGGTAGCTTATGGCTCACGTCAATTGAAAATTCACGAGAAGAATTACCCCACACACGACCTAGAGTTAGCGGCAGTGATCTTTGCCTTGAAGATTTGGAGGCATTACCTTTATGGTGAGAGATTCGAGGTGTTCTCGGACCACAAGAGTTTGAAGTATCTGTTCACACAGAGAGACTTGAATTTGAGACAGAGGAGATGGATGGAGTTCATTGAGGACTACGACTTTGAGTTGCATTATCACCCGGGAAAGGCCAATGTTGTGGCCGATGCCCTTAGTAGGAAATCCATTAGTGATGTAGCTTGTATTGCCATCCGAGAATGGGAGATGTTGGGAGCACTTGGCGAGTTTGATTTGCTAATGGGCAAATCTGTTGAGGCTGCGGCCTTGTTTTCCGTTGTCGCGCAGCCTACACTTGTGACTAGAGTGTTAGAGGCACAGAGAGGTGACCTTGAGGTAGAATCCTTCCGAGAGAAGATCTCTGGTGGGAAAGTTGAGAAGGGTTTGACGGTGTATCCCGACCAGAGTGTGAGATACCGAGACTGTTTGTTTGTGCCGGAGCCTTGCCGAGAGGAAGTACTCCGAGAGTTTCATCATTCGCGCCTTGCGGAGCATCCGGGAGGCACTAAGATGTATCGGGATTTGGGTTGCCAGTTTTGGTGGCGGGGTATGAAGAGAGAATGGCTATTTTCGTATCGAAGTGTCTTACTTGTCAGCAAGTGAAGGCCGAGCATCAGAGGCCAGCGGGTTTGTTGCAACCCTAGCCTATTGCCGAGTGGAAGTGGGAGCATGTCACTATGGACTTCGTTGTAGGTCTTCCGAGGACTCAGCGAGGTAGTGATGCTATTTGGGTGGTTGTAGACCGGTTGACTAAGTCGGCGCATTTCATTCCTATGCGCGTGAGAGATTCGGTAGATCATCTTGCCGACTTGTATATTCGGGACATGGTGAGATTGCACGGGGTCCTAGTGACGATCGTCTCAGATAAAGATCCTCGTTTTACTGCTAGGTTGTGGCAGAGTTTGCAGAGTGCCTTGGGCACTAAGTTGACCTTTAGTACGGCTTATCATCCTCAGACTGACGGGCAGTCCGAGCGTACTATTCAGATCCTTGAGGATATGCTTCGAGGGTGTGTCCTAGACTTCAGTGGGACGTGGGAGAGGCACTTGCCATTGGTGGAGTTTGCCTACAACAACAGTTTTCAGTCTAGTATCCGTATGGCACCGTTTGAGGCCTTGTATGGCCGACCGTGTAGGTCTCCAGTTTGTTGGGCCGAGGTGGGTGATGCACCTTTGTTGGGTCCGGAGTTGGTTAGGGAAACGACGGAGAATGTTGAGCTTATCCGTAGGAGGCTTGTCACAGCCTAGAGTCGCCAAAAGAGTTATGCCGACCGTAGGAGGAGGCCTTTGGCGTTTGAGGTAGGTGATCATGTCTTTTTGAAGATATCACCTAGGCGAGGCTTGATGAGGTTTGGGAAGAGTGGAAAGTTATCCCCTCGATTTATTGGTCCTTTTGAGATCCTTGAGAGGATTGGCGAGGTTGCTTATCGGTTAGCTTTACCGCCGCAGTTGTCCGGAGTTCATGACGTGTTTCATGTGAGTATGCTTCGGAAGTATGAGCCAGATCCATCACATGTATTGGATTGGACCGATTTAGAGGTAGATGAGGATGCCTCGTATGAGGAGAGACCGGTTTGGGTCTTGGATAGGCGGGATCAGGTCCTGCGTGGCAAGACCATTCCTTTGGTGAAAGTCTTGTGGAAACATCACGGAGTGGAGGAAGCCACTTGGGAACGTGAGTTGGAAGTCCGTGAGAAATATCCGGACTTGTTTGTTGATATGTAATCTTGTATTTAGATTTTGAACTATTGTTGAACTTAAGAGCTTTTATATATGTCTTAAGTTGTGAAACATTGAAAATGTCTTGGTTTATTGGAAGTATGTTTTGGAACTTGCCTCATATGGAAATTGAATGTAACATTATATATGTTGAATATATTGTCGAAATTGGAAAGGAAATGCGTAATGTTGATGCATGTTGAAAGTACATAAGTTGTTTACATATTGTGAAATGCCTCTTGATAAGAGATGGGATGACCGGTAATGGGTCAAGTTTTTGAATGTTAAAATGTAACATTGTTAAAATGGAGGAAAACCTATTTTTGAAACTTATGCTTAATTTCGGGGACGAAATTCTTTAAGGGGGGGAGGTTATAGCGATCCCGGGTTTACCCTTGTTGTACAGTGATTCGGACATGTGTCCGTGGATGATAGTAGTTGATTATTACCTGGTGTACGTCCTTTCTTACTTTGTATTTGAGTTATAGGATGTGTTGGGCAGATTTGTTACAGGTTGGTTGAGATTAGAAACCAAAAGTAGTTGCCCAGATTTTGCCCTGTACGCTCGAGCGGGGGTTTTGGCGCTCGAGCGGGAGTTTCACCCATCCAGTATTTCCTGTGCAGTGTTCGACGCTCGAGCGTGGGATTGGCCGCTCGAGCGGGATTGTGTGAGTGATGCTCGACCGGGGAGTTGGAAGCTCGAGCGGGAGACCTGGTTCTGTAAAAGTTCTGGAAGTATGTATCCGCCGCTCGAGCGGGATTGTTTACGCTCGAGCGGGAGTCTGTGAGTGACGCTCGAGCGGGGCGTTGGACGCTCGAGCGGGGCGACTTTTATATAAATCCGAGATCCGACTTTTGGATCACTTTTTCAAGATCTTTTCTCTCTCCTACTTTTCCAAAAAAGCCATTTTCAGAGCTTCTCACTCTAAAACCGGCCCTTCTCTCTTAGATTTGATCTAGTAGGAGTTGTTTGCTCACTTTTGGTCTTCACGAAAGTTGTGTTGATCGTCGAGGGCTACATTTTAATCCGGAAATTTCGGAATTTGAAGCATTTTGGTTTTGGTCTTCATCTCCTTTGGAGCTTAAACTTTGAGGTAGGGATATCCTACTCCTCTTTATGGATTTTGTCTTTAAATTTTAGTATTTTAAGATGTTGGGGTTGGTTTGGTAATTTGTGAAAGTTTGGGGCTTTTGTGTTATGTTACAAAAGTTGGGGTTTTATTTATAATAAACCTTGATGCATGTTTGGCATAGAGAAATGGAATAAATGTTAAGACATTAATGAAAATGGAACCTAAGGGTTGTAATGTAAATTATGGAAAATGCCCTAATTACATTGGTTAATTAATTTGTAAAATTAATTGTGAGAAATGAGGAATTGAGTTGGGAATGTTGAGATTGGAAATATATGGGATTAAAGAGTGTAGTTGGATTTTATGTCACTCACCTAGTTGGAAATGTTGATTTTATATCCATGTGTTGCATTTATTTTCTGTATAGAAATAACTGCTTTGGGCTATCGGTGGAGGATAGTCGTGATTGTTGTAGACAATGGATGATGATTAGGCAAACGGAAACTAATCACTGGAATGAGTCATTGAGTATGATGATTGAAAGGACACGTTAAATTTATGTGTTGTGTGACGATGTGTATTATTATTGTTTATATGCATTGTGCTGTGTTGGAGGAGATAGGGGATGTACTCCACGGTTTAGGGGAAGATAGGGGATGGACCTCTAAACCGGATGTGTTGGGAGGAGATAGGGGATGGACTCCATAGATAGAGCTCATATGCTTATCTATTAACGTGTTGGCAGAGCTCATATGCTTGTCATTGGAAGTGTGATAGTGCTCATATGCATATCTGTGGAAGTGATGATATAGCTTGTATGCTTATCTGTTGTTGTGTGATATAGCTAGTATGCTTATCTATTATGAAATGGGAAGTGTTTGATATGAGTTATTGCCTCATATGAGTTGATGGCCAGGTTCTGAGCCATGGTTGTAAATTGAGAATTGAAAGGAACTGGAAAATGAATTGTAACATGGACTTGTATGTCATGAAACTGTAAAGTGTGATAAGAGAAAGTATCACTGTTGACCATCTATCAACTGCTAATCTTTTAGTCATTGTCCATATTTGGTTTAGTGTATTTCTACTGGGCTGTGGCTCACCCTATATGGGAATATCATTTTCAGGTACAGGTAGCATGCCACCTCCAAGGACATAGCTTGGGAGGCTAGAGGCGGACACACTTTCGTTGTCTTACTTCTTTTTTGCTGTATTACATGTAAATTCAAGCCAAGGGCTTAATGTGTAAATGAGTTAGTACTTTTTTTGTAACCAAGTGTTAACTTGGAAAGCTGTAAGCCCGTAGGGCATTTGCTTTTGTCGTTAACATGTAATACCTTTTGTAATAGAACTACTCTGATGAATAGAAGAATGTTTATCTTTATTACCAATGCATGTCTATATTGATGGGTTTAGTGTTGTTATTTTTGAGGGCGTTACAGAATTGCAGCATCTGTGGCTAAATTAGAGTAGTAATCATGAATATAATTTAAACCACCAAGAAATCTCTGTAATTGAGTTTTATCTTTAATTTCATCAAGAAATTTTGATGTAAACTCCACACTTCTATTGATTGGAATTATAGTGCCATTATGAATGTTATGGCCTAAAAATCTGACTGTAGTTTGAAAAAGTTTCATTTGTAGTGCAGAAATCACCAAACCATTTCTGATAATAACATGCTTAAAAATATTAAGATGTTTTATATGCTGGTCTATTGATGATGAAAAAATGAGAACGCCATCAATATAACAAATTGCAAATTCTGCATAAGGATTGAAAATATCATTCATAATATGCTGGAATTCAGATGGAGCATTTTTTAATCCAAATGGCATAACATTCCATTCATAATGCCCAAAAGGTACTGTAAAAGCAGTTTTATACCTGTCTTTTTCGGCAATTTGAACCTGCCAATATCCTGATGTCATATCAAATTTTGAAAAGATGATAGCATTCTGTAAACGATCTAAAAGATCTTTCTTGTTTGGAATAGGATACCTTATCCATTTCAAGGCATCATTTAGAGGTTTGTAATTAGTGACCAATCTTGGTACACCTCTTTCAATTTCTGCATTTTTATTAACATAAAAGGCTATAAACTCCAAGGAGAATAACTTGGTCGGATAAGCTTTTTCTAGAGAAGAATATTAATTTCTGTTTTGCAGAGTTCTAAATACTCTTTTTTTCATTTGGCTTGGGCGTGATCTTGTAGGAATAGTGCGCTCATCAAATCCCGTATCATAGGGAAGAGAAACTATATGTTTCTTGCGTTCCCAAAAAGCATTAGGAACATCACTACAAATTTCTGTATGGAATTCTTGTTTAAGGGATTTAATTTTATTCTGTAAAGAAGATTGATGTAATCTTTGTTCTGTAGTTAGAAAATGTATTTCTTTTTGCAAGAAATTAATTTGTTTTTCTTCGAAATTGACTAGATCTTTGATTTGATCTAATTCTTTTGTATAAGGTTCTGTAATAAATTCAAAAATAATCTGTTCATTATTTAAAGTTGTATGAATGCCAATAGAATCAATTTTGGTAATTGGCATTAATAAACACAGGAATGGTGTTCCTAAGATAACTGCTTGAGACATATTTTTAATCAAAACAAATGAAGTTGGAAGACATAACCCTTGGTTACATATTAAAACTTCTGGAAGTTTGTACCTAATGTACAAAGAATTACCACTCGCACTGGTGAGTGATTGGGTAGTTCTCTGGAAATATTTAGTAGGAATTAATCCTTCCTGAATACAATTCATGTCAGCACCGCTGTCTACAAGAGCAACAACATCTTTTATTATAAAATCAGGTTTTATAATAAAAGTAATCCTGATATACCATTTCTGGAAAGTTACCTTGTTCATAAGGAGAAGATATTCAGGTTCATCTTTTTTAGTGCTGGATTCTGGTATTGTTATACCTTTATCTTTATTTTGCTGGTTAAGCTGAGTTCCGGCCTACATCCAAAGGCACTTTAGATGTTTTGATCTTAAGTTTAGGAAGTGTTGCAGCCTTGCTTTTATCAAGGTTTATAATAGCAGATATGTCTTTTCTCTCAGGTTCATTTGAAAGCTTTGGCTTTGATACTAATTCAGCACGTCGTGCACTAGAGCAACACAAGGGCTGCTAACTGTTTTAGGCTCAGATA
The DNA here is from genome assembly GCF_055761805.1 of Camellia sinensis. Taxonomy (NCBI): domain Eukaryota; kingdom Viridiplantae; phylum Streptophyta; class Magnoliopsida; order Ericales; family Theaceae; genus Camellia; species Camellia sinensis. The sequence continues at coordinate 140,938,038 of NC_138962.1, forward strand.
GTCTTTGGATTCATGGGAACCTTTGGATCTGGAGTGACATCACTGTTCTCTTTCCTTGGCTCTAGTAATGATGAAACTGATCTAGTCGACCTATTCCCTGGAAAGTGGCTTCCATTACTTGATTTGTTGCTTTTAGAGGCTTTATGGGATTCACTGGATCCAGTTGAAGCAGTTCTTATCTTAGATCTCTGTAGAGGAGATGATGATCCCGGCTCCGAATCATTGAACTTTGTTCCTTTGACAGAGCTTAGCGCAAGTTTTGTTGGCAATTGTTCTCGGGGTTTTCTGTGAGGATGCCAACTGAGCAGTCGAACTGCCTTTTGCTGCAATTCTCTTTTCCCTCTCCATCTTCAAAGCTTCTAGTCGCTTGCGATCTTCCTCTTCTGGTAAAAGAAATAAATTGAAGATATACGAAGTCCATTGGAATGCCAAACATGTCAAGCTGGCAAAAGAAAAATTGCACTGTAACTATAAGAACATGAAGCTAAAGCTAAAGGGCAGCCCAGTGACTGGGGCTCCTGCCACTGCGGGGTTTGCGAAGGGTTAAACAACCTTACCCCTGCATGTGGGGAGGCTGTTTCTCTTTTTCAAACCCATGATGTGATATCGCAAGTATCACAAGGAGTTTTGCTTCTAATCTTCTCACTGTGTTGTAGAGTGTTGAAGTATAATAAGCAATGTACCTTCTCTTTCTTCATTTTCTGGAGATCAGCTTTGAAAGTTCTTAGTTTTTCAGCACGAGCTCGTGCATCATCCAAAGGACTCATTTTTGAAGTCTTTCCCTTTTCTTATTGGTCCCATAGTCTTCTTATCTAAAGCATCTGGAGCAACTTTTGACTTCTGATCCTTGTCTGACTTCTTGGACCCTTGTTTGACATCTACTACAACTTCCTTATTTCTATTATCCAGTGAAGCAGCATCTTCAACATGAGCCTGCATTTCATAGTCCAATGCAAGGTCGTATCCATGACCTCGTTTTCTTTTTGAGGACAAAGAGTTCTTGTGCATCCTATCTGGAGCACTGACCTGAAAATCTCCAGCTTCCTTGTTTTGGTGGCATCCATCTCCCATGCTTCTGATTTAACATTGCTATCTCTACTATCCATGGTGTGTTTTTTCTGTCCTGCTCCATAACCAACATTGAATCGAGAATCCTCCATTGGTGGATAAGGTGGCTGATAAAATGGGCCATTTCCTAGATAACTCTGATAGTAGGGCATTCCTTGCACATGATATGGTTGGAAAACTAGCAGCGCACCAGATGAGGATTGTACAGGCCAGGGAGGAAACATAGGATACGGAAACGGACCTTGAAAATATACTTGTTGGCCTACTGGAACTTGGTGATCCATGGGACACGTTTCTTTTGGGCACAAGTGTATACAGTTAACCAGAAAAAAGCAAGTGAAAATTATTTTAAAATTTCAAAATGCAAAAAGTGAAAGAAGAAAATAAAGACCTCATAGATAAGAATAAGAAGAAGAAGAAGAAGAAGAGAGAAAAAGTACTGGAGTTATCTTTGGCCCTTGATATTTATCATTCTAGGAGATAAATCAATTAAAAAGGTTTTATGCCCTTTTAACACGTCCAAGTATTAATTTTTTTAATATCAGCATTGATAACTATATTTGCTATTTGTAAATGCTTTTTATTTTTTTTTTGGGTGAATTTTTTTGTAAATGCTTAATTTTACTTTTAAAGCATTTCCTTCCATCTTAAGATCCTGGATAGTTATTGGTTTTTCTTCAGTTGTATTCTGAATTCTTTTATAAACTTCTTTCATATTGTAATGTTTAGGAAGAAGACCGATTTCTTCCTTCTTCTGTTGTTGATAACGGAGTTCTAGATATTTTAATTTCATTTGTGGATTAGTTATCTGGTCAGCAATGTTTAACATATTTTGCTCACTTTTTGTAAGGACATTGATACTAGGGCTACTAATATCAAGTCCATTCATTTCAACTATTGTTTTCCTATAGTTAGCTTCTTCTGAAATTTGATTAATATTATGTTTGCAGGAACAAATTTTTGGAGAGGAGTCAAATTCTGAGTCAGAGCTGGAAGAATATAATGCAGCAAGTTCATTATCTGAACTTGAGCTTATGTTGGAATCTTCAAAAAGCATTTGAAGGATTTGTTGCTGAATTTCATCGTCCAAAGCTAGTTCATTTAATTTTTGTTGAATTTTAGCTTTCCAACGATTAGCATAATGTCCTATTTGGCCACATTTAAAACATTTAACTGTGGACTTATCTTTCTTTTTGTAAGAAGTTTTCTGTTTGCCTTTAAATTTAGGAGGCTGTGGTTGCTGGACAATTTGTTTAGATGGTTTGTATTTTCTGGATTTTTTGGAATAAAACTTTGAAGATTTTCCATATTTATGTTTTTTATTTTAATGTTTGGATAGATATTGGATTTTAGTGTCATAGGCAAATTGTTCACAAAATTCACCTAATTCATTATGACTTTGTTTTTTTCACTTGATTCTATAATTTAAGATCATTACATAAAGCAAGACCTTTTTCTGTGACCAATCTTATGAGTTGGCCATAGGTATATTCTGAATAGGTAATAGACATTTTGCTATGTTTATCTCGTAATTTTATTTTCTAATTCTCTCAACAAAGAGAGTTGGAAGGCCATTGATAAATTTGGCTTTCCAATGATCACAATTAGCGTCTGAACGTCTAACAACCCTCATCATGAAGACATCTTCATACCATCAAAAATGGGATAAAGAAGGGCATCTAAGATTCTGTAAAAGTTCTCTACTTCTATCTTCAATACCATCAGTAGAAGCACCAACAAAGTGATGTAAAATGGTATTGATAAGAGTGTAAACTGCATCTTGTTCTGTTTGAACATTTCCTATAATGGGTTCTGTAACCCTTTTATATGCACTTAAAATTTCAGTCTGTTGGGTTTCAGTGATGATATTATCCCACCATCCTTTAAGGATTCCTGTAAAACCGTTGACCAAAAATTTGGCAATTTCATGGTCATCGTTATCATTCTGTTTGCAAATTGTTGAATACATAATCATTTGATGCAACAATTCAAATATCTGGTATTCAGAAAGACCATTTATATTCCATTCATAAATGGTTTTTCCATGATAAGATTTTTGTGTCTGGAGGAAATCTTCTTCATAAAGAATATCCATTAGAGTAGGTTTGGGATAATAATACCTACTGGGTGTTGTTTTACTGGAGTTCCCATAATGCATTTTATTGATGGAAACTGAATGATTATCTTCAAAATTGCTTTCAATTTCTATAATTTGAGAAAGAGTAAGATTTTGGTCTTCTCTATTATTCTGGAGATTTTGTCTGGATAACATATTAATTTGAGACGTTGAGGATTCTCCTATTTTAAGATTTTGTATTCTACTGATAAGAGTATCCATAAATTCTGTGTCTTGTTTGGATGATTTAAGTTTGAATTTTGTCACATCCAAAGGTGGTTTTATAGTTACTGGAATTAAGTTCTCTGATTTTGGCTGGATAATATAATTATCTTTGATTTGCATAACAGCTTCTTCTAATCTAATTAATTGTTTTCCTGTTGTTTGGCAAAAAAGATTCGTATAATTGTGCTGTATGATAAAGGGTATAATATCTTTAACCTGTAATTGTTCCCGTAATGCAAGACGTTCTGGAGTTTCAACAAAGGCTGTAATAACTAGTGGTTTATTTGAACTTATAATTCCACTAGGCTTGAGTTCCAATGATTGGGGAGGTGGATGGACATAAGTAGTACTTCGGCCATCTGTTGTTACCCAAGTTTTCTGTATATTTTCAAGAACATTAATTTGTGATTCTGGAACCATTATGTTTTCCTTATACCATAAAGGAAAAGATTGAAGTTTCTGGTGTTGCTCTAGATGAGCATAATACTGTATTTTAAGTTGTTGTAACTATAATTCACTATGGTTTTCAAAATACCATTTTCTAAATTCTCATTATTTTTCCTGTAAAAAATCCTAGTTTAGGATTTTACGATTTTCACTTCCTGGTGTAAAATCCATTAAATTTCAAAATTCATATCGCTCGTTGTAGGACTATAAGGCCTTCTGGATTCATAAACACCATGTGGTATTTGATTTTCTGAAAATTGGATTCCCTGAAGTACTGGATCTGTAGTATTGTCAGGGTTTGTATCAGTATGTGGTCTGGAAGGCATTCCTTGTAAAACCGACTCTACGGGTTCAGGGGGTAGACTGTCTGGAAGACTCCAGTAGATCTACCCTATAAGATGGAGCAGTTCTATAACTAGTACTCTACGTGCTTCTGGACAATGGCCGATGTGGCCTATTGAAAGTGAGGTATGACATCATCCAATGATTGTCTGATGATAGGTCTGGCTGGAACATTATTGGGAATATGCCATCTTTCTGGAAAAGTAATATTCTGCCAAGGTATCATTTTTGGCACAGCAACTTGACTACTGAAAAGATTAGTGTCTATTAAGACTGTGTGTCCTAATTCACTCTGTTTCTGTATGTAAGGGTTTAAAGTTGTTAAAACCTTTAAATAAATTCTGGAGATAACTGTAAATGGTGGTGATCCTGGAAGATACGTATATCCATGGGATAACACTCTAAGTTCTAAAACTTTTGATAGATTAGCATTAGTGAGTGCTATGCTTAAGTTTGGATATATAGTAAAATATACTGGACCATAGGAGATACTGGTTTCAATGGCTCCCATAAGAGATGCTCTCCAATCTAAGCATCTACCATCCCGAAAGGTACACTGGATACTAGTATTTTGCCCAAGAAGGGTGAAAGGTTTAAAAGCTATCTGAACAAGTCCTATATGGACATACTTGTATTTTTGTAAAAATAGGTATAAATTCTGTATGTGTAAGAGATACATTATCTCATCGTCATTCTGTATAGAAGCTTCATGTTCAAATGTTTTAATTATTTTTTTGCTGGAAAAGTCAAATATTCCTATCTTATAGATAGTATCATGTTTGACTCTAGGGATAGTCCATTTATCTAGGGCTTCCTTTACATCGTGGTAGGCTACTAGCTCTTTGGCTTTTGATGTAGAAGCTACTGTATTGAATACTGTATTTGCTACTTTTGAAGGTACAATACTCATCTGGTTGTACTAGGACCATATATATGTATAATTTAAAAGAAATATAATATAATATGAACAACAATAAACATGGCTCTGATACCAATTAAGGTGCTTGACACAGGGTTAAAGCTAAGCACGTCTGTCAACGACTTATGAGGACACAACCTGACCGCAATCACTGCTAACGGTTTACCTCTACGCGACTTGGGTGATGTCCCACTCAACCTAACACTGATCTACCCTCGACTAAGCAAAAATCCAAGAATATTACTATTAGTATTATTGTTATATCAAAATCTAAATTATGCCATATATGGTCTCATGAATTTACTATAAAGAGGGCGTTGATCGATTGGCTGTAGCCAACAGGCAGATTTGCTCCTGTATTTCTTTTTCTGTATGTTCTATCAAAATGATAAAATTCTGTAAATGGATTAACCGTACAGTCTGTAATCGGCGATTATCAACTACTAACCAATAATTATAACGAGATTTATAAAATTCTAATAAAGCATTTAATTCTACAAGTCTATCAACAGGCATACATTAATGTAAGTAAGAAGTAAGAAATACTTACAATCAGAGCTTAATATTATATTGCATATGAGGAGAGAGAGAGAGAGAGAGAGAGAGAGAGTACACACTGGAGAAGAAGAGAGTTCACATATATAAAACTGAAAACTAAAATTGTTTGTTCATGCCTTCAACAAGAGTGAGACATCCCTTGTATAGAAAAATTAAAAAGATAAGATAAGGCTGAGGAGGACAGGTGGCGTGTCCTAAATGGGTGGAGTTGATCGTCCTAATCCTCTTCTAATAGTGCCCCTTATCTTCTTTGTCCTGTAATGGATAGCTAAATGGACAGCTGTGTGATTGATACTGGATGGCCGACAAAGCTTTTTCCTTTTGTCGAAAGTAAATATTATGTATTTGTCGCCTTCTGTCGACACTACTGTAAGGTAGATTAAAGTGGATAAAGTGGAGGACAGAGAATCATTCTTATTTTCCTTTTCCTTTCCTGTCTTTATCCTGGCTGATTTTTTCTGAAATGAGACTGGTCAATGAGTCCCAAAAATCTCCAAAGTTAGGATCACTGTTGGTTTGATCTTGGGATTGAATGATGAATTTGTAATTGACATTGATGACGATGATGGCAAGAACCTGCAGGTAATCTACGGAGGACATGCCTAAACTTTGCTCAAAGCTCTTGTGTGCGTACGTTTGTCACCTTATATGTTTTCCTTCTAGTATTGGTTATGAGTTCTCTTGTTGGGTTGTCGTTAGTTTTTTTTACTCCGCTTTTGGTAACCTAGAATACGTGTCTCAGAAATTCTAATTGGCAAGGTAGAATTTATGATTTTATATTAAATAATTGAAAAATTAACATAAGACATGAGAGCACCGCCATATAGTGCATCAAGAACACCAAATATCAATTGTCAATGGTATATTTGTTGTGTTCTATAAATGGAAGATTGTTTGGTAAAGTGCATTTGAGTTATTTATATTTTTATATTTGTTCTGTTCTATAAATGGAAGATTGTTTGCCAAAGTGTATCTGAGTTTTTTTTTTTATTTTTTATTTTAAAAGTTTGTAGTAGATTATTTGGTATAATTTTTAGTTATAATTTATTACGTAAAATTAATTTAAATAAATTAAAAAAATTAATTTACAAAAATCAGTTAAAGAGAGCTGTTAATTTCTACTTTTAAATTATTAATTTTAAGGAGGAAGATTCCCAAATTTTGGATTTGATGTCACTATTTGGGCTCGTGGGACTCACGCGAGCCCCCGTTTCAATGATCTAACTGTAACTTGCTCAAAAATTATTAGACATTTTGTGTATTTCATTCATACAAAAGTAAATCGATTCGATAACTGTAACTTGTGCAATTTATCTCATTTTTAACTAAAAAAATTTATGATTTATTTTTAAAAACATAAAAAATTTTTTGTCAAAAATACGATAAATTGAACAAGTTATAGTCATCGGATTGACCTAATTATTTGTGTGATTCAACAAAATGAACAATTTAGATTATCAAAACGAGATACGTGATGAGTTTCACAGGCCCAAATAACACTCTCTAATTCAAAATCTAAACAAGAGGAGATTCCTCCTAATTTTAAATATAAAATAAAATGCACCAAATCTAAAAAAGCTTTCAAACAAGCCTTCTATTTTTTTTTTCTTTTTTTTTTCAAATGTATATTAATCGCAACCCATGTCAACTTTTTGCAAAAAAAAAATCAGCAGCCTTTACATTCTATTCTAAAACTAGGAGACACAGAAATGGAGAGAAATGGCCGATGATTTCCAGCAACATCACATCAAATGTTTCATAAAAATATTGCACAAATAAATTTAGTAATTTACATTAATAATATTTTAATATTTAATAAAATTAACAGAAATTAACTAATAATAATTACACATCAACTTGTAAAAGATAAATAAATATTCCATGTGTATAACATTACTCAACAATAATTAATAATATTCCTTTCATTCCAAAATTTTAGTCTCTTTTGAGAATTTAATTTTTTTTAATAGTACAATTATTATATTTAAAATATATTAACTTTTCAAAATTATCTTTTAATAGTACCATTATTATATTTCGAAAATATTAAAATTAATGAATTTAAAGAAAATGACAAAATAAGAAATTCAAGTTATTTTAGTCTTTAATTTTTTAAAATAAACTAATATTTTGAGATGATAAAAAATAAAATTAAAGACTACAAATAAAATTTTCTAAAAAGAAAATTCTAAAAACTGAAACCAAATAAAATGATTTTTTTCATAAAATTCTTCATGAATTACACGTGAACGTATTACTTTAAGCCCCACCCTCTCTCTCTCTCTCTCTCTCTCTCTATGCAAGCTTTCAAATAAATCTTCCTTTTTTAAAAAAAAATATATTAATCGCAACCCATGTTGACTTTATGCAAAAAAATTGATAGGCTTTACATTCTATTCTAAAACTAGGAGACACAGAAATTGAGAGAAATGACCGATGATTTCCAGCGGGATCACATCAAATGTTACCTATTCATAAAAATATTGCACAAATAAATTTAGTAATTTACATTAATAATATTTTAATATATAATAAAATTAACGGAAATTAGCAAATAATAATTACACATCAACTTGTAAAAGATAAATCAATATTTGTGTATGACATTACTCAACAATAATTAATTATATTCCTTTCATTCCAAAATTTTAATATCTTTTGAGAATTTAATTTTTTTTATTGGTACAATTATTACATTTTAAAAATATTACCTTTTCAAAATTATCTTTTAATAATACCATTTTTATATTTCCAAAATATTAATATAAATGAATTTAAAGAAAATGACAAAATAAGAGATTCAAGTTATTTTAGTCTTTAATTTTTTAAAACATACTAATATTTTGAGATGATAAAAAATAAAATAAAAAACTACTAATAAAATTTTCTTAAAAGAAAATTTAAAAACTGTAACCAAATAAGAAGATTTTTTCTTAAAATTCTTCGTGAATTACACGTGAATGTATTACTTTACGCCCCACCCTCTCTCTCTCTCTCTCTCTCTATACAAGCTTTCATACAATTCTTCTCTTTTTTTTCTCTTTTTATTTCTAAATATATATTAATCGCAACACATGTCAACTTTATGCAACAAAATCGGAAGGCTTTACATTCTATTCTAAAACTAGGAGACACCGAAATGGAGTGAAATGGCCAATGATTTCCCACGGGATCACATCAAATGTTACCTATTTATAAAAATATTGCAAAAATAAATTTAGTAATTTACATTAACAATATTTTAATATTTAATAAATTAAAGAAAATTAACTAATAATAATTACACATCAACTTGTAAAGATAAATAAATATTCCATGTGTATAACATTACTCAACAATAATTTATAATATTCCTTTCATTCCAAAATTTTATTCTCTTTTGAGAATTTAATTTTTTTTTATTCGTACAATTATTACATTTAAAAAATATTAACTTTTCAAAATTATCTTTTAATAGTACCATTATTATATTTCCAAAATATTAATATTAATGAATTTAAAGAAAATGGAAAAATAAGAAATTCAAGTTATTTTAGTCTTTAATTTTTTAAAACATACTAATATTTTGAGATGGCCAATTGAGGTGCTTGACACAGGGTTAAAGCAAATGTAACGCCCTAAAAAATACACATAGAAACCCACATTATTGACATGCATAGACATAAGAGAAATAAACATCTTTCTATTCATCAGAGTATTCATTACAAAAGTATTACATGTTGACAACAAAAGTAAATGCCCTACGGGCTTACAACTTTCCAAGCCAACACTTGGTTGCAAAAAGAGAGTACTAACTCAAATACATTTAAGCCTTTGGCTTGATTTTACATGTAATACATCAAAAGATAACAAAATAATCAAAAAGAGTCTTCAACTCCCAGAACCTCCCAAGCTATGATCTTAGAGGTGGCATATCACCTGGACCTGAAAATGATGTCCCATAAAGGGTGAGCCACAGCTCAGTAGAGATATACTAAACCAACTATAAGCAATGACTAAAATAATAGCATGTGATAGATGGTCAACACTTATAACAAATTTATATCACATTACAGTTCCATGACAATCATGTCCATGTTACGTTTCACTTTCCTTTACTTATCAATTCGTTTCATAAACGTGGCTCAGAACCTGGACAAATAATTTAAATGAGATTACATCTCATATCAATAGTACCTCCATTTCAATTTGGATAACAACTCATATTAATCACTTCATACTTCACAATAGATACACGTAATTGTTGTACCAATCTCAAATAAAACACTTCTATACTTCATATATGATATACGAATTTGCTATATCAATACTTCATTAGATACACTTATTTGCTGTATCAATGGAGTACATCCCTTATCTCCTCCCAAACAATGCCCGGTTTAGGAGTCCATCCCCTATCTTCCCTTAAACCGTGGAGTACATCCCCTATCTCCTCCCACACAACACAATGTATATAAACGCATATCATATACAAGATTAATCAATACATAAATTTGATGTATTATTCCAACCGCCATATTCGATGGCATATTCAATTGATTAGTTTTAGTTCGCCTAATCATCATGCATTGTGTACAACAATCAAAGCTATCCTCCACCGATAGTCCAAAGCAGTTATTTCTAAACAGAAAATAAATGCATCAAACGGACATAATATCAACATTTTCATAGGTGAGTGATAAATTAATCCAACTACACCATATGATCCCATAATCTCCCAATTTCAATATTCTCAACTCGATTTCTCATTTCCCAAAATTAATTATATAAATTAATTTATCATAATAATTAGGGCATTTTCCCATATTCCATATATCAACCCTAAGGTTTGATTTCACCAATGCAACAACATTAATTCCATTTTTCAACAACTCACATTCACATAGGTTTTAATATTTGAAAACCCCTCTTTTGTTAATTACATAACAAATCCTAACTTTTCCTAAATTACCCAACAACCCCAACATATCAAAATGCCAAAATTTAAAGACAAAGCTCATAAGATGGAGTAGGATATCCCTACCTCGAAATGAAGAGCTCAAACGGAGAGGATGACCAAAAACCAAAGTGCTCAAAATCCATAAATTTTCAGATTAAAAGGAAGCCCTTGCGACCCTCTATCTTTCTTACAAGGCACATAGGGAAGAAACACTCAAGAGCTAGATCAATCTCTAGAGAGAAGGGGTTTAGAGAGAGAGAGAGAGCTCGGATCTAGGGTTTTGAAATCAAAAGAGATGAAAAAGTGAAGTGTTTACTCGCTGCTGTCTACTGATATAACACAAGCTCGCTCGAGCGAAGGATTGGTCGCTCCTGTGTTATATCAGTAGACAGCAGCGAGAGCGACCAGACACAAAGAACTCTTGCTCGAGCGTAGAAAGTCTCGCTCGAGCCAACAATTCGAAGGTTTAGGTCTGCAACCCAGAAGCACTCTCGAGCGACATAATTCTCGCTCGAGCAAAGAAACTCAAAACATGCACCTCGCTCGCTCGAGCGAAGGACTTCTCGCTCGAGCCACCAGATACAAAACTCAACTCTCGCTCAAGCTAACAAACCCTAGCTTGAGCGAAGGATCTAAAACAAAAATCTCGCTCGACCGACAAAGTCCTCGCTCGAGCGAAAACACCAAAATCTGGGCAGCAACCATTTGCTTCCATTCACACCCAACCTGTAACAAACCTGCCCAACACATCCTATAACTCAAATACAAAGAATTAAAGGATGACAACAAGATATAACCACAACCAATAGTACGGAACCTAAGTCCGAAACACAGAACATAAAGGGGTAAAACCCGGGGTCGCTATAGCAAAGCACGTCTGTCAACGACTTACGAGGACACAACCTAACCGCAATCACTGCTAACGGTTTACCTCTACGTGACTTAGGTGACGTCCCACTCAACCTAACACTGTTCTACCCTCGACTAAGCACAAATCCAGGAATATTACTATTCATATTATTGTTATATTAAATCTAAATTATGCCATATCTGGTCTCATGAATTTACTGTAAAGAGGGCGTTGGCTGATTGGCCAAAGCCAGCAGGTAGATTTGCTCCTGTATTTTTTTTTCTGTATGTTCTATCAAAATGATAAAATTCTGTAAATGGATTGACCTTACAGTCTATAATCGGTGATTATCAACTACCAACCAATAATTATAACGAGATTTATGAAATTCTAATAAAGCATTTAATTCTACAAGTCTATCAACAGGCATACATTAATGTAAGTAAGAAGTAAGAAATACTTACAATCAGAGCTTAATATTATATTGCATATGACGACCGGGTCTTTATTTCTTTCTTTTCCTTTCCTCTTCACTTCGACCTCTTTGACTCTCGTTGAGTTCGAAACGTTCGGGAATAATTCTTGAAATTAGAGTCCTTATTCTTGTTGTGTTCGATGTTGAGTAACGTCTTTTCCGGAGGGGTACATGGTCCGGTCCAAAGTGCCCAGGAGCGAAGCGGAGAATTCTGGGCTACTGGGACCAGGGCCGCACGTGTGGGGCCCTAGGCTGCACATGCGTGATAGGTGCCACACGTGCGGGGGGTGAGGCCGTACGTGCGGTAGGGAAGGAGTTAGGAGAGTTGCACACTGCCTAAAAGGCAGGTGCAGGCTGAGGTGCGGCAGGGCCACCGCACGTGCGAGGGTGAGGGCCGCACGTGTAGGAAGGGCGCTCCGCACATGCGGGGTTGGGCGCCGCACGTGCGGCAATCTGAGCAGTTCGGGGCTCTGTTTTTCTTTCTCTCTTAGGGTTGAATGTATCTCATTTCTTTCATACTCCTCTCACTCTAAAAACACTTTTACTCCCCCTTCTCTCTAGAAACTCTCACCAAAGCCCTAGAACACCTTGATCCTTGTAAATTTTGGGTCTAGATCATCAACATTTCTCACCAATATTGAAGACATTAGTTGGGGTTCCTCTTGGGGTTGTGGAACGTTGAAGAATCCTCCATCTAAAATGTAATGCCCTCAAAATATTACATAAAACCCATCATTTTAAACATGCAATGACATAAGAGAAATCAACACCTTTCTATTCATTAGAGCAGTTCTTACAACAGTATTACATGTTAACAACAAAAGCAAATGCCCTACGGGCTTACAGCTTTCCAAGTCAACATTTGGTTACAAAAAGAAGAGTACTAACTCTATACAAGATAAGCCATTGGCTTGATATACATGTAATATAAACAAAATAATCAAAAAGAGTCTTCAACTCCCATAACCATCCAAGCTATGTCCTTGGAGGTGGCATGCTACCTGTACCTGAAAATAAAGTCCCATGTAGGGTGAGCCAATGCCCAGTAGAGATATGCTAAACACAATATGAGCAATAACTAAAACATCAGCAATTGATAAATGTTTTACTCCCATAAATCAATTCATAAACCATTTCCATTACGTGACCATTGTGTCCATGTTTCATTACATTCTCCATTTCTTATCAAATTCACAATTCACAACTACTGCTCAAAACCTGGCCAACAATTTACATGAGATAGTGACTCATATTAAACATTTCCACATTTCACAATAGATAAGCATACCAGCTATATCAACACTTCGATAGATAAGCATATAAGCTATATCAACATTTCAACAGATAAGCATATGAGCTATATCAACACTTCCATAGATAAGCATATGTGCTATATCATCACATTAACCGATAAGCATATGAGCTGTATCAACGGAGTCCATCCCCTATCTCCTCCCGAACAACATCCAGTTTAGAGGTCCATCCCCTATCTTTCCCTAAACCGTGGAGTACATCCCCTATCTTCTCCCATACAACACATTGTATATACACACAGGTCATATACATAATCAATCAATACATGAATTCAATGTATTCTTTCAACCGTCATACTCTATGACACATTCAATTGATTAGTTTTAGTTTTCCTAATCATCATGCATTGTCTACAACAATCAAGACTACCCTCCACCAGCAGCCCAAAGCAATTATTTCTAAATAGAAAAATAAATGCATCAACAGGTATAATCAATATATTCAATAGTGAGCGATTAATAAATCCAACTCCACTAATCCATCTCATAATGAGTTAATTTCATTATATTCAACTCAATTCCTTATTTTCTCAACAAATGTCATTAATTACACTAATGACCCAAAAATACCCAAACATGGCATTTTTCCCCTTATTCTTAATATTGACTCCAAGAGTCCACATATTACCGACAACATCAAAGTACTCATTTTGAAACCCAAATACATAATTATGGACCAAAATAATCACAACCCTGTTTTCAAAATTATCCATTTGAAACCCTAGTTTCCACAACCCAAAACCATTTATACAAAAAGTCAATATCTAGGTCAAAGCCCATAAGAGTGAGTAGGAATCCCTACCTCAGATTCGGAGCTTCAAAGGGGAGAAGAGACCAAAACCAAAGTGCTCCAAACTCCAAACTTTTCAGATCAAAACGAAGCCCTCGACAATCAACACAACTTTTACAAAGGCCGAAGGAAAGGGAAGCACTCTAACTAGATCAAACCCTAGAGAGAAGGGAGTTTCTAGAGAGAGAGGCTCTCAAAATCGATTTTGGAAAAGTAAGAGAGAGAGAGAGAGTGAATGTAAAAAGTGATTAAAAAATGCCTAACTGCCTTATGATATACGACATTTTCGCTCGAGCGGAGAACAGGACGCTCGAGCATCAAGAACAAAAAACCTGGTCCGCTCGAGCGTCAAGACACAAAGATAAAGCATATCCGCTCGAGCGTGAAAAACCAGTCTGCTCGAGCGTGAATTATCCCCTCCCAGAACTTACACCCAGAAAGTACTACCCGCTCGAGCGCTAACAAGCCTGCTCGAGCGTAGGAGATTCGCTCGAGCGTAGAAATCACACCTGAAGAAGTTTTGCAGGGACACGAAATACTAGGGGTGTGCAATATCCGCTCGAGCGCTAGACGACCCGCTCGAGCGAAACGACCAAAAAAACCTGACAACAAGATTTTAGACCAAGGCTCAGCCCACCTGCTCGAAACATGCTCAACACATCCTAAAACTCAAAAAAGAATTTAAGGACGACAACAAGGTAGATACAACCATCAACTCCACGGAACTAAAGTCTGGAATACAACAAATACAGCAAGGGAATACCGGGATCGCTATATAAAAGCTAGGGTTTCCATCTTTTTCATCATCAAACTTTGAGGTAGGGAAATTTCCTTGAGTTATATACATATTTATGTTTGATTTGCTTGATTTTAAGGGTTTCGTTAATGATATTGGAAGTTTGGTCTTGTCTCATAAATACTAGGGTTTTAAGGGTGGGTTTGATCTCTCTCTCTCTTTCTAAAACCATTCTCTTGAGAATTTTAACTCACATAATAAAAGAGGTGATGCCATGCAAGAAAATATTTTCAAAAGATGGAGATGTTTGTTTTGCTTTTGACATGAAAACCCTAGAAACTTTGGGGATTTTGAAAGATGTGAACATGCTTAGAAGTATCTTGTTGTTTTGTATTAAGAATGTGAACTTTCATTACATGTTTAGCAAAATGGCAATTTACATGATGTATGAGAAATGAAATGTGATTTTAACATGATTGTTAAACATTTGAAATTGTGTTGTTGTGAAATAGCTAATGGTTGTGTATCTTGGTTAGTGGGAATTGTAAACATTGGAGTTGATGGGTGAAAGACATCACATGTAGTCTTGAAGAGACTAACTTGTTGTGAATTGAGCATGATGAGAGATGGTTAGTGCCATAGATTGATGGCATGGTTATATTATGAGGTAATATGGAGAAGAAGAAATGAAAATGTGGCTAATTGATATTGTTGTAGAGATAGCTAAAAATGGAGTAATGCTATGAAGTATGAAAAAACCCTTGCATTGCATATTCATTCAATTATCATTATTTTTGCATTATGAATTTCAATTGAAGATATTTATTTCATGAAAGAAGATAACGTTGTGGCAAGAACTATGGAAATGTGTATGGGGTAAATATGGTGGTAAATTGGGTTAGGGGGTGTAGATGAATTTGATAAGTCGGACTGAGTGTTCATGGTGAAAGACCAGAAAACCGTGCGGATATGTGTCGAGCCTTCCAATTAATACCGGTAAAAATGACAGTTTTGGTAGTACTCGTAGAGTCTACTTGGAGACACCAGCCTTGGGATTACCAGTGTTGTATTTATCGCCACTTGTTGTTTTAAAATTTGAAGTTTTGAGAATTGATAAGATTGCAAAAATGTTAATGAAAGCATGGTGATTTTCAAGGAAGGCATGATATGAGATTATTTTGAAGAAGCATTGCATCGCATTCGCATTTTCATTTGATGGTGGATATAACGATCCCGGTTGTCCCTTTACGATTCTGTTGTGTTCCGGACTCGGTTCCGTGAAGTTGGTAGTGGTATCTATCTTGTTGTCGTCCTTTAATTCCACTTGATTGAGTTTTAGGATGTTTTGAGCAGGGTTGTTACAGGTTGGTTAGGCCTTGGTTTCAATTCCTTGTTGTCCAGTTTTTAAGCGATCCGCTCGAGCGGGTCTTCTTGCGCTCGAGCGGGGATTGCACACCTCCAGTATTTCGTGTTCCTACAAAACTTCTGCAGATGTGATTTTTACGCTCAAGCGGGTTTGTTTATGCTCGAGCGGTGGCGCTCGAGCGGGTTTGGTGGCGCTCGAACGGGTAGTACTTTCTGGGTATAAGTTCTGGGAGGGGGAAATCTACGCTCGAGCGGACTGGTTTTCGCGCTCGAGCGAAAGTGCTTTATTCTTGTGTCTTGGCGCTCGAGCGGGCCTTATTGCGCTCGAGCGTGTTCAGATTTTTGTTCTTGGCACTCGAGCATTGTGTTCTCCGCTCGAGCGGGTCATGCGTATGTGAGTTATCCGCTGGTTGATTTTAAATCACTTTTTACTTTCTTTTCTCTCCTACTTTTTCTAAAACCCATTTTGAGAGCTCCTCTCTCTAAAACCTTGACTTCTCTCTAGGTATTGATCTAGCAGGAGTGATTTTCTCACCTTTGGCCTTTACAAAAGAGTTGTTGATCGTCGAGGGCTATCTTTTGATCCGAGAAGTTCGTGGTTTGGAGCATTTTCGTTTCCATCATCTTCTTGGTTGGGTGTCATCCTTTGAGGTAGGGATAACCTACTCCTCACTATGGGCTTTGTGTTTAAATTCTAGTATTTTGAGATGTTGGGGTTAGTTTGGTAATTTTGTGAAAGTTTGGGGCTTTTGTGTAAATTTACAAAAGTTGGGGTTTTAGCTATATAAAACCTAGATGCATGTTTGGCTTGGAAAAGTGAAATTAATGTTAAAACATTAATGAAAATGGAACCTAAGGGTTGTAATGTTAATTATGGAAAATGCCCTAATTACATTGGTTAATTAATTTGCATAATTAATTATGAGAAATGAGGAATTGATTTGGAAAGATATGGAATTAAAGGGTGTAGTTGGATTATTTATCACTCACCTGGTTGAAATGTTGATTATATATCCATTGTTGCATTTATTTTCTGTATAGAAATAACTGCTTTGGGCTATCGGTGGAGGATAGTCTTGATTGTTGTAGACAATGCATGATGATTAGGCAAACTGGAACTAATCACTGGAATGTGTCATTGAGTATGACGGTTGAAAGAATACATTAAATTTATGTGTTGTGTGATGATGTGTATAATTATTGTTTATATGCATTGTGTTGTGTTGGAGGAGATATGGGATGTACTCCACGGTTTAGGGGAAGATAGGGGATGGACCTCTAAACCGGATGTTGTTGGGAGGAGATAGGGGATGGACTCCATAGATAGAGCTCATATGCTTATCTATTAATGTGTTGACAGAGCTCATATGCTTGTCTTTGGAAGTGTGATAGTGCTCTTATGCATATCCATGGAAGTGATGATATAGCTTGTATGCTTATCTGTTGGTGTGTGATATAGCTAGTATGCTTATCTATTATGAAATGAGAAAGTGCTTAATATGAGTTATTGCCTCATATGAGTTGTTTGGCCAGGTTCTGAGCCATGGTTATAAATTGAGAATTGGAAAGAATTGGAAAATGGATTGTAACATGGACTTGTATGTCATGAAACTGTAAAGTGTGATAAGGGAAAGTATCAGTGTTGGCCATCTATCAACTGCTAATCTTTTAGTCATTGTTCATATTTGGTTTAGTGTATCTCTACTGGGCTGTGGCTCACCCTATATGAGAACATCATTTTCAGGTACAGGTAGCATGCCACCTCCAAGGACGTAGCTTGGGAGGCTAGAGGCGGGCGGACTTTTGTTGTTGAATTTCTTTGATGTATTACATGTATATTCAAGCCAAGGGCTTAATGTGTAAATGAGTTAGCACTCTTTTGTTGTAACCAAGTGTTAACTTGGAAAGCTGTAAGCCTTTAGGGCATTTGCTTTTGTTGTTAACATGTAATACTTTTGGTAATGGAACTCTGATGAATAGAAGAAAGTGGAGCTTTTATATATCAATGCATGTCTATATTGATGGGTTTAATGTTATTATTTTGAGGGCGTTACAGTGGACATCATATAGAATGGTGATTTTCAAGAAAGGCATGATATGAGATTATTTTGAAGAAGCATTGCATCGCATTCGCATTTTCATTTGATGGTGGACATCATATATAAATGTCTATACTTTGTCAGGGATTTCTCTACTGGGTTTTATGCTCACCCCTATGGGATTTTGGTGCAGGTAAAGATGTGGTGATCCCACTGAACTGAAGGCGTGGATATTTTTGTGAAGAGTAAATAACTCTCCTATTTTGTTGTAATTTTTTTGTAAACCCAAGGGCTAGCGTGTATGGGTCCGAGAGACCACTTTTGTGTTGCCGGGCCAATGCCTTCGAAGATGTAAGCCCTTAAGGGCATTTTATTATTTTTGAGACTAGATGCTTCACATGCTATAGATTCATGTATTCCTTTGTTTCGATGAATGTATACCGCATGTGGAACTTTTGTATTAAACATATTTATTAAATATGTGAAGATGGAAGTATTATTGTTATTGTTTAGCGAATGCTCATTAGTGCGGGTAGTTCATGTTGAATAAATTTCAGGGCGTTACATTGCATATGAGGAGAGAGAGAGAGAGAGTACACACAAGAGGAGGAGAGAGTTCACACATATAAAACTGAAAACTAAAATTGTTCGTTCATGCCTTCAACAAGAGTGAGGCATCCCTTTTATAGAAAAATTAAAAAGATAAGATAAGGCTGAGGAGGACAGGTGGCGTGTCCTAAATGGGTGGAGTCGATCGTCCTAATCCTCTTTTGATAGTGCACCTTATCTTCTTTGTCCTGTAATGGACAGCTGTATGGACAGCTGTGTGATTGATACTGGATGGCCGACAAAGCTTTTTCCTTTTGCTAAAAGTAAATATTCTGTATTTGTCGCCTTCTGCCGACACTGCTGTAAAGTAGATTAAAGTGGATGAAGTGGAGGACAAAGAATCATTCTTCTTTTCCTTTTCCTTTCCTGTCTTTATCCTGGCTGATTTTTTCTGAAATGAGAATGGTCAATGAGTCCCAAAAATCTCCAAAGTTAGGATCATTGTCGGTTGGATCTTGGGATTCGCCTACAAGCACTGCGAATTCATTTTCATCTAGCTCAGGGTCTAGATGCTATTCTGGACCTTGGCTACTAGTGCCTGACTGCATGCTGACATCATCTCCGGATAAGGATTGCAGGAATTGCTCCTTCATAAAATCCATGCTTTTTACAATTAATTCCTATTCAGATAATCCTGGATATTTTTGTCTTAATTCATTTTGAATTTGGACAAAAGGATTGATTGCTGGAGTGGCTGGGAGCAACTTTGGAGCAGACTCCTAGCAGGCTTGTGTATGAGCCTTGATCTTCTGTAATATTTACTGTTGCTGTTTAGGGGTATCAAGCCCTTTTGTCCACCATTTTGTAAAGAAAACTATTTTTAAACGGGAATTTTATTCTGGAAATCGCATTGGAAATCCCACTTCCATATCCATGGAATTCCAAAACGAATAACAAAATGGACTGTAGATTTGGACATAGAAATATCCTTGTATACTGGAAGATGGCTGTAAGCAACCTGCCATTCATTAAAGGCCTGTCGAATGGGTTCTGGAAAAGCATATAGTTGGATGCCAAACTTATCCCACCAAACGAGAAACCAGTTTGGGAGATCATTTTTAAGAACATTTGGAAGAACACGAAGAAACCAAGAATGGCTTCGTGGGGGATTCTGGTAATAGAATGCTTGAGTGAAAGCATCTATATAATCCCAGTAGCTGTAACGAGACTCCTTATTACGAATCTCAAGAGTCCTGGTAACATGGAGATGCATACCCCAAAGTTGATTAAGGAAACCACTGATACTTTAACGCTTTATTTTGAAGTTAAATAAAAATGGAAGTTGAATAAAATTAAAAATGGAAGTTGAATGACAATGCAAGTTGAATAAAATTAAAAATGGAAGTTGAATAAAAACGTAAATCGATTCAAGAAATCACTGATATTTTAACGCCCACTATACCTTAATGGGTGTTGAATAAAAATAAAAATGAAATTTGAATAAAAAAGGAAGTTGAATAAAATTAAAAAAGGAAGTTGTATAAAATTAAAAATGGAAGTTGAATAAAAATAAAAATGGAAGTTGAATAAAAACGCAAGTTGATTCAAGAAACCACTGATGCCTTAACGCTCTATTTGGAAATTGAATAAAAAAGGAAGTTGAATAAAATGCAAGTTGATTCAAGAAACCACTCTTACTTAACTCTCTAACCTTAACGCTCTATTTGGAAGTTAAATAAAATTAAAAATGGAAGTTGAATAAAAATGCAAGTTGATTCAAGAAACCACTATACCTTAACGCTTTATTTGGAAGTTGAATAAAATAGGAAGTTGATTCAAGAAACCACTATACCTTAACGCTCTATTTGGAAGTTGAATAAAAATGAAATTTGAATAAAAATAAAAATGGAAGTTGAATAAAAACGTAAGTTTATTCAAGAAACCACTGATACTTTAAAGCTCTATTTGGAAATTGAATAAAAATGGAAATTCAATAAAAATAAAAAAGGAAGTTCAATAAAAATAAAAATGGAAGTTGAATAAAATTAAAAATGGAAGTTGAATAAAAACGCAAGTTAATTCAAGAAACTACTGATACTTTAACGCTTTATTTGGAAGTCGAATAAAAATGGAAATTGAATCAACTCGCAAGTTTATTCAAGAAACCACTATACTTTAACGATTTGTTTGGAAATTGAATAAAAACACAAGTTGAATAAAAACGCAAGTTGATTCAAGAAACCACTATACCTTAACGTTCTATTTGGAAATTGAATAAAAATGGAAGTTGAATAAAAATGGAATTTGAATAAAAATGTAAGTTGATACAATAAACCACTGATGCCTTAATGCTCTATTCGGAAATTGAATAAAAAAGGAAGTTGAATAAAAACGCAAGTTGTTTCAAGAAACCAAAAGAGGAGTAAAAAAACTAACGACAACCCAACAACGGAACTCAGAATCAATACTAGAAGGACAACATATAAGGTGACAAACGTACGCACACAAGAGCTTTGAGGAAAGTTTAGGCATGTCCTCCGTAGATTACCTATAGGTTCTCGCCATGATCGTCATCAATGTCAATTACAAATTCATCATTCAATCGAAATTCAAGCACAGGAGGGGTGGTAGTAGTTTGTTGTTGTTGATGGGTTTGGGTGGTGGGGGTGGTGCATGTGATAAGAAGGGCTGGTATTGGAATTGCTTACAAAGAGCGATTAAGCATGTTGCAAAGGACGCCTGAACAAGGGGAGATGCAGATGCAAATGAGGTAGGCGAGCCAAAAGATTGATGGTGGACACAAAAAGGAGGCTAACAACGATGCAATTACAGAAAGGAGGCCAGAAGAAGAGCAACATAACTGATTGCCAAAACGTAGGCGAATGGGCTCTGCCACTGCAAATACTGAAAATGTGAGTGGGAGTTTGTTCGAGACAATAAGGAAGAAAAGGAGGAGGAGGAGGAGGAGGAGGAGGAGGAGGAGGAGGAAGCCGTGGCTTAGTCGGGTCACGTTCAACATTGGTCCATCGGAGGCCACTAGGAATAATTGGTGGACAAGTTTCACCAACACCGGAATTGCAATTCTCAAATCTATGTCATACTTGTACATCTCTCTCTCTCTCTCTCTCTCTCTCTCTGTGTGTGTCTCTCTCCTACAAGCAAAATGAAGATAATCAAATTTTGTATAGAGTGTATATATACACGGTTTTTGTGCTTTGGAACTTTCCTAGATGGTAAGAGCTAAAACGTAACGTGTAAACGAGTAGGAAATCTCCCAAAATACAGTACAGTGTTGGAATCAAAGGAGCGTTATTGGCTTCGTTCGAAAAGAAAATAAAAGTCAGCTTTTAGTTTTTTACTCAATTTGGGTCACATTACCTTTTATATTTTATATCTATAAAAAGACAAAATAGCCTTAAAAAAGTTAAAAAGTTAACTTTTTACCAGCTTTCCAAAACACTCCATTAATTATTGTTGAGTAATGTTATACACATGGAATACTTATTTATCTTTTACAAGTTGATGTGTAATTATTATTAGTTAATTTCCGTTAATTTTATTAAATATTAAAATCTTATTAACGTAAATTACTAAATTTATTTGTGCAATATTTTTATAAATACGTAACATTTGATGTGATCCCCCTGGAAATCATTGGCCATTTCTCTCCATTTCTACGTCTCCTAGTTTTAGAATAGAATTTAAAGCTTGCCGATTTTGTTGCATAAAGTTGACATGGGTTGCGATTAGTATCTATTTTAAAAAAAGGAAAAAAAAAAAAAAGAGGAGATTTGTTTGAAAGCTAGCATAGAGAGAGAGAGAGGGTGGGGCGTACGGTAATACATTCACGTGTAATTCACGAAGAATTTTAAGAAAAAATCATTTTATTTGGTTTCAGCTTTTAGAATTTTCTTTTTAGAAAATTTTATTAGTAGTCTTTTATTTTATTTTTTATCATCTCAAAATATTAGTATGTTTTAAAAAATTAAAGACTAAAATAACTTGAATTTCTTATTTTACCATTTTCTTTAAATTCATTAATATTATTATTTTGGAAATATAATAATGGTACTATTAAAAGATGATTTTGAAAAGTTAATATTTTTTAAATGTAATAATTGTACTAATAAAAAAAATTAAATTCTCAAAAGAGAATAAAATTTTGGAATGAAAGGAATATTATAAATTATTGTTGAGTAATGTTATACACATGGAATATTTATTTATCTTTTACAAGTTGAAGTGTAATTATTATTAGTTAATTTTCTTTAATTTTATTAAATATTAAAATATTATTAATGTAAATTACTAAATTTATTTTTGCAATATTTTATAAATAGGTAACATTTGATGTGATCCCGCAGGAAATCATTGGCCATTTCACTTATGAGTTGGCCATAGGTATATTCTGAATAGGGAATAGACATTTTACTATTTTTATCCCATAATTTTTTTCTAATTCTCTCAGCAAAGAGAGTTGGAAGACCATCGATAAATTTGGTTTTCCAATGATCACTGTTAGCGTTTGAACGTTTAACAACCCTCATCATAAAGACATATTTATACCATCAAAAATGGGATAAAGAAGTGCATCTAAGATTTTGTAAAAGTTCTCTACTTCTATCTTCAATACCATCAGTAGAAACACTGTAACGCCCCCAAATAATACAATAACCCTATCTACCATGCGGAAGAATATAACAGAAATATAATACTTGCATTCATCAGAGTTCAGTGTTTAACAAACGGTTAAATACCATGTAGGCTTACATCTTTCTAAGTCATTGCTTGGTTACACAAATTGAGTCTTGCTCGTTACATCTTAAGCCCTTAGCTTTACAAATAATAAAAACATACACATAACAAGACATAATTAAGAAGCTCTTGCTTCCCAAAACTCCATCCACGCTATTGCCTTGGAGGAAGCATCTCACCTACACCTGAAAATGGTATTCCCATATAGGGTGAGCCAACAGCCCAGTAGAAATAATCTAACACAATTTATGAGGTTTAGCGAAGGTATAAATACCACGTACATAAACAATACCGATACGGAAGTATCCACAAGGCCTGCATATTCATACGCTACTAAGACCAAACCTCATTTCCATTTTCCTTCAATTCATTTCAAGTTCATATATGCTACTCAATTCATGTGTTAAATACATTATCTTTCAACAACCAAAATGAGACTACAACTCAATGGTTTTCCAACAAAGCAAAAATACAAATAAACACTTTAAACCTGCCATTTTACGGATATTTCGTCCAAAGGAATTGACACCCATTTATATATAAAATTTCGGGTCTTTCACCCAAGACACTCTGGCCAACTTGCTTTAGATGGAGTCCATTCCCTTTCTCCTCCCAAACAAATATACATATGCAATGTATTTATAAACATAATCATATACGGAGTACATCCCCTATTTCCTCCCAATACATATACAATGTATCTATAAACATAATCACATATGGAGTACATCCCCTATCTCCTCCCTATAAACATACATATACAATGTATTTATAAACATAATCACATATGGAGTACATCCCCTTTCTCCTCCCAATAAATATACATATACAATGTATTTATAACATAGTCATATTCAATGACACTAACAATGGATTAGCATTAAATTGCCTAATCCTCATGTAATTTCCACAACAATCATAGCTATCCTCCACCGATAGCCCAATGCAATTAATTCTAAAGAGATGTTCAATATCAAAGTAAATAGTTTATTCAAAACTTCCATAGGTGAGATAATACATATCCAATATCACCATTTATAATCACAACCTTCCAATTTCACGTTTTCAATGTTAATCCCAATTATTTATGCAAAATAATAGTTTAATCAAAATTAGGCAAAAATCCCCCTTTCACCAAATATCAACCCAAACACCAAAATCAACTATTTTGGCACAACATGATCTTATATTCAAGCCTCATACTCGTTTCCCTCATATTCATCAAAACCCCTCTTTTCATTTCACACCCAAATCCTAGATTTGTCCAAACCACAACCAAATCTCATCATCTATAGACAATAGCAAATAACTAAGCTAAAAACCATATTAGAGTGCAGAAAATCCCTACCTTAAGTTTGAAGAAGAAACGAGTTGAAACCCCAAAAATCAATGATGCTTAAACTCGATCTCCACCACATACAACATAGCCCTCGCCTAGATAACCAACTTTGATGAAGGACTTGGATCTAAATCCCAATGGATTTGGAGAAATCAAAGATCTTGTGAGGTTTTTGGTAGTAAACGTAGAGAGAATGAAGAGGAAATGTTTTGAGAGAGAGAGAGCTATACCAAAAAGTGACATTCAATCAGCCCAAAGAGAGAAGAAAAGGAAAAATTGCGGATCTACCTAACTTCTCGCACCTCCAGCCACACTTGCCTTTTTAGCAGTGTGCTTCAGCCCCCCCGCCCTGTTTTCCGCACGTGTGGACAAGCAACTTT
This sequence comes from Camellia sinensis, assembly GCF_055761805.1. Taxonomy (NCBI): domain Eukaryota; kingdom Viridiplantae; phylum Streptophyta; class Magnoliopsida; order Ericales; family Theaceae; genus Camellia; species Camellia sinensis. Next base: position 140,963,243 of record NC_138962.1, read on the forward strand.
GATGCTTCACATGCTATAGATTCATGTATTCCTTTGTTTCGTTGAATGTATACCGCATGTGGAACTTTTGTATTAAACACATTTATTAAATATGTGAAAATGGAAGCACTATTTTTATTGTTTAGCGAATGCTCATTAGTGCGGGTAGTTCATGTTGAATAAATTTTGGGGCGTTACATTGCATATGAGAGGAGAGAGAGAGAGAGAGAGAGAGAGAGAGTACACACTAGATGGGGAGAGAGTTCACATATATAAAACTGAATGCTAAAATTGTTCGTTCGTGCCTTCAACAAGAGTGAGGCATCCCTTTTATAGAAAAATTAAAAAGATAAAATAAGGCTGAGGAGGACAGGTGGCATGCCCTAAATGGATGGAGTTGATCGTCCTAATCCTTTTCTGATAATGCACCTTATCTTCTTTGTCCTGTAATGGACAGCTGTATGGACAGCTGTGTGATTGATACTGGATAGCCGACAAAGCTTTTTTCCTTTTGCCGAAAGTAAATATTCTGTATTTGTCGCCTTCTGTCGACACAGATGTAAAGTAGATTAAAGTGGATGAAGTGGAGGACAAATAATCATTCTTCTTTTCCTTTTCCTTTCTTTTCTTTATCCTGGCTGATTTGTTTTGAAATGAGACTGGTCAATGAGTCCCAAAAATTTCCAAAGTTAGGATCATTGTCGGTTGGATCTTGGGATTCGCCTGCAAGCACTGCGAATTCATTTTCATCTAGCTCAGGGTCTAGATGCTACTCTGGACCTTGGCTACTAGTGCCTGACTGCATGCTGACATCATCTCTGGATAAGGATTGCAGGAATTGCTCCATCATAAAATCCATGCTTTTTACAATTAATTCATATTCAGATAATCCTGGATATTTTTGTCTTAATTCATTTTGAATTTGGACAAAAGGATTGATTACTGGAGTGGCTAGGAGCAATTTTGGAGCAGACTCCCAGTAGGCTTGTGTATGAGCCTTGATCTTCTGTAATATTTCTTGTTGCTGTTTAGGGGTATCAAGCCCCTTTGTCCACCATTTTGTAAAGAAAACTCTTTTTAAACGGGAAATTTTATTCTAGAAATTGCATTGGAAATCCCACTTCCATATCTATAGAATTCCAAAACGAATAACAAAATGGACTGTAGATTTGGACATAGAAATATACTTGTATACTGGAAGATGGTTGTAAGCAACCTGCCATTCATTAAAGGCTTGTATATTGGAAGATGGCTGTAAGCAACCTGCCATTCATTAAAGGCCTGTCGAATGGGTTCTGGAAAAGCATATAGTTGGATGCCAAACTTATTCCACCAAACGAGAAACCAGTTTGGGAGATCATTTTTAACAACATCTGGAAGAACATGAAGAAACCAAGAATGGCTTTGTGGGGGATTCTGGTAATAGAATGCTTGAGTGAAAGCATCTATATAATCCCAGTAGCTGTAATGAGACTCCTTATTACGAATCTCAAGAGTCCTAGTAACATGGGGATGCATACCCCAAACCTGCATAGGCATGATTTTCTGGATGGTGGCTTTGCTGTAATTAATGGGACTAGTTGTCCGGTTGGGATCATCCAAAGTATGTTTGAACTCAACCGAAGTTCTCTCAACAAGAATATGTTCAAAGATATATCTGTATTTATCAAAATGCGGTAGAGAATGTTGAGTTGTAAGATACCGCCTTTTGATTTCCCATGGATCTATCATCCATTGTTCATCTTCTGTATTAATATAGAGGACTGTTTCCTCAATTACTGTATTCTATAAATATTGTTCTGGAGGTGTAAGGAGGACATCTTTAGCACTTTGGCTAGATTCCCCCTTTTTACAGGAAATGGCAGCTGAAAGCCTTGGAAATTCTGTGTGATATGGATTCTGTATATGGTAGGGATTAGATCTCCTTCCTCGACCCCTTTGGCTAGGGCCGCGGCCTCTACTGGACATTGGGACCCGGCAAATATTCACGAGTTAGAAAATCTGATAAAGAATTATGTTCACCTTTGATATATTCAATATCAAAGTCAAATGCTGAAAGTAAACTTTGCCAAGCTGCAAAAATTTGTTTTTGAGCTAAATTCTGGACATCTTTTTTAAAGATTTGTTTTGCTGCAGAACAATCAACACGAATTCAAAAATGTTGATTTAATAAATCATCCTGGAATTTTGAAACACATTTTACAATGGCTAAACATTCCTGTTTGATTGTCGGGTAATTTAAAGCTGCTTGCTTCCAAGTTCCTGAAGTAAAACGTAAGAGTTCTTCTTTTTTACTGTTAGGATTGAATTGTTTGAGGATGCCACCATAACCTTGGTTAGTGGCATCTGTTTCAACAATCTTGTTCCATTCTGGATTTGCTGAGGCAAGACAAGGGAGTGTTTTGACTCTTGTCTTAATTTTCCGAACAACTTTTGTATGTTCTGGACCCCAAGGTGGAGGGTTTTTGCGAAGTCTGGAATACAGAATTGTAGCATTTGTGGCTAAATTAGGGTAGTAATCATGAATATAATTTAAACTACCAAGAAATCTCTGTAATTGAGTTTTTATCTTTAATTTCATCAGGAAATTTTGATGCAAACTCCATACTTATGTTGATTGGAATTATAGTGCCATTATGAATGTTATGGCCTAAAAATCTTACTGTAGCTTGAAAAAGTTTCATTTTTGCTGCAGAAATCACCAAACCATTTCTGATAATAACATGCTTAAAAATATTAAGTTGTTTGATATGCTGGTCTATTGATGATGAAAAAATGAGAACGTCATCAATATAACAAATTGCAAATTCTGCATAAGGATTGAAAATATCATTCATAATATGTTGGAATTCAGATGGAGCATTTTTTAATCCAAATGGCATAACATTCCATTCATAATGCCCAAAAGATACTGTAAAAGCAGTTTTATACCTGTCTTTTTCGGCAATTTGAACCTGCCAATATCCTGATTTCATATCAAATTTTGAAAAGATGATAGCATTCTGTAAACGATCTAAAAGATCTTTCTTGTTTGGAATAGGATACCTTATCCATTTCAAGGCATCATTTAGAGGTTTCTAATTAGTGACCAATCTTGGTACACCTCTTTTAATTTTTGCATTTTTATTAACATAAAAGGCTGTACAACTCCAAGGAGAATAACTTGGTCGGATAAGCTTTTTCTGGAGAAGAATATTAATTTCTGTTTTGCAGAGTTCTAAATACTCTTTTTTCATTTGGCTTGGGCACGATCTTGTAGGAATAGTGCGCTCATCAAATCCCGTATCATAGGGAAGAGAAACTATATGTTTCTTGCGTTCCCAAAAAGCATTAGGAACATCACTACAAATTTCTGTATGGAATTCTTGTTCAAGGGATTTAATTTTATTCTGTAAAGAAGATTACTATAATCTTTGTTCTGTAGTTAGAAAATGTATTTCTTTCTGCAAGAAATTAATTTGTTTTTCTTCGAAATTGACTAAATCTTTGATTTGATCTGATTCTTTTGTATAAGGTTCTGTAATAAATTCAAAAATAATATGTTGATTATTTAAAGTTGTATGAATGCCAATAGAATCAATTTTGGTAATTGGCATTAATAAACACAGGAATGGTGTCCCTAAGATAATTGCTTGAGACATATTTTTAATCAAAACAAATGAAGTTGGAAGACATAACCCTTGGTTACATATTAAAACGTCTGGAAGTTTGTACCTGATGTAAAAAGAATTACCACTCGCACTGGTAAGTGATTGGGTAGTTTTCTGGAAATATTTAGTAGGAATTAATCCTTCATGAATACAATTCATGTCAGCACCGCTGTGTACAAGAGCAACAACATCTTTTATTATAAAATCAGGTTTTATAATAAAAGTAATCCTAATATACCATTTCTGGAAAGTTACCTTGTTCATAAGGAGAAGATATTCAGGTTCATCTTTTTTAGTGTTGGATTCTGGTATTGTTATACCTTTATCTTTATTTTGCTAGTTAAGCTGACTATTAATTTTTTTTAATATTAGCATTGATAGCTATATTTGTTGTTTGTAAATGCTTGATTTCTACTTGTAAAGCATTTACTTCCATCTTAAGATCCTGGATAGTTATTGGTTTTTCTTCAGTTGTATTCTGAATTCTTTTATAAACTTCTTTCATACTGTAATGTTTAGGAGGAAGACCGATTTCTTCCTTCTTCTGTTGTTGATAACAGAGTTCTAGAAATTTTAATTTCATTTCTGGATTAGTTATCTGGTCAGCAATGTTTAACATATTTTGCTCATTTTCTGTAAGAACATTGATACTAGGGCTACTAATATCAAGTCCATTCATTTCAACTATTATTTTCCAATAGTTAGCTTCTTCTGAAATTTGATTAATATTATGTTTGCGGAAACAAATTTCTGGAGAGGAGTCAGATTCTGAGTCAGAGCTGGAAGAATATAATGCAGCAAGTTCATTATCTGAACTTGAGCTTATGCTGGAATCTTCAGAAAGCATTTTAAGGATTTTTTGCTGAATTTCATCGTCCAAAGCTAGTTCATTTAATTTTTGTTGAATTTTAGCTTTGCAACGAATAGCATAATGTCCTGTTTGGCCACATTTAAAACATTTAACGGTGGACTTATGTTTCTTTTTGTAAGAAGCTTTCTGTTTGCCTTTAGATTTAGGAGGTTGTGGTTGCTGGACAATTTGTTTAGATGGTTTGTATTTTCTGGATTTTTTGGAATAATACTTTGAAGATTTTCCATATTTATGTTTTTTATTTTTATGTTTGGATGGATACTGGATTTTAGTGTCATAGGCAAATTGTTCACAAAATTAACCTAATTCATTATGACTTTGTTTTTTCATTTGATTCTGTAATTTTAGATTATTACATAAAGCAAGACCTTCTTCTGTGACCAATCTTATGAGTTGGCCATAGGTATATTCTGAATAGGGGATAGACATTTTGCTATGTTTATCCTGTAATTTTTTTCTAATTCTCTCAGCAAAGAGAGTTGGAAGGCCACCGATAAATTTGGCTTTCTAAAGATCACTGTTAGCGTCTGAACGTCTAACAACCCTCATCATAAAGACATCTTTATACCATCGAAAATGGGAAAAAGAAAGGCATCTAAGATTCTGTAAAAGTTCTCTACTTCTATCTTCAATACCAGCAGTAGAAGCACCAACAAAGTGATGTAAAATGGTATTGATAAAAGTGTAAACTGCATCTTGTTCTGTTTAAACATTTCCTGTAATGGGTTCTGCAACACTTTTATATGCACTTAAAATTTCAGTCTGTTGGGTTTCAGTGAAGATATTATCCCACCATCCTTTAAGGATTCCTGTAAAATCGTTGACCAAAAATCTGGCGATTTCATGGTCATCGTTATTATTCTGTTTGCAAATTGTTGAATACAGAATCATTTGATGCAACAATTCAAATATTTGGTATTCAGAAAGACCATCTATATTCCATTCATAAATGGTTTTTCCATGATAAGATTTTTGTGTTTGGAGGAAATCTTCTTCATAAAGAATATCCATTAGAGTAGGTTTTGGATAATAATACCTACTGGGTGTTGTTTTACTGGAGTTCCCATAATGCATTTTATTGATGGAAACTAGATGATCTTGAAAATTGCTTTCAATTTCTGTAATTTGAGAAAGAGTAAGATTTTGGTCTTCTCTATTATTCTGGAGATTCTGTCTGGATAACATATTAATTTGAGACGTTGAGGATTCTCCTATTTTAAGATTTTGTATTCTATTGATAAGAGTATCCATAAATTCTGTATCTTGTTTGGATGATTTAAGTTTGAGTTTCAACAAAGGCTGTAATAACTAGTGGTTTATTTGAACTTATAATTCCACTAGGCTTGAGTTCCAATGATTGGGGAGGTGGATGGATAGAAGTAATACTTTGGCCATCTGTTGTAACCTATAGCGATCCCGGTTGTCCCTTTACTGTTCAGTTGTATTCCGGACTCGGTTCCGTGGAGTTGGTAGTTGTATCTATCTTGTTGTCATCCTTTAAATCCATTTGTTTGAATTTTAGGATGTGTTGAGCTTGGTTGTTACAGGTTGGTAGAGCTTTGGCTCCCATTGTTGTTGCCCAGTTTTTGAATGGTCCGCTCGAGCGGGTCATTTTGCGCTTGAGCGGGGTTTACACCCTTCCAGCATTTCTTGTCCCTGCAAAACTTCTGCAGGTGTGTTTTCTACGCTCGAGCGGGTTTATTGCGCTCGAGCGGGTCGCACTCGAGCAGGCTTGTTGGCGCTCGAGCGGGTAGTTCTTTTTCTGAAAAAGTTCTGGGAGATGAAAATCTACGCTCGAGCGGACTGGTTCTTTGTGCTCGAGCGGATGTGTTTTGCTTTTGTTTCTTGGAGCTCAAGCGGGCCTTCTTGCGCTCGAGTGTGTCCAGATTTTTGTGCTTAACGCTCGAGCATTCTATTCTCCGCTCGAGCAGGAATATCGTATATCAGTTGGCAGCTGGGCGTTTTAAAATCACTTTTTACATTCACTCTCTCTCTCTTACTTTCTAAAAACACTTTTTGAGAGCTTCTCTCTCTAGGATCTCCCTTCTCTCTAGGGTTTGATCTAGTTAGAGTGTCCCCCTATCTTTCGGCCTTTGTAAAAGGTGTGTTGATCGTCGAGGGCTTCGTTTTGATCCGTGGATCTTGGTATTTGGAGCATTTTGTTTTTCTTCAACTTCCCCGTTTGAGCTCTAACTTCGAGGTAGGGATATCCTACTCCTCCTTATGAGCTTTGTCTTTAAATTTTAGCATTTCGATATGTTGGGGGTTGTTGGGTAATTTTGAGAAAGTTTGGGCTTTATGTAATTTTACAAAAGAAGGGGTTTTACGTATATAAACCTATATGTATGTTTAGCATGGAGAATTGAGGTAAAATGTTGGGTTATTGATAGAAGTGGAACCGTGGGGTTGTTTTGTTAATTATGGGAAATACCCTAATTACATTGATAAATTAATTTGTAAAATTAATTTTGAGAAATGAGAAATTGAATTGAGAATGTTTGGAATTAAAGGGGTGTAGTTGGATCATTTATCTCTCACCTAGTTGAAATGTTGATATTTTATCCATTTGGTGCATTTATTTTCCGTTTAGAAATAACTGCTTTGGACTATCGGTGGAGGATAGTCTTGATTGTTGTAGACAATGCATGATGATTAGGCAAACTAAAACTAATCAATTGAATGTGTCATCGAATATGACGGTTGGAATAATACATTAACCTTATGTATTGATTGATTATGTATATGATAATTGTTTATATACATTGTGTTGTGTGGGAGGAGATAGGGGATGCACTCCACGATTTAGGGAAAGATAGGGGATGGACCTCTAAACCGGATTTTGTTTGATATTGATACAACACTACAATGTGTATCAAGTGTGGATTATGGAAGTGTTCGAATTGATTTGATATAGTACTAAAATGTATATCGTTATCAATTGTGAAGTATAGAAGTATTTCTATGTTACATTGATACAGCACCAAAATGTGTATCCCTCATGAAGTATGGAAGTGGTTCATGTGTTATTGATACAGCACCAAAATGTGTATCCAACATGAATTTCAAAAGTGTTTTAAAGATGAGTCATAATCTCATTAAGTTATTTAGCTAGATTCTAAGCCTTGTTTTCAAACTCAAGGTTGAAAAGAAGTGAGAAATGAAATGTAACATGAACTTGAGTGTCATGAAACTGTGATGTGTTATAAGTCGGAACATAAGTGCGAACCACCTATCGAATGCTGTCCTTTTTTGCCATTGTTTATAGTTGGTTTAGTATATTTCTATTGGGCTGTGGCTCACCCTTTATGGGACATCATTTTCAGGTACAGGTAGCATGCCACCTCCAAGGACATAGCTTGGGAGGCTAGAGGCAGACAGACTTTTTGATTGTTTTGTTTTCGTTCGATGTATTACATGTAAATTTCAAGCCAAGGGCTTAATATGTATATGAGTTAGTACTCATTTCTTGTAACCAAGTGTTCGCTTGGAAAGTTATAAGCCCATAGGGCGTTTACTTTTGTTGTTAACATGTAATACTTTTGTAAGAACTACTTTGATAAATAGAAAGACGTTTATTTCTCTTATATTATTGCATGTCAAGAATGATGGGTTTTATATATTATTTTGAGGGCGTTACAACTTGGTATCAGAGCGTACCGGGTTCGAATACTTTGGATACGTAGGAAGTGATTAGTATCACAATGGATTTGTCTCACTTGTTAGAGACTTATGTGTGTCATTATGTGTTTATTTGATAACATGTTTATGTGACTACTTGGGTATGGGATTTAGTTTCTAGGATGTTGATTGGATCCTTGGGTATCTGTGAGTCTTGTTGGAAAAGCACTTGATCAATGCTGTTTCTAACCGGAAGTCTAGTAACGCCTCGGGACTATCATTATCCGGAAATGAAATTCGTAAGTGCTTATGTGTTTATGTGCTTACGTGAAGTGAATTACAGTTGTCCATGTGTTAGGACGCGAGTGTTTAGTTTTGGCACATTTATGAATGTGCTAATGTTCTTCGTTACCTTTATTAGGATGTCAGGACGAGGAAGAGGTGGTAGGCGTGGCAGACGTGGTAGGCAGGAGATGCCTTTACCGGATGATATTCCGGCGCATCAGGAGGGGGTTGGCCAGGCCAATGTGGCCGAGCCAGCAGGACAGGAGGCTATGGGCGCTTTAGCCCGAGGGATAGGCGATGCTTTGAGGGAGTCTATGGGTATTCTCAGAGCTGAGAATCCAGTTCAAGCTCCAGTGCAGGCCCAGGTTGTTGAGGCAGGGCCTTCCTTCTTGAAAAGGGAGTTCTTCCGGTCTAACCCGGACGAGTTTATTGAGGATCCGAAGGAGCCATTGAAGGCTGACAAGTGGTTAGAGCAAATGAGTAAGACGTTCGAGATGCTTGGCCTCGAGGACGGAGCGTTGAAAGTGACCTTGGCATCCTTCCAACTCAAAGGGGGTGCGGGTCAGTGGTGAAAATACATGAGGGGCCGTATTGCTGGCACGTAGGAGGCTTTTGTGGAGGCTTTTTAGGAGAAGTACTTATCTCCAGCAGTCAGGGAGAAGCTGAGAGACTAGTTCTGTCAGCTTTTGCAGTTGAGTTCTTCAGTAGCCGAGTATGAGGCTGCTTTTACTAGCTTGTCTAGGTTCGCACCTAAACTTGTGGCATCCGAAGAACGCCGCTTTATCGAGCTCGAGAAGAGGTTGAGGCGCGGCCTCAAGATGAGAGTTGGAGGTTCGATGATCCGAGACTATGGGCGCTTGGTTGATGCTGCAGCCCATATGGAGATCATGATGCAGGAAGAGGAGGGACAGAGAGGCTCCAAGAGGAGCCAAGATGGTCAGGGTGATGGCAGGAGACAGAGGGATGCTAACCCTCAGCAGTCTCAGGGGGGTGTTGCTAGATTGACCTTTCTAGTGCCGAGTGTAGGCTTGGGGAGAGGCAATCAGGGAGATTTCACCTGTTACAAGTGTGGTCAGCTGGGCCACAAGGCTTCGGTTTTCCCACAGAAAGGACGAGGTTAGAGGGCTGCTTCATCTTCAGCTAGACCGCAGAGCCAGAGTCAGGGCAAGGGCCATCCCTTGTCTTGTTATCAGTGTGGCCAACCTGGGCACCTGAAGAGGTTTTGCCCACAGTTGAGTGCCACTTCGGGCGCATTTGGTTCTAGGCAGACGTAGGGTTTTCAGCCAGCTCAGTCTGTGCAGGCCTTGAGGGCCAATCCGGGAGCTTCGTCGTCCCAGTCTGTGCAGTAGTCGTTTGCTCCGAGAGGTGAGCAGCTGGATCAGGGGCCTACAGGGCGCGTGTATGCTGTTACCGCGCAGGATCTTGTACCTGCTCCATCAGTTGCGAGAGGTACCTTCTTGTTTTGCAACTCAGTTGCTAGTGTATTAATTGATACAGGTGCATTTCATTCTTTTGTATCTGCTGCATTTGCATCTGTTTTGGGATTGGAGTTGGCACAGTTAGCATCTCCTATTTGTGTAGTGTCACCTATTGGAGGTGAGTTGATTTTGAAACATGGATGTAGGGGTTGTGATATAGAGGTTGCCGATCGCTGGCTTCCGTTTCCTTTTGTAGTGATGCCCATGTCGGGATTTGATGTTATTTTGGGTATGGACTGGCTATCGTCATACCGGGCTGTTATTGATTGCTACCGCCAGAGGGTCACAGTTTGTACCTTGAGCGGGGAGTGTTTCCATTTCTTGGGGGATCGGGTTGGTAGTGTGTTGCCACCGGTGTATGATCCGCGAGGGCGGAGTGAGCTTAGTGGTCTACTTGCTAGCTTTTTGAGTAGTGAGTGCGGTGAGACCCAGACTGTGTTGCCGAGAGTGGTTTGTGAGTACTCGGACGTCTTTCCCGAGGACCTCGTTAGTTTGCCACCTCATCGAGAGATTGAGTTCTCTATTAATCTAGTGCCCAGCACGGCGTCGATTTCTATGGCACCTTATCGTTTTGCCCCAGCTGAGTTCGTTGAGTTGAAGGTTCAGCTCCAAGAGTTGTTGGATAAGGGCTTTATTTGCCCAAGTGTTTCGCCGTGGGGAGCATCGGCCCTCTTTGCTAAAAAGAAAGATGGTGCCTTGAGACTGTGTATCGACTACCGGAAGTTAAATCGGGCTACAGTCAAGAATAAGTACCCTATGCCCCGTATAGATGATCTGTTTGACCAGTTGAAGGGTTCCTGTTGTTTCTCTAAGATAGACTTGAGATCGGGTTACCACCAGTTGAGGGTCAGGGAGGAGGATATTCCGAAGACGACATTCCGTATGCGGTATGGCCATTATGAGTTTTTGGTGATGCCATTTGGGCTTACCAATGCACCGGCAGTCTTTATGGACTTGATGAACCGGATCTCCCGGGAATTCGTAGATCGCTTTGTGGTCGTTTTCGTGGACGACATTCTTATCTATTCACCTTCAAAGGAGGAGCATGAAGAACACTTGAGAGTGGCGCTCGAGTTACTTAGAACCCATAGGTTGTATGCTAAGTTTGGGAAGTCTGAGTTCTGGCTAGGGGAAGTCAAGTTCTTAGGCCATATGGTATCCAGGGAAGGGGTGTCTGTTGATACATTCAAGATTGAGGCAGTGCAGGATTGGGCACAGCCTAAGAGCATTTTTAAGATCCTTAGTTTTCTGGGATTAGCTGGGTATTACCGCCGATTTGTGAAGGATTTCTCCAGGCTAGCTTCGCCGTTGACTAGGTTGACGCGGAAGAGGGTCAAGTTTGTATAGAGTGAGACTTGTGAAAAGTCGTTCCAGGAGTTGAAAGATAGATTGAACACCGCTTCGGTTTTGATTATTCTGGAGAGAGGGTTGGGTTATGTAGTCTATTGTGATGCCTCACGAGAGGGTTTGGGCTGTGTGTTGATGCAAGAGGGGAAAGTGGTAGCCTATGGCTCACGTCAGTTGAAAATACACAAGAAGAATTACCCTACACATGACCTAGAGCTAGCAGCAGTGATCTTTGCCTTGAAAATCTGGAGGCACTACCTTTATGGTGAGAGATTCGAGGTGTTCTCGGATTATAAGAGTCTGAAATATCTGTTTACACAGAAAGACTTGAACTTGAGGCAGAGGAGGTGGATGGAGTTTATTGAGGATTACGACTTCGAGTTGCACTATCATCCGGGGAAGGCCAATGTTGTGGTCGATGCCCTTAGCAGGAAATCCATTAGTGATGTAGCTTGTATAGCCATCTGGGAGTGGGAGATGTTAGGTGCGCTTGGCGAGTTTGATTTGCTTCTGGGCGAATCCGTTGAGGCTGCGGCCTTATCTTCTGTTGTTGCTCAGCCTACACTTGTGACTTGAGTGTTAGAGGCACAGAGAGGTGACCTTGAGGTAGAATCCCTTCGAGAGAAGATCTCCAGTGGGAAGGTTGAGAAAGGTTTGACGGTGTATCCCGACCAGAGTGTGAGATACCGAGACCGTTTGTTTGTGCCGGAGTCTTGCCGAGAGGAGGTACTCCGAAAGTTCCACCATTCACGCCTTGCAGTGCATCCGAGAGGCACTAGGATGTATCGGGATTTGGGTCGCCAGTTTTGGTGGCGGGGTATGAAGAGAGATGTGGCAGTTTTCGTATCTAAGTGCCTTACTTGTCAGCAAGTAAAGGCCGAACATCAGAGGCCAGCGGTTTGTTACAACCCTTGCCTATTGCCGAGTGGAAGTGGGAGCATGTCACTATGGACTTCGTTGTAGGTCTTCCGAGGACTCAGCGGGGTAGTGATGCTATTTGGGTGGTTGTAGACCGATTGAGTAAGTCGGCGCACTTCATTCCTATTCCTGTGAGAGATTCGGTAGAGCATCTTGCCGACTTGTATATTCGGGACATAGTGAGGTTGCACGAGATCCCAATGACGATCGTCTCAGATAAAGATCCTCGTTTTACTGCTAGGTTGTGGCAGAGTTTGCAGAGTGCCATGGGCACTAAGTTGACCTTTAGTACGGCTTATCATCCTCAGACTGACGGGCAGTCCGAGCGTACTATTCAGATCCTTGAGGATATGCTTCGGGGTTGTGTCCTTGACTTTGATGGGACGTGGGAAAGGCACTTGCCCTTGGTAGAGTTTGCCTATAACAACAGCTTTCAGTCTAGTATCGGTATGGCATCGTTTAAGGCCTTGTATGGCCGACCGTATAGGTCTCCAGTTTATTGGGCTGAGGTGGGTGATGCACCTTTGTTGGGTCCGGAGTTGGTGAGGGAAATGACAGAGAAAGTTGAGCTTATCCGTAGGAGGCTGGTTACAGCCCAGAGTCCCCAGAAATCTTATGTCGACCGTAGGAGGCGACCTTTGGTATTTGAGGTGGGTGATCATGTCTTTCTAAAGATATCACCTAGGCGGGGATTGATGAGGTTTGGGAAGAGTGGGAAGTTGTCCCCTCGGTTTATTGGCCCTTTTGAGATCCTTGAGAGGATTGGCGAGGTTGCCTATCATTTAGCTTTGCCGCCGCAGTTGTCCGGAGTTCATGACGTGTTTCATGTGAGTATGCTTCGGTAGTATGAGCCGGATCCATCGCATGTATTGAATTGGACCGACTTAGAGGTTGATGAGGATGCCTCGTATGAGGAGAGACTGGTTCGGGTCTTGGATAGGAGGGATCAAGTCTTGCGAGGCAAGACCATTCCCTTGGTGAAGGTATTGTGGAAACATCACGGAGTGGAGGAAGCCACTTGGGAACGTGAGGCAGATGTCCGTGAGAATTATCCAGACTTGTTTGTTTATGTATAATTATGTATTGAGATTTTGTAATATTATTGAACTTTAAGAGCATTGTATATGTCTTAAGTTGTAAAAATAGTGATGTTTTGGTTTATGGAAATGTTGTAGAACTTGCCTTGAAATGGAAGTTTGTTTTTAACATCGTGTATGTTAAGTATATTGTGGAAATGCAAACATGACATTAATGTTGCAAATGTGGTAGAATTGTAGAAAATGTGTTGAAATTGGTAAATTTCAAGGGAATGCATGTTGATAATGTAGGTTGTTATATATAATGTGTTTTGCCTCTTGAAAAGAGATGAGATTGACCGGTAATGGGTCGGGTTGTTTAATGTTGTGTTATAATATTGTTGGGAATTGAGGAAAATTTGTTTTTGAAAACTTGTATTTAATTTCGGGGACGAAATTCTTTAAAGGGGGGAGGTTATAGCGATCCCGATTGTCCCTTTACTGTTCAGTTGTATTCCGGACCCGGTCCTGTGGAGTTGGTAGTTGTATCTATCTTGTTGTCATCCTTTAAATCCATTTGTTTGAATTTTAGGATGTGTTGGGCTTGGTTGTTACAGGTTGGTAGAGCTTTGGCTCCCATTGTTGTTGCCCAGTTTTTGAATGGTCCGCTCGAGCGGGTCATTTTGCGCTCGAGCGGGGTTTACACCCTTCCAGCATTTCTTGTCCCTGCAAAACTTCTGCAGGTGTGTTTTCTACGCTCGAGCGGGTTTATTGCGCTCGAGCGGGTCGCGCTCGAGCAGGCTTGTTGGCGCTCGAGCGGGTAGTTCTTTTTCTGAAAAAGTTCTGGGAGATGAAAATCTACGCTCGAGCGGACTGGTTCTTTGCGCTCGAGCGGATGTGTTTTGCTTTTGTTTCTTGGAGCTCAAGCGGGCCTCCTTGCGCTCGAGTGTGTCTATATTTTTGTGCTTAACGCTCGAGCATTCTATTCTCCGCTCGAGCGGGAATATCGTATATCAGTTGGCAGCTGGGCGTTTTAAAATCACTTTTTACATTCACTCTCTCTCTCTTACTTTCTAAAAACACTTTTTGAGAGCTTCTCTCTCTTGGATCTCCCTTCTCTCTAGGGTTTGATCTAGTTAGAGTGTCCCCCTATCTTTCGGCCTTTGTAAAAGGTGTGTTGATCGTCGAGGGCTTCGTTTTGATCCGTGGATCTTGGTATTTGGAGCATTTTGTTTTTCTTCAACTTCCCCGTTTGAGCTCTAACTTCGAGGTAGGGATATCCTACTCCTCCTTATGAGCTTTGTCTTTAAATTTTAGCATTTCGATATGTTGGGGGTTGTTGGGTAATTTTGAGAAAGTTTGGGCTTTATGTAATTTTACAAAAGAAGGGGTTTTACGTATATAAACCTATATGTATGTTTAGCATGGAGAATTGAGGTAAAATGTTGGGTTATTGATAGAAGTGGAACCGTGGGGTTGTTTTGTTAATTATGGGAAATACCCTAATTACATTGATAAATTAATTTGTAAAATTAATTTTGAGAAATGAGAAATTGAATTGAGAATGTTTGGAATTAAAGGGGTGTAGTTGGATCATTTATCTCTCACCTAGATGAAATGTTGATATTTTATCCATTTGGTGCATTTATTTTCCGTTTAGAAATAACTGCTTTGGACTATCGGTGGAGGATAGTCTTGATTGTTGTAGACAATGCATGATGATTAGGCAACTAAAACTAATCAATTGAATGTGTCATCGAATATGACGGTTGGAATAATACATTAACCTTATGTATTGATTGATTATGTATATGATAATTGTTTATAGACACTATGTTGTGTGGGAGGAGATAGGGGATGCACTCCACGGTTTAGGGGAAGATAGGGGATGGACCTCTAAATTGGATTTTGTTTGACATTGATACAACACTACAATATGTATCAAGTGTGGATTATGGAAGTGTTTGAATTGATTTGATATAGCACTAAAATGTATATCGTTATCAATTGTGAAGTATAGAAGTATTTCTATGTTACATTGATACAGCACCAAAATGTGTATCCCTCATGAAGTATGGAAGTGGTTCATGTGTTATTGATACAGCACCAAAATGTGTATCCAGCATGAATTTCAAAAGTGTTTTAAAGATGAGTCATAATCTCATTAAGTTATTTGGCTAGATTCTGAGCCTTGTTTTCAAACTCAAGGTTGAAAAGAAGTGAGAAATGAAATGTAACATGGACTTGAGTGTCATGAAACTGTGATGTGTTATAAGTGGGAACATAAGTGCGAACCACCTATCGAATGCTGTCTTTTTTTGCCATTGTTTATAGTTGGTTTAGTATATTTCTATTGGGCTATGGCTCACCCTTTATGGGACATCATTTTCAGGTACAGGTAGCATGCCACCTCCAAGGACATTGCTTGGGAAGCTAGAGGCAGACAGACTTTTTGATTGTTTTGTTTTCGTTTGATGTATTACATGTAAATTTCAAGCCGAGGGCTTAATATGTATATGAGTTAGTACTCATTTCTTGTAACCAAGTGTTCGCTTGGAAAGTTATAAGCCCATAGGGCATTTACTTTTGTTGTCAACATGTAATACTTTTGTAAGAACTACTCTGATAAATAGAAAGACGTTTATTTCTCTTATATTATTGCATGTCAAGAATGATGGGTTTTATGTATTATTTTGAGGGCGTTACATTACCCAAGTTTTCTGTATATTTTCAAGAACATTAATTTGTGATTCTGGAACCATGATGTTTTCCTTATACCATAAAGGAAAAGATTGAAGTTTCTGGTGTTGCTCTAGATGAGCATAATACTGTATTTTAAGCTGTTGTAACTATAATTCACTATGGTTTTCAAAATACCATTTTCTAAATTCTCTGCATTTTTCCTGTAAAAAATCCTGGTTTAGGATTTTACGATTTTCACTTCCTAGTGTAAAATCAATTGAATTTCAAAATTCATATCGCTCGCTGTAGGGCTATAAGGCCTTCTGGATTCATAAACACCATGTGGTATTTGATTTTCTGAAAATTGGATTCCCTGAACTACTGGAACTGTAGTATTGTCAGGGTTGGTATCACTATGTGGTCTGGAAGGCATTCCTTGTAAAACCGACTCTACGGGTTTAGGGGGTAGACTATCTGGAAGACTCATATAGATCTACTCTATAAGATGGAGCAGTTCTATAACTAGTACTCGACATGCTTCTGGACAACGGCCGATGTGGCCTATTGAAGGTGAGGTATACATTACCGTCTTCAGTCTGTATGACATCATCCAATGATTGTCTGATGATAGGTCTGGCTAGAACAGCATTGGGAATATGCCATCTTTCTGGAAAAGTAATATTCTGCCAAGGTATCATTTTTGGCACAGCAACTTGACTACTGAAAAGATTAGTGTCTATTAAGACTGTGTGTCCTAATTCACCCTGTTTCTGTATGTAAGGGTTTAAAGTTGTTAAAACCTTTAAATAAATTCTGGAGATAACTGTAAATGGTGGTGATCCTAGAAGATACGTATATCCATGGGATAACACTCTAAGTTCTAAAACTTTTGATAGATTAGCATCAGTGAGTGCTATGCTTAAGTTTGGATATATATTAAAATATATTGGACCATAGGAGAGACTGGTTTCAATGGCTCCCATAAGAGATGCTCTCCAATCTAAGCATCTACCATCCCGGAGGGTACACTGGATACTAGTGTTTTTCCCAAGAAGGGTCGAAGGTTTAAAAGCTATCTGAACAAGTCCTAGATGGACATACTTGTATTTTTGTAAAAATGGGTATAAATCCTGTATGTGTAAGAGATACATTATCTCATCATCATTCTGTATAGAAGCTGCATGTTCAAATGTTTTAATTATTTTTCTGCTGGAAAAGTCAAATATTCCTATCTTATAGATAGTATCAGGTTTGACTCTAGGAACAGTCCATTTATCTAGGGCTTCCTTTACATCCTGGTAGCCTACTAGCTCTCTGGCTTTTGATGCAGAAGCTACTGTATTAGCTACTGTATTGAATACTATATTTGCTACTTCTTCTGAAGGTACAGTACTCATTTGGTTGTACTGGGACCATATATGTATAATTTAAAAGAAATATAATGTAGTATGAACGACAATAAACATGGCTCTGATACCAATTGAGGTCCAAATGGCATAACATTTCATTCATAATGCCCAAAAGGTACTGTAAAAACAGTTTTATACCTGTCTTTTTCGGCAATTTGAACCTGCCAATATCCTGATTTCATATCAAATTTTGAAAAGATGATAGCATCTTGTAAACGATCTAAAAGATCTTTCTTGTTTGGAATAGGATACCTTATCCATTTCAAGGCATCATTCAGAGGTTTGTAATTAATGACCAATCTTGGTACACCTCTTTCAATTTCTGCATTGTTATTAACATCAAAAGCTGTACAACTCCAAGGAGAGTAACTTGGTCGGATAAGCTTTTTCTGGAGAAGAGTATTACAGAGTTCTAAATACTCTTTTTTCATTTGGCTTGGGCACGATCTTGTAGGAATAGTGCGCTCATCAAATCCCGTATCATAGGGAAGAGAAACTATATGTTTCTTGCGTTCCCAAAATGCATTAGGAACATCACTACAAATTTCTGTATGGAATTCTTGTTCAAGGGATTTAATTTTATTCTGTAAAGAAGATTGCTGTAATCTTTGTTCTGTAGTTAGAAAATGTATTTCTTTCTACAAGAAATTAATTTGTTTTTCTTCGAAATTGACTAAATCTTTGATTTGATCTGATTCTTTTGTATAAGGTTCTGTAATAAATTCAAAAATAATATGTTAATTATTTAAAGTTGTATGAATGCCAATAGAATCAATTTTGGTAATTGGCATTAATAAACACAGGAATGGTGTCCCTAAGATAATTGCTTGAGACATATTTTTAATCAAAACAAATGAAGTTGGAAGACATAACCCTTGGTTACATATTAAAACGTCTGGAAGTTTGTACCTGATGTACAAAGAATTACCACTCGCACTGGTAAGTGATTGGGTAGTTTTCTGGAAATATTTAGTAGGAATTAATCCTTCGTGAATACAATTCATGTCAGCACCCCTGTCTACAAGAGCAACAACATCTTTTATTATAAAATCAAGTTTTATAATAAAAGTAATCCTGATATACCATTTCTGGAAAGTTACCTTGTTTATAAGGAGAAGATATTCAGGTTCATCTTTTTTAGTGTTGGATTCTGGTATTGTTATACCTTTATCTTTATTTTGCTGGTTAAGCTGACTATTAATTTTTTTTAATTTGATAGCTATATTTGCTGTTTGTAAATGTTTAATTTCTACTTTTAAAGCATTTACTTCCATCTTAAGATCTTGGATAGTTATTGGTTTTTCTTCAGTTGTATTCTAAATTCTTTTATAAACTTCTTTCATGCTGTAATGTTTAGGAGGAAGACCAATTTCTTCCTTCTTCTGTTGTTGATAACAGAGTTCTAGAAATTTTAATTTCATTTTTGGATTAGTTATTTGGTCAGCAATGTTTAACATATTTTGCTCACTTTTTGTAAGAACATTGATACTAGGGCCACTAATATCAAGTCCATTCATTTCAACTATTGTTTTCCAACAGTTAGCTTCTTATGAAATTTGATTAATATTATGTTTGTAGGAACAAATTTGTAGAGAGGAGTCAGAACTAGAAGAATATAATGCAGCAAGTTCATTATCTGAACTTGAGCTTATGCTAGAATCTTCAGAAAGCATTTGAAGGATTTGTTGCTGAATTTCATCGTCCAAAGCTAGTTCATTTAATTTTTGTTGAATTTTAGCTTTGCAACGATTAGCATAATGTCCTGTTTGGCCACATTTAAAACATTTAACTATGGACTTATCTTTCTTTTTGAAAGAAGTTTTCTATTTGCCTTTAGATTTAGGAGGCCGTGGTTGCTAGACAATTTGTTTAGATGGTTTGTATTTTCTAGATTTTTTGGAATAATACTTTGAAGATTTTCCATATTTACGTTTTTTATTTTTATGTTTGGATGGATACTGGATTTTAGTGTCATAGGAAAATTGTTCACAAAATTCACCTAATTCATTATGACTTTGTATTTTCATTTGATTCTGTAATTTAAGATCATTACACAAAGCAAGGCGGCAATCCTTTTATCTATATCCAATCTGATTTGAAGAAATAATTTTCAAGAATTTCTAATAAAGATTTGATGATCAAATGCATGGAATATATGAAACACTAATTTCTCTAATCTATAGAATTCAAATTCCAGGATGATATTTCTATAGTCCTAGCAGCCAGGCAGGATAGGGATGCGGATTATAATGCGTATAGTGTCCATGTAAGAGAAGGACAGGAGCCTGATGATAATGATGATAGTGGAACTCTCAGTGATTTTTGAGGTTCTCTTATCGACATTATTTATGATGAAGTCGAATGCGACAAAGTTCGCAAACGAAAAGAAAAAGCTAAAGATGTATAATTGTTAGCATTTTATGCCTCTTTATCTGCACTTAGCAGAAAAAGGACTAGCTTCTTTCTTCTTTTTTTTTATAGCGATCCCGGGTTTACCCTTGTTGTACAGTGATCCGGACATGTGTCCGTAGATGTTGGTAGTTGGTTATTATCTTGTTTACATCCTTTTTACTTTGTATTTGAGTTATGGGATGTGTTGGGCAGGTTTGTTACAGGTTGGTTGAGTTTAGAAACCAAAACTAGTTGCCCAGATTTTGGCCTGTCCGCTCGAGCGGGGGTTTTGGCGCTCGAGCGGAGAATACACCCATCCAGTTTTTTGTTGTGCAGTGTTGTACGCTCGAGCGTGTAGTTGGCCGCTCGAGCGGAGCTGTGTGAGTGGTCGCTCGAGTGTAGAGTTGGGGGCTCGAGCGGAGGCCTGGTTCTGCAAAAGTGCTGGGCGAGTGCATTCTGCGCTCGAGCGGGAGTTTGTGAGCTCGAGCGGAAGTCTGTGAGTGGACGCTCGAGCGGGGTGTTTTACGCTCGAGCGGGAGACTGGGTTTAAGTCCCGAAATTGTGACTTTTCAAATCACTTTTTACTTTCTCTTCTCTCTCTTACTTTTCCAAAATCACCATTGTTGAGCCTCTCACTCTAGACTCTACCTTCTCTCTAGGTTTTGATCTAGTAGGAGTGATTTGCTCACCTTTGGCCTTTACAAAAAAGTTGTTGATCGTCGAGGGCTTCATTTTAATCTGAAAATCTCGGGTTTTGGAGCACGTTGGGTTTTGTCGTCTTCTCCTTTGGGGCTCCGAAATTGAGGTAGGGATATCCTACTCCTCTCTATGGTCTTTGTCTTTAAATTTTGGTATTTTGAGATGTTGGGGTTGTTTGGTAATTTTGTGAGAGTTTGGGGCTTTTGTGTAATTTTACAAAAGGTTGGGGTTTTATTCGTAATAAACCTAGATGCATGTTTGGCATAGAGAAAAGGAATAAATGTTGAATCATTGACGAAAACGAGATCTTTAGGGTTGTAATGTTAATTATGGAATTGACCTAATTACATTGTTGATTAATTGGGATAATTAATTGTGAGAAATGAGGAAATGAAACGGAAATGTTGAGATTGGGAATGTAAGGAAAAAGGGGTGTAGTTGAATTAATTATCACTCACCGAATTGAAATGTTGATTTAATATCCATTGTGCATTTATTTTCTGTTTAGAAATAACTGCTTTGGGCTATCGGTGGAGGATAGTCGTGATTGTTGTAGACAATGCATGGTGATTAGGCAAACTAAAACTAATCGATTGAATGTGTCATAGAATATGACGGTGGATTGAATACATTAAATTTATGTATTGATTGATTGTATATAGAACCCTTGTGTTTATATGCGTTATATGTAGAGGAGGAGATGGGGGATGTACTCCACGGTTTAGGGGAAGATGGGGGATGTACCTCTAAACCGGATAGATTTGGGAGGAGATGGGGGATGAACTCCGTAGACAGAGCTCATATGCTTGTCTAGAGAAATGAAGATAGAGCTCATATGCTTATCTTTGAGAAGTGTAGATATAGCTCATATGCTTGTCTAGAGAAGTGAAAATAGGGCTAATATGCTTATCTTTGTGAAATGTGGATGTAGCTTATATGCTTATCTGTGAATGTGGGATATAGTTTTTATACATATCTGTTGAGGCAATGATAGAGCTAACATGCTTATCTGTTGGAAAAAGGGAAAATGAAAAGTAACTTGGGCTCATAAGTCGTATGACATAAATATGTGATTTATGTGAATGTATCAGTGTTGGCCATCTATCAATTGCTAATATTTTAGTCATTGTTCATGGTTGGTTTAGTGTATTTCTACTGGGCTGTGGCTCACCCTTTATGGGAATATCATTTTCAGGTACAGGTAGCATGCCACCTCCAAGGACATAGCTTGGGAGGCTAGAGGCGGACATATTTTTTTGTCGTTTTATTTTGTTGTATTACATGTAATTTCAAGCCAAGGGCTTAAAGTGTAAATGAGTAGTACTCTTTGTTGTAACCAAGTGTTAACTTGGAAAGCTGTAAGCCCGTAGGGCATTTGCTTTTGTTGTTAACATGTAATACTTTTGTAAGGAACAATTCTGATTAATAGAAGAATGTCTATCTTTATTATCAATGCATGTCTTTATTGATGGGTTTAATGTTATTATTTTGAGGGCGTTACATTTTTATCCAAGCTTGCCAACACATCAGGACCCTAAGGCATTTGTGTTATTAATGTAACATCTCCACACAGCAGAAGATAAGAATCAAAGATAAGGATGAACGACTCCAACCATCAAGGATATGCCATTTGTCTTCAATTATTTTTCAGGATAAGCCAAGAATGGCTATTTAAAGTCTCACCCTTGTTGAGACACAAGTTTATTTTTATTCTTTCTTTCTCTTTCTCTAGTAAAAAATTGTGAAGTTTTATGATATATCAATTATGTGTGGTGCAACTTTCTTGTTTTGAGCTCGCTACTATATTGTAAGTATTTTATAATGTTTTATGTCTGCAAATACTTGATCTGAATTGTATGCATTATTAGATTGGCATAAAGAATTATTAGCTACTTAATTAACTCTGTAGCATATACTCATTGTACAATCTTGGATTGAAGAACTCCATAAATTGGTAGCTTTAATAGAACAATCTCTGCAAAAGGAGATTATTCATTTGATTTTGATAAATGACCTATTCCGTAGTAATTACACAACCATGACATCATATATGTATTAATTTGTAATTATTACATTGTTCATATGAACAATAACATTCTTGAATTTGTGCTAATTAGGGTTATAATCATATCTCTATAAGTGGGACGTCACTCAATTCGCGTTTAGGGTTTTGCCATTGTTGAATTAAATTCCTATACGACATGTATCTCCTATAAGTCATTGACATACGTGTTTGTAAATAAATGGTTACCACACCTATTGGTATTAGAGCCATGTTTATTACTATTTATATTATTGGGATTATACTTAAGCTTTTACGAAATCCTTTCTTTATATGAACCCTAATTGTACTCATTCATGGTTCATCAAAGTGGTATCCAACTTGATGCATTTCCAGAATATGTTAGGCTTGCATTCAATGAATGGCAAGCAGCTTTCAGTAAAATTCCAGCAAATACGGACATTTCTATGTCAAAATGTCTTGTCCATTTTGTTATCAGATTTGGAATTCCATGGATCTGGAAGTGGGATTTCAGATGTGATTTCCAGAATAAAATTCCACGCTTAAAAAGAATTTTTCTTTATAAATGGTGGATTAAAATGGATGATCCTAAGCCAAAGCAGGAGTTGCTTCAGAAAATTAAGGATCATACACAAGCTTGTTGGGATGCCTCTCCCAAGCTTATTCCAGCATCTCCAGTAAATCCTTTTATCCAGGTCCAGCAAGAACTTAGACAGCAATTTCCAGACTTATCAAAAACAGAACTTATTGTTAAAAGTATGGATTATATGAGGCAACAGTTTCTCCAATCCATGTCCAGCAAAGATTCCAGTATGAAATCAGTCTCCAGTACCCAAAGTGAGGATGACAGAGTTCCTACTGATCCTTACGATGATGAAAATGAGTTTACAGTCCTTGCAGGAGAATCCCAAGATCCACATGAAGACCCGACCGACAATTAGCCAAATTTTGGAGATTTTTGGGATTCAGTTACAGAAATGATTGCTGACAAACTCATCCAAGACAAAAACAAAAGTAAAGGCAAAGGCAAAGATGACTAATACCTTTGTCTGCCATTCCAGTTAGCCACTTTTACAGCTCTACAAAACGACATACCAACTTTCGGTGCATGATTGACAACCTGCCAACCTACTTTTGGCAAAAGTAGATTCCACTATCTGCTTCCTTTCCAGCTGTCTCACGTTACCGACAAGAAGATAGAGAAGATATGATGCTCGACTGTAACAACCATCTAGCACACGCCACCTGTCTTTGTTATCTCTCTTTCTTGTAATATAAATAGGTAGCCTCTGGATTGTAGAAGGCACCACGAAATTTATTTTCTAAGTTTTATATTCTGTCTTCTCTCTCTCTTCTTTTAGTGTGTTTTTCTTTGAAGCTAGCAGTTTAATGAAAGTTTACTGGTTTGTAAGTATTTCTCTTTGTATTTCTTTTAATGTATGACTGTTTATCAACTTATTATATTAAATGATATATTAGATATTTGGACAAATAGAAAAAGAAATTTATTACATTACATAGAATTTGCACGTAATGGTAATGAACTTTGGGTTCAACAACAATTAGAAGAGTGTAATAATAAGATAAACGAAGTCCAAAATTTAATCAACGAACAAATCTGCCTTTTGGCAAGGGCCACTAGGCCTCCTCCTCCAGCACAGTAAATATATGGACCATATATGATGTAATTAAATTTAAATCAAATAAAACTATGTTAAATATTATTCTTGGGTTTGTGCCGTATGAGAGGTAGTATAAAGTAAGGTTGAGTGGGACGTCATTCAAGTCGCGTAGCTCTGTTTGTCCGTCTTGTGGTTAACAGTTAGGACTATCTGTAGCGTAAGGAGGGGAGGTTATAGCGATCCCGGTATTCCCTGTTGTCGTTTAACTGTAATCCGGACTTGGTTCCGTAGATTCGTTGTTGTCTTATCCTCATTTCTATCCCTTACTCTTTGTGTTAGAGTTTTGGGTTGTGTTGGGCAAGTTGGGAATAAGTTGGTTGTGTTTTAAAGCTTAGAAATTTTGCCCAGGCTTTGGTCTCTCCGCTCGAGCGGCAGTTTGGAAGCTCGAGCGTGAATTTCCTTCTCTCAGCATTTTGGACGTCTGTAGAAAATTTTGGGAGAGTGCATCCGGCGCTCGAGCGGATCTTTGGACGCTCGAGCGTGAACCTGTGTCTGACGCTCGAGCGGGGTGTTATACGCTCGAGCGGACCTGTTTTTATATCAGTCCGTGAAATCACTTTTTTGATCACTTTTTGATTTCCTTTCTCTCTCTTACTTTTTCAAAACCTCCATTGGAGAGCACCTCACTCTAAAACCTAACTTCTCTCTTAGGATTGATCTAGTTAGAGTGTCGTCCTACCCTTTGGACTTTGTAAAAGTCGTGTTGATCGTCGAGGGCTTCGTTTTGATCCGAGAAATTTGGGATTTGGAGCACTTCCGAGTTTTGCTCTTCTTCTCCTTAAGTTCTACATTTGAGGTAGGGACTTCCTTGTTCTTTTTCAATACTTCGTCTATAGATAGACATGTGGTAGTTTTGTATTGCATGAAAACCATACCTATGTTGGGTTTGTTTGAAAATCATGAGGAAACCTAGAGTTGGTTGATAAAAAAATGGATTTATTGTCTTTGGTTGTTCATTGGACTATTTGTGGCGTAAAATAGCATGTTGTTGTTGAAATATAGAAAAGCCCTAATTTATATGTGTCATGATAAATTAAAAGAGGGGTTTTGTACTTTGGGCAAATACTTGTGTATTTTAGGTCTCAAATGAGGTCTTTGTTGTTTATTGTTAAAGATTGAACCTTTTTGGTCAATGTGAGAAAGAGGGAGAAAAACCCTAACTTAATAATTATGACTTAATTTGCATAATTAATTTGGAAGGTTATGAAAGGAATGGAATTGATTTTGGGGAAATGAGAAAAGTGTTTTTGGAATGAGTGGTGGAACATGTTGATTTTGAAAGTGAAGAATGAAACTTTAACTCTATGTGAGTCATAGAAAATAAATATGGGAATTGGATTGTCGTATCGTGCATGTCGAGTGCACATATTTGGGGGAATTAATTTGTAGCTACCATGTTTGGGTTGTTGATGGGTTTGGGATCTCATGATAATTGAGTTTGTTAATAGATGTACGATATACATGCATCTAGAGGTTTTGTCCTTGGTCATCGGTGGAGGATGACGTGGTTGTATTAAATTGTCGTGTATGCATTATACCATTATTGATTGAATGTCATATGTGATAAAGTGTTGAAATACATTATATATGTATGCTTGCTCAGAAGGAGGCAGTTATGTGTTCATATACTTTAACACATTGATTGCATCTTGATGGTTTGTGTATATGTGTTACACATGTTGGTTATGCCCTGTTGCATTTCGATTGGTGGTGTTATACCTTGCGCTAAGAATCAGAGGTACCGTGACCTTCCAGCTAGCGCCTGGAGAACTGACTGCGCTGAGAATATAAGGCACCATACCCTTCCAGCTAGCGCCTGGTAAACTGGCATGTTGTTGTAAGAGGTGTATCTTTGGCTTACTACGCACATAGCTAGTAGAGCAAAGTTCTGTTGTTGATGTTCCAGTGTGTCTGGGAATATCATGGATTGTGTTGGTTACGGTTTTGGAGGGCCGAGTTGCCTCATTGGTTTGTCTTATGCATGTTGGTGAGTTGTTATCTCCCCTTTTATAACGATGCATGTATAGATTTGATTGTATCAGGAAGAAGCCAAAATGTCATTTTTGTCTTTTGGAAAATATGAAGGAGAATGGATATTTTAAAGAGATATATATATATTTTGAAAAGGTATGTCTGTGTATGTTTGGAAAATGGAAGAGAGTAGCGGGCTTAGTGAATTTATTTCCTAAGGTATTTTTAATGTTATGAAAGATTGGGAACGGGGATTAATGGGAAGAAAAGAAAATTGAATCGCCTATGGCGTTGATTGAAATGGTTGTTTTCAAGAAAAGTTCATACATATATATATATATATATATTGTATAAACTGTCACATTACTATTCTAGTATGAGATTGAGCATTCATGATCATAGCTATCTGTAAGTTGTTATTGTTAAGGGCCATGTTGAGATCCCTACTGGACTATATGTTCATCCCACGTTGTTGAATCTTTTTCAGGTGTTTAGCAGGATGAACTACAAGATTTGGGTCTTCTTATTTGTTGGCCACGGGGCCTCTTTGTTGTAGGCGGAACGCCATGTATATGTAAAAGGGTTGTACCCTTCATTTGATTATTTAATGTTGTAAGCCTGAGGGCAACTTATTCAGAATACTCATGTTGTATTTAATTAGCATTCGAAAGAGAGAGTTGTTGTTCACTCCTTTTAGTTGAACATTTGAGTTTATTTCCGCATGTTGCCTCTGAAATTGAATTAAGTTAATGAACTTGGTAATGACTTCGAGTAATAAAAGTGGGGCGTAACAACTTGGTATCAGAGCGAGCCGGGTTTGAATACTTTGGGCTCGTGGGAAGTGGTTTTTACCATAGTGGGTTTACTACGTATAGTGAGGACGTTGCATATAGATACCATGAAAGTTAGGACTTATGTGTTGCATTTATGTGAGCATGGGATTCAGTCTCTCGGATAGTATTCATAGCTTGTGAACTTGCTTTGAGGTCCTTTCGAAAACACGCCTGATCAACGTGGTTTCTGATGGGAATTCCTTGAGAGTTCCGGGATGAGTGGCTATGTTTGTGGACTTGATTCGATTATGTGTTTACATGTTTAGATGATTATATGCAATAGAAATGTATGTTTTGAGACTAAGTGTGTCTTGTGACCTTTTGGCGGTAGTGTGTGCCTCGGAGAAGGCTATTGTGTTATGCACTAAGTGTAATTTATTTTGTGCTTTATAGGATGTCTACACGAGGAAGTAGAGGACGGTTGAGTAGTAGGAGTGTCGGTAGGGGCACAGAAGTTCCTTTAGCACCCGCCGTTGCAGCATCGGCTGTCGGCGAGGATGTCGCACGTGAGATTATGAGAGCAGTGCAAGATGCCCTAGCTCGTACTGAGGGCGGCAGCGGGCATGCTCTCAAACTTACTAAGGAGTTTTTCTGCTCCGGCCCACCAGAGTTCGTGGGGGAGGCTAAATCGTTGGAGGCAGAGAGTTGGTTGGAACAGATTACCAAGACTCTTGATATGCTCAGAGTCAAAGAGGAGGAGTTGAGGGTTTCTTTGGCGACTTTTCAATTGAAGGGTGATGCGAGTTATTGGTGGAAGCATGCTAAGAGTACGGTAGGTGGCACGTGGGTTGCGTTTACTGAGGCCTTTTGGGCCAAGTATTTCCCTCCTTCTGCTCGGGAAAGGTTGAGGGATCAGTTTTTGGAGTTGCGTCAGGATGATACTCCTGTGGCACAGTTTGAGATGCGGTTTGCTAGTTTGTCGAGGTTTGCTCCAGAGTTGGTGGCAACAGAGGAGCGTCGTTGTTATGAGTTTGAGAAACGGTTGTGTTTCGATATTCAGGAGAAGGTAGCTGGATCCTTTTGGAAGGATTATTATAATTTAGTCGAGGCAGCAGCCCATGTGGAGGCCATGGTGATGAGTAATGATGGGATTAAGGAGGAGACCATTTCGGTAAGTCCTACGGTTCCTGAGCGCTCTAGGCTCAGTAAGGGGTGGAGGCGGAAACACGCTCAGTTAGGGGCTGGTTCCTTTTCTTCGCCAGGGGTTTCTGACTCTTCTGTTGGGAGGTCCGGGGAGGTGCAGGTTTCGGACT
Source organism: Camellia sinensis (assembly GCF_055761805.1). Lineage (NCBI taxonomy): Eukaryota > Viridiplantae > Streptophyta > Magnoliopsida > Ericales > Theaceae > Camellia > Camellia sinensis. The sequence continues at coordinate 140,991,348 of NC_138962.1, forward strand.
AGTCTCAGAATAGGGGGTCTGGTGGTTGTTTTGTTTGTGGTCAGCTATGCCTTGGTAGACGTTTTTGCCCTTTGCGTGTGAATTCTGCAAGTGTTTCAAAACCTAGTCAGACTCAGTCGTGCCCGTGGGGACGTTATCGGTACCAGAAACGTGCAGGCCGGGCTTCGAGAGCCTCGCGAGGGGCGACTTATTAGTTAGCCCTATAGTATTACCCTGGAAGGGGGACTTTTGTGTTGTTGGCCGGTGGTGTATCATGTGAATCATCTTGTTGTTGACCGGTGTACTATTAGATGCTGAGGCACCATGTTTATGTATCGTATATGTATGCACTTTGTTGTTTGTTTAATCCTCATGTATTGGGGAGTATATATGGAATTTCGAACCCTCTATTATGTTTATTGAGAAGTTGTAAAAGGAAATCAATGATCCTGATGTTGTTGCTTGCTTGGTACTTGTATGTTGGTTCGTGTTTTGGGCCTTGCCACTTAGTGAGTCCGTGGTGACCCCATTGGTTGTATAGGGGTAGTGTTTGTAGTGTGATTGGTTATCAATTATGGGGGTATGGTTTGTGAGTGGATGCTGGCAGCATTCTTCAGAGGAAGAACAGTTTGAGTTCTAGAGTAATGAGAATAGCGTTGGTCAAGATTGTCCTTCGTGATTGAGGTTGACCATGTTGGTCTTGAGTTGAAGAGATGAGCAAGCTTGCTAGGTAGCAATGGGAGGGGCAAATAGTGATTTCCCTTAGACACAATGTTGATGTGGTTCGATTTTAGGAGATCCATTGAGATTCCAAAATTTGGGGGTTTGTGTGGGGAACTCCGTGTTTGGGGTTAGTGGCACATCAGTGTGTGGATTACTGAGTGTGGAGTTTATTGAGTTGATTAGTCAGCTTGTTGGTATCGGGTTTTGGGTTGACATCGGTCACCTTAAGGTTAGTCTCGTTTGTTGAAGACTTTGTGTGTTGATTAAGGAAAACTGAAACTAATCATCCGGTTATGTCATTGAATATGACGGTTATAATGGTACAGCAAATTTGTGTATTGAATGATCATTGTGAATGATTAGATTTTTTTTTATACATTATGTATGTATATTGTTTGGGAGGAGATAGGGGATGGACTCCGATGATATAGCACCAGAATGTGTATCTATTGAAAGATTGATATAGCTCACATGCTTATCTATTGTGAAGTGAAAAATGTTTTATATGAGTTACTATCTCATTTAATTGTTTGGCCAGGTTCTGAGCCAGGTGTATATTATTAAATCGGTTAAGTAAAGGGAGGCGGGATGAAATTGCAAAACCATGAATTTCTTATGCCTTTTGTGTTGATAGTACTGTTGTTATTTCTATTAACTATCATTATAGAAATGTTATGTTCCGTATTGGTTGTGGCATCACTGTGTGAGTGGTGGTTGTTGATGGTGTTATTTTGGAAAGAAATGGAAAACAAAATTTTCCTAGTGTTTGGGCCATCTAAATGCGTTGTTGAGAAATTGATTTAATTCAAGGGTTTTGAGGAATTCCAAATGAATGATTTTTGGCAAATAAATTGTGGATGATTATGTGTTTTGGATAACACCGTGTTTGTGAAAAATGTTTACAAAACTTTTGAGTTACGCATAGAAAATGAAAGATTTATTTCGAAATGTCAACATTGAAAATTTGACTATCTTTGAGAAATGTCTCATGAGCAAGAAATTGTTTTTCTTATTATTTCCTCAGAAGATTTGCTTTGGTTACTTTTTGGGAATTTTGTTGTTGGGTAGTGACTTAGCCTGAAGCGCTAGTCAGATGTTAATTGTTTCTGGAAGGTTTGGTTTTATTGTAATTTTTCGTGCTTGAGTGTTGTCGTTTGGAACGTGTCCCCTTGGTTAATCTCTTCCTTGGTAAGAGTGAATCGAAGGTTTGTAGGGAGAATAGTTTCTTTCCTAGTACTCGGGTGTTGGGTGCTGTGTGATCAGTTGGACTTGTGCTTTTGGCGTGTTCTAAATTTCGGGGACGAAATTCTTTAAGGGGAGGAGGTTATAGCGATCCCGGTATTCCCTGTTGTCGTTTAACTGTAATCCGGACTCGGTTCCGTAGATTCGTTGTTGTCTTATCCTCATTTCTATCCCTTACTCTTTGTGTTAGAGTTTTGGGTTGTGTTGGGCAAGTTGGGAATAAGTTGGTTGTGTTTTAAAGCTTAGAAATTTTGCCCAGGCTTTGGTCTCTTCGCTCGAGCGGCAGTTTGGACGCTCGAGCGTGAATTTCCTTCTCTCAGCATTTTGGACGTCTGCAGAAAATTCTGGGAGAGTCATCCGGCGCTCGAGCGGATCTTTGGACGCTCGAGCGTAAACCTGTGTCTGACGCTCGAGCGGGGTGTTGTACGCTCAAGCGGACCTGTTTTTATATCAGTCCGTGAAATCACTTTTTTGATCACTTTTTGATTTCCTTTCTCTCTCTTACTTTTTCAAAACCTCCATTGGAGAGCACCTCACTCTAAAACCTAACTTCTCTCTTAGGACTGATCTAGTTAGAGTGTCTTCCTACCCTTTGGACTTTGTAAAAGGTGTGTTGATCGTCGAGGGCTTCGTTTTGATCCGAGAAATTTGGGATTTGGACCACTTCCGAGTTTTGCTCTTCTTCTCCTTGAGTTCTAAATTTGAGATAGGGACTTCCTTGTTCTTTTTCAATACTTCGTCTATAGATAGACATGTGGTAGTTTTGTATTGCATGAAAACCATACCTATGTTGGGTTTGTTTGAAAATCATGAGGAAACCTAGAGTTGGTTGATAAAAAAATAGATTTATTGTCTTTGGTTGTTCATTGGACTATTTGTGGCGTAAAATAGCATGTTGTTGTTGAAATATAGAAAATCCCTAATTTATATGTGTCATGATAAATTAAAAGAGGGGTTTTGTACTTTGGGCAAATACTTGTGTATTTTAGGTCTCAAATGAGGTCTTTGTTGTTTATTGTTAAAGATTGAACCTTTTTGGTCAATGTGAGAAAGAGGGAGAAAAACCCTAACTTAATAATTATGACTTAATTTTCATAATTAATTTGGAAGGTTATGAAAGGAATGGAATTGATTTTGGGGAAATGAGAAAAGTGTTTTTGGAATAAGTGGTGGAACATGTTGATTTTGAAAGTGAAGAATGAAACTTTAACTCTATGTGAGTCATAGAAAATAAATATGGGAATTGGATTGTTGTATCATGCATGTCGAGTGCACATATTTGGGGGAATTAATTTGTAGCTACCATGTTTGGGTTGTTGATGGGTTTGGGATCTCATGATAATTGAGTTTGTTAATAGATGTACGATATACATGCATCTAGAGGTTTTGTCCTTGGTCATCGGTGGAGGATGACGTGGTTGTGTTAAATTGTCGTGTATGCATTATACCATTATTGATTGAATGTCGTATGTGATAAAGTGTTGAGATACATTATATATGTATGCTTGCTCAGGAGGAGGCAGTTATGTGTTCATATACTTTAACACATTGATTGCATCTTGATGGTTTGTGTATATGTGTTACACATGTTGGTTATGCCCTATTGCATTTCGATTGGTGGTGTTATACCTTGCGCTAAGAATCAGAGGTACCGTGATCTTCCAGCTAACGCCTGAAGAACTGACTGCGCTGAGAATATAAGGCACCATACCCTTCCAGCTAACGCCTGGTAAACTGGCATGTTGTTGTAAGAGGTGTATCTTTGGCTTACTACGCACATAGCTAGTAGAGCAAAGTTCTTTTGTTGATGTTCCAGTGTGTCTGGGAATATCATGGATTGTGTTGGTTTAGGGTTTTGGAGGGCCGAGTTGCCTCATTGGTTTGTCTTATGCATGTTGGTGAGTTGTTATCTCCCCTTTTATAACGATGCATGTATAGATTTGATTATATCAGGAAGAAGCCAAAATGTCATTTTTGTCTTTTGGAAAGTATGAAGGAGAATGGATATTTTAAAGAGATATATATATATATTTTGAAAAGGTATGTCTGTGTATGTTTGGAAAATGGAAGAGAGTAGCGGGCTTAGTGAATTTATTTCCTAAGGTATTGTTAATGTTATGAAAGATTGGGAACGGGGATTAATGAGACGAAAAGAAAATTGAATCGCCTATGGCATTGATTGAAATGGTTGTTTTCAAGAAAAGTTCATACATATATATATATATAATTTGTATAAACTGTCACATTACTATTCTAGTATGAGATTGAGCATTCATGATCATAGCTATCTGTAAGTTGTTATTGTTGAGGGCCATGTTGAGATCCCTACTGGACTATATGTTCATCCCACGTTGTTGAATCTTTTTCAGGTGTTTAGCAGGATGAACTACAAGATTTGGGTCTTCTTATTTGTTGGCCACGGGGCCTCTTTGTTGTAGGCGGAACGCCATGTATATGTAAAAGGGTTGTACCCTTCATTTGATTATTTAATGTTGTAAGCCTGAGGGCAACTTATTCAAAATACTCATGTTGTATTTAATTAGCATTCGAAAGAGAGAGTTGTTGTTCACTCCTTTTAGTTTAACATTTAAGTTTATTTCCGCATGTTGCCTCTGAAATTGAATTAAGTTAATGAACTTGGTAATGACTTCGAGTAATAAAAGTGGGGCGTGACATATATCATTTAATATAATAAGTTCATAAACAGTCATACATTAAAAGAAATACGAAGAGAAATACTTACAAACCAGTAAACTTTTATTAAACTGCTAGCTTCAAAGAAAAACACACTGAAAGAAGAGAGAGAGAAGACAGAATATAAAACTTAGAAAATAAATTTCGTGGTCCCTTCTACAATCCAGAGGCTACCTATTTATATTACAAGAAAGAGAGATAACGAAGACAGGTGGCGTGTGCTAGATGGTTGTTGCAGTCGAGCATCCTATCTTCTCTATCTTCTTGTCGGTAACGTGAGACAGCTAGAAAGGAAGAAGATAGTGGAATCTGCTTTTGCCAAAAGTAGGTTGGCAGGTTGTCAATCATGCACCGAAAGTTGGTATGTCATTTTGTAGAGCTGTAAAAGTGGCTAACTGGAATGGCAGACAAAGGTATTAGTCATCTTTGCCTTTGCCTTTACTTTTGTTTTTGTCTTGGATGAGTTTGTCAGCAATCATTTCTGTAACCGAATCTCAAAAATCTCCAAAATTTGGTTCATTGTCGGTCGGGTCTTCATGTGGATCTTGGGATTCTCCTGCAAGGACTGTAAACTCATTTTCATCATCGTAAGGATCAGTAAGAACTCTGTCATCCTCACTTTGGGTACTGGAGACTGATTTCATACTGGAATCTTTGCTGGACATGGATTGGAGAAACTGTTGCATCATATAATCCATACTTTTAACAATAAGTTCTGTTTCTGATAAGTCTGGAAATTGCTGTCTAAGTTCTTGCTGGACCTGGATAAAAGGATTTACTGGAGATGCTGGAATAAGCTTGGGAGAGGCATCCCAACAAGCTTGTGTATGATCCTTAATATTCTGAAGCAACTCCTGCTTTGGCTTAGGATCATCCATTTTAATCCACCATTTATAAAGAAAAATTCTTTTTAAGCGTGGAATTTTATTCTGGAAATCACATCTGAAATCCCACTTCCAGATCCATGGAATTCCAAATCTGATAACAAAATGGACAAGACATTTTGACATAGAAATGTCCTTATTTGCTAAAATTTTACTGAAAGCTGCTTGCCATTCATTGAATGCAAGCCTAACATGTTCTGGAAATGCATCAAGTTGGAGACCAAATGTATCCCACCAAATGAGAAACCAGGAGGGGAGATCATTTTTTAATAAGTCAGGAAGAACTCGAAAAAACCAAGAATGGCTGCGAGGAGGGTTCATCTAATAAAATGCTTGAGTAAAGGCATCTATATAATCCCAATAACTGTAGCGGGTTTCTTTAGAACGAATGTCAAGGGTTCGGGTGACATGTGGATGAATGCCCCAAGCTTGAATGGGTAAAATAGTCTGGATAGTGGCCTTACTGTAATTAATAGGATTGGCAGTGCGATTAGGAGCGGCCAGAGTATGCTGGAATTGTACGGATGCAAGTTCAGTAAGAATTTGCTCGTACACATATCGATATTGATCAAAATGTGGAGGAGAATGTTGAGTGGCAAGATAGCGATGCTTAATCTCCCAAGGATCAACCATCCATTGAATATCGGCAGAATCAATATAGAGGACAGTTTCCTCTTTAGAAGCACGTATGTCAATGACTTATAGGAGATACATGTCGTATAGGAATTTAATTCAACAATGGCAAAACCCTAAACGCGAATTGGGTGACGTCCCACTTATAAATGGTTACCACACCTATTGGTATTAGAGCCATGTTTATTACTATTTATATTATTGGGATTATACTTAAGCTTTTACGAAATCCTTTCTTTATATGAACCCTAATTGTACTCATTCATGGTTCATCAAAGTTTGCCCCCAAACTTACCAAGCTGGTATTCCCAACTGGTTTTTTGCTTGGTGGGATAAGTTTTGGCCTGATCCATCTATCTTACCTGAACTCGTCCATATTTAATAATCTATCAGTTACTGCTTTTCAAGTTATGCCCGATAAATCAGAATCATTCTCTATCCAAATCCTTTGCTATATTTATGATTCATTTCGATCTCCCTTGGATTTGGAGATGAGATCTTGCTTGTGATTTTTATAATAAGCTTTCCCGTCTTAGAAAAAAAATCTTTTTTAAATGGTGGAAGACCCTTGATGAATCTTAACCCGACCTGGTGAAACAAATTAAACCTAATACTCAAGTTTGTACGGATTGAATCCCTAAACCATCCAGTCCAGAACATAGTGGTGGTAATCCTTTTATTCATATCCAATCTGAATTGAAGAAACAATTTTCAAGAATTTCTGATAAAGATTTGATGATCAAATGCATGGAATATATGAAACACCAATTTCTCCAATCCATGGAATCCGAATTTCAGGATGATGTTTTTGTGGTCTCAGCAGCCAGTCAGGATAAGGATAAGGATAAGAATGAGCATGATAATGCGTATAATGTTATTGCAGGAAATGCACAAGAGCGTGATGATAATGATGATGGTGGAATCCTTAGTGATTTTGAGATTCTCTTCCAAATCCAAGGGAGACCAAAATGAATCATAAATTAATAGTTTTAACAGAGCAATCTCTGCAAGAGAAGATTATTCGCTTGGCTCTTGATCAACGACCCCTTTCGTAGTAATTACACAAACATGAGATCATATGTGTATTAATTTGTAATTATTATATCATTCATATGAAAAGTAATATTCCTGAATTTGTGCTAATTAGGGATATGAATCATATATCTAACAGTGAGACGTCACGCAAGTCGCGTTTCAGGTTTTGCCATTGTTGAATTAAATTCTTGTATGGCATGTATCTCCTATAAGTCATTGATAGACGTGCTTATAAATATACGGTTAGCACACCTATTGGTATCAGAGCCATATTTATTATTATTTGTATTATTGGGATTATACTGAAGTTTTTACGAAATCCTTTCTTTATATGAACCCTAATCATACTCATTCTTGGTTCATCAAAGTTTTCCTCGAAATGTAGCAAGCTGGTAATCTCAACTGGTTTTTGCTTGGTGGGATAAGTTTAGGCCTGATCCATCTATCTTACCTAAACTTGTCCATAGTCAATTTAATTTATGGGTTACTACTTTTCAAGCTATGCCCGGTAATCAGAATCATTCTCTATCCAAATCCTTCGCTATATTTATGATTCATTTCGGTCTCCCTTGGATTTGGAGGTGGGATCTTGCTTGTGATTTTCAGAATAAGCTCTCTCGTCTTAAAAAAAAAATTCCTTTTTTAAATGGTGGAAGACCCTTGACGAATCTTAACCCGACCTGATTCAACAAATTAAACGTAATACTTAACCTTGTACGAATTTAATCTCCAAACCATCCATTCCGGAACATAGTGGCGGTAATCCATTTATCTGTATCCAATATGAATTGAAGAAACAATTTTCAATAATTTCTAATAAAGATTTGATGATCAAATGCATGGAATATATGAAACACCAATTTCTCCAATCCATGGAATCTAAATTTCAGGATGATGTTTCTATGGTCTCAGCAGCCAGTCAAGATAAGGATAATGATAAGAATGAGCATGATAATGCGTATAATGTCCTTGCAGGAGAGACAAAAGAACCAAATGATAATGATGATGGTGGAACACTTAGTGATTTTTGAAATTCTCTTACTGACATTATTGCTGATAAAGTCGAACACGACAAAGTTCGTATCGCAAAGCAAAAGCAAAAACTAAAGATGTATAATCATTATCTTTTTATCCTCTTTTATCCGCTCTCACCAGGAAAAAAAAGGACTAGTTGTTTTTTTATCTGAGCATGCTAGCACATCAGAACCCTAAGGCATTTGCATTATTAAAATAATATCTCCACACAGTAGAAGAGAAGAATTGAAGATAAGGACGAACGACTCCAGCCATCAAGGACAGGTCACTTGTCTTCAATTATTTTTCAGAATAAGTCAAGAATGGCAATTTAAGGCCAAGTCTCACCCTTGTTGAGACACAAGTTTTCTTTTACTCTTTCTTTCTCTTTCTCTTGTAAATTTTTTTGAAATTTTATGATATATCAATTATGTGTGAAGCAACTCTCTTGTTTTGAGCTTGCTACTATATTGTAAGTATTTTATAATGTTTGATTTCTGTAAATACTTTATCTGAATTCCTTGCATTATTAGATTGGCATAAACAAAGATTAGCTACTTTATTGACTCTGCAGGATATACTCACTGTACAATCTTGGATTGAAGAACTCCAAAAATTAATAGTTTTAACAGAACAATCTCTGCAAGAGAAGATTATACGTTTGGCTCTTGATCAACGACCCCTTCCATAGTAATTACACAAACATGAGATCATAAGTGTAGTAATTTGTAATTATTATATTGTTCATATGAACAGTAATATTCCCGAGTTTGTGCTAATTAGGGATATAAATCATATATTTGAAAGTGAGACGTCACCCAAGTTGCGTTTTGGGTTTTGCCACTATTGAATTAAATTCCTGTACAGCATGTGTCCCCTGTAAGTCATTGACAGACGTGCTTATAAATATACGGTTAGTACACCTATTGGTATTAGAGTCATGCTTATTACTATTTATATTATTAGGATTATACCGAAACTTTTACTAAATCCTTTTTTTTATATAAACCCTAATCGTACTCATTCATGGTTCATCAAAGTTTGCCCCCAAACTTACCAAGCTGGTATTCCCAACTTGTTTTTTGTTTGGTGGGATAAGTTTGGGCCTGATCCATCTATCTTACCCGAACCCATCCATATTCAATTTCATCTATGGGTTACTGCTTTTCAAGCTATGCCCGGTAATCAGAATCATTCTCTGTCCAAATCCTTTGCTATATTTATGATTTATTTTGGTCTCCCTTGGATTTGGAGATGAGATCTTGCTTGTGATTTTCATAATACGCTTTCCCGCCAAAAAAACAATTTCTTTTTTAAATGGTGAAAGACCCTTGATGAATCTCAACCCGACCTGATTGAACAAATTAAACTTAATACTCAAGCTTGTACATATTTAATCCCAAACCATCCATTCTGGAACATAGTGGTGGTAATCCTTTTATCCGTATCCAATCTGAATTGGAGAAATTATTTTCAAGAATTTCTAATAAAGATTTAGGCATGATTTTTTGGATGGTGGCTTTTCTGTAATTAGTGGGACTAGCTGCCCGGTTGGGATCATCCAAAGTATGTTTGAACTCAACCGAAGCTGTCTCAACAAGAATCTGTTCAAAGATATATCTGTATTGATCAAAATGCGGTGGAGAATGTTGAGTTGTAAGATACCGCCTTTTGATTTCCCATGGATCTGTCATCCATTGTTCATCTTCTGTATTAATATAGAGGACTGTTTCCTCAATTACTGTATTTTGTAAATATGGTTCTGGAGGTGTAAGGAGGACATCTTTAGCACTTTGGCTAGATTCCCCTTTTTTACTGAAAATGGCAGCTGAAAGCCCTGGAAATTCTGTATGATATGGATTCTGTATATGGTAGGGATTAGATCCGCTTCCTCGATCCCTTCGGCCAGGGCCCAGCCTCTACTGGACATTGGGACCCTGCAAATATTCACGAGTTAGAAAATCCGGTAAAGAATTATGTTCACCTTTGATATATTCAATATCAAAGTCAAATGCTGAAAGTAAACTTTGCCAAGCTGCAAAAATTTGTTTTTGAGCTAAATTCTGGACATCTTTTTTAAAGATTTTGTTTTGCTGCAAAACAATCAACATGAATTAAAAAATGTTGATTTAATAAATTATCCTGGAATTTTGAAACACATTTTACAATGGCTAAACATTCCTATTTGATTGTTGGGTAATTTAAAGTTGCTTGCTTCCAAGTTCCTGAAGTAAAACGTAAGAGTTCTTCTTTTTTACTGTTAGGATTGAATTGTTTGAGGATGCCACCATAACCTTGGTTACAGGCATCTGTTTCAACAATCTTTTTCCATTCTAGATTTGGTAAGGCAAGACAAGGGAGTGTTTTGACTCTTGTCTTAATTTTTCGAACAGTTTCTGTATGTTCTAGACCCCAAGGTGGAGGGTTTTTGCGAAGTCTGGTATACAGAATTACAGCATCTGTGGCTAAATTAGGGTAGTAATCATGAATAGAATTTAAACTACCAAGAAATCTCTGTAATTGAGTTTTATCTTTAATTTCATCAAGAAATTTTGATGTAAACTCCACACTTCTATTGATTGGAATTATAGTGCCATTATGAATGTTATGGCCTAAAAATCTGACTATACTTTGAAAAAGTTTCATTTTTGGTGCAGAAATCACCAAACCATTTCTGATAATAACATGCTTAAAAATATTAAGATGTTTGATATGCTGGTCTATTGATGATGAAAAGATGAGAACGTCATCAATATAACAAATTGAAAATTCTGTATAAGGATTGAAAATATCATTCATAATATGCTAGAATTCAGATGGAGCATTTTTTAATCCAAATGGCATAACATTCCATTCATAATACCTAAAAGGGTACTGTAAAAGTAGTTTATACCTGTCTTTTTCGACAATTTGAACCTGCCAATATCCTGATTTCATATCAAATTTTGAAAAGATGATAGCATTCTTTAAACGATCTAAAAGATCTTTCTTGTTTAGAATAGGATACCTTATCCATTTCAAGGCATCATTTAGAGGTTTGTAATTAATGACCAATCTTGGTACACCTCTTTCAATTTCTGCATTTTTATTAACATAAAAGGTTGTACAACTGCAAGGAGAGTAACTTGGTCGGATAAGCTTTTTCTGGAGAAGAATATTAATTTATGTTTTGCAAAGTTCTAAATACTCTTTTTTCATTTGGCTTGGGCGTGATCTTGTAGGAATAGTGCGCTCATCAAATCTCGTATCATAGGGAAGAGAAACTATATGTTTCTTGTGTTCACAAAAAGCATTAGGAACATCACTACAAATTTCTGTATGGAATTCTTGTTTAAGGGATTTAATTTTATTTTGTAAAGAATATTGATGTAATCTTTGTTCTGTAGTTAGAAAATGTATTTCTTTTTGCAAGAAATTAATTTATTTTTCTTCGAAATTGACTAGATCTTTGATTTGATCTAATTCTTTTGTATAAGGTTCTGTAATAAATTCAAAAATAATCTGTTCATTATTTAAAGTTGTATGAATGCCAATAGAATCAATTTTGGTAATTGGCATTAATAAACACGGGAATATAACTGCTTGAGACATATTTTTAATCAAAACAAATGAAGTTGGAAGACATAACCCTTGGTTACATATTAAAACTTCTGGAAGTTTGTACCTAATGTACAAAGAATTCCCACTCGCACTAGTGAGTGATTGGGTAGTTTTCTGGAAATATTTAGTAGGAATTAATCCTTCCTGAATACAATTCATGTCAGCACCGCTGTCTACAAGAGAAACATCTTTTATTATAAAATCAGGTTTTATAATAAAAGTAATCCTGATATACCATTTCTGGAAAGTTACCTTGTTCATAAGGAGAAGATATTCAGGTTCATCTTTTTTAGTGCTGGATTCTGGTATTGTTATACCTTTATCTTTATTTTGCTGGTTAAGCTAAGTTTCGGCCTACATCCAAAGGCACTTTAGATGTTCTGATCTTAAGTTCAGGAAGTGTTGCAGCCTTGCTTTTATCAAGGTTTATAATAGCAGATATGTCTTCCCTCTCAGGTTCATTTGAAAGCTTTGGCTTTGATACTAATTCAGCACGTCGTGACTTCACTGGAGCAACATAAGGGCTGCTAACTGTTTTAGGCTCAAATAGTCTTTGGATTCATGGGAACCTTTGGATCTGGAGTGACATCACTATTCTCTTTTCTTGGCTCTGGTAATGATGAAACTGATCTAGTCACCCTATTCCCTAGAAAGTGGCTTCCATTACTTGATTTGTTGCTTTTAGAGGCTTTATGAGATTCACTGGATCCAGTTGAAGCAGTTCTTATCTTAGATCTCTGTAGAGGAGATGATGATCCCGGCTCTGAATCACTGAACTTTGTTCCTTTGACAGAGCTTAGCGCAAGTTTTGTTGGCAATTGTTTTCGGGGTTTTCTGTGAGGATGCCAACTGAGCAGTCGAACTGCCTTTTGCTGCAATTCTCTTTTCCCTCTCCATCTTCAAAGCTTCCAGTCACTTGCGATCTTCCTCTTCCAGTAAAAGAAATAACTTGAAGATATAAGAAGTCCATTGGAATGCCAAACATGCTAAGCTGGCAAAAGAAAAATTGCACTGTAACTATAAGAACATGAAGCTAAAGCTAAAAGGCAGCCCAGTGAATGGGGCTCCTGCCACAGCGGGGTTTGCGAGGGGTTAAACAACCTTACCCCTGCATGTGGGGAGGCTGTTTCTCTTTTTCAAACCCATGATGTGATATCGCAAGTATCACAAGGAGTTTTGCTGCTAATCTTCTCATTGTGTTGTAGAGTGTTGAAGTATAATAAGCAATGTACCTTCTCTTTCTTCATTTTCTGGAGATCAGCTTTGAAAGCTCTTAGTTTTTCAGCACGAGCTTGTGCATCATCCAAAGGACTCATTTTTGAAGTTTTTCCTTTTTCTTATTGGTCCCACAGTCTTCTTATCTAAAGCATCTGGATCAACTTTTGACTTCTGATCCTTGTCTGACTTTTTGGACCCTTGCTTGACATCTACTACAACTTCCTTATTTCTGTTATCCAGTGAAGCAGCATCTTCAACATGAGCCTGCATTTCATAGTCCAAAGCAGGGTCGTATCCATGACCTCGTTTTCTTTTTGAGGACAAAGAGTTCTTGTGTATCCTATCTGGAGCACTGACCTGAAAATCTCCAGCTTCCTTGTCAGTTTCAGAGTCAGAAGCTGATTGGGATTCATTGCTTGAATAATCCTTCCCTCTTGAAGTGATGTAATTGATGTTCCGAATAACAACCATGCCTAATTTCTTTTTACCTAATCTTCTGGCCTTCTTTTGTGGTCCCCAACTTTGTGAAGCTTCGCTCTCCAACTCCGAATCACCAGGTGACCTTGTTTTGGTGGCATCCATCTCCCATGTTTCTGATTCAACATTGCTGTCTCTACTATCCATGGTGTGTTTTTTCTATCCTGCTCCATAACCAACATTGAATCGAGAATCCTCCATTGGTGGATAAGGTGGCTGATAAAATGGACCATTTCCTAGATAACTCTGATAGTAGAGCATTCCTTGCACAAGATATGGTTGGAAGACTAGCAGCGCACCAGATGGGGATTGTACATGCCAGGGAGGAAACATAGGATATGAAAACGGACCTTGAAAATATACTTGTTGGCCTACTGGAACTTGGTGATCCATGGGACACGTTTTTTCTAGGCACAAGTGTATACAGTTAACCAGAAAAAAGCAAGTGAAAATTATTTTAAAATTTCAAAATGCAAAAAGTGAAAAAAGAAAATAAAGACCTCATAGAAAAGAAGAAGAAGAAGAAGAAGAGAGAAAAAGTACTGGAGTTATCTTTGGCCCTTGATATTTATCATTCTAGGAGATAAATCAATTAAAAAGGTTTTGTGCCCTTTTAACATGTCCAAGTATTAATTTTTTTAATATCAGCATTGATAGCTATATTTGTTGTTTGTAAATGCTTTTTTTTTGGGGGGGGGGGGGGTGAATTTTTTTGTAAATGCTTAATTTTACTTTTAAAGCATTTCCTTCCATCTTAAGATCCTGGATAGTTATTGGTTTTTCTTCAGTTGTATTATGAATTCTTTTATAAACTTTTTTCATACTATAATGTTTAGGAGGAAGACCAATTTCTTCCTTCTTCTGTTGTTGATAGCAGAGTTCTAGATATTTTAATTTCATTTCTATATTAGTTATCTGATCAGCAATGTTTAACATATTTTGCTCACTTTTTGTAAGGACATTGATACTAGGGCTACTAATATCAAGTCCATTCATTTCAACTATTGTTTTCCAATAGTTAGCTTCTTCTGAAATTTGATTAATATTATGTTTGCAGGAACAAATTTCTGGAGAGGAGTCAGATTCTGAGTTAGAGCTGGAAGAATATAATGCAGCAAGTTCATTATCTGAACTTGAGTTTATGCTGGAATCTTCAGAAAGCATTTAAAGGATTTGTTGCTGAATTTCATCATCCAAAGCTAGTTCATTTAATTTTTGTTGAATTTTAGCTTTGCAACGATTAGCACAATGTCCTGTTTGGCCACATTTAAAACATTTAACTGTGGACTTATCTTTCTTTTTGTAAGAAGTTTTCTGTTTGCCTGTAGATTTAGGAGGCTGTGGTTGCTAGACAATTTGTTTAGATGGTTTGTATTTTCTGGATTTTTTGGAATAAAACTTTGAAGATTTTCCATATTTATGTTTTTATTTTTATGTTTGGATAGATATTGGATTTTAGTGTCATAGGCAAATTGTTCACAAAATTCACCTAATTCATTATGACTTTGTTTTTTCACTTCTGTAATTTAAGATCATTACATAAAGCAAGACCTTTTTCTGTGACCAATCTTATGAGTTGGCCATAGGTATATTCTGAATAGAGAATAGACATTTTGCTATGTTTATCTCATAATTTTTTTTCTAATTCTCTCAACAATGAGAGTTGGAAGGCCATCAATAAATTTGGCCTTCCAATTATCACAATTAGCGTCTGAACGTCTAACAACCCTCATCATGAAGACATCTTTATACCATCGAAAATGGGATAAAGAAGGGCATCTATGATTCTGTAAAATTTTTCTACTTCTATCTTCAATACCATCAGTAGAAGCACCAACAAAGTGATGTAAAATGGTATTGATAAGAGTGTAAACTGCATCTTGTTCTGTTTGAACATTTCCTGTAATGGGTTCTGTAACCCTTTTATATGCACTTAAAATTTCAGTCTGTTGGGTTTCAGTGATGATATTATCCCACCATCCTTTAAGGATTCCTGTAAAACCGTTGACCAAAAAATCTGGCAATTTCATGGTCATCGTTATCATTCTGTTTGCAAATTGTTGAATACATAATCATTTGATGCAATAATTCAAATATCTGGTATTCAGAAAGACCATTTATATTCCATTCATAAATGGTTTTTCCATGATAAGATTTTTGTGTCTGGAGGAAATCTTCTTCATAAAGAATATCCATTAGAGTAGGTTTGGGATAATAATACCTACAGGGTGCTGTTTTACTGGAGTTCCCATAATGCATTTTATTGATGGAAACTGGATGATTATCTTGAAAATTGCTTTCAATTTCTGTAATTTGAGAAAGAGTAAGATTTTGGTCTTCCCTATTATTCTGGAGATTTTGTTTGGATAACATATTAATTTGAGACGTTGAGGATTCTCCTATTTTAAGATTTTGTATTCTATTGATAAGAGTATCCATAAATTCTATATCTTGTTTGGATGATTTAAGTTTGAATTTTGTCACATCCAAAGGTGGTTCTATAGTTACTGGAATTAAGTTCTCTGATTTTGGCTGGATAATATAATTATCTTTGGTTTGCATAACAGCTTCTTCTAATCTAATTAATTGTTTTCCTGCTGTTTGGCAAAAAAGATTCGTATAATTGTGTTCTTTGATTAAGGGTATAATATCTTTAACCTGTAATTGTTCCCTTAATGCAAGACGTTCTGGAGTTTCAACAAAGGCTGTAATAACTAGTGGTTTATTTGAACTTATAATTCCACTAGGCTTGAGTTCCAATGATTGGGGAGGTGGATGGACAAAAGTAATACTTTGGCCATCTGTTGTTACCCAAGTTTTCTGTATATTTTTAAGAACATTAATTTGTGATTCTGGAACCATTATGTTTTCCTTATACCATAAAGGAAAAGATTGAAGCTTCTGGTGTTGCTCTAGATGAGCATAATACTATATTTTAAGTTGTTGTAACTGTAATTCACTATGGTTCTCAAAATACCATTTTCTAAATTCTCTATATTTTTCCTGTAAAAAATCCTGGTTTAGGATTTTACGATTTACACTTCCTGATGTAAAATCCATTAAATTTCAAAATTCATATCGCTTGTTGTAGGACTATAAGGCCTTCTGGATTCATAAACACCATGTGGTATTTGATTTTTTGAAAATTGGATTCCCTGAACTACTAGATCTGTAGTATTGTCAGGGTTAGTATCACTATGTGGTCTGGAAGGCATTCCTTGTAAAACCGACTCTACGGGTTCGGGGGGTAGACTGTCTGGAAGACTCAGGTAGATCTACTCTATAAGATGGAGCAGTTCTATAACTAGTACTCAACATGCTTCTAGACAATGGCCGATGTGGCCTATTGAAGGTGAGGTTTACATCACCGCCTTGAGTCTGTATGACATCATCCAATGATTGTCTGATGATAGGTCTAGCTGGAACATCATTGGGAATATGCCATCTTTCTGGAAAAGTAATATTATGCCAAGAGATCATTTTTGGCACAGCAACTTGACTACTGAAACGATTAGTGTCTATTAAGACTGTGTGTCCTAATTCACTCTGTTTCCGTATGTAAGGGTTTAAAGTTGTTAAAACCTTTAAATAAATTCTGGAGATAACTGTAAATGGTGGTGATCCTGGAAGATACGTATATCCATGGGATAACACTCTAAGTTCTAAAACTTTTGATAGATTAGCATCAGTGAGTGCTATGCTTAAGTTTGGATATATATTAAAATATACTGGACCGTGAGAGAGACTGGTTTAAATGGCTCTCATAAGAGATGCTCTCCAATCTAAGCATCTACCATCCCGAAGGGTACACTGGATACTAGTATTTTGCCCAAGAAGGGTCAAAGGTTTAAAAGCTATCTGAACAAGTCCTATATGGACATACTTGTATTTTTGTAAAAATAGGTATAAATCCTGTATGTGTAAGAGATACATTGTCTCATCGTCATTCTGTATAGAAGCTGCATGTTCAAATGTTTTAATTATTTTTCTGCTGGAAAAGTCAAATATTCCTATCATATAGATAGTATCAGGTTTGACTCTAGGGATAGCCCATTTATCTAGGGCTTCCTTTACATCCTGGTAGGCTACTAGCTCTTTGGCTTCTGATGTAGAAGCTATTGTATTGAATACTGTATTTGCTACTTCTGAAGGTATAGTACTCATCTGGTTGTACTGGGACCATATATGTATAATTAAAATAAATATAATATAATATGAACAACAATAAACATGACTCTGATACCAATTGAGGTGCTTGACACAGGGTTAAAGCTAAGCACATCTGTCAACAACTTACGAGGACACAACCTGACCGCAATCACTGCTAACGGTTTACCTCTACGCGACTTGGGTGATGTCCCACTCAACCTAACACTGATCTACCGTCAACTAAGCAAAAATCCAGGAATATTACTATTCATATTATTGTTATATCAAAATCTAAATTATGCCATATATGGTCTAATGAATTTACTGTAAAGAGGGCGATGACCGATTGGCCGCAGCCAACAGGCAGATTTGCTGCTGTATTTCTTTTTCTGTACATTCTATCAAAATGATAAAATTCTGTAAATGGATTAACCGTACAGTCTGTAATTGGCGATTATCAACTGCTAACCAATAATTATAACGAGATTTATAAAATTCTAATAAAGCATTTAATTCTACAAGTCTATCAACATGCATACATTAATGTAAGTAAGAAGTAAGAAATACTTACAATCAGAGCTTAATATTACATTGCATATGAGGAGAGAGAGAGAGAGTACACACTGGAGGAGAAGAGAGCTCACACATATAAAACTGAAAACTAAAATTGTTCGTTCGTGCCTTCAACAAGAGTGAGACATCCCTTATGTAGAAAAATTAAAAAGATAAGATAAGGCTGAGGAGGACAGGTGGCTTGTCCTAAATGGGTGGAGTTGATCGTCCTAATCCTCTTCTGATAGTGCCCCTTATCTTCTTTGTCCTGTAATGGACAGCTAAATGGACCGCTGTGTGATTGATACTGGATGGCCGACAAAGCTTTTTCCTTTTGCCGAAAGTAAATATTATGTATTTGTCGCCTTCTGTCGACACTACTATAAAGTAGATTAAAGTGGATGAAGTGGAGGACAGAGAATCATTCTTCTTTTCCTTTTCCTTTCCTGTCTTTATCCTGGCTAATTTTTTCTGAAATGAGACTGGTCAATGAGTCCCAAAAATCTCCAAAGTTAGGATCATTGTCGGTTTGATCTTGGGATTGAATGATGAATTTGTAATTGACATTGATGACGATGATGGCAAGAACCTGCAGGTAATCTACGGAGGACATGCCTAAACTTTGCTCAAAGCTCTTGTGTGCGTACGTTTGTCACCTTATATGTTTTCCTTCTAGTATTGGTTATGAGTTCTCTTGTTGGGTTGTCGTTAGTTTTTTTTACTCCTCTTTTGGTAACCTAGAATACGTGTCTCAGAAATTCTAATTGGCAGGGTAGAATTTATGATTTTATATTAAATAATTGAAAATTTAACATAAGACATGAGAGCACCGCCATATAGTGCATCAAGAACACCAAATATCAATTGTCTTTGTTGTGTTCTATAAATGGAAGATTGTTTGGTAAAGTGCATCTGAGTTATTTATATTTTTATATTTATTCTGTTCTATAAATGGAAGATTGTTTGCCAAAGTGTATCTGAGTTTTTTTTTTTTTAAAAAGTTTGTAGTAGATTATTTGGTATAATTTTTAGTTATAATTTATTAAGTAAAAGTAATTTAAAAAAATTAATTTACAAAAATCAGTTAAAGAGAGCTGTTAATTTCTACTTTTAAATTATTAATTTTAAGGAGGAAGATTCCCAAATTTTGGATTTTATGTCACTATTTGGGCTCGTGGGACTCACACGAGCCCCCGTTTCAATGATCTAACTGTAACTTGTTCAAAAATTATCAGACATTTTGTGTATTTCATTGATACAAAAGTAAACCGATTCGATAATTGTAACTTGTTCAATTTATCTCATTTTTAACTAAAAAAATTTATGATTTATTTTTAAAAACATAAAAAAAAACTTGTCAAAAATACGATAAATTGAACAAGTTATAGTCATCAGACCGACCTAATTATTTGTGTGATTCAACAAAATGAACAATTTAGATTATCAAAACGAGATACGTGATGAGTTTCACAGGCCCAAATAACACTCTCTAATTCAAAATCTAAACAAGAGGAGATTCCTCCTAATTTTAAATATAAAATAAAATGCACCAAATCTAAAAAAGCTTTCAAACAAGCCTTCTATTTTTATTTTTTTTCAAATGTATATTAATCGCAACCCATGACAACTTTATGCAAAAAAAAATCGGCAGGCTTTACATTCTATTCTAAAATTAGGAGACACAAAAATGGAGAGAAATGGCCGATGATTTCCAGCAACATCACATCAAATGTTAACTATTCATAAAAATATTGCACAAATAAATTTAGTAATTTACATTAATAATATTTTAATATTTAATAAAATTAACAGAAATTAACTAATAATAATTACACATCAACTTGTAAAAGATAAATAAATATTCCATGTGTATAACATTACTCAACAATAATTAATAATATTCCTTTCATTCCAAAATTTTAGTCTCTTTTGAGAATTTAATTTTTTTTAATAGTACAATTATTACATTTAAAATATATTAACTTTTCAAAATTATCTTTTAATAGTACCGTTATTATATTTCAAAATATTAAAATTAATGAATTTAAAGAAAATGACAAAATAAGAAATTCAAGTTATTTTAGTCTTTAATTTTTTAAAATAAACTAATATTTTGAGATGATAAAAAAATAAAATAAAAGATTACAAATAAAATTTTCTAAAAAGAAAATTCTAAAAACTGAAACCAAATAAAATGATTTTTTCATAAAATTTTTCATGAATGACACGTGAACGTATTACTTTAAGCCCCACCCTCTCACTCTCTCTCTCTCTATGCAAGCTTTCAAATAAATCTTCCTTTTTTTTCTTTTCTTTTTTTAAATATATATTAATCGCAACCCATGTTGACTTTATGCAAAAAAATCGACAGGCTTTACATTCTATTCTAAAACTAGGAGACATAGAAATTGAGAGAAATGACCGATGATTTTCAGCGGGATCACATCAAATGTTACCTATTCATAAAAATATTGCACAAATAAATTTAGTAATTTACATTAATAATATTTTAATATATAATAAAATTAACGGAAATTAGCAAATAATAATTACACATCAACTTGCAAAAGATAAATCAATATTCCATGTGTATGACATTACTCAACAATAATTAATAATATTCCTTTCATTCCAAAATTTTAGTATCTTTTGAGAATTTATTTTTTTTTATTAGTACAATTATTACATTTTAAAAATATTACCTTTTCAGAATTATCTTTTAATAATACCATTTTTATATTTCCAAAATATTAATATAAATGAATTTAAAGAAAATGACAAAATAAGAGATTCAAGTTATTTTAGTCTTTAATTTTTTAAAACATACTAATATTTTTAGATGATAAAAAATAAAATAAAAGACTACTAATAAAATTTTCTTAAAAGAAAATTTAAAAACTGTAACCAAATAAGAAGATTTTTTTCTTAAAATTCTTCATGAGTTACATGTGAATGTATTACTTTATGCCCCACCCTCTCTCTCTCTCTCTCTCTCTCTCTCTCTCTCTCTCTCTCTCTCTCTCTCTCTCTCTCTCTCTCTCTCTCTCTCCAAGCTTTCAAACAAATCTTCTCTTTTTTTTCTCTTTTTATTTCTAAATATATATTAATCGCAACCCATGTCAACTTTATGCAACAAAATCGGAAGGCTTTACATTCTATCCTAAAACTAGGAGACACCGAAATGAAGTGAAATGGCCAATGATTTCCCACGGGATCACATCAAATGTTACCTATTTATAAAAATATTGCAAAAATAAATTTAGTAATTTACATTAACAATATTTTAATATTTAATAAAATTAAAGAAAATTAACTAATAATAATTACACATCAACTTGTAAAGATAAATAATTATTCCATGTGTATAACATTACTCAACAATAATTTATAATATTCCTTTCATTCCAAAATTTAATTCTCTTCTAAGAATTTAATTTTTTTTTTATTTCTACAATTATTACATTTAAAAAATATTAATTTTTCAAAATTATCTTTTAATAGCACCATTATTATATTTCCAAAATATTAATATTAATGAATTTAAAGAAAATGACAAAATAAGAAATTCAAGTTATTTTAGTCTTTAATTTTCTAAAACATACTAATATTTTGAGATGGCCAATTGAGGTGCTTGACACAGGGTTAAAGCAAAGCACGTCTGTTAACTACTTACGAGGACACAACCTAACCGCAATCACTGCTAACGGTTTACCTCTACCCGACTTGGGTGATGTCCCACTCAACCTAACACTGTTCTACCCTCGACTAAGCACAAATCCAGGAATATTACTATTCATATTATTGTTATATTAAATCTAAATTATGTCATATCTGGTCTCATGAATTTACTGTAAAGAGGGCGGTGGCCGATTGGCTGCAGGCAGCAGATAGATTTGCTCCTGTATTTCTTTTTCTGTACGTTCTATCAAAATGATAAAATTCTATAAATGGATTGACCTTACAGTCTGTAATCGGTGATCATAACCCTTTGAAGTTGGAAGACATAACCCTTGGTTACATATTAAAGCTTCTGGAAGTTTGTACCTGATGTACAAAAAATTACGACTCGCACTGGTGAGTGATTGGGTAGTTTTCTAGAAATATTTAGTAGGAATTAATCCTTCATGAATACAATTCATGCCAGCACCGCTGTCTACAAGAGCAACAACATCTTTTATTATAAAATCAGGTTTTATAATAAAAGTAATCCTGATATACCATTTCTGGAAAGTTACCTTGTTCATAAGGAGAAGATATTCAGGTTCATCTTTTTTAGTGTTGGATTCTGGTATTGTTATACCTTTATCTTTATTTTGCTAGTTAAGCTGACTATTAATTTTTTTTAATAGCAGCATTGATAGCTATATTTGTTGTTTGTAAATGCTTGATTTCTACTTGTAAAGCATTTGCTTCCATCTTAAGATCCTGGATAGTTATTGTTTTTTCTTCAGTTGTATTCTGAATTCTTTTATAAACTTCTTTCATACTGTAATGTTTAGGAGGAAAACCGATTTCTTCCTTCTTCTGTTGTTGATAACAGAGTTCTAGAAATTTTAATTTCATTTCTGGATTAGTTATCTGGTCAGCAATGTTTAACATATTTTGCTCACTTTCTGTAAGAACATTGATACTAGGGCTACTAATATCAAGTCCATTCATTTCAACTATTGTTTTCCAATAGTTAGCTTCTTCTGAAATTTGATTAATATCATGTTTGCGGAAACAAATTTCTGGAGAGGAGTCAGATTCTGAGTCAGAGCTGGAAAAATATAATGCAGCAAGTTCATTATCTGAACTTGAGCTTATGCTGGAATCTTCATAAAGCATTTGAAGGATTTGTTGCTGAATTTCATCGTCCAAAGCTAGTTCATTTAATTTCTGTTGAATTTTAGCTTTGCAACGATTAGCATAATGTCCTGTTTGGCCACATTTAAAACATTTAACAGTGGACTTTCATAACCATATCAAATGAGTTATTGCTCCACTTGCTGTAGACCTTAATATGAAGCATCTTAATAGCAAATGACAACACAGTGAACCTTGTGCAGTCCGGATGTAGTTTACGTTGAGCATCTTAAAATAACTTATCAAAGTTTCGCCCATCCACACTCTCAAAACTAGCAGGTAATTCGTCCCCTTCATCATCCATTGCAAAACCCCTACAAACCTCTTCCAACATCGTAAACAAATCATCCCGTTATCCTAATCTTCCTCTACAATTTCACTATATATTTCATGGTGACCTTCATTCGATATGACAGGTTGAGCCATGGGAACAAGTTTCCCATGGTGCATCTAAGTCTTGTAAGAAAGAGATATCCATCTTCGAATCAAATGAATCTTAACAACGTGGATCGTGTGTATTTTGTCATTCAAGCAATCGATACATGGACACCAAATCTTATCCTCGAAACCTATAATTCTCATCGCAAATTCAATAAATGAATTCACCCATTCTTGATGCTCCCTACTGCTTAATCTATTTTTTATTGTCATCCAACCCTTGTCTATTTGGGCTATCTGAAAGGTTAAAGACAACCATAACAGTAATTAATCTACAAAATATTAGAGAAAGTGTTAGAAACTACAAAAAATAAGGCTGGGATTATAGAGAAGACTACAATTTATGAATATCAGTGAGTTGTATGTTAGGAGTAGAATGTTAGAAAAGGCAACTATTATTTCCTAAGAATT
Source organism: Camellia sinensis (assembly GCF_055761805.1). NCBI lineage: Eukaryota > Viridiplantae > Streptophyta > Magnoliopsida > Ericales > Theaceae > Camellia > Camellia sinensis. The sequence goes on from NC_138962.1 coordinate 141,015,242, forward strand.
ATACATAAGTGTAAATCATGGGTATGTTCGGCCAATGTAGATCCATCATTAGGTGATGCATGGTATTGAAGGTGAAGAAGAGGATAATTAAAAAAAAAAAATGCAGATACCATAGTTGAATTTTGTATGTCAATCTATTTGTCGGTTCATAAAGTGAATTCATACCAACAATTTCCAATTCAATAAAAGGAATAAAAGAGGATAGAGAAGTCAACAACTAATTGCACAAGTAGAGTAAAATTACATGAGCAAGTAGCTCTGACTGGTAATTAAAAAAACACATGAAAAAATTATGGTTTTCATTTGAGTTGGGTTTCAAAACTATATTAACTTTGTGAAATCAAAATTGTTAACCTTAATATTTTTGGCCAACCCAATGATCTTCTCAACACTAAAAAAAGTTTTGCCATCACCAACTTTCAAAATAGTACTCTTTTTACAAAGATTGAATTTCTTTTCCAAACATTTAAGATATAATAGAGATTTCCAATGTTTTGAACATAAGGATCCACCTAACACCGTCCAAATCATACTTATCACAAAAGTTTTTCCCATTTTGTTTAAGTCATTACTCCACCATTAATTTCACCTGCAATTCATGAAAAATTATCAAGCTCTTGGTGCGTGCCCCCAAATACTTCCAAATGAAGAATTCCAAAAAACATAGATAAAGTGTGTTACATGCAGTTGCAATTTTCTAAGCGTCAAAATGATGGAAACCAACACCATTAGATTGTTCATTTTAATGTAAATACGAAGAAAATATGCATAATAATAATTATCATACAATTTATTGCAACAAAAATGACAAATCACATGCCAAAAGATTTACAAATTTAGGTCAATAACAAAAATTATGAGGAGGGGGAAAATACCACTGGATTAAATACAGGGAAAACAATAACCAAAAAGCATTGGCATGGGCACTGGCACCGGCACTGGCACAACCAACTTGTTGGGTAGTTTCTTTTTTTTTTTTTTTTTTGTTATCTTGGACTTCCTCTTCTCATTTATCTTGGCTATTCCTCTTTTAAACTCATGTTTGATGAGAAATAGTACCAAACAAAGGACTTAGTTTGTCATCTTTTTTCTTTCTTCTACCTAAGCCTTCTATTTTTTCTTCCCTTCCCTTCTTTTCCCTTCTACCAAACAGTGAATTTCAACCAACCAAGAAAAATTTTTCAAAATTTTTCCCAAATCTGCTTATAATTAACAACTAAATTACAAAAGCTTAGCCAAGTTGTTGATTCTCATTAAGTATATTTCCCAATATAAAAGGGAATACTTAAAGAAAGAGAAGAAATAAAACACTCCAAGGGAACATCACAGATTGGGGGACTTCACAGACAACATATTGAAATCCTATTATCAACATATCCCAGTAACTTGCCAATCCAATTAAAGCAAAAATCCAGCATATTTTCGTAATTGTTCAACCAATTAGTTATAACAAGTTTCATAACTAGCAAAAACAATGAGAGTAACAATTAGAGGGTAGATTTGATAGAAGCTTCTGTCAAATATGCTTAAGAATTTGGACAACCAGATATATTGCTTGATTTAGCCTATCTACACCTTCACTAAACATTCAAGTTGTACATGTCAAGTGCTTTTATGACTTAGACATAATGTAGCAAACATCAACAGAAACATTGAGAGTGAGAGGGAGAGACAGATAGAGACTGAGTGAGTGAGAGAGAGAGAGAGGATTTATACCTCAAATTTTTTTTAGGGAGAGTTGAAGATGCTCTGAAAAATCGCGATGGTAAGGGCTCTTGTGGGTGAGACGTTGTAGAACAAAAAGAGTATGAGAAAGAGGAGTAAGAGAAATCAAAGAGAAAAAGTGAGACAGAGAGATATAAACAGAGAGAGACACAAGGTTGAAAAAAAAATACCTAGATGACGGTGGTGAGGCAAAGACGAATACGGTGGAGAGGCGAGAACGGCGGACGACATCGTTGATGGTGAGGCAAGGTGATTGGAGCGACTGAGGTGTGATGGAAGAGGCGCGTTTTTTTTTTTATTCCAATATAAGGGTTTGAATTAGTTTAGTTTTCCCCTACAACAGTGTTGGTCGGCACTTGTCTCTCTATGCATTTAGATATCAAAATGACATCGTTTTGATATATGTGACTAAATGTTATTAGTCGCTAAAAGATTTTACTCTCCCACACAATTTTTCATCCTTCCGCATATATTTTTGGCAACTAATATTTTAAATTGGTCGCAAAAAATAACTTTTCTACAACAAAATTACTTTAATCAGTAATAATATGAACTTTTAGCTACAAATTTTTTTTTAGTCTGCAAATGTCATTTTTTTGCGACCAAAATTTTTTTAGTCAACAAAAGTAGTCGGCAAAAGTATAATTTCTTGTAGTGATTACAAATATCATAACTTGCATACATATCTTTTTGAAAGTGTGTATTCTAAAATGACCCATTAGCCAAACATCAACTATCATTTAAATTTGGGTAATGCAAAAAAGTGTGCACCATATGCAAGTTATGACATTTGTGAATTTGATTATTATAAATGTCATAACTCTATTCTATGGTAGTCATAACCAAAAAAAAAAAAAAAGAGTTATAACCAAACATTACATATAGTATAACCAAAGAATTCTTGGATACCAAAATAATGTCATAACTAATATAACAATATGTCATAACTAACACAATAATAATTCATAATCAAATATTACAAATACCATAATTAAGGTTAGGGGTGCTCAGCAAATATTCCAATCTGCCTAAACCGACCGAACTGAACTGAACCGATCCGTTGCATTTTGGACGAATGCGTGATGACGAGCGGACGGTTGCAGATTGATTTTTTACAATCTGCCTAGTTTTAGACAGACGGCAGAGGTTCCTTTGACCGCAACCAAACCGCTAAATTGTGACACCCTTAATAATTTGTAAGATTTTATGTTTTCAATTTGTTTAAATATTCTATTTATGTTTTTAATTGAAAAAGAATTTAGATATTCTGTTGTGCTTTCAATTTGTTTTTAATTTGAAACTCCTTTTATCAAATGGCAAGTATTGATATTTGGTATTTTTGTGTAGAAAATATGAAGCTTAATTTTGTCATTTTTTAAAAATCAAACTAAATGGTTTTTGAATCAAAAAAAGTAATGAAATAGTTTTAATAATGCATGGTTTTCTTGTATGTATTTATTATTGGTATTTGACAATTTACATGATAATCTTTTGGTTATGTTGAGTTGGATTGTTATCTAAAAACAAAATAGTGACAAGTTGTTATATTATGTTCAAAATTTATAAAAGTTTGAACTACCAAACTAATTTAAATCCATCTGTCAACCCGCTCAATCCGCATCCGCCAATCTGACAGACCAATGCAGATTGATTTTTTTCAATCTGCCAATTTAACGGACGGATGATGATTTGAAAGTATCCAGACCGCAACCAAACCGCAAACACTCCTATCTAAGATGCATATGGTCTACACTCATTTCTTTTTTCTTTTAGTTAAATAACATTACTGAAATCAGAGAATAATGCAAAATAATTGTCTATGATTGATCAGAGTACTTCCCTTCACTTTAAGGGAGAGAGATGGGAAAATGGAACTGTCCCTTTAAAGAAAATGAGATTTGTGCAATGACACGACTAGGGGCCCTCAACAGCTGTCCTTCCTAAAATTCTCTGAGGCTGCTTTGTATCTTCTTAAAATTCTCTGATCTGTTGCACATTCGGACTTTCCCCCCTCCCACATACTTTAATAATGCATCACTCATCTATTTCTCTCTTCCCCGTAATCAACCAAGAAAAGAAAGCTTGCAGGTACATAGTTTATAGTTGTGTTTGACAATCTTACTATAGCATTAAAAATGAATTTACAAGGATAGATTCAAGATTTTATGTCAATGAGGGTGAATATACACATTAAAAAAATTATAAAAAATTTTATAATTATAAAAAATATGATTGACACACATAATAAAGATATTTTTTTTTATATTCATATTGAGTTAATAATAATTATAAAATAATCTATTTACTTAAGTAAGGTATGTTGACTTTATAATATTCTATTTGATTTATTAGAAGGAGATGACATGAAATAAAAAAGAATGATCATATCATAAACTTAGAGCTGACCTTGAGTTATTGAAGACTCTAGGGGAATTTTTAAAATTGAGACTTGTTAGGTAAAATAGCTAGCTAATTTAACTTTAAACTGCTTCACCAGGCTATGTAAATGTTAAGTTTATTTAACTCCTTTTTTTGCTGAGTAATGTTAGTATTTCAAATATTTTATTAATATTTTTACCAAATATCTTACATGAGTGTGAGACCCATATGGTATGAGTCTTATATTCACGTGAGATATTTGATAGAATTATTAATAAAATATATAAAATCTCTAACATTTTTCTTTTTTGCTCTTTACATTTAGAAAGCCATTAAAGGCTCTTCAAACTCAAGGAACTTTTTATTTTATTTTCTTTCATGTCTAACGGTGATATATCAATCATAAATTAGTTTGAATAGAGAGTAAAATTAAAATAATTACAAAGTAAAGTGACTAGCTAAAATAAAATTTGTACTTTTTATCTTATAAAATGACTAGCATAGTTGGAGCTGCGCTTATAATTTTTTTTTTTTTTTTAAATTTATATTTGTTAATAGTCACACAAATTCTACTTACATTCATAATCACTAAAATTATATATTAAGGTTTCGTTTGCAAACATGCTATTTTAATAATTTTTTAACTTTTACGAAAAGATATGCAAAAAAATAGAAAGAGTGATGTGACAACTTTTAATGACTTTTTGACTTTTTGAAAAAAATATATAGTTGATAAACATGACCTAAATGTATTTGTAATTATATTTACATATATTAAAACATGAAGAAATCATTAAAATAAATAAAAAAGATCAGTAATGCAACGGATCCAAATATAAAAACTCAGAAATTATCCAGAAGTTTACATCAATGACTCAGGGGTCGTTTGATAATGACTTTTTTAGTTGATTTTTTGACTTTTTTGACTTTTTTAGTTTGAAACTTTTTTGTTTGTTTGGTTTTCTTTTTTGGCTTTTTTGGCTTTTTGGATTTGGAATGACAAACTTTTTGTTGATTTTTTGGCTTTTTTGACTTTTTTTTTGTCCTTTTGTGATTATTTAGCCTAGGAAGTTCGCCAAACCAGGACTCATATTCATTTCATATGTAGACTCTACATTTTATCAATTCAATCTCCAACACACAACCTATTTCTGGGTACATTTTGAGTCCAAAATTCTAGGACCCTAGCTTTTTTGAAAAAATAAAAAAATGGTTCACCCAATGTATGAAAAAAATAAAAATATAACCATTAAATAAAATATGAATTTATAATACAAAATAAAATTTGAATGAATAATAACAAAATATTAGTTAAATATTAATTATATCGTATTTTTATATGCAAAATTACTAATTAAGCATTCATAATTTATTGGGCCTTCAGTTAGATTGTGAGAGCTAAAATTAGGGATGATTCTCTTTGTACTTAAAAAGTCATTAAAATTTTAAAATTTTAGTTTCTATTATACTCTTAATGTAAATTTACTAATAGACAATACATATTAAATCTTAAAATATTTTTTTTTCTCATGATACACTCTAATCACTTATATGTATTCTTTATCTTCTTCCCCAACTTTCATTGTTTTCTCTTTTTTTTCTTCCTCACTCTAAAACTCCAAACTACCCCATCAAAACTCACTATTATCATCAACATCATTATTTTTTATTCTTGCAAATAGAAAAAAAAGTTTGAATAAAATCAAACAATGGATGAGAATAATAATAAAAACTGTTTTCGAAACAATCCATCAAATAGGAGGTAAGTATTCACATAAATATCAAAATACAATTCTTGATTTTTTTTTTATACGTAAAAATAAATATTCAACTTGTTTAATGCCATTGTTTTTCAAACTTTTAGATCCAAACAAAGTCAACATGTTCGAATTTGAAAATTCAAATTAAATAATATTGTTTGGCACTGAAAATCCAAACCCCAATTTTTCAATTTAAAGTTTAACTTCTCAATCTGTTTTCATTTGTTCAATTTCAAATTCGCAGAAATAACCTGATTCATCTTATGGCGTGAGCGAGCTCCGATGGACAACTGTGGTCGATGGTCGACGCAAAGTTTAAGCTTCAAGCTCGATGAATGTAAATGTTAATGTGAATACGAAGTTCTCAATTTTCAGATTCTAACATAAAGTTTACCCTCTAGTTCTCCTTCGTCGTCCTCTTTCACTAGTCTCCTTCTTTGGTGTCACCTTCGCTGATGTTGTGTTCCTTGTATTTGAAAAAAAGGAAAGTTTTCAAAAGGCTTTTCAAATAATTTGAGTTTTTTAGTTTGTTTATTATTTGGGTGTATCTTGAAGGGTAATTTGAAAAAAAAATATAGTGTCTATTAAGAGTAAATTATTACTCTAAATAATTAAACAGAGTGTACTGAGAAATTGGACATACTTAATATTTTATGGATGTAAATAGAATCTCCCTAAAATTAGTTGGGGTATCGGTGAGAATTTTTTAGATGACTGGTGGGAAATTTTTTAATCTCGTCATATACTTGGTATTTTTCATTAAGAATGAAAGTTGATATAACATAAAGAGAATTGTAATTCATTAGACTCATAATAAGACGTAAATTGAAACTAACATGAACGACAATATGAAAAATAAATAAATTAGGTTAGTATTAATGGATTTTGATAAATCTGAAATAATACGAGACAATGCCCAATCCTTAATTGCAGCCATAAAGTTTGTTCAAATTTGGTGGGCCCAATGTGCCTTTGTAGACTTTCAAATTTGGTCAGCCCAATGTGCCTGCATAGGCTTCTCTATAAAATGATTAATCTATGATGAATGATAATTCTATTTATAATGTATTTTTTATAATTTTTTTAATTAACCAAATATAAAATGCATATTTTGATGGAATATTATTTCATTTAATCTCATTTTAATGAACCAAACAATTCAACGCTATTTTCAAATTAATAGATACTAAAATCCCAAACAAACGTGTGATAAAATAATTAGCTGACTCATTTCCGGGTTAGTTTTGTTGTTTTTTTGGATGCAAATTAGAGCTTGTAATCGATATTAATTATGAGAATTTTCTTATGTTTCTGTCTAAATTTTAACTGATTCATGGGGTTATCAATTACAATAATAATAATAATAATAACTCATATACTTTCTAATTATAAAAATGTATATTCATGTAAAAAATTTGGAACGTCCACGTGCTGAGCAGATTTTTCAAATAATGAAAAAGATGAGAATCATTCATGAATTATTGAACATGTGAAAAAACATAAACCCATTTTGCATCTGACGAACCATTTTGTGAGTGTTAGAGAATTCAGTTCTTTGAGAAGAAAAAAATAATAAAAAACTGCTTTTCAATCCAAACTGTGATGAAAAGTTCTTCGATCCACCATTTATTGAATATGATGCTATAAACAATGGTTTTCTGATGTTAAAAAGGCTACTTTTTTCCTGAATTCGATAAAAGTAGTACCCCAGTTTCCAAAAAGCTTTTCCTATGAGGTGATTATTATATTTATTCAAATTTGGCAATTGGATTACTCTTTTCAAGTCACCATTTTGTTCTTTCCATATTGTTTAGGTACCAATTATGAAAACCCATTTTTCTCTTTAAAGTTTTATTGACATTTGATCAGCTGAAGTGGTGGTCCTATACATGGCAAAGAAGAGTTGCTTCAGTCTACTAAAGAGGTTCTTCATTGCAAAGACACATTCAAAACCAGAAAAGGTATATATATGTATATTTTTAGATTCTTTGATCAATTAATTGTACTAGTTTATAATGTAAATGGGTGTTTGTAGGAGAAGAGAAGGCGATGGGGATTGGTAAGGATGAAGAAGAAAAGATTGGCATCAATTTCAGCACCAGCACCAGTGTCACTGTCACTGTCACTGTCAAGTGAAAGCCCACTGAGTAAAGCAGAGGAAGAGGAAGAGCAGAGCAAGCATGCTGCAACTGTTGTGGCTGCTGAAGTTGCTTTTGCAGCTGCACAGGTTGCCGCTGAGGTTGTTCGGCTCACTGAAATTGAAGAATTTTCAGTTTCAGGCATTAACAGTCAAGCCAATGCACCTCAATCAATTCAACAATGTCAGAATGGGATTCCAGATCTTGCTGCCACCAAAATTCAAACTGCCTTTCGGGGTTATCTTGTGAGTTTGTTTGTTCAAATCCTTCTTGTTGTGATAAATACTTTACTGTACACTTAGATTTGATTGAGATTTTTTATTTTTTTTTAAAAACCAAGGCAGGGTTAAGGCATCCATACCTGTCTGGTCCCTAGTCCGAAGTTGTGGAAGTATTTAGGGGGTGTTTGTTTGAAGGAATTGGAATGGGGGATTGGATTCCATGCCCAACATATTGAGTAATCTATTGTTCGGTTGAAAATTTTGGAGATTAGATTAACAGTCCCTAGGGAAAGGGCTGGGATATACAGTCCCCGGATAAGCTCTCCCTTGGATTAACTGGTAAAAATATAGGTTACCTTTGGTAGAGTTTTTTAAATATGATTTGAGAATAGAGTTGTATTTTAAGTTTATGAGCTTTGGAATTATGATTTGAGTGTAGAAAATTTATTTGGTGAAAGAGTTTTGAAAAGAGTTTTGAATTGAGTTAGGAATTTTTGATGTGACATATGATATTTGATACAAAACTTATAACTCATAACTAAATACACAACTCAAAATTCTATTAAAACTCATAAAAAAAATTTAAAAATTCGGAAAATATTTTTTATTGAATATATAAAAATTAACACGTGTCAATTGCAAAAAAAAAAAAAAAAAAAAAAAAAAAAATCACTGTCCCGGTCAACTGGCCAGACATCCGGTGAGACGACCGATAATCCAAATTTTTTCCGCCTCCGACCGCGTTTTCAAAAGTGAGTGTAGAATTAATTTTTGAAAATCCTAAACAAACATTATGTTCAAATGAAGTTCTGGAATGAACTTTCCAGAGCTTCACCAAACAGAGCGTATGGCTCTGGAAAGTCCCATCGAACGTCCAGAGCTTCTAGAGGCATAGGCTCCAGAGCTTCCAGAGCCTTAGGCTCTAGAAAGTCCCACCAGACGTCCAGAGCTTCCATAATTCTGAGCTCCATAATTCTTATTTTTTCTCCGCTCCTTTGTAGCGTAGGCGTATTGAAAAACCATGCATATTTTTGTATTGTTCTGCCGTCTTTTTATTTTATTTTTATGTACTATTTTGTGGATTGAAACCATTCAATTTCTAGATAACACTACTTCTCTATTTCAATTGAAAAACTTATGTAATTTATTTTTGCCTCGTGTCGTATTAATGTAGGAGTGATGTATTTGCAGGCAAGAAAAGCTTTACGAGCATTGAAGGGATTAGTGAGGCTTCAAGCGATTATTAGAGGACGTGCAGTGAGGCGCCAAGCTATCGCCACTCTTAAGTGCTTGCAGTCCATGGTAAGTTTCCAGTCACAGGTCTCTGCAAAGAAACTTCAAATGGTGGAAGGGACTTGGAATACTTTTCATGAGAACAAAGAGTTGCAGGGTTTTAATTTCAATGACAACCTAATCAAGGTCAGTGCAAAAACCAAATAGTAATAATAATGAATGCGTTCATTTTTTGATTCTTTCTTTTTTTCATGTTTTGGTGCTACCCCAGCTAGCTAGTTAGCTTCTTCTGGCTTCTTTGCCTACATCAAGTTATTTTGTGTTGTAGGCATGCATGTGCATGTCTTGAATTCAATCCGAATTGTGTCTAAAACCCGTTGGCAAACTAGCTAGATTCTACCCAGTTTTTTGGTATTTGGTCTATTTCAGCCCGTTTTAGAATTTCTTGGATCTTTGTATATTATGAGTTATCTTGGGGTTTTAGGAATTTTTTTTGGGGTCATGAAAGCTTCTATAAAAAGGGGGTTTCATCTTCTCTGTAAGCTAAGCATACAAAATCGCAACTTGCTTTCTCTCTCTACCTAGCTTCTCTTTCTGAATTGAGCATAGAGTGGCTTTCCAAGCACACCCTAGTTGGCCAGTCTCACTAATCTTTGTTTCGCAGGCTCTTTGACTGTCAGATTGCTTAACGCTGTATTTGGTCGGGGAATTTGAAAAAGAATTTAGAAAAAAAAAAAAGAAAAAAGTGTGTGAAATTAAGTAAAATATGATCTTTCTTTTCATTTTTCCTTTTAAAATCCTTTCCCAAATTTCTCAACTAGACATAGCGTAAATGAAAACCTTAGGACAATGTTCTATTATCTGTGCGGAATTCATCAAGTACAAACACCATGTGGTGTTGGCTATGACTCACTAATTTAGGTATGACCTAAAGTCGTTCTGAGTATGGCAGAAAGTGGTGTTTAGGCCGAGAAAGTGGTGTTTAGGCCACTTATTTCATAACTAGGACCACAATGAGTTGTAACTTGGCATATCACACACACCCTTTTGGGATTGTGTACAGTAACATCACCCCTATAAACAGACAGTCAGAAGACAAATTTCACTGCAGGTCTTTGCCTTTAATCCTCTTTTCTTAATCTTTTGGTTCCATCATAACATTTTGAAAAAACAAATGGTTTTAAAATTTATTAATGTTTCATTCTTCTATTTTGTTGTCTTAATTAAATAGAAAGCACAATATCTGAATTTGCAGATTGATTCAAACAGTCAGAGAAGGTGGGACGATAGCATACTGTCAAAAGATGAAGCAAATGGCATGTTCTTAAGCAAGAGAGAGGCTGCCATCAAGAGAGAAAGGATAAAAGAATACTCGTTGAGTCAGCGAGTAAGTTTGGTAGCTTTATTTTTTTTGTCATTTCACATTTAGTTTCCCCTACTTGGTTATTTACTCAGGAAAGCAAAAAAATTCAGAGGTCCACAGAATCAGAACACAACAAGGTCAATGGAAGATGGAGATACTGGTTAGAACAATGGGTGGACACTCAATTGTCTAAAAATTCAGACACAGTTTTCCCTTCAAATGCAAGAATCAGGGAGCAACACGGAGGACAATTCAAACCGAGAAATTCCCAGAAACAATATTACAAAGAGGAGTTGGATCCTCCAATATCTGCTCCAAAAAGATCATTTGTTCATAAGAAACAACTCTCTGTCGGAGATGACAACGATTTTGCAAGCTCTCCTGTTGTTCCAACTTACATGGCTGCCACTGAATCTGCCAAGGCGAAAGCACGGTCAATGAGCTCACCAAGGCTAAGGGGTGTAAATTTAGATGCTTGTTCTGACACCAATTCTCCTTGTAAGCATAAGCTCCCTCCTATATCTTCTGTCAATCTCGGTGGCTTTCAACAGAGATCTCCATGCTTGAAACGTCTTCCGGGTCCGTTAAAATCAAACAGAAGCTTGAAGGATCTCAGCTTTGATTCAGAATGCTCATTACCAAATTGGGATCAAAATGGGGCCTCCTTTAGATGAGCTTCACTGGCAAGTGTAATTTAAACTTGTTAAATTACAAAAAAAACAAAAATTGAGACATTAATACTATTGCTTCAACAAAAATCTACTCTTACATAATTGTTCATGGTAAGTTTCTATTTTTGAAATCGCTATAAGATAACCTTGTTACTTAAAGCTATCAAACATGTTAGGTTTTTATTCTTGGCAATTCTGTTTGAAAAAACTTCTTTCAATTGTAATTGTATTCGATCTTTTATTTCAGTAAGTCTTTGAGTTTTAGATGCGAATCCAACCTGAATTGTGCCTTGTAAAGAGATGTTTCAAAAGTTAATTATTTCATGTTTGCCACTTCGTTGGCTATGTCGGGAATCGAGCTGCCTGGTCAGCTCGCGGGGATCCAGGGGGCAGCGCCCCTTGGCGGGTCTGGGGTAGTGCCTAAGCGGGGTCGAGGGGCAACACCCTCGAAGCAAAAAGAAAAATTGCAATCGAAGTTATTTTTCCGCTCGAGCGGCCATTTCTGCACTCAAGCGGAGATTGCGACCTTTCAGAAGTTTTACTCGCCTGCAAAAGTACTGGGAGTTATTTTTTTCCACTTGAGCGGCCATTCTTGCTGCTCGAGCATTCTTCTACTCGAGCGGAGATTGCGGCTCTATTTTCTATAAATATGTGTTTCAGTCCGTTTTTAGGTTTACAGCTTCCAAATCTTCTTCTTAGGTATTAGGGTTTCTATCTGAAACTTCTTTGCTTGTTTCTTTTGATATCTGTGAGAGTTTATATCATGAATTGAGTGGATTATATCAAAGGGTTTGTTCATTTATTTTATTTTATTCACAAAAGAGAGAGTTGTTCTTCGATGGATTCCGAGGAATTTGGGCCTGAAGCTTTTGGTGGATTTTGGAGTGGTTCATCGGCGTGGATTTGACATCGGCGTTGTGGATTCAATATTGTACAAGACAATTCCGAGATGAAGACGAGATGAAAGAGGCACATAGGGGTCAGTTCGATTCGGATGTGGATTTGCTAGGTAATTGAGAGTACACCTGTGTAATTCCTTTATGTCTTCTTAGTGGATTATTTTGTGGTTTTTGCTCGTGATTTTTTTTATCACAATTGGAGGAGCTCCAATTGTGGTTTTTCCACGTAAAATTGTTGTGTCGATTTGTCTTGACTGTTTGATTGGGATTGTTATTTACTGCACAAAATTGATATATAATCACAAATCAATATCTAGGGGATTTTTACTTTTTTCAAAACACATTTTTCTCCATATATCTATCCACATAATAATTTAAGGGGAAAAAATTACTCATTTAATTCTTCATAAATTGCATCGCAAGGAAAGATTTTTCACAGTTTTAGTTGTCATTGGTAGAATGGGAATAACAATTCTTTATTGTTTCTTGAAGTGCATCTCCAATCTTTTATCATTTTTTCATCAAATTTAAATTTGATGATAAAATGCTCAAAAGCTATCTTCAATCATTTTATCAAATGTCTATTCAAAACATAAAAAAAAAAAAAAAAAATCATTTCATCAAATGTTTATCAAATTAAAGGGAGAATTTTTTTTTCATCAAATTGAGAATTTATCAAAATTTTTATCGAATTTCAATTTGATTAAAATTTGAATAGATAAAACAATGGAGATGAATTTTTTTTCCAGCAAATTTGATGAAAATGAAGATTTGAGACAAGAGGCAAATTTTTTTAAAAAATTTGTGAAAAATTTGATGACAAATTGAAGTAGTTCATATCAAAGTAGATTTTTTATTTAAATTTGGAATCAAATTAAATGAAGTTGTAGTCAAGAATTGGATGTGCTATAATTTCATTTTTGGGTAAATTTTTATATTTGCTTAAAAAGAAATTCAAGAGAGTGGTGTCCCTTGACACCACTACTGATACAGTATCTCCGCCCATGATTATAATCAATCTGGATGACATATAGATGAGGTTTATTTCTTTCATTGTGTATGATAGTTTTATAGAGAGAGAGAAAAAGGAGAGGCTGAATGAATGTATGTTGTATTCAATTGTCTGAATTAGTTACAAGAGTGATGCTTATTTATAGAGGAAGCACCGAAAGAAGAAGACAAAAGTTATGTGCAATGATGAAAGTGTGTGAATGGTGTTTGGACTTTACAGCATACAACAACATACAATGTGTGTATAATATATATTAACCTATTTAGTGTATATTATATATTAACAGCCCCCCGCAAACTTAAGGAGGGTAGGCATCCACCAAGTTGAGTTTGGAAACAAGATCATAGAAGCGACCATGAGGATGAGCCTTGGTGAAAATATCAACAGGATGATCGACAGAAGCAATAGGGAGAAGATGAACAGTACCACTGTAACATGCTGTCGAATGAAATGACAATCAGTCTCAATATGCTTTGTGCGATCATGAAAAACATCATTGTGAGCAATCTGAATGGCACTTTGATTGTCACAATAGAGAGAGGTAGCCCCAGAAGAGGACACACCCAGATCAGTGAGGAGCCAACGAAGCCAGAGAAGCTCCTGAGTAATATCAGCAAGAGCTCGGTATTTAGCTTCGGTACTAGAGCGGGCAGTGAGGGACTGTTTCTTGCTACGCCAAGTAAGAAGAGAATCCCCTAAGAAAAAGCAGAAGCCCGTGGTGGAGCGTCGGTCCGTAGGATGCTCAGCCCAATCAGCATCAGAAAAGGCACGCAGTTTAAGAGAGGAGGAAGCAGAGTAGTGAAGGCGATGGAACATAGTGCCTTTGAGGTAGCGAAGGATGTGGAGGAGAGCCGTATAGTGGGGAGTGCGAGGAGCCAACATGTATTGACTAACAATGTGAACAGCATAGGCAATGTCAGAACGAGTCACTGTGAGATAGACAAGACTACTGACGAGCTGGCGATAAAGAGTAGCATCCGAGAGGAGTGAGACGAATCTGAGGATCAACCGGAGTAGAGGTAGTTTTACAATCAGTAAGACCAGCACGAGCCAGAAGATCGGATGCATATTTGGCCTGTGACAAATAGGAACCAGTAGAATCATGAGAGACCTCAAGGCCTAGGAAGTAGTTAAGAGTACCAAGGTCCTTCATTTCAAATTGACGGTGAAGAAAACGTTTGAGGTGGAGAATACCAGCTGCATCATTACCAGTGATAATCATATCATCCACATATAGAAGGAGAAGAGTGGTACCATGAGGAGTAGTCCGGATAAACAGAGCAGAGTCATAGGAGCTAGAGGTGAACCCGAAGTCATGAATGGTAGAACTGAATTTAGCAAACCAAGCTCGGGGCGCTTGCTTGAGGCCGTAAAGAGCACGCTGTAGTTTGCAAACCTTATGAGGTTGAAAAATGGACCCAAGTGGAGGTTGCATGTAGACCTCCTCAAGAAGATTACCATTGAGGAAAGCATTTTTGACATCCATCTGAAAGAGCTCCCAGTGACAAGCAGCAGCAACAGCAAGTAAACTGCGAACAGAGGTAAGCCGAGCAACAGGGGAGAAGGTCTCCCCATAATCAATACCATATTCCTGGTTGAAGCCCTTGGCAACAAGACGAGCTTTGTAGTATTCAATAGAGCCATCAGAATGAGTCTTGATTTTGTAAACCCATTTGCAACCAATCGCAGTTTTGCCAGGAGGAAGATCAACAAGATCCCAAGTATGAGTTTTGTCCAAAGCCTGGAGTTCATCAGTCATAGCTTGCTGCCAAAGAGGATTAGTACAGGCCTCACGATAGGAGGTAGGTTCATAAGTAGAAAAGGCAGCAGATCCAACAATATAATCACGAAGATGGATAGGAGGTTGAGTTACCCGGTGTGGTCGACCCGTAGGAGGATCGATGGGAGGAAGAACCGGTAGAGAAGGAGGTGGTGTAGTGAGAGGTGGACCTTCAGGAAGAGTAGTCTGGACGGGATCAGGAGTGAACAAGGGCGTCTCGATGAAGGAGGAACCTGTATCAAAATCATCAGAGAAGAGATCGATGGAGGGATTAGTAAACAGTATATTAGTGGAAAGTGCGGGTAAGTGAAAGGAGGATAAGGAGGAAAACATTTTGTGCTCCCAAAAAATGACATGGCGGGAGATACGAAGACGTTTAGAGAGAGGATCCCAACAGCGAAAGCCTTTATGTTCAATTCTATACCCAGGAAAGCAACAAAGAACGAGGTTCAAGTTTGGTGTGTTCATGGGATTGAAGCAGAACAAAGCAGGCAGAGTAAAGACCCGAAGATTGGTGTATGGAGGGGGAGTGCCATGCAGACGTTCAAAAGGAGTTTGATTATGGATGACAGGGTTAGGAGCACAATTGATAGTGTAGACAACAGTGAGGGCAGCTTCCCCCCAAAAGTTTTCAGGGCAGGAAGAAGAGAGAAGGAGAGCGCGAGTAGTGTCAAGAATATGCCGATGTTTGCGTTCAGCACGGCCATTTTGCTGGGACGTGCCAGCACAGGAACGATGAGACAGTGTACCATGATGCTGAAAAAAAAGGAAAGGAAATTTGAATCTCGATATTCCATAGCATTGTCAGAGCGAAAAAGTTTGATGGTTTTTGAAAATTGGGTGTGGACCATTTGGGCAAAGCTATAATAAAGGTGTTTAAGTTCAGACCGAGTTTTCATGAGAAAAAGCCAAGTAAACCGGGAAAAATCATCAATAAAAACAACAAAATAACGAGATCCCCCCATAGTAGTAGTAGGAGAGGGGCCCCAAATATCCGAATGTATAAGATCAAAAGGTGCATGGGAAACAGAAGTACTTTTATTGAATGATAAAGCAGGTTGTTTGGCAAGTTGACAGGGTATACAATCGAAATTATCTGGAATTACATGACCCAATTGTCCACTAGAAACCAAAGACTTTAAGCGATTAACAGAAATATGCCCTAAGCGACAATGCCAAAGATGAAAAAGAGATAATGAGGAAGCAGATGTAGGAGCAGCGATTTGAGGAGAGTTAGGAACATGAAGGTGAATGAGTTCATAGAGACGTCCGTGCTTACGGCCGATCCCAATAGTCTGCCCCGTCCGAGGGTCCTGCACCAAACACTCAGTAGCAGAAAATGTGATAGTTAGACCAAGTTCACATAATTGGCCAATAGAAATAAGGTTTAAGGTGAGAGCATGGATATGATAAACTTGAGATAAAGATAAAGAAGAAGTGGAAACAGTACCAACATGACGGACAGACATGAGAGCAGTATGAATTGAGGGAATATGAGGAGAAGAAGAGATGGAAGAAAATATAGTAGAGCTGGAGGTCATATGATTACAACAGGCTGAGTCAAAATACCAAGAAGAGTTACCTGGGATCACAGACAAAGCAGTAGAAAGAGGTGTACCAGGGGAGAGGAGGTGTTTGAACATGGCCTCTACATCTGTTTGAGTAAAAAGAGGGGTAGACGAAGCAGGTGACTCAGAGAAACCCTCAGAGGCAGCAGCAGTAGTGTGATGCGACTGATTCCCGGAAGCAGTAGCAGTGTGATGAGACTGATTCCCGGAACGATGAAAGCTCCCCCGGGAAGAACCACCGCGAAAGGAGTGGCTAGTGGAGGATGAGCGGGATGGATTGCGAAAACAATCCTGTTGCAGATGACCAGGACTAAGTTTGTTGCAGTATCAGCAGGTTCTGACAGGGCAATTGACCAGGAGATGTGTTGAATGAAGGCCCCGATTCTGACAATAGAGGCAGGCAGTGGTCCGTTGGGTAAATGATGGTCGGTACGGAGGAGTGGCAAGAACAGAGTCCACATGATGAGTTTGGGGAGTACCGAGACAAGTCTCCTCTGAGAGAAACTCAGAAATAGCTTGTTCAAGAGTGGGCAATGGATGGCGATGAAGCAGAGAACCACGGACGGGCTCAAAAGAGGAAGTGAGAGCCATGAGAAAGTGCACCAACCGTTGCTGATTATGATAGATAGTAAATAAACCAGCATCTTCTCGGTGAGGCCAAGTCGGTTCTGAAAGAGCAAGCTGGTCCCAAACAGAATACATTTGAGACAGAAAGTCATTAATGGACTGACTAGATTCTTAGCGCATGCGGTGAAGTTGGCTCTGTAGTTGATATTGATGGGCTAGACCAGTAGTCTGGTATTGTTCTTTCAAAAAATCCCAGATGTCTTTTGCAGGAGCAGTGACAGAGTCAAGCTGAAAGCGACCAAACTGAAGACTGATAGAGGTAACAGAGGTATTGCGAAACCAGGTAATGATTTGGTAATTCTTACTGTCCCATTCCTCAAGTCGGTCTTCATATGTAGCAGTAGCAGTAGTAGCAGTAGTTGCATCAGTGTCTTTCACCGGTTGGGTCACATCCTCGGCGATAATTCGCCAGAGCTTCTTTCCTTTGAGGAAGGAAGACATGGCTTGGGCCCACAGAACATAGTTAAAACCATTCAAAATAACGGAAATGGGATGGAAGGCATCATGACGATCCATAATAATAGGTGAATAGGGCGAAATAAATAGGAGCAGACCTGTAGGAACAAAATTAGGTAAAACAGAGTGTACCAGTGAGTCCGGAAGGTCAAAAATAACTAGGAAAGGTGTGCTGTGCAGAGATGACGTCAACAGAGGCTAAAAATGATGTCAGCGGCGCACGTTAGCAAAGTGCAGTGAGGGACACGTTAGCAGAAGGAGCACGGCGCATGGGAGCAAGTTTGGCGCACGCGGGTGCACAATAGTGGAGCAGCGCACGTGAGGCGCACAATAGCAGGCGCGGCGCACCCAAGAAGCAAGGCTGACGTTAGACGCGGACGTGTGGGCGCGTGTGGGCGCGTGGTAGACGTGAGCAGCAACAGATGGTGCGTGTGAGAGTAGTGGCAGAAGTGGTGGCGCACCGAGGACAAATGCGGCGCGTGTGGGCGCGTGGAAGTGTTTCTGAGGACGGGCGTGGTGCCGTTGGAATCGTGAGGAGATTCCGAGTTGTTTGGTGTAGTGCCACTGTGTACAGGACTAAGTACCAAAAACCAAGATTGCCAGAAATGTATAGCTGGGCTCTGATACCATGATAGTTTTATAGAGAGAGAGAGAGAAAAAGGAGAGACTGAATGAATGTATGTTGTATTCAATTGTCTGAATTAGTTACAAGAGTGATGCTTATTTATAGAGGAAGCACCGAAAGGAGAAGACAAAAGTTATGTGCAATGATGAAAGTGTGTGAGTGGTGTTTGGACTTTACAGCATACAACAGCATTGGTGTTTGGACTTTACAGCATACAACATCATACAATGTGTGTATAATATATATTAACCTATTTAGTGTATATTATATATTAACAATGTAAAACTAGACTATATGAATCCAAAATGTGAGTTTACACAATCAATGTCTAAATCTATCACCTCCTAAGATTTTTCCCCTGGCAAATACATCCATGTTTATCAATGGTATTCATATTTGGTGTCTGACATTATAAAATTATCTTGATTGTCTAATTTCTTGCCAGAGAGAACCATGAAAAGACGAAAAGTTATAAGATCTTTGTACTACCTTTTCAGACACCAAAGTAATATGAGTTAAACTTATTTCCAACATATGAAAAGATGTATAGGTACTCAATGACACCTCCGTCAAAACTGTAAAATGGGAAGGGGAAATAAAGAGAAGATCTGAGCAAGCAAACTATATAAAGTTTAATTGAAAGAAAAAGCATTCAAAACATAACAAAATTTGTTCATTTCCCATTTGTTCCTAAAATGCCAAAACAGTTGTGTCCCAAGAGATTTGTCCCCCTTAAAATAATCGCCATGGTGGCTATGAAAATTAGGAATATATAGGATACCTTTGATAGGTTGTGAATCCAGCTTATCGAAATACATATTTATACTCTCTCCAAATAATAAAAAAAAAACACTTCAGGAAGATATGCTGCATACTAACTACTGGATTTGGGGTATCATAATGTACTGAGCATGGATATTCTGGGACTTAAAACACAGAACACTGAAAGAAATGAAGGTATTCAATGACTCTTCCAAAACCAGAAAAAATAGAAGAGAAAATATAGAGAAAATGAAGCATTGAAGGTTGATAGACCAGTCACTAAAGCAGAGAAAAATTAGTATTTTTCTTTTTCTTGTGATAGCACAAAATCAAATTTGTCCAGAAAGAGATCCCACAAATAGTTACCACAGTGATTATGCAAGCCAGAGTTCCTGTGACAAGTTTCTTAATACATGTCACAGTAGCCTTTGTTCACCAGGATGTTGCAGCAGTTTGAATTCCAGTACCACTGGTTTAGTTTGGTGAAACAGAGTAACAGTGGCAGTGGTAGAATCTTCCTATGGAACTAGACCATATGATAGGCATTTCCTCCGTACAACATATAATGATAATCCATATCACTAAAAAATATTAGTTCACTGTAGTAAGAATCGAACCTGGGCATCACGCTTGGTAAGGGAGCTCCTCATCCACCAGGCCAACCCCTTGGTCTTGAAATGTTGTTTGTTGGTTGAATATGAAACTTAAAATTCAAGCTCCATTAACATTGTTATAACAGTCAACATAATTTTGAGGCATCTCTATGAAAATAACTTGAAAGCAAGTGTTTTTTCATTGCGCTGGTGCCAGTACAAATCTAAGTTAGTGCCCGTTTAAGGTGAACCATCTCTGATAAATCTCCTAGCGCCAACATTACTAGATGTTGAAATAACATGCATTAATTAACTCAATCAAGTGTAACTACAGCAACATCTCTGAGGTATGCTTTCCTGCAGCTTGCAGGGTTGAACCACATCTAATAGGAATGTCAATCAGATGAATAGAGTCAATAATGGATTCATGGTAGGCCAAACATAGAGACAGTAGTTGATCATTCTGACATAAAAACACTGGTGTTGAGTATTCCAAAACATTTTTGCACCAATGAATTGTCAAAAACAGAAAAAAGAGTTCTCTTTGTCGAACAACAATTTACCTAACTTGCAGCTTTAGATCCTGTAATAAGAACTGATACAACTGGCATCTAATGCATAACATTTGCAACATGAATTGACTCTATATAGGAAGGCCATACATATGATTTTGAAAGTTAAATGATTCTATGGAAGTTACAAGGAAAAATATTAAGAAGAAAAAACGGTTACTTTATTTGGCTTTTTCTGAAATGCAGTCAAATTATTCAAGCATGAACATACTTAAGCGCCGAAGAAACACTTCAAGAAAGCAACATACAAAATGAACAAGAAAGCAAACCATTTTCCATCATGTACAAACATATAATGCTCAAGTCAAAATATAAAAAGACTAACTTTAGATAGCCAGTTCCCAGCTCCATCTTCCTATAATGACATAATTATATCCACCAATTCTTATAGTTTCTTTAGCAAACCTGAAGATGTATCTCATCAGAAAGAAGTGACTAAGATTCCTGTACTATATGCACTGTATACCCATATACGCAATCTCATCATGCATGCATTTACGGTGTGAAAAGTCAAAAACTAGAACATGAAAGGACCAAAAACTAATCCGAGTCTGAGGAAGATGATTGATCACTAGTATCAGCTCCACTGCCATCAGTTTCTGAAGATCCTTCATCCTCATAATCATCAAGCCAGGGGCTCTTGAACACTGCAAGTCGCTTACACTTGTCTTCAAGTTCACCCTCCATCTCCACATTCCAACAACCTTGAATGTCAAGATGGGTAAGTTCCTTGCACTTGGTAAGGATAGAATCAAGCCCATGGTCACCAAAACGCCCAAAACCAAGTTGAAGATGACGGAGGCCTGTCATCGTATCAGCTATGATCATTGCCTCGGAATCATCAATCTTAGAAGTCACCACTTGTGTGGGATTTTTCCATTCTGGTGGGGGCATGTTCCGTTTCAAGTGAATGAGGGACTTGCACTTCTTTCCAAAATATGTAAGGCCTTTGCATGTGATCTTCAAACAATAGCTAATGTCCAAGACAGTGATATTCACAAGTGACCCTGCATGCTTCTCAACCACCTTATCAGTGACCTCGCTCATAGGAATTTGCAGGACCTTGAGATATCTCGCGCTACAAGTTCAGGGAAAAGGGAAAAAAATATTACGTCGGTCTGATATACTGTTGTATCACCATCAACACATTTAACTCATGGAATAACAATGTTAAACACATGGATGTCACAAGAACATCAACTTTGTGATAGTTTTTGACGTAATAATTTCCCTTGGAGCATTTTCAGAAAGCAAATAAGAATATTGATCTTCAAAGATCAAGAACTCATTGTCCTATTTTATCCCAAAATATTTAACAGCCTGTATATGCAATGATATCGATTATACATGTAATGGAAAAAGAAAAAGAAAAAAAGAAAAAGAAAAGAACCATACACACGGAGGCTTGGTTATATGTTTTACTTCTTTATGTTGTCATAGTTATAAATGCAAAAATCACTTCAGACAATAGGACAGTGCCACTGAACACTGCTTTAAAAATTAACTGGTTATATCTCGTTAGTTAATGCCAAAGAGCTCCTGCAACTGAAGGAAGTAACTCGAGCTATGCTACATATTTTGGGTGAAATGGATTGTGAACCACAATGGTATCATCCTAATAAAAGAAAACCAACTCATTCCAATTGAGTAGAAATGAATCAGCCAATCTAACTCTCAAGCATCACATGTAATACTAGAATGTAAAATAGGTATATAAACTGAAGTGCCATAAGTCACGTACGAATTCATATTTATAAAAGGTTTGAAAGATTAGGCTACTTGAATTTTCTCTCAATCCCCACCAAAACTTATGTATAGAAATGAGCGGCATATTCATATATTTATAAAAAAAATAACATTAAAACCAAAAAAGAACAGAAAATCTTTCCATTCTGCACCATTACCATTGGAACAGAGTGACATTCATCAAATTAACAAACTAAAACAAACTACTGCCATCTTTTCTTGAATGCATATTTCTTTATTACGATCAAAACAATGTTCATACAGCACGAAATTCTCAGGCCAGACATAAATGAACATGTAGCTGGAACTGGCTTAAAATTCATTCATCACATCCTCCACTTTGTTTCTTATTATCAAAATATACATGCATACATGATTATGAAGCTTTTTTTTCTACCAGCAAAGGAAACGTTGAAACAAAGATGGTTCCTTCCTTTTTTCTAACCAGACCAAAAGAAAACTTTGCTTATAAGAGATTTTTCTTTAATTTTTTAATTTTTTACAGAAAAATCAACAGCCCCAAAATGGAAGAGAAATCTCAGTACATGTAAATAATAGAAGTATCAAGAAAACACACAAACAGACAACAAGCACGTGTGAAAGTTGTGCATGCACGCACATGGCGGCTTACTGAAAATACCAAAATGTATAAGTTCTAGGTCAAGCCAATAACCAAATATACAGTGCAAATTAACCACATTTTAGCTAACTCTGCAGCATTCAAAGCATTCAAAGCAGTTATATTGAAAATTGAAACAAATATATCATGCTGGCTTCTTGTGTGTAATTCATATTCCTACATTTCAAACAGACATACTTACATTCATTAAAGTAACAAATCAAACATAAATCATGCTGGCTTCTTGTGTGTAATTCATATTCCTACATTTCAATCAAAACAAGGTACATGAATTGAAGCAACATAAGATCCTCAGACCAATAAAAAACGAATACTTAATTGGAACTGGTCTAATGTACTTTCATCATCACTTTCCAGACTTGGTTTCTTCCCATCAAACTATTTGTTTATTCGCGAGTAGTGATCATTCTATTGTCAAAGTGAGCATCCAAACCAACATAATTGTACCGTTACTGATTAACACAGCAAAGCGAACTCCAAACACATTCCATTACATAAACTTAGATAAAAAAAAAGGTTTAAGATTTGATAATGAACTAAGATTCTCAGGGCCACACAACAATCATAAGAAAATTGCCAATCGCCTTTCATATTTGTTTCTCACTATAGAAACAATTATATCTCACAAACCAAACTAAGCAAAAAAATCAGTGTATATGTCAAAGAAAAGCAAAAACAAAATCACACAAATGTAACAAGGGCTTTTTCGATCTTTCTTTTTTTTTTTTGGGGGGGGGGGGGGGGTAAACTACATTGACACTCCCTGAGATTTGATCCAATTACATCTCACCCTTGACGTTTTGAAAATTACATTCCTAATCCTACAGTTAATAGCCTCATTTCACAAACCCCCTTTACTTATATAAAGGACAACAACTCTTGATAAAAAAAATAGAAGAAATTACATTGGAATCAAAAAAAAATTAAGCAAAGGAAAGGGAAAAAAAAAAAAGAGCAAGTAAAACGAATAAAGAAAAGAGAGAGTGTGTGAGTTTAATATTTTCAATCTATCTAAATAATTACAATGACAAGGGTCCGTGTAATTTTCTAAATGTCAGAGATGATATGTATTAAATTCAAATTTCCAGTGGTGTTCTTTTATGTTTTATTTTGATTTTTTCACGAGTCATACAAAAGATGGCACACTGAATCTATTATATCAAATTTTGATTTCTAAACAATGAACGGAGAATACAGGGCAAATCAACCACATTGGGGGCAACTCATCTAACATTAACACAATCAAAGCAGCAAATGCATCACCATCCCCCACCCACAAAAAAAATTTAAAAAAAAAAAAAAAAAAATCAAACTCACATTCATCTCTTCTCTTGTATAAAAAGCAACGCGTTGTTGCTTAAATGCTCATATTATTATGTTAAAACAAAATGAAAGTGGGTTTGCTTGTGAGTGCGTATATGTATACATACCAGTTGGCGATGAAGGAGAAGGCAGAGTCGCTGAGCTTGTAAGCAGAGAGGCGGGTGAAGGTGCATTTGCTGCGACGGACGAGCTTCCTGACAGCGGAGTCGACGAGGTGAGGGGGGCGGTTAGACCTGCGGCACCACTGCTCGATGTCGATGTCGGTCCAGCAGTAGGGGCCAGCCACAGCCTCCAACCAGGACCTGCACACCAGACCCACCGTGTTCACCCTCTCCTCCGCCTCTATCCTCACGAATATCTGAGCCAGCACCTCTGGGTTAAGCCCCTCCCATCTCCCCTCCTCTCCACCTCCACATCCCACCTTCTTCTTGTTACTTCCCATCTCTCTAGATATGAAACGAAGCCAGACAGACCATTTGAGGGGGTGGTTTTCCTTCTGCTTTTGTAGGAGAGCTATCTATTTATTTTTATTTTTTTTGGCAAATTACAAAAAAAAAAAAAAAAAAAAAAAAAAAAAAAAAACTTTAAGGTTTTGCGTGTTTTACAATTTAAACCCCTAAATTTTTAATTTTGACAATTAAAGCCTTGGAGTTTATTTCGTGTCCCAATGTAACATCTGTGTTTTATGAAGTAACGAAGAAAGTCATTTTTAGCCCCAAAACCTACCCAAAACGATACCCTTTTTTATTAGCCCTATATAAAAGGCCCCAAATCTTTGATTTCATCGATTTCGTTGATTTCATCATCATCATCATCTGATCAACAGAAGAACAAATTTTATATGTTTTTATCTGTTGCAATACCAAGCCAAACCAAACTTTAAATAAAAAAACACAAAACATATTTTTGAACAAATTAAAAACAGCTCCATTATCATCATCATCATCATCATCATCATCATCATTGTCATCGCCATAACCTCAAGAAGAAAAGAGAATAGAGAGCTCTAAATCCATTTTTGAAATATCAAGACCTGTATTCGAAATGTGCAAATCCGAGTTTAGAGAAATCTGAAGAACACATCCTTCTTACAAAGGCTAGGGTTTCGACAACGACCTTCAAATGGC